>NC_067485.1:1725653-2325653 GCF_947179515.1 Apodemus sylvaticus | reverse complement strand
ATCTAAACAGAACCATAACCCCTAAAGAAATAGAAGGGGTCACAGATAGGCTTCCCACCAAAAAAAGCACAGGACCAGATGGTTTCAGTGCAGAATTCTATCAGACCTTCAAAGAACACTTAACACCAATACTCTTCAAACTTTTCCACCAAATAGAAACAGAAGGAACACTACCCAAATCCTTCTTCGAAGCCACTATTACGCTGAAGACAGGAAATCATCAAACTCAGGGCCGAAATCAATCAAGTAGAAACCAAGAGAACCATACAAAGAATCAACAAAACCAGGAGCTGGTTCTTTGAAAAAATCAACAAGATAGATAAACCCTTAGCCAGACTAACCAAAGGGCACAGAGAAAGTATCTAAATTAACAAAATTAGAAATGAAAAGGGAGATATTACAACAGAAACTGAGGAAATTTAAAAAAAATCATCAGATCCTACTATAAAAGCCTGTACTCAACACAGCTGGAGAATCTGGAGGAAATGGACAATTTCTTAGACAGATACCAAATACCAAAATTAAACCAGGATCAAATAGATCATCTAAACAGACCCATAACCCCTAAAGAAATAGAAGGGGTCATAGATAGCTTTCCGACCAAAAAAGCACGGGACCAGATGGTTTCAGTGCAGAAGTCTATCAGACCTTCAAAGAAGACTTAACACCAATACTCTTCAAACTATTCCACCAAATAGAAACAGAAGGAACACTACCCGATTCCTTCTACTAACCCACAATTACGTTGATACCAAAACCACACAAAGATCCAACAAAGAATGAGAATTTCAGGCCAATTTCCCTTTTGAATATCAATGCAAAATTACTCAATAAAATTCTTGCCCACCGAATCCAAGAACACATCAAAACGATCATTCACCAGGATCAAGTAGGCTTCATCCCAGGGATGCAGGGATAGTTCAATATAAGGAAATCCATCAATGCAATCCACCACATAAACAAACTCAAAGGAAAAAACCACATGATCATTTCATTAGATGCTGAAAAGGCATTTGACAAAATTCAGCATCCTTTCATGCTAAAAGTCTTGGAAAGGACAGGAATTCAAGGCCCATATCTAAACATAGTAAAAGCAATATACAGCAAACCGGTAGCCAACATCGAATTAAATAGAGAGAAACTTGAAGCAATCCCACTAAAATCAGGGACTAGACAAGGCTGTCCCCTTTCTCCATATCTTTTTTAATATAGTTCTTGAAGTCCTAGCTAGAGCAATTAGACAACATCAGGAGGTCAAAGGGATACAAATTGGAAAGGAAGAAGTCAAACTATCACTATTTGCAGATGATATGATAGTATACATAAGTGACCCAAAAAACTCTACTAGAGAACTCCTACAGCTGATAAACAACTTCAGCAAAGTGGCTGGCTACAAAATCAATGCAAGCAAATCAGTAGCCTTTATATACTCAAAGGATAAGCAGACTGAGAAAGAAATTGGGGAAATGACACCCTTCACAATAGCCACAAACAGCATAAAGTATCTTGGGGTGACTCTAACCAAACAAGTGAAAGACCTATATGACAAGAACTTCAGATCTCTGAAGAAGGAAATCGAAGAAGATCTCAGAAAATGGAAAAAATCTTCCATGCTCATGGATTGGCAGGATTAACATAGTTAAAATGGCCATCTTGCCAAAGGCAATCTACAGATTCAATGCAATCCCCATCAAAATCCCAACCCAGTTCTTCATAGAGCTAGAAAGAGCAATGCTCAAATTCATCTGGAATAACAAAAAACCCAGGATAGCTAAAACTATTCTCAACTATAAAAGAACTTCAGGGGGATTCAGTATCCCAGACCTCAAACTTTACTACAGAGCAATAGTGATAAAAACTGCATGGTATTGGTACAGTGTCAGGCAAGCGGATCAATGGAATAGGATTGAAGACCCAGAAATGAACCCACACACCTATGGTCACATGATCTTCGACAAAGGAGCTGAAAGCATCCAGTGGAAAAATATCGTCTTTTCAACAAATGGTGCTGGTTCAATTGGAGGTCAGCATGCAGAAGAATGCGAATCGATCCATGCTTATCTCCTTATACTAAGCTCAACTCCAAATGGATCAAGGACCTCCACATAAAACCTGACGCACTGAAACTAATAGAAAAGAAACTGGGGAAGACCCTTGAGAACATGGGCACAGGGGGAAAGTTCCTGAATAGAACACCAATAGCTTATGCTCTAAGATCAAGAATTGACAAATGCGACCTCATAAAACTACAAAGTTTCTGTAAGGCAAAGGACACTGTCAAAAGGACAAAACGTCAGCCAACAAACAGATTGGGAAAGGATCTTCACCAACCCTAAATCTGACAGAGGGCTAATATCTAATATATACAGAGAACTTAAGAAGGTAGAACCTAGAGAACAAAATAACCCCATTAAAAAGTGGGGTACCGAACTAAACAAAGATTTTTCACATGAAGAACTTCGGAGGGCTGAGAAACACCTTAAGAAATGTTCAACATCATTAATCATTAGGGAAATGCAAATCAAAACAACCCTGAGATTTCACCTCACACCAGTCAGAATAGCTAAGGTCAAAAACTCAGGAGACAGCAGGTGTTGGCGTGGATGTGGAGAAAGAGGAACACTCCCCCACTGCTGGTGGGATTGTAAGATGGTGCAACCACTTTGGAAATCAGTCTGGCGGTTCCTCAGAAAACTGGGCATGGCACTTCTGGATGACCCTGCTATACCACTCCTGGGCATATACCCAGAGGATTCCCCAGCATGTAATAAGGACACATGCTCCACTATGTTCATAGCAGTCCTATTTGTAGTAGCCAGAAGCTGGAAACAAACTAGGTGTCCCTCAACAGAAGAACGGATACAAAAAAATGTGGTATATTTACACAATGGAGTACTATTAGAAACAATGGAGCCATTAGAAACAATGAATTCATGAAATTCATAGACAAATGGATGGAGCTGGAGAACATCATACTAAGTGAGGTAACCCAGTCTCAAAAGATCAGTCATGGTATACACTCATTGATAAGTGGATAATAACCTAGAAACTTGGAATACCCAAGAAATAATCTACATATTAAATGATGTCCAAAAAGAACAGAGGAGTGGCCCCTGGTTCTAGAGAGAGTCAATGCAACAGTATAGGGGAATACCAGAACAGGGAAGTGGGAAGGAGTTGATGGAGGAACAGGGGGAGGGAAGAGGGCTTATGGGACTTGCGGGGAGTGGGGACCCAGAAAATGGGAAATCATTTGAAATGTAAATAAAGAATACATTGAATAAAAAAAAAAACAGAAAAAAATGGGTATCTGAAATTTGAACAAAGATGTCCATATTAATGGCCTGAGATAAAAATAGAATTGGCAACATTTCTGAGACTCAGGGGAATCCCCTGCCTTCCCAGAACCCATGCTGATCTAACTTCTCAAGAGGGTTGCTCTGGTGGTCCCTCTGCTAGGGCTCCATGAGGCTCTCTGGCCTCTACCACTAATCTTACCAGACTCCTGAGATCAAGAGCCCTTGCCTGAGACTCTGACCTGAGCTTTTAGCCTATGCTGGTCTGAAGGTGTCTGCATCTGTGTCTTAGGATTCCTGCCCAATCGCTCCAGCCTCAGGCCTTCCTCCCTGCCGACACACCCAGTTTGCTGCATTTGGCCCTCATGTACTAGCTGGCCAACAATGCTCTAAAAAATGTTAGGGCCCTCACCTCACTAGGAACCACCTCTGCCCTTTCCCATTCCAGAGGCTAGCTCTGTCTCTCAGGTTTCCTGTGGGAGGCAGTCTCTCTCTCCACTGCATTTTTTTTTTACTGGATTAAGATTGACCCGTTAATTTTTTAGATCTGACTCCTTTTAATGCATTTTTCTCATTTATTTTTTTAAAAGTTTGTTCTTTCAAGACAGTAGCTAATCTTTTTTCCCTTTTTTAAAAATTAGATATTTTCTTTATTTACATTTCAAATGTTAATCACCTTTCCTTGTTTCCCCTCTGAAAACCCCCATCCCATCCCCCCTTACCCTGCTCACTGTCCCACCCACTCCTGCTTCCCTGACCTGGCATTCCCATACACTGGGGCATCGAGCCTTCATGGGACCAAGGGCCTCTCCTATCACTGATGTGCAACAAGGCCATCCTCTGCTGGATGTGGCTGGAGCCATGGGTTCCTCCATGTGTACCCTTTAGTTGGTGGTTTAGTCTCTGGGAGCTCTGGGGATATTGTTGTTCCTCTTATGGGGCTGCAAACCCCTTCAGCTCCTTGGGTCCTTTCTCTAGCTCCTCCATTGGGGACCCTTTCTACTGCATTCTTAAACAGCAAAGGTATCAGGCATGTCTGGCATAATTTAACTCAATCCTATATTTTCATTTCGGGGTGCTCATTCCCTGGTTACTCTCCACTAAGGTTTATGAAGGAATGCTAGAGCTGTGCAGGCCACTGATTGTACAGCTGAACACGAGAGCTCTGAAAGCCACTGCACACAGCTACACGTGTGTTTTATTTTTGCAGTAATACTTACTAGTATCTTTTGCTATAGAAACCATCAAGAAGTAAGTCACTGCTTAATTAGCAATGGTTCTTCTCCTCTCAAATACAAGTTATAATGCTATGTATTTAGTCTCTCTCTCTCTCTCTCTCTCTCTCTCTCTCTAAGAAAGGAGGCATGAGTTTGAAAGAGAGCAGGAAAAGGGGATTCACGGGAAGTCTGAAGAGAAGAAAAAAAGGGAAGAGTGATGCCATTATTTCATAATCTCAAAAAGTAAAATATTAAAGAAGTTCATAATAGTCAAATCCCTTAAGGCAAGATAAGCATTTCAAGTGTTTCCCTGTGAATACACTGAATGCTTGCACACCTGGCTGCTGATTGAAGCAGGTATGACACACATTGCTTTCTTATAAATTCTTAGCCATTCAGAACACTTCTTACCCATGAGCTCCTCGGCAAACTTGGTTTCATAAAGAGCATGCTTGCTCCCTGGGTGATTTCATGTCATCTACACAGTATGTCGGTCATGACTAACTAGAAGCTGATCCAGAAATGACTAACAGAAGCTGTGCAAGTATTCTACCAGGCTACTGCAAAGACATGGCAGAAGACGCTGCCACATGCTAGAATCTAATGTGACAGACTCTTTTGCCCTCTCATTCCAAAGACTGAGGAGAAAAGAGAGACAAGAGAGGGCTTGACCCCAACACATTGGGGTCACCAATGTGTTGAAGGTCCCATTGGATAGTGAGGCACAGACGTGGTAGAAGAGGCATTCAAGTTGAACGTGAAAGGGGAGAAGTTAAAGTGTTTTTCATGATACCTCCTGCAGAGGAAGTCCTAAGGGACTCCCCTCACCAAAAGTGTCAGAGCAAGTGGGCAAATTCAATACAGGAGGAGGCTGTAGGGTGAAGGTATAAACCTTGGCTGCTTTATACATTTGTTATGAGAAAATTGAAGATGAAATAAGAAATTCATTTATAATAATATCAAAGAATCATATTTAGAAATAAATTTGATAAAAAGAATACAGCACATATAAACAAGTCACTGCAGTACACGGTGGAAGAAATGAAAGGCCAGAATGTGTGGAAATGCCTCATCTGTGTGACTGAGAACAGGCATGCCTCCCTGACCTGGAGACCCAGCATGCTCTTCTCAGAATCTCAGCTCTCTGCTTGTAGACATAAACAAGCCGATCTTAAGATTCATGTGGAATGCAAGGCACCCTGTAGAACCAGAACAATCTTGAAAAGGGACAATAAAGTTGGAGAATGTATGCTTCTCAGTTTCACATCTACCAACTGCAGTAATCTAGACTATGGCACTGTCGAGAGGACAGGCATGTAGAGAGAGGGGTCCAGGGTGATGGCTGATTGGCACTAAGCGAGCATACTCAGAGCATTGTTTGGAGGAAAAACCAGTGCTTTCAGTGAGCAGCACCTGGCAGCGCCTGTCCACATGCTGTTCACAGCACACACAGAAGGAAGCACTAAAGCTACAGAATTAGCAGGAAGTATAGATGTGAAATCAATCATTACCTTGGACTAAGCAGTACTTTCTTAGGTAAGATACCTGAAATGAAAGCAATCAAAAGGAGAAAAAAACTAGTAAATTAAACTAAGATTAAAACCCCGTGTTTCAAAGGACTCCATCAGGAAAGTTAGAAGTACCTAGGGCTACACTGTACCTTAGTGCTAGAGAGTTTGCCTCATATGCAGAGGTACCTGACTCAGTTCCCAGCAATGCCAAGCAGAGGAGGAGACAATATTGACAAATTACATACTTGATAAGAAGATGGAAACATACAGCTCAGTAATAATAATAATAAAAACAGCCAAACTGGAAAATGGCAAGAATACATCTCTCTCCAAAGAGGACATTCAGATGACAAATCACACAGAAGATGCTTGCTATAATTATTAAGCCATCAGAAAAATATATGTCAGTGCTATGAGGCAATATCATCCCACACCCACTAAGACGCCTATGGAAGAAAGATAGGGTAGCAAGTATTCATGAGGATTTGGAAGATTGGAGTTGGCCATTGTGAAGAAGACAGGACAGCTCCTAAGGAGGAGAAACAAGATGGTGAGGCCCCTTAATTCCACCCTGGCTGCAAACCAAAAAGAGATGAAACAGTCGGTTTTATATGCAAAAATGTGTGCACAGATGTTTCTGGCAGCTGTTATACTTTCTTTTCCTGATGGTAAAATAGTCTTGACAAGGAAGCTCTAGGTAGAATGTGCCTGTTCTAGCTCAGTACAGTCTGTCATAACGGGCAAGTCAAAATGGCAGGAACTAGAAGCAGCTCCTTCCGTCATATCCACAATGAGGAATCAGAAGGTGAAGACATTTGCTGCTTAGCTCCCTTCTCCATTTACAGTGTGCAGCATTCCTAGCCACCACCTCAGTTCCACACAGTCTCCCACAGACATGCCCAAAGACTCCTGTCCCCTGGGGATTCTAGAGTCTGAAGCACTCTTTATAGTGAAGTGAAGTAGACTGGTCTCTTAGTGCAGTGACGACTAGCTCAGGAAAGCTCAGAGGTGAGGTGCTACACAACCAGTGGGTACAGAAAGAAGTCTCTGGGTCTTTGTTTGACCAGCTGGAAGAATGGATCCATACGCTCGCACTGTAGAAGAATGCTCACAGGACTTTGTTGCAGAAAGCAAGCATGCAGAGCACCTATAGGGTCAAGAACACCCACATTGGTTACGCTGAGAATTCTTGTCTTGGAGTTAATAATGCTTTAGTAGGCTAAGATACAGGGAGCTGGGCTGCTGAGGCCCCATAAGGTGTCCATGTATCTCTATTTCCTAGTGTCTGGACAGGAGTTTTGTCATATGTCTTTAGGACCAATGAAATAGCTAATGATGCATAGCTTCCAGGCAACTGTGCAAAGAAAGATGAAAACACAAAATGAGAATAGGGACCAACACTGCCTAAGCATGCTGGCCACTGACCTGTCCATTTTCAAAGTCCCAGGCTTCCTGCCCGAAGGCGTTCCTCTCTCTATGCTCATCCGCGAGTTGCTGACATTGAAGCAACTGGAATATCCACCTAGAGTTTTAGATAAGGAGAATATGGTAGATCCATGAAATAAATCATTAATTTACAACAAGAATGAGGGTTGTCACCTGCTAGAGCATGTCACAATAACCTTTAATACAGTGTACTTTAAGAAAGGAACCAGACATAAAAGCCTACATGCTTATGAGTTCACTTCTCTGAATCATCTAAACAAATCTATAGAGATACACAGACTAATGCTGTCAGAGGTTGGGGTACTGAAAAGGGATTGTCCGTGGTTATGGAGTTTCTGGAGTGTTAAAGAATGGTGTGGAGTCAGGTACTTGTGATAGTTACACTACCTTATGAACACAGTAGAAGTTACTGGATATGCCTTTCGTTTTTATGGTTGGTTTGCGTACTTACCTTCCTACCTACTTATTTATTGTGTGGTGGGGTGTCAATGCATGGGTAAAGGCCAGAAAAAGCCACAATTTGTCCTCTTGTCCCTCTCCACATGTTCCTTTGTGACAGAATCTTCTCCTTACCCAGCTTATCAAAATGTGTTTGCCCCTTTGAGTTTGCAGCTCTCTGCCAGCTGTTCTCCCTTGCTTCGTCTAGCAGATGAGCTCTCCTTCACGTGTTGCTCTGAACACACCTTCTGCCCCACATCATCTTAGCAATTGCCCTTGTCAGCAGCACCAGAGTGATAGATGGCTACATCTAATACAGGCAAATGTTCCTGCTAGAAAACTTCTCCAAGCCGACTTCTTAAACCTATTTGATAAGTTTACAGTCTCCCATACAATATTAAAGTGTCCATAGCTTTTGCCCCACTCAGATGCTACAAGTGCTAGCCAGTAGCTAGTCTTTGTACCGTTTGCCCATTTTATACACAAAGGTGTTGCAAAAACTAAATAGCCCGTCCTCACCTCTGAATCCCCTGCATTTGGGGCTTTACTCAGCTCTCCAGCAATTCTTTGCCAGAGTGCAGTGGGCTGTAGGGGTGAAGGGCGGGTGCAGCTTCCTACAGCTTTAAGCAGTGCTGAGATTTCACTGCTTCTCTTTGTGTGATGATGAAGGGGTATCAGGAAACAGCTTAAAGACAGACTGTGAAGACTTAAGGCTACCTTTGGATGCAATGGTGTGTGTGTGTGTATGTGTGTGTGTGTGTGTGTGTGTGTGTGTGTTGGTTTTTGTTTTTAAGACAAGAGTTTCTCAGTGGTCTGAAGCTTGCCAGGTTGGCTAGACTGACTGGGGAACACTAGGGATCCACCTTCCTCTGCCTCCCCAGCTCTGAGATTGTAAACAATACTACCACACTTCGAGTTTCCCCCTTCAATGTGAGTTCTGAGGCGGGAACTCAGGTCCTCATGCCTACAAAGCAAGTACTTTGCCAATTAAACAATCTTACCAGCCCTATTTTTAATTTTTGGAAGAATTTTAGATTTCAGGAAGTATCTTGTGCCCCCACTCTGTAGCCTGTCCCAGTAATAATGTCTTACCTGCATGATGGCAGCCATGCCTTTCCAAGGATTGTCCTGTCTGTAGATTCTCTGGTATTCTCTGGGCGTAGATCAGAATGTGTCCTCATGACAGGAGTAGTTTCGTATGGTGCTTACTAAAGGTCAGCAGGAACTCTGGCTCAACTTTCCTGGGTACTAACAGCCCACTGAGGTCCAAAGCCATTGTTGTTTGTCCCCTTGGCCTATATGTCTACATGTCTATATAGCGTGTACTGTGTTGGTATATTAGCAAGTGAGCACTTGTCTACATGCATCCTCTGGAGTGTCTTCTCTGACCTCTCTGCACCTTATGCACTGAGACAGGATCTTCTCAGTCTGGCCAATCTATCCTGCATTCTCCCCGTCTCTACTTCCCACCTGGCACTTGTGTAGGTACTAGGGTTCAGCCATGCTTACACTGAGCGACCATCTCTTGATTTTGCCGATGAGAGAGCTCTGCTCCACGGGACTGAGGTAGCGTTCACAGCCAAGCGTTTAGCTGGCGTGCACTTTGCCTGTTGGTCTTCAAGGTGCCTATGGATTTCAGATGGCACCTAGAAGGCAGTTTCTACTTAGAGTTTCATTCCTCATTGTTAGGGTGCAAATGAAGCTCTGCTCCTTGTTGGAGTGGCTATCTTTGACAAGTAGACAGGGATCAGTGAGCATATAGTGGCAGTTGGCAGCTGGCATCCACAAGCACAAGAGGTATTCTGGCAGATAATCTGTGTGAGCTGGGAAGGACAGACAGACCAGACACCTAACTGACTGAGCACCTCACAGAGGCTGTTCTCTTAATTTCACCTCTGATCATAGCTGAGAAGGACCAGACCTTTCTTAAGGCTCCTCTTTCCAAATGGAATCCCTGTGCATCAGATACAACCATCACTCAGGAAATATTCAGATGGCTTCTGTGAGTGTGCAGGAGAGGCTGGGTAGAGCCAAGGAAGGTCGCGTTCACCTCAGTTGTTGTATTTGGTGCCAGGTACAACTGAAACCAAGAGCATATGATCCCAGACGACCTTGGTAACTTGATCACCCACATTCCATGCGTGTCAGGCAAGGGGTAAACTGGAGTCTGCTAGCTGCTGCATGACTAACACTTCGCTTTTCCACAGTGGTTTTAGTTATATGAACTTCATCACAGACTTTGCAGTGAGGAAAGAAAGCTTCTAAGAAGGAAAGTGACAGGTGTCTGGCTCTCTCCTGAGGATTTTGCAGAGCTAGGTAAGGGCCTGCCTCTGGAGGAAGCCCTGGAGTACATGCAGCCTGTGCCTGGGATCTGACTGGCCCCCAGCCAGCTTTGAGTTCTTCTCTACCCACCCCTGTTCTTCAGCTCCAAATTGGCATCCTCACAACTCTTTCCTCATCAGGTTCTTGTAAGGGAGAGGGTGCTGAAGAGGATGCAGGAGATCACAGCACAGAGTCCCTGGTCTGCTTCACCCAGGCCACATTGCTGTTAGTGCTGGTTCAGCTTTCCATCCACCATGTGTGAATCTGGGTATGGATAATGGACTGACTGTAAAGGAAAGTTGACCTCAACACATGGTGTATATGTTTCTTATACAAGAAGCAGCTGGAAGGCAGGCGGTCTGGGCTAATGTGGGCTTAGTTTATGCCACAGAGAAGGTTTACCTTGGTTTATTCCTTCTACTCTCTGGGAACACTGACTTACTGCCTTATGGTTGCAAGGTGGCTGCTACAGCTTCCTCTGTCATCTACAGGTTGAGGGTAAGTAGAAGTATCAGTCATCAGTTTTCTGCTGTAAAAGAAGACAAAGCTTCTCCAAGCCCTACCCCCATCCCCACCACTGCTCTCCCTTTGAATCTGAGTCCAGTTATTTGTAGCACAAAAGTTGCAAACACCTTTCTACTAAAATATCCCCTGATCTGAGGGGAAAGTGGGTACTGTTTTATTTGCATATATTTTCTTTTAAAAAATTTCCTTTTTAGGGTGTCATTTATCTGATTGGGTTCTCGTGAAACAGACTTTCACCTTGTAGCTCTGCCTAGCTTCACATTGTCTCTTCTTGCCCCAGCCTCTAAGATACTGGGACTTTAGACATTCACCAGAATGCTTAGCTTTTCCTTAACATTTTAAATTAAAATAAAACACATGCAGTAAAATGTACATATCTTTGCCAGATTACTCCAGGGAGTTGTGCTATTAATTCATATAGAAACAATCTGCGATCATCTTAGAAATCTTCCAGTTTAACCTCTTTCACCCTCTGTAAGGAGTCCACGCTTTCCATCTCTAGCTAGAGGTCAGTGTTGCTGGGATTCCAGAAGTAGAAGGTAGGAAGGTACATCTATATGGATGTGCACCTGGTGAATATGAGAGTTTCCTCTGTGTGACTGTGAGGGGCAGGCCTAGATTTGGTTCCTACTTTTTTTGTGTCATGTCTCTGCATAGAGCTGGCACCATGACACATGGCAGGTATCCCAGAGACAGAAGCTCATGGTCTCTGCTGATGGAGTGTCTTTCCTCCTGAAAGCCTTGCAGAGCTCACCTGTCTCCTGCTTGCTTTAGCTCTATGTCTACTTTAACAGAAATCTCTGAGAACTTGTATCCCTGCTAAGGATCCTGACAACATAAAGGATCTTTAAAGAGCCGGGCGTGATGGTGCATGCCTGTAATTCCAGCACTTGGGAGGCAGAGGCAGGCGGGATTTATGAGTTCGAGGCTGGCCTGGTCTATAGAGTGAGTTCCGGGACAGCCAGGGTGGCACAGAGAAACCCTGTCTCAAAAGAAAAAAAAAAGGATCTTTAAATAGTTGTTCATTTGGAGAGGAGGGAAGAATAAATTGTAAGAGGGGTGTTTATGGAAGGTCATTTCTAGGCGAAGGGAAAAACAGCCATTAAAGGTGTCATTGGGAACTGGAGCTGGAAACCAGCTAGTGAACAGAGAGTTGCATCACTGTCTTCTTCACTTTAGTAGTCTCAGTTCTGAGCACAGTAGTATAAGAACCTTGTAGTGAGTTCTTCACCACTGGGGCTGGGAAGTTTGGCCTTGAGAAGCCGTTCTTCCGTACATAAGACTACGGGTGGTGGGATTTCTCTGGCACAGCTATTGTGGCTTTCCTCATTCAAATAGTCACCTGGGCTTGAGGAGGGTTTGGGAGCAGAGGCCTGAGCTAAAGAGCATCAGTGGACTCGTGAAGACAAACGGGACGGGGGATTCAAGAGTGTGCTAGTTCAGGTAGCAGGAGAGAAATCGAAACTCTGGCCAATGTCCATGGCTGCTCGTGCCCATTCACTACATTTGCTTCAGGTACCTGCTGGTTTAGAGCCTCATGCTGGCTAGAACTATGTTCCAGGGTTATCCACTAAAGGTTACTAAGGGATTCTTTATGTAAAGCAGTTAGAATATCTTGCTACATTGAAGAAGTAATTATTATATTCATGGCCCTTGTTGAGGGGTTTGCACAGGACCTAGAGGTGAAAGTAGAATTACTTCCACCTTACCAGTTAATGTACTGAAGGTTCAAGAGCTTCTGCAACCCTGTAGTGAGTAATAGATAAGAAAGAGAAAGGTTAAGTGGGGTATGGTGACGCATCCCCTGAGCAGGCTTCGGGAGGGAGGCACAGGCAGCTGTGTGTTCCAGGCCAGCTAAAGCCAACACAGTGATATCTATCTCAATAGTCCCAGAAGACACAGAAGAATGGTTGATAATGAACCATCCCTCTCAGATCCCAAAGCCCTACCTTTCTGTGTTGGCCCTCTTACCATTTCTCCCCTTACCTGGCATTAACACACATTCTTCCAAAGGATCTATGGCATTTTAGGAAAGCTAAGGACATGTGGAAAGTACCCCGCTGGATAATGAAGCAGTGGTTTAATCTACGTGTTACCACAAGCCCACAGCAAAGCATCACACCCTAGATACAGACTCATTTATGAAATGAGTGATCACTAATGTCCTCCCTGTCCCCAAAACAAGAGTTTCTAGGACCTTTCCTGTGCTCAGTTGGGTTCAGCATGCAAATATATCCTAAAGGAGACTTAATTATTAAGTGTAGATCATGAGATGGGACTCTTTACAATTAACACACTCATGCACACACACTCATGATTTTCCCAAGTGAGCAACATCTGCCATTGTGTCTCCCAGCTCAGTTTCCTCACCAAGAAGGTGTGCATAGTGATAAATAATTCATATCGGAGCTTAAGATTCCTGGAGGGCCTGGCAGGCTTTCATCTTGGATAAGGTACCATAAAATATTGCCAATAGTCAACCTCAGGTGGCCAGACAGAGTATAAATCCTTCTTGCTGAGTGTGTGAGTTTGTAATGTAAACTGTTTTCAATTATACCTGGAACCGATGAGCTGAAGCAAGGCACAGCTGCACAAGTCTGAAACTAAGAGATGAAAGGTAATGGTCCGGTAAGGTATGACTGCACTGCACTTAGACAAGTGACGCTGTGTTATTCCAGACCCAACAAAGAGGAGACTGGCCATGTGAGTGCTTCAGGTGCATCTGTTGTCAAGCACGGCCTCAATCCAGAGAAGGGCTTCATGCAGGTTCATTACTTAAAGGTAAGTGTGCCTCATGACTGCAGCCATTCATTATAGGACAGCACTCCTGGACCATACAGCTGAACACCATGAGTAATGCTGCTGAGGCAAGGGAAAGGGTCTCTACCTCTATAAAGGCATCTCAGTGGGCCTAGACTGAGTACTCACAGGTTACTAACACTGAAAGCCTCTAAACAAGGCCATTTTCAGAAGGACCCAGTTTCCTGCTGCAAATGAGTAGAGACTAGAACAGATGGCACCCCTGGACCTGGTGTGAATAGGACCTGGTGTGAAGGCTCGGGCCTCTCTTCCCTTGCAGGGTCCAAGCAGAGGCGATTATGACATTAACAGAGTTGTTGTTGGGCCTGAAGTCCACCCTACATGGCCAAGCCCAGCCTTCCTGGTCAGAATATAAAAGGTATCTGGGCCGCACATTCTGGATGCACTAGTGCCTTCTAGTAGACTCTGTAAGCAATGGCAATGACTCCTGATGCCATTTTGTCTGTCTGTCTGTCTGTCTGACTGTCTGTCTGTCTTTCCTCCCCACAGGGCTACTTCCTTCTTCGGTTCCTAGCCAGAACACTTGGAGAGGAAACTTATTTTCTGTTTTTAAGAAACTTTGTGCACCTGTTTCATGGGCAGTTGATCCTTTCCCAGGTAATTCATGGGATCCTCGTGAATTCACAGAGAAATTAGAATAGAGGGGCTGCAGCATTCAGGGATCAGATTATGTCAGCACTAGAAGGTGGAGAATTTACTGTTACATTTACTGTGAGAAAGAGGGGACTAGGGATGTGGACTGAAAGGATGTGTGCTCGGGGAGTGCGATCCCCTGGTAGCATAGGAACCCACTGTAACTTTTAGCTGTTCATCACCAAACATAGTTGCTTTCTGAGTGACCTTGTAAAACCAGACAGTCCTGCTGGAGTCACCTGGGCAAGCCAAGACACCTTGACCGGCAGCTCAGAGGCTTGCTGTGAAAGCAAGAAAACTATATCTCAACTCCCAGTACCTACACAGCAATCGTGGGTCTCACACACACCTGTAACTCAGCACTGAGTGGGCACAGAGGCAGGGGAATCACTGGGACCTACTGACCACAAGTCCAGCAGAGGAAGATGAGACCCAGGCACCTCCAGGGAACAAGGATGGGAGTATTAAAAGAGGATACCAAACACTATGGGCTCCACACATACAGGCATACTCACTTACACACATGTGCATTTAACACACACACACACACACACATATACATACACACCAAAACAAAGGATACCCCAAACAAAGCCCCTGACTCAAATGGTTTTGCCATTTCCATTTCATTCTATTGAATATCATTCTTTCATTGTGTGTGTGTATGCATGTATATTTGTGTGTGCATCTGGCATGCATGTGCGTGTGTGTGTGTGTGTGTGTGTGTGTGTACATTTGGATCATGAAAGAGCATGTTCTCTTCTTTTCCCATGTGGATCTCAAGATTGAACTTGGGTCACCAGGCTTAGCCTCAAGTGCTGCTACCTACTTCTGTGCCAGTGCAGAGGCCTACATGCCTTTTGAAAATTTATTTTTTTGCTCAAATTTTATGGTGAAATATATATAAAATAAGCCTTACCACAGCAAAGTCCAGCTTGGTCTGGTGTCTTAGGGTTTTACTGCTGTGAATAGACACCATGACCAAAGAAACTCTTATAAAGACAACATTTAATTGGGGCTGGCTTACAGGTTCCA
The DNA here is from genome assembly GCF_947179515.1 of Apodemus sylvaticus. NCBI lineage: Eukaryota > Metazoa > Chordata > Mammalia > Rodentia > Muridae > Apodemus > Apodemus sylvaticus. Next base: position 2,310,410 of record NC_067485.1, on the reverse strand, counting down.
AGGTTCAGTCCATTATCCTCAAGGCAGGAACATGGCAGCATCCAGGCAAGCATGGTACAGGAAGAACTGGGAGTTCTTTTTTTCCGAAGACAAATAGGAGAAGAATGGTTTCCAGGGAGCTAGGGTGAGGGTCTTAAAGCCCAAGCCCACAATGACACACTTCCTCTAAGAAGGCCACACCTACTCCAACAAGGCCATACCTCCTAATAGTGCCACTGCCAAGCATATTCAAACCACCACATGGGGTTAAGCCTCACTCCTGGCAACAAGCATATATTTGTGGAACATTTCATCTTTCTACACTGACTTGTGATACGGATGCTTGAGAGCTGAACCCAGATCCCCCTGCTTACCTACCATGTGCTTTTCCAACGAAGATGGCTTTCCAGACTTGGTAGGGCTGGTTCTTTGATCAAATTTTCTGGAACCCCGACACTGTTCTTCAGTCATGTGACTGCATCCTTACTGATTCCCCTTGTCCATCCTTGTCAACTTTTGTTGCTTTCTGCTTTTCCTTGTTGTTGTTGTTGTTGTTGTTATTGTTGTTGTTATTGTTAGTTTTTTGAGACAGGGTTTCTCTGTGTGGTTATGACTGTCCTGGAACTCACTCTGTAGACCAGGCTGGCCTCAAACTCAGAAATCTGCCTGCCTCTGCCTCTCAAGTTCTGGGATTACAGGTGTGCACCACCACGCCCGGCCCTTGTTATTATTTTACTTTGTCATCTTTTTTAAGACAGGCTTTACTATATAGCTCAGGCTAGCCTTGACTGTCTCTAATACTCCTGCCTCCTAAGAGCTGAGTGCGCACCACCATACTGGGCTTGAGTGTGCTTCCAAGATTTCATTTACCCAAGTTTTGTGAAAAGGGAAACTAAAGAGAGTTTGAAATAACATGAGATAAAACTTTTGCTAGACAATTCTGTTAAGAAGCATTGCTACAAATATGGTACACTGATTCAAGTGTAATTTCCCATCATGCTTAAACCTAGGGAAGAGGAAGTACATGGCTATAATTCCATGAGTTTCAATTTAGCCAGGATGCAAAACAAGTTCCAGGCTAACCAAGGACAGAATGAGACCTGTCTCAAAAGCCAAAAACAGAAGCAATGTTTTTATTTTGTTTTGTTTGTTTGGTTGGTTGGCTTTAAAAGACAGAATAGGCAGCTCTATGCTTCTGTTATATCCCCAATTCTCTCATTTTCAGTTGTTACTGTTACATTGTTAAGGTTTGCTTTGCTAGCAATAAGGATTGTAGTATTCACCACCACTTAACCATGCTTCTAGATTCTGGAATATTTTATTTTGATTCAGCTCTTTGTTGGCTCAATTTCATTATCAAATTGATGTTCAAGTTGCAGCTTTCCAGGCTGTGAGGTTTCTGAGTTCTTACTGTTTAGGAATGCATGCCTCTTGTCTGTGTCACAAAATAGCTAGGTTTACATTTTCCTGGGCCACGCATTCACTCCTTGGGACTTGCTAGGCATGGCTCATGTGCCTTCCAGCACTGATTGCCACTCTGAGGCTTTGGAAGCTGCCTGCTTTTTCCTGTTTATAGCACTTAGATCTCAGAAGAAATCTTTACCTTTTCTTTTATTCATTTTTATATTATATGTACTGGTGATTTACATGCATATATGACTGTGTGAGGGTGTCAGATCATCTAAAACTGGAATTACAGACAGTTGTGAACAGCCATGTGAATGCTGGGAATTGAAACTGCATCCTCTGAAAGAGCAGTCAGTACTCTTCACCTCTGAGCCAACTCTCCAGTCCCAGAGATCTTTATTTCAAACTCAGAGATTTAACTACAAATGTGTGAGTATGAATGATTCTTTCAAAGAATTTTTTAACATTGAGAGAGAGACAGAGAGATAGAGATAGAGAGGCAGAGACAGAGACAGAATGTGTGTGTGGGGGGGGCGGGGGTGCTCTGGTACAAATGTGGAGTGTCTTCTCTCCTTCCACCATGTGGATTCTATGTATTAAACTTGGGTCCTAAGGCTTGGCAGCAAACCTCTTCACCTGCTGTACCATCTCACTGGCCCTCATGTGCATGATTCTGCATTATTCCTTCTTCCTGGGAAACACTGTACCTTTTAGTCTTAGAGTCTATTCTTCAGTGCAATTGTCCTAAGTATGCTTTGCTTTGTATTTTGAAAGAAGTACCTTGCTATGTAGCTCAGGCTAGCTTTGAATTTGTGATCCTCCTGCCTCAGCCTCCTCAGTACTGATAATGCAGCACTGCATTGCCATGCTTGGCTTTAACTGCATATTTGCTCACATTTTTCTCCCTTGAAAGATTCTAAGTTTCTGGGCTGCAGCCACCCTGTTTCTTCTTTGCCTGCTGTGCACACATTATTAGACAATTGCTTTCATCTGTCTCGTCTTCATAGCCTGGTTTTCTCTCTAGCATCTATTATTAAACAGCCCCCTTTTTTCGTTTATCTTGTTTCTTCGGAGACAGTCTCAGAGAGCCCAGGCTGGCCTCAGACTTCTAATGTGGCCGCAGAAACACTGAACTTCTGATGAGCCTCCACCTCATAAGGGCTGGAATTGCAGGCATGCATCACTTCCCCTGGTTATGGACTCATGATAAACAAGTACCCAGCCAAGCCAGTGTATCCCTAACACTTGATAGCACGTCTTCAGTGTTCACGCTCCTGAAATGTGTTGCTGTGGTCCTTAGTTTTCTGTCCTGGAATCAGAGACCCTTCTCTCTTCTCTTTCTCCTTTTGTCATCTCTAGTTGAATTTTTGCTCTGGCTTTGTTTGTTTGTTTGTTTGTTTGTTTGTAGAGGGTTGCCCTCTGCTCCTTGGGTTATGTTTTCCTCAGGACTGGGTTCCGTGTCTGTCGGCCGCCCTCTGCTCCTCTCTTCACATGAGTTGTGCTCCTTTTCACCGCTCCTTCAGTCTCAGCACGGAGAGCCCTGCCCTGGCGTTTTATTTATTCTCATGTGTACAGGAATGTCATTTCTGGTTCCAACTCACTTTAGGCTTGTTCCACAATCCTTCTCTGGTGTGACAGGTTGGTATTGTGGAAGGGGAGGGGTGCAGAACTGCAGTGCCGCACCTGAACTGTAGGAGCTGCTCAGTTGTTCCTCAGATGAGGACAGCACCTGGGTGCCTCTGCAGGTGCTCACAGCCTGTTGTCCTCAGTAGCTTAATTTCCACATTTGTGTATCTCTCCAGCAAACACTCCAGGCCCTCCATGGACAGGAAAAAAAAAAAGGAATGATGAATCCCCATCTCTTTGCAAATATTTAGGTATTTGATGATTTGTGCGATCTGGACAATTCACTGATTTCTCAACTTCTCAGCTGCGGAGGTGTAGCTTGCCAGCTAGAAACTGACAGAGTGACTTGTCCTTTCCCTGGTTCACCTCTTTGAAGTTTATGCCAGGAGGCTGTTCCTCTGTCCTTATTTGTAGGCTATAGGGCATGCCTTTGCTTTTTTTATATACTATTAAAATGATGTATGTGGACTGTGTAGGTCGCTTTCGTGTACCCTGCAGCCTAGGTATTCTTTGCTCAGCTTCATTTTCCCTTTCCCCTCTGAATGCCAGGGCTTCAGCATTATTAGCCTGCCAGCTCCTCTCACTGTCCTTCCCAAGACCACAATGGCCTTTCCCTGCAGGCTCACTCACAGCTGAGTTCCATTGGGACCTGCTCAATTGTAATGTCTAACTTCCTCCTCAAAACTCAGAAGGGAGCAGAGGAGACAGTGAGGGAAGGCAGCTTCCTGAGTGCACCTTGGTTTCTGTTTCAGCAGGCAGTGAGTTGGGAAGGGCTACTCTCACAAGTTCACCCAGGGCAATGGCAGCCTACAAGAGGGAACAGGAGAGCTCATGCTGTATGGTCAGATTTGGGTCTCTAAAAGGAGTAAGAGGAACCAACCGGGTCAGTTCTGGTCATAGATGTTTTAAATACTTCAGATGAGAAACAAGTGTCTCAAATGGGGTGGATCACAGGACAGAGTGTAGAAGGCACATTGAAATTCTCAGGGGACATCTTGGAGATGCCCCACATGTTTTGTCTGTATGATTTTAGGCACTGGTTACAGCCTCCAGCTACCTGCTGAGCTGCCTCTAGTTACCCTTGGAGGCAGGAATCCACAGGCACTCCAGAATGGCTGCTGAAAAAGAAAGAACGAAAGAGCGAAAGAAAGAGCGAAAGAAAGAAAAAAAGAAAGAAAGAAAGAAAGAAAGATAGTTTTCACAGAGACCTTCACCACCACCCTGTATCTACCCAGAATTCCAGATTCTTGTGTTTATAATCCTATCAAAAGGGGAGGGGCTATGAAGCCTGTTGTAACTTGAAAATGTGAAAGGGTAGAATTAAGGTTAACTCTGAATTTCCTGCTTCTCAAGCAATTACATTCTTCCCCCTTGCTATTAAGTTACTGTCATCTTCCCTCCACATAATTGAACATAAATTACTAGGAAAATAGGAGATAAGTTTGTAGGTACTACACAGAAATAATGGGGTGAAACTAGTAAGAAGTTATAATTAGAGTTATAATTATATAATTATAATTCTTGGATTTTTAAGACTTAAATCTTGTCAATAACTTAGTGATCCACTAATATAGTGATTTACAAAGAGATCTATTACATCATGATAAATAACTAATGCAACATTTTGCAAAATGTTATTTAAAATAATAGATGAATACTCTACTACTGACTTATTGCCTTAATCCCGGTAATTTTTAAAATAATAAAAATAATGGCCTCAAGACTCTCAAGCCAAGGTTCAGTGAGTATAAAGTGATTGATGTGTAAGCATGAAGACCCAGGTTTGTCCCCAGAACCCACGTATAAAAGCGGGTATGATGGCACATCTTGTAATCCCAGCACTCAGTGGGTGGGGGCAGATTCTGGGAAACTGCTGACCAGTCAGCCTAGCCTAATAGATAGTACAAGGCCAAGTGAGAGATCCACTCTCAACAAAGTGGATGCTCCTGAGGAGTAGCACCCAAGGCTAACTCCTGGTCTCCACATGCACAAATGCACAACCCTCACCCCCACAAAAGAACCTCAAGGGGAAAATAATTCATCACATTCTAAATGCTAGTACACTTTTGATTTTTCAGGTTTTTCTATATGTCCACTGTGGGTGTAAATGTTTCTGCTTGGATGGGGAGTTCCTGGAACTCGGAGGCCCAGGAACTATACAGCTCTGACAGGGAGAGTATCCCAGAGGAATAGCATCCTGAGATACGGGAGCCCAGGAACCACACAGCTCTGAGAGGAAGCCTCCTCAGCAGAGGTGTTGCAGCTCCCAGGGGAGGGGATCCCCACTGAGCTGAGGAGCTCAGGAGCCTCAGCCCTGCTCCTTCTTTTCACTTCTCTTCTCTTCGTTGCTTCTTTTTCTTCTTGGCTTCTTCCGACAGGAGAGGCACACCAGGCAGGAAATCTCATGAAAGAGATCTATTGGAGAGTCCAGGCATGCCTGCCCTCTGCTCCCAGGAGCGGACAGCAGGGAACTGGATGAAGGGCAGTGCTTGTGTTGAATTTCTGAGGAGGCAGAAATTTTAGGACAGAAATTTCCAGATTGAAGATTGGTGGGATTTCAAGTCCTGAGCTTGGGAATCTCAGGGATTGGTGGAATTTCCTGGTCAGGGGTTGGTGGCTAGTTTCTCCTCACCCCCTTTTCCCTACATCAGGCACATGGGTTAGGATGGGAAGTCCTTCCTGGCTGCAGCTGACTTTTGCTGAGGCTCCATCTCTGTGGGGTGGGGGTGGGGGGCTGAGGACAGGACTGGAAAGGAAGTACTGCTAGTGCAGACTTCTCCTGTGGGACAGCCCTTCCAGTGGCATTTGACTAAGGCAGTGGGCTGAGGCAGGAAAGCTGTTGCCATTATGGATAGCTCTTGAGGGGCAGCTCTTGCTGAGTTGGGAAAGGAGATGCCTCACCCTGGACAGCTCTTGGGAGGGATGCAGTCTGAGGAGATGTTATAGTGTCACCATTTTGACAGGAGTCGCCATTTTGGACAGCTCCTATGGGACATTTTACTGTGATGGCCTAGCCTGGGGAGGGAAGGAGGGACCTGCTGCTGTTTTGCCAGCTTTTGTTGCCCAGCCACTTTTGTGGGGAGCTGCTTAAGGACTATTGTGGGTACATTTGTGAGGTAGTAAACAATCTGGGACTGCCACCTTCAACTACCGTTTCTCTGCATCCATGCCCAGGTTTTTGTTTGAACTCCTGATCTCTGAGTGGTGGCAATGTTTTGGGAAGTTGTGGAAGACTTAGGAGTTGGGTCCCTGCATATCATAGCTATTCTGACCTCCTCCTCTGTACCGTGAGAACAAGCCACCACTGTTGGAGCCTTTTCAGCTACTATGTAATAACAGGCCTCAGAAATTATGAGCAAGCATAAGCCTCTCCTCCATTTAGTTTTCTATATCAGGGATTCTAGTCATTAGTTCTTTTATGGAGCACCTGCACCTCTGGAAAGATGGCCTGGCCTGCGCTGCGCTGCGCATGTGCTGCTGGCCTTGCTCATCACTGATGGCTGGACTCAGTGTGGTGATAGACAGGGAGCACCTTGCCATGCACTCTGCAGTGCTGACCACTCTTCCTCCGCACTCAGCTGTGTTGCCAGGGTCTGGGTGCTCCTCCTGCCTCCCACCCTGACAGTGTGTAGTCATTTGGACCTTCATCTGAAAGACTACCTTTTAATTTTTTAAAATGTATTTATTTTTGTGAATTTCATACATGAGTACCAAACTTTAAAAACAAACAAACCAATGGATTCACATGGCTGACCTCAAACTCTAACTGATCTTCCTGCCTCAGCCTCCTGAGTACTAGGATTGCAGCCATTGTGCCTGTCTTCAAAGTTTTCTTTCTCTTCATTAAATCTTTGAGGGGCAGCCAAGGGTTGTGACTCACATCTCTATGCAGTACCAGCCATTAGAAGGCTGAATATGGAAAATCAGCATGGGTTACATAGTGAGACATTATCCCCAAAACAAAAGTGACTGTATAAGCTTAGAAAAACAAGAAAAATTTGTATTCATTACTACATTAAAAGAAAATCATGTAATATTAACATAGCAAAAGATTCTATGCTTTAAAAAGAGCAAAAAGTAAAAAACAATCCAAAGACCATCCAGATACAGATCCTATTTGTTGTGTAATGTCTTTAAATAGCAACAATGTGATACTTTGTACTTGCCTTCTTTCTCTTTTGTGTCATCCAGCCCACCTGATAAGAAGCTGACCTTGAGATTTACATTTAGCCAATAAAAGGGCAGAAACAAAAACAAAAACAAAAAAAAGCAAAAACAAAACCAAAAAAACTTAGTGTCTTACTCCGGGTTTCTATTCCTATACAAACATCACAAGCAAGTTGGGGAGGAAAGGGTTTATTCAGCTTACATTTCCACATTGCAGTTCATCACCGAAAGAAGTCAGGACTGGAACTCAAGCAGGTCAGGAAGCAGGAGCTGATGCAGAGGCCATGGAGGGATGTTTCTTACTGGCTTGCTTCCCCTGGCTTGCTCAGCCTGCTCTCTTATAGAACCCAAGAGCACCAGCCCAAAGGTGGTACCATCCACAAGGGGCCCTCCCCACTTGAGAAAATGCCCCACAACTGGATCTCATGGAGGCACTTCCCCAACTGAAGCTCCTTTCTCTATGATAACTCCAGCCTGTGTCAAGTTGACACACAAAACCAGCCAGTACACTTAGTTAAGTCTTACCTTCAAGTGAACAATTATTTTAGTGTATTTTTCCTCCCAGCTTAACTGAATGTCCTATATCTGCCAACACTAGTTAAGACCCAGTCAGGATTTCAGAATTAGATTAGCTGAAAAGGTGGCCACAATAGAAGTATAAATTAAATACAAATGAGCATTCATATTTGAACTTTTAGTTCTATGAAATTGTGGTTATTCTTACCAGAGTTCTTTTATCTTAGAGAGCCTTCAAAAGCACTTATGGATAACATTATGTGATATGTGGGATTTCTTAATAGTTCAGAAGGCAGGAAAGATGGGCAGGGCAAGGCAGGTTACTTGGTCATTTGAACAGGATGGCTAGTTATTCTACTTTGCTTTTTATTTGAGGTTTTCCACAAAAAAAGAAAGTGGCTTGCAGAGAGTTGTAAGTCATGACACAGCATCCTCACACAAACGCCTTAGATGCCCTGTGACTGTGTGAACACAGTAGAGGAGAAGGGGCCATGAGTTCCAGACCAGGGTTATCTTTGCTTCTCAGCTAGTCTTTGTCCTGTTGATCTTGGCCTCTTTCTGGAGCACTATGGATGTGTTGTAGGTAGGTCAGGAACCTCTTTAGTTTGATATCGCTCAGGGCAGACTGAGGAGGGAGAGCATGGGGAGTGAAGGGGGCAGTTTTGTTATGTTGTGATTGAACCTTATGTACCTTGAGCGGTTGGTGCCTGATTGCTAGCACAGTTGGGCTATTATTATTATTATTTACTGGTAGACAGCTTTAATAGTTTGCTTTGTTCTCATCTCAGGATTTTCTTCAAATGCTGTTGGAGAGCATTCCAGAAAACAAAAGGTAAGTACCAGTAAAGGAATTATGAACCCTGTTTCACTTTTAATCTTGAAATAGCCCTACCTTTGTTTGACCCATTGTTACAACCTTGACAGTTGAGATTTCCTCTATGCACAAAGGAACATAGGACAGTTCTTAGTGTCACGGCTAGATCAGAAAATAGGTTGAGGTGGTAGCAGCATATCCATCCCAAGGCCCTTCAATGTGGAATACAAAGCCAGCCAAGGGCACTCTGAGGCTTCCGCTGCTGCGGCTAAGAATGGAGGAAAGAGCTGGGCAGGGCTCAGTAATAGAAAAAAAAAAAAAAGACTGTCTTCCTAAGGGATTCTAGACTGTGTTGAGTTGGTAATTAAAACTAACCATCATACCTTTTAATTTCAGAATTTGTTGTAAGTCATTTAAACCCATGTGGACAGTACTTTAGCAGGTGTTAAAAAGCTGATATCTATGTTTAAACTAGGTGTTTAGTTGATGGTTTGTGTGCCCACTAAAACATAACCACCTCCTGTGCACAGCACTGTTCTCATAACCACCACCAGGGAGATTATTAAAACACAACATACATAATGATGGCATTCAACCCTTGGAACAACACTCTTACTTAGAGTCTCATGGCTCTTACTATGAGTCTCACTACATAACTGAGGCTGGCCTTGAACTTCTGAACCTCCTGCTTCTGCCTCTGCCTCTGCCTCTGCCTCTGCCTCTGCCTCTGCCTCTGCCTCTGCCCCTGCCCCTGCCCCTGCCCCTGCCCCTGCCCCTGCCCCTGCCCCTGCCCCTGCCCCTGCCCCTGCCCTAAGAACTGGGATTACAGGTTGCCTGTCACCACTATTAACTTACGTGATGCCGGGATCACACCCTTATACATGCTAGGCAAGCACTCACCCAACTGAACAGCAGCATGGGTGAACAACATTCTTTTTTGTATGTGATCTTTCTTCCATGTTTGACCAAAAAGGCAGCTGAAGAAACATGACATAAGCTACCAGTCTGTACCTTGGGGCCACATAGGCCACATGGGCTCCCGAGCTGTGAAAGCTGGGGTTGCAGAAGTAGCTTTTCCTTTAATGTATGAGCCCACAGGGACGGGCTCCAGACCACGAATCCCTCATCTCCATGTTCCCTAAAAGCTTCATGAAAAGGAAGAGCACATTCATTGTTGGATATGGTCATTTGTATGGACCTGGTCTCACATGGCCTTTAGAGGAAACCAAAAGCCCCTGTTACACATGTAGATTTCCCCACCTTGCTTCTTCTAATGCCCTGTCTTAACTCCTAAACATAATTACCCAAAAGTATAATTTCAAATTGCAAAACTGACATTCAGACATTAAAGGGGACTCACTGAACAATTTAAGTGTTTCTTTGTTGAAGGACTGACATTGCTTTTCTTTCGTTGACCTTCGGGATAAGCAGTGTTTTAAATGCATGTAAATATTTTCAAGTGTGGGCATGAATTCTTTGACACTGATGTTATTTTAGATTCATTCAAGGCCAGTCACTTGTATGTTGATGGGCCTGTCTGATAGGCAGTCTAAATTAGATGTCTCAAGGGTAACACATTATGCAACCAGGCTAGATCTAGAGGAGAGCATGCTGTGAGGACATGAAGGCTTGTTTTCTACATATTGGATTTCCCCTGGGCAACTTTGTTGAAACCTCCATATCCCCCACTTTTCTTCAGCAGGTAGAAGCCTGGCTGTTAGTCCTGATTCTGTTGTGGTCGGTTCTTTCCAGTACAGGGGCTCACACTTGTCAGCCAACACTCTGCCACTGGACAAAATCCTGATTATTCTGAGTGTATGAGTGTGCATACAGCAAGGTGTTTATGTGGTCAGAGAGCAGCCATGTGGAGTGAAGTCTCCCCTCTGTCTTTAGTGTAAGTTCTAGGGCTGAGAGCACACCGTCTATCGGGGCTGAGAGCACACCGTCTATCGGGTTTGAGAGCACACCGTCTATCGGGGCTGAGAGCACACCGTCTATCGGGTTTGAGAGCACACCGTCTATCGGGTTTGAGAGCACACCGTCTATCGGGGCTGAGAGCACACCGTCTATCGGGTTTGAGAGCACACCGTCTATCGGGGCTGAGAGCACACCGTCTATCGGGTTTGAGAGCACACCGTCTATCGGGGCTGAGAGCACACCGTCTATCGGGGCTGAGAGCACACCGTCTATCGGGTGTGAGAGCACACCGTCTATCGGGTTTGAGAGCACACCGTCTATCGGGGCTGAGAGCACACCGTCTATCGGGTTTGAGAGCACACCGTCTATCGGGTTTGAGAGTACACCGTCTATCGGGGCTGAGAGCACACCATCTATCTAGGGCTGAGAGCACACCATCTATCTAGGGCTGAGAGCACACCATCTATCTAGGGCTGAGAGCACACCGTCTATCGGGGCTGAGAGCACACCGTCTATCGGGTGTGAGAGCACACCGTCTATCGGGGCTGAGAGCACACCGTCTATCGGGGCTGAGAGCACACCATCTATCGGGTTTGAGAGCACACCGTCTATCGGGTTTGAGAGCACACCGTCTATCGGGGCTGAGAGCACACCATCTATCTAGGGCTGAGAGCACACCATCTATCTAGGGCTGAGAGCACACCATCTATCTAGGGCTGAGAGCACACCATCTATCGGGTTTGAGAGCACACCATCTATCGGGTTTGAGAGCACACCGTCTATCGGGGCTGAGAGCACACCGTCTATCGGGTTTGAGAGCACACCGTCTATCGGGTGTGAGAGCACACCGTCTATCGGGTGTGAGAGCACACCGTCTATCGGGGCTGAGAGCACACCGTCTATCGGGGCTGAGAGCACACCGTCTATCGGGTTTGAGAGCACACCGTCTATCGGGTTTGAGAGCACACCGTCTATCGGGTTTGGGAGCACACCATCTATCGGGTTTGCATAACAAGCACTTTTACTCACTAAGCCATCGTACAGAACAAACACTAATAAAGCAGGGACATGCAAACATGAAGCCAATCTGTGCTTCATTCAGAATCAATACATTTCTTGATTCCTGCCATTCCGTGCTCATTCACAAGCATAAACTGAAATTTCAATAACTGGGCAAGACAACAGGCTTTCAGGAGGCCGTGCTAAGAACTGTGTTGTGTGGGTGGCCTTAAATGTTTCCTGGTTTTTGTTTGTTTGTTTGTTTGTTTGTTTTGTCTCTATTTTGTTTTGTTTTGGTTTTTTTGTAGACATATTATGGTGGTATATTAGAGTTATCATTGCTATGATGAAGCACCAATTTGGGAAATGGTTTATTTGGCTTAAACTTCCACATTGCTGATTATCAGTGAAGGAAGACAGGGCACGAACCTGGAGTTAGAAGCTGAGGTAGAGGCTATGGAGGGGTGCTACTTACTGGCTTGCTCCTCATAGCTTGCTCAGCCTACTTTCTAATAGAACCCAGGACCACAAGCTCAGGGGTGATGCCATCTTCAATACACTGGGTCCTCTCTCATCAATCACTAACAAAGAAAATGCCTTACAGGTTTGCCTGCAGTCCGATCTTATGGAAGCAGTTTCTCATCAATTGAGATTTCCTCTTCTCACATAACTCTAGCTTGTGTCAAGTTGACATAAAACTAGGCAGCACAGGTGGTGATTCTTCTGCAAAACTGATATCAGATGTGGCTATTTATTATTCAGAAGTAGACCTAAAATGTATACATCTTTCCCCCTTTCTTCCTCAGTACTGGATGTTAGGCTCACAGCTTCACACATGCTAGGCATGTGCCTGACTACCAGGCTATAGTGGCAATAATTTCCTTTTCTTTTATACCTGCCCCCAGGACAATAGCTCAAGTTCTGCAATAGAGTTCAGAGGCCCTTATTTAGGACCTTGGGCATAGGAAATAGGGAAGAAGGGAGAGGAGAAAGAGGAAGAGGAAGGAGAAAAGGAAGAAATTTATAGATGTGGCATACAGCCTCTTCTGTTGGTTATAAATTTGCATTCCAAGTGCTAACTGCATTCCTTCAGGACAAAGTTCTTAGGGCAGAAAGACAGCAGTTTTCACTGAGGCAGCACAGTACACAGTGTACTTTGAGAGGTCTGTGTCTTTTAATCTCCGTGATGCAGTATGGAGTTCATTTGGATGCCCTGAGCCCTCTGGCTCCACAGGCCTGGATTTTATTGTTGTGGATATTTACTGAGGCAACACACTGAGCCCACAAAGAACCTTTTGTTGTAGCTGTGGAGATCGGAGCAGCATCCGTGGTCTATGTGGCTGCTACCCACCCACTGCGTCCCTTTAGCAGGGCAGGGCACTGTTCCCAGTGGTATCATGCTTTGCTTAGCAGGCTTAAGTCTCATTAAGAATTCTCCTTAAATGTTAAAGTGGTCTCTTGCCTCCAAAAAAACATATTCAGCAAGTATATTGGAGTACATTTTTAAACTTAAACATCTTGTTGCCTGCTAACTAATCTCAAAATCTAGTTTGCCCGTTCAAGCAGATGGTTTGCTCTATTACCTATGCAGCATATTGTACTAATTTTATGTGGGTCTCCAAAGACTGCACATCTACCCCCTGGAGCCTCTAATCTTTGGCCCCAGTTGCAAACTGATCCTTTGGTACATCTGTTAGGCACTTGAGCCATGCTGAGCAGGCAAGGCTTTGCCAATCACTCTGAGTGGTTAGTGTCAAGCTTCCTTTGCACCTTTGCCTTGCCTCAACTTACTAACATTCTCTGTGCAGCATCTCCTGTATCAGGCTCTAGTCTGGACTTTGGGAGAAGGGGGAAGAATAAATCCAATGATAGCCTTCAAAGAGATCCTAACCAACTACCAAAATCACGGGTCATTGCCGTCACCTACACAGGACATTAGAATCAGCATATACAGAGCACTGTAAGGTCTGGGTCCTGGTGGGTACTGGACAGCAGACTCATCAGCCCTGAATTTGAAATGAGACCTAAAGGCAGAACCTAGGTCTTAAGGAGTCGGGGCGTGAGAAGGAATGGGAGGGCTAGAAGCTTGGAGATCTACTAGAGAACACTAGTGCATTCAAATCAAGAGATCTTGAGAAGTAGAATTGTTTCAATGATGGTTGCAGTTCCAGTGGGCTTTGAAGCAAAGAGCAGAGTCGTGGGTTATTTGAGAGGTACCACAGTTACAAATGGGTGAGTTGCTGTCAAGATGAATAAAGAAATCAGGTGTGAGCTTGGCTTTGCTTTCTTGACCCCTGAGCTACATTCTGAAGTTCAGTGGGTAGTTCCTTGTCCCTGGAGTCAGTATTGAGGGGAAGGAGATGTGCTCAGAAGGCCATCTAGAAGGACCCATGCACCATCATTTCCCTGACAAAAACCTGGGATCTCCTGGAGAATAGCTGGTCCGGCAACCATGGCCCCCAGGTTCTGGTGTCAGCCACAGCTACTGATTAATCATGCCCATCAATTACAGTATTTGTGTGTGCATGATCATGTTTGTTTACCCCCCCCCCCCCACCGTTCTTCCTCCCCCACAGAGCAGGGAGCACTCACTTGCCCTGCTTCATAAGCAGTCTTCATTATCTACCTGAGCACAAATGCTTTGTTTTGATCAAGAAAATGGGCAACACCATGGAAAGCTCTGAGACATAGTTTGCTTCCACAGGTAGATGAGGTTGAAAAGCATAACTTATCAGTGTTTTAAAAACCTGTATAGAATTTAAGTTGTGGTCTCAGACAAGGGCACTTCCATTTCAAACTCTTGTCTAGTACCTATACGTTCAAAGTTGTTGAGGCCTGGCATTTGCTTCATGTGAAACTGGTGGGAGTGTATGCTGGGATGTGGAGAGAGAATGTGAGAATTAAAGTTCCAGGAGGCTGAAGGTGGGAGCCAAGAATGATAGCAGCATTGTACTCAGTCACCAGCTGATGGGCCCACAATAGACACAGGTGATAGCTGCTGCCTCATTTACCACAGCAACTCAGAAGTCAACAGCAAGACGTCCAGCTGTGTGCAACCCATGTTCCTGCAAGCCTGAGCTTATTTCTGTTCATGTCCACATCATAGAAAGATCACTTACTTGTTCCATTTCTAGACTGTAAACACTTCTTACTTTTCTAAGCAATATGGGGAAAAGCATGTTCTGCTTCCTTCTGTATTAACTAATTGTGACCACATTTATAGCCCAGAGGGTCTCAAGATAGCCCACAAAAACTCCATGCTTCCATGTGAAGTGTGGTGCATGCAAGCAGGCAGCCAGTGGGTAGCACTGCCTGCTGCCTCAGTACCAAGTCTCAGACGTAGGATGGAAAGAGTGAATGCCCTAGTATAGATATGAAGGTCATGCGCCTGGGCCTGTGTTCAGTTAGCTATCTGCTACATAAAATCAGTTTCTGTCATGATGAGACATGCAGAAGGGTCATGCTCTGTATGTCCTGAGTCCTGGCTATGTGGAAATGCCTCTGCTTGTCTGCTGGGATCATTTAAGTTGAGTTCCCTCAGAGGGAAAACACACACTGCTACCGGCTTAGACACTGTGGGGCACCCTTATAAGGTGGCTCCCTTGATTTTGGGGGCCGAGTATTAATGAGTGATTCTTCTTCTGGTTGTCTGACATTTTATTCCACAGTTCCCCGCTTAGTGCACTAACAGCAGAGCTTAGAAGTCCCTCTGGCAACACTGACTTAGACCAGAATCCACCTAGGCTGTAGACTGAACACCTGCTCAGTAACTGCCCAAGTAATTGTGCTTATAAGATGCTTTAAATCTTTCCAGAGAAAAGTGGCCTGAAAAATTCAAGCTCTCTTCACTTAAGACAGAAGAGTTTTTGCTCCTTACTGTAGCCTAGGTAGCTCTCTTGACCTTACATCTCTGCCACTAAAGGCCCTCTTCTCTTAAAATGTAATCAGAGAGCTATCAAGCAGGGCAGCCACAGCAGGAAGTAGGCCACCTCTAGGGTGAGAAGTGTTAGCAAGAAGGGGCAGCTATGCTGGGCACAGGTGCACAGGCGCTGTGTCTGGTGTGTTGATACCACTGCAGAAAGGGATTCGTGATGAAGCCCAGGTTCAATATGGAAAGGAAAACAGAGCTTTATAAACTTCAATCCCAGTTCTTCCGGTTCTGTCCGTTGCAGCCTTAGGTAAGTTTCCCAAGCCCTGAGGACTTTGTTCAACTCCACACAGTACATAACAACACCGGATTTGTGCTGTTTCTCTAAGGCTTAGGTGGATGTTTTCTGTACTGCTCTTACATAGTAAGTACCTAGATGGTAGCTGCCACTTCTGTGCCTCCAGTTGGCAGTGCTTAGAGATATCTTCATTTTCTGTTTTAGTGCCACCAGAGAGTCTGTGTGAAGAAACTGACTGTGGCAGCAGTATCTGCTTCAGTACTAGCCAGTGAACAAACCCTCAGAGTTAGCCATAAATAGGCACAGTAGTGGTAACATGCTTTCTGTGAAATATTGTCTTGTAGAGATTAATAGAAGCCGCCTTCCATACCCTTCCCCAGCATTCTACGCCCTTGGCATGGGTGACACATACGCAGGTAACTGAGGTAGAAGGACCTTGAGTTTGAAACCATCCTGTGCTACATAGAGATACCATGTCTCCAAAGTAAGTGCATGTGCACACACATGCACACATATCAGCAAATCAGCAGCCTGTCATGTGGCCTCCCTGCCGCTAACCTCTTCCTTGTTTTTTTAATCATGGTGGACTATTCTTATACCATGCTAGGTGCTACTGGCTGAGCCAAGCCTTATCTATGCCTTGTCTCAGTGGGATAGGCATGTAGGCATGTCTTCTTACTCTGTGTCTCCTCCATCTCTACTGCTCCTGTCCCATCATGCAGGACAGTGTAGCCTTATCAACTACATGTTCAAGTGGCACCCCTTTCCTAGCCTCTCTGAGTGTTCTTCTTGGTATCTTCTACCCATTTATCTTGCCTGAGCGAGAAAATGGTCTTCCACATCACAAATGCACATCCTACAAGCTGTAGCATCTTGTGAAGCACCCATCATCTATTCTGCAGAGACATTCAATCTCTGGAATGTTTTCACCTCAGCTCCCCTTTACTCTGGACATGGTACCTCCACCAGATGCCTGCTTCATACAGATGTTTGCCTGATCTTCAGCCTTCTTGCCTGAGGACTTGGGACGATGCTCAACACCTATTTCCTCAGTCTTTGCTCCCCAGCCTCTGCTTTATGCCAATGAAAGTTCGTCTTACAGTGGAAATTCTACAAAAGAAATGAGGTTTGTGTCCTGGCTTTACTCCTCTGTGGTGATGCCCAACAGCTGTTCACCATCTTTTGTAAAATCACCAAGAAATGGCAATTAAGTCACCACTCAGATGGTGCCTTTTCAGGACACGGAATCCTGGTTCCTATGAATTCTCAGATGTGTCCACTGTGTCTGGCTCTTTGACCACCCATGCTTCTAAGCATTCTGAGTGCTGTTTCTCCACTGTAGACCGGTTTTGAGGAGTCTGACTAGAAATTAAGCCAGTAAACAACACTTCCTACCTGCATCCTAAAAAAATAATGGTTTATTGTTGTTGTTGTTGTTGTTGTTGTTATTTTCCCTTGAGATGTGTGAGGCTGGCATATAAAACTGATTTCTGTTTACATAGGAAGTGAGACAACTCAGTTAAAGGCCTACTGTTTGAAACAAAGGCAGTCTGTTCTTACCTACCATTGATCATGCCACTAGGACACAGCTCACTTGGTGGAGGGGTTTTTTCCCTGTGCTCATCCTGAGCAGCCCTGGGTTTTGAGCACTGGAGCCAGTTCTGTGTATACTAGCTTCCAGCCCTGTCTCCTGGGACCTTCTCCTGTGCTGTTTTTCCCCGAAGGGGTAACTGACTCTCAATATGACCTACCCTCATAGCCCTGTCTGGTCAGCCAAGTCCACTGAGGGTGTTTTGGAGCCTTCAGCCAAGCCCAAACGAGGACAGTGATCCTCCTGAAGGTGCTCTGAGGAGCAGTCTGTCTCTGAGTGTAAAATGTACAGAGTACTTGGTGATTTGCAGTACATTGAAGGTGTTACATAGTAGCAGATGGTGAAAAGGCCAGCATTGGTGGTCCTTCGCTTTCTTATGAGGCATGTCTGGAAGTGCCACTGATTACAGGGAACGAAGGCCCGTCCCTCTGTCTTCTTAGGTTTGCTTCCCATCATCTGCCTGGTAATCCTATTGTAAGACACTGGCTAGAGAAGCTCAGACCCTCTCCATGCATACCCTGTGTTTCTTCCCTGGTAGGTGCCATTTCCCCAGCCCACTGAAAGTTGACTCTTGCCCAGATGCCTAAAGTGGACTATACTCAGCCTTGTAGTACCTCAGCATACTGCATGTTTCTACAACTTCTGTCAGCAATAGAGAAATTGTAGGGGGGATTTACTTTGGGGCTTAAATGTATTTATGTGTATGTGTGTGTTTGTGTACCTGTTCATGGTTGCCAGATGACAGCTCTGGAGAGTCAGTTCTCAATTTCACCCTGCTAAGGCAGGGTCTCTTTTGTTTTCTGCTAGCTGGCCACACATTTTGAGGCAGTTTTTTTTTTTATCTCTACTTAGCCTTCTCCTGATAGGAGTGCTGGGATTATATGTGATATGCCACTTGTGTAGGTTCTAGGATGGAACTCCAGTCATCAGGCTTGAATAGCCAAGGCCATAGAACCATCTCCCTGCCCCCAAGAAATGTGTTTTGATTCATTCAAATAAAAAATATCTCCACAGAACCCACTTTCCTACCAGAAGCCATGGTGAGTGCTGGGGTTAGCTGGTAGAGACTGTCCATCCTTCAAGAAGACAGTGAACATGATGCCACCAAAGCATTATATATCGCAAGTGTGCTAGATTCTGTGGTGGAGGGGGCAGGGAATGATGGGGGTACCCAGGAAGCAGGCTGCCTCTTTCTGGCTGAGGGCCAGGGAGCAGATGTTGGGCATGAGCAGGAATTGCCTGATACCAAAGGAAGACTACCGGCTATTAATATTCTAGATATTTAATAATTTTATAGACCCATGAAGTCAGAAGGGCAAGAAAGCACTTAAATTTCAGCCAATGTACTAAACTTTCATAATACTGCATAGAGAGGGGCTTTGATGTGGGCCTGCCTGGAGAACAAGCAGGTGGGCCAGTCACAGTGCGCCCTTCTCTTGCAGCCCGTTGTTACTGCCCATGTCACAGACTCGTTGCTACATAAGCTGCTGTTGAGACCTCACTTGCCTTGCCTCCTCCAGCAGGTAGTCAGGCTCTACATGCTCTAGGAACATTCCTGTCCCCTAAAGCATTAAAAGCGTCTGCTGCTACATGCCTATGCTTTGCCCGTTTCAGTCTGCAGACACTGCTGTTCCCTGGAGAAATCACCCCTATGTGATAGGTTCCTTCCCACACCCCCCAGCCAGTGGGGCAGTGTTCTTCCTCAAGAGAGCACCTCCCCTGCCTGAATACTTAGCCATGTCCTGGTCCTGTGTGCTCTGAAGTAATTTTTTTTAACTATTTGCTTCTTGTTTTGTTTCTGAAGGATGGGACTGTCTGTTGAGAACATCGTCCGTGATTGGCTTGAGTGTTCCGGAATACCTAAGGTACCTGCGGACTGTTTCAAGATTATAGTAAAGCTTATTCTAGCCTCTCGGCCATGACAGTAATGTTTTTAATAATGTCTATAAAAATAACGTCAAGAAAATGCTGGCTTATAGTAGCCAATGGCTTGAGTGCCTGTGGGACATAGGTGAGTGTGGCGGTGGCCCCTGCTCTGTGTGTTAAGTGAGGCCATGCAGAGCATGGTGGGTATTTTGGGTGGAGTCCCCAAGCAGCAGTTTATTACCTGCAGTGGGTGAAGCAGATGTCTTGGGTATGGCCAAACAGGTGATGTGGTTTGTCACGGCTTTACCTGACCATGGTGCTTGTATTCATTCCAACTCTTCCCTTCATCTTCCTCCCTGTTATACTTATGCATCAGGCTGGCATCTCTACCTAATCATTGCTTTGTCTTGGGGACCTGGACTCAGCTTTTCCTCTCTTTCAAGTCATGGGTATCTGTGAGAGAGAAAGTTTTACCATCCCTCTGGGAAGGCCTGTGTTTCTAGGATCTATTGGGTAATCCAGGTTCCTCCCTAGCCCAAATGCTGGCCTAAGGACCTGGCTTACTGTTATAGTAGCCCTTGGTGGCTGTGGACAGACCCCTGTAGCAATGAAAAGTTTGGTCCTGGTTTCAGGTAAGCATTCCCTGTTCCCTGCTTATTTCATTCTGATTTTGTGGCTGGCTATGTGAACTTCTGATTGGGAGTGCCTGGGTGCCAATGAACATCTGTGAACCGTGAAATGAAGTGGAGGGTGTTCAGTCTTCAAACAAGGGGAAATGTTACTACCAGCCGCCATCAGCTCACTGGGAGATACTTGGCCCTCAGTTCAGAAATGTATGCCAGCCACTTGGCTCAGTCCCCCTGGGAACCATCAAAGAAATATAAACTAAACAAAACAGGTGAAAGGATGCTGCCTGGGGCCCGGACGGCAGCGCTTTAATGTCAGGTACCTTATGAGAGCCTGTGGCTCCTAAGAAAGTGACTTCAGAATGAGATAACTTGCAGAGCCAGCCTTACCATGCAGTGTTTTAGGTGTGGCTTCTCTGGTAGTTTCAGTGGAGTTTGTCTTATGGGCCTAAGGAGACTATTGGAGGCTCCTAGGCCTTCTTGGTGTGGCTGCTCCAGGGACAGGACCTTTATTTGTACCAGCTAGCCAGGAGGGAAGAAGTCCTAAACTCTGAGCAGTGCATTCCCAGAAGCAGGCTCCTCATGAGGCATATGAGGCAGGGGTGACCCTCCTCTTAGTGGCAGCAGGGGAGGTTGCCTCATACAAACTTTGAGAAGGAAAAAGAAAGGGTAAGATTTGCCTCTGAGCTGAACCTTTTCTTCCCAAGATCTAGTTGTATTCATGACAGCTTTAGCAGAGGCAAGGCTTTCTACCGTGAACGGATGAAACCTACTGTCAAAACAGCCAGGTGCAATGAGGCTCAGAAGCTATAACTTATCTTTAAGGCCCAACTGACATTTCCCTTGGTGCTTAGCTGTTGAGTAAAAACAACAGCAGTGGACAGAAGCGAGCCTGATTTAGTGCATAAGCTAGGCTGGTGAGCGATCACAGGGCGTCTTTTCATCCCCACTACCCCACCGCAGTTCTCCAGTTATTTATGTGGCCACTGGTGATCTACCTACCTACTTTCAGCCCCCTTCACAGTCCTTGTAAGTTTCTTTTTGTTTCCACTTCAGTGAAATGCTTGGCAGGGCCCGAGAGCCTGTGGTGGCAGAAGCTCGCAGTGAATAGGACACCTTGTTCTTCGTCCCGCCATTATAATATAAAGTTACTAGCATGCCTGCCCTGAAGTGACAGCCCAGCACCAACAGGCTCTTTGCTCTTTGTTCTCCTCAGAATTTCTGTCCTCCAGCAACCAAATTCTCTGATGACAGAGACCAGTGTTCTCTTATGAAGTTTCCATCCCACGGGTTACAGAGGCTTTTTGTCTTCTCAGAAAGGCCTTGCCTCAATTTTCCTTCACAGCTCTGCTGAATAGAAATCATAAAGAGAAAATAAGTGGGCATAGCTTCAGGAGCAGAAGTGTGCATGAGACCCATAGACACAAAAGACTTGGATCCAACTTCCTTAAGGAATACCTCACTCCTGTAGCCTTAGACCTCACAGAGACTGAAATCATCTGTGTCCTCAGACTTGTTGCCTTTTGTGAGTTTTTTATGAAAAGATTATATACTTATTTTAGGATATGAAAAGCTTGTAAGTAGGAACATTAGAATGACAACAGGCTGACTTTTTTCCCACATTGTGTTCTTTGAGGCAGGGTCCCACATAGTCCAGGCTGGCTTTGGATTTCTCATACCTGAGGTTGCCCACCCATATTTTAGTACTCCCCAAATGCTGAGCCTCCAGGTGTGCACCACTGTGGCTGGCAACCAAAGAGAAGGCTTCGGTGCACATCTTTTCAGCCATCATTCACAATCTATATCTACATTTTTTTGTCCTTTCTCTGCCATTTTTTTTTATTTTGAGGTCTAGGAGATAGAACTCAGGGCCCTGTGCATGATGGATATGTTCCCTGCCAATTATAAAATAAAAACAATAAGCTTCTGAAGCAAGGGAAACCAGAAGCAAAGTCTAAATTGTGGGCCCTCTGCTGTGTCAGTCTCAGAGGTGACCCAGGCCTGCTGACAGTCTACTGTGAGCCTTACACTTGCTTTCTTGTCTACCTAGTAGGTATCTAGCCTTTTAAAGATAAGTCATGACCTTGGTCTGAGTTTTTAGACTGCGTTTCTCCATTACTTTCCTTTGTCCTTTGATATAAGCTGAAGAGCAAGTGTTGGTGACTGCTGCTTTCTGATGGATGGTCCCAGACTAAATGGTGTCTGCTCTCCTGCCCTGTGTTGGACTCGTATACAGTTGTCTCCTGGTCTACTGGGGATTAGTTCTAGAACTCCACAGAGGACAGCCAGCCCTTCTATACAGTGGCTTAGTGTGTACACACAACTTCATGTGTGTTATAGCCAAGACAGTGTAAAGGCCTCTGCCTGCCATCACACCTTTCCCCAGATACTTACTTGATCAGCATACTCAGTCAGTGTGTATGTGATTATTTCTCTTCATGTGTGCCCTAAGGCCCACCTCATCCACAGTCATGTTTCGACCTCCATTACAAGGTCTCTGTACAGATGCACTAGAGATGGCCTTTCTTCATTCAGGTCTTCAGTCCTCTTTGGTTTAAGGAGGTCCTCCCCGTAAGCAGCTCCACAGTCCTGGTCCTACGCACCAGAACCTGCGCCATTTCCTGACTACTTTGCCTGGGCTGATGCAGTAGCTAATTGGTCATGGAGCATCCAAGCTCTTTTCATTCTGTGTGTCTGTTTATCATCCACATCAATGTCAAGTGAGTTCTCTCCAAACACAGCTCAAACCCATCCTCACTGGGACTCTCTATATTGGCAGTGCTCTGAGAATGTTCTCTGGCCTGCTGGTGATACTTTGGTCCTGCCCAAAGCTGCCATCTTTAGAGCTTTTCTGTCCCACCTTCCAGGCATTCATGGGCAGCCATGACTACCAGACTCCAAACAACAGTCTCCTTTGCACATGCTCTTTCCTATCTCTCTGACGGTCTCTCTCTTCTCTTTTGTATTCATCACAACTGGCTTTATGTGGTTGCTATTTACATGTTTCTCATTGCTGTCCTTATCCTCCCTGCCAGGAGGAAGTGTTACATCTGAAGCATCCCCATAGTGCTTACTATGATAAGCATGTTTCTGGTTTTTGTGCTTAGACTTTTTTGATACTCAGACGCCCATTGTCTGATTCAGAAGTGATGGCAACACATGGCATTGAGTACTAGAACATGGCATCTAGTACACCTGGACACCTGGGCTAATTAGTCAATTAATATGTATGTATATATGTATGTATGCATGTATGTATGTATGTATGTATTTGGTGAGACGGGGTCCCATTATGTAGTCCTTGGACTCACAGGCCTGGATGGTTCTGCCTCCTGAGTAGGATTGGAGGCTTATGTGAACAGCCAGCCTCAGTGGCTGAATCTTAAGTCTAATCTTAATTAATTTTGTCTAAATTTAAAAGTTAATAAATTTGTATTGCTTGACACATCTCAGATATAATAATAAATCTACTTTTCAACTGTAGATTTTATGTAATAAAAATAAAACCCAAACATTTATGATTAAAATTCAGCATCTAGGTTGAGATGGAATATGTATCAGATTAAGAAGCCTCATACTAATAAGAAAGGAAGAGGAAGAAGAAAGAAAACAGAAAAGCAAAGTAAAGCATTTCTTTTTTTTTTTTTTTTTTTTTTTTTTTTTTTTTTTTTTTTTTTTTTTTTTTTTTGCATTTTTTTTTTATTATTCGATATAATTTATTTACATTTCAAATGATTTCCCCTTTTCTAGCCCCCCCACTCCCCGAAAGTCCCGCAAGCCCCCTTCTCTTCCCCTGTCCTCCCACCCACCCCTTCCCACTTCCCCGTTCTGGTTTTGCTGAATACTGTTTCACTGAGTCTTTCCAGAACCAGGGGCCACTCCTCCTTTCTTCTTGTACCTCATTTGATGTGTGGATTATGTTTTGGGTATTCCAGTTTTCTAGGTTAATATCCACTTATTAGTGAGTGCATACCATGATTCACCTTTTGAGTCTGGGTTACCTCACTTAGTATGATATTCTCTAGCTCCATCCATTTGCCTAAGAATTTCATGAATTCATTGTTTCTAATGGCTGAATAGTACTCCATTGTGTAGATATACCACATTTTTTGCATCCACTCTTCTGTTGAGGGATACCTGGGTTCTTTCCAGCATCTGGCAATTACAAATAGGGCTGCTATGAACATAGTAGAACATGTGTCCTTATTACATGGTGGGGAGTCTTCTGGGTATATGCCCAGGAGTGGTATAGCAGGATCTTCTGGAAGTAAGGTGCCCAGTTTTCGGAGGAACCGCCAGACTGATTTCCAGAGTGGTTGTACCAATTTGCAACCCCACCAGCAGTGGAGGAGTGTTCCTCTTTCTCCACACCCTCTCCAACACCTGCTGTCTCCTGAATTTTTAATCTTAGCCATTCTGACTGGTGTAAGATGAAATCTTAGGGTTGTTTTGATTTGCATTTCCCTAATGACTAATGAAGTTGAGCATTTTTTAAGATGCTTCTCGGCCATCCGAAGTTCTTCAGGTGAGAATTCTTTGTTTAACTCTGTACCCCATTTTTTAATAGGGTTGTTTGGTTTTCTGGAGTCTAACTTCTTGAGTTCTTTATATATATTGGATATTAGCCCTCTATCTGATGTAGGATTGGTGAAGATCTTTTCCCAATTTGTTGGTTGCCGATTTGTCCTCTTGATGGTGTCCTTTGCCTTACAGAAACTTTGTAATTTTATGAGGTCCCATTTGTCAATTCTTGCTCTTAGAGCATACGCTATTGGTGTTCTGTTCAGAAACTTTCTCCCTGTACCGATGTCCTCAAGGGTCTTCCCCAGTTTCTTTTCTATTAGCTTCAGAGTGTCTGGCTTTATGTGGAGGTCCTTGATCCATTTGGATTTGAGCTTAGTACAAGGAGACAAGGATGGATCAATTCGCATTCTTCTGCATGCTGACCTCCAGTTGAACCAGCACCATTTGTTGAAAAGGCTATCTTTTTTCCATTGGATGTTTTCAGCCTCTTTGTCGAGGATCAAGTGGCCATAGGTGTGTGGGTTCATTTCTGGATCTTCAATCCTGTTCCATTGATCCTCCTGTCTGTCACTGTACCAATACCATGCAGTTTTTAACACTATTGCTCTGTAGTATTGCTTGAGGTCAGGGATACTGATTCCCCCAGATTTCCTTTTGTTGCTGAGAATAGTTTTAGCTATCCTGGGTTTTTTGTTGTTCCAGATGAATTTGATAATTGCTCTTTCTAGCTCTGTGAAGAATTGAGTTGGGATTTTGATGGGTATTGCATTGAATCTGTATAGTGCTTTAGGCAAAATGGCCATTTTAACTATATTGATTCTGCCGATCCATGAGCATGGGAGGTTTTCCCATTTTTTGAGGTCTTCTTCCATTTCCTTCTTCAGAGTCTTGAAGTTCTTGTCATACAGATCTTTCACATGTTTGGTAAGAGTCACCCCAAGATACTTTATACTGTTTGTGGCTATTGTGAAGGGGGTCATTTCCCTAATTTCTTTCTCAGCCTGCTTATCCTTTGAGTATAGGAAGGCCACTGATTTGCTTGAGTTGACTTTATAACCTGCCACTTTGCTGAAGTTGTTTATCAGCTGTAGGAGCTCTCTAGTGGAGTTCTTTGGGTCACTTAGGTAGACGATCATGTCGTCTGCAAATAATGATAGTTTGACTTCTTCCTTTCCAATTTGTATCCCTTTGACCTCCTTATGTTGTCGAATTGCCCGAGCTAGTACCTCAAGTACAATATTGAAAAGATAAGGAGAAAGGGGGCAGCCTTGTCTGGTCCCTGATTTCAGTGGGATTGCTTCAAGTTTCTCTCCATTTAGTTTGATGCTGGCTACCGGTTTGCTGTATATTGCTTTTACTATGTTTAGGTATGGGCCTTGAATTCCTGTTCTCTCCAAGACTTTAAGCATGAAGGGATGCTGAATTTTGTCAAATGCTTTTTCAGCATCCAATGAAATGACCATGTGGTTTTGTTCTTTGAGTTTGTTTATGTAGTGGATTGTATTGATGGATTTCCGTATATTGAACCAACCCTGCATTCCTGGGATAAAGCCTACTTGATCATGGTGGATGATCGTTTTGATGTGTTCTTGGATTCGGTTGGCAAGAATTTTATTGAGTATTTTTGCATCGATGTTCATAAGGGAAATTGGTCTGAAGTTCTCTTTCTTTGTTGGATCTTTGTGTGGCTTTGGTATCAGCGTAATTGTGGCTTCGTAGAAGGAATTGGGTAGTGTTCCTTCTGTTTCTATTTTGTGGAATAGTTTGAAGAGTATTGGTGTTAACTCTTCTTTGAAGGTCTGGTAGAATTCTGCACTGAAGCCATCTGGTCCTGTGCTTTTTTTGGTTGGAAGACTTTCTATGACTCCTTCTATTTCTTTAGGCATTATGGGACTGTTTAGATGGTCTAGTTGGTCCTGATTTAATTTTGGTATTTGGTATCTGTCAAGGAAATTGTCCATTTCCTCCAGATTCTCCAGTTGTGTTGAGTATAGGCTCTTGTAGTAGGATCTGATGATTTTTTGGATTTCCTCAGTTTCCGTTGTTATATCTCCCTTTTCATTTCTAAGTTTGTTAATTTGGATACTTTCTCTGTGTCCTTTGGTCATTCTGGCTAAGGGTTTATCTATCTTGTTGATTTTCTCAAAGAACCAGCTCCTGGTATTGTTGATTTTTTGTATGGTTCTCTTTGTTTCTACTTGGTTGATTTCGGCCCTGAGTTTGATGATTTCCTGCCTTCTACTCCTCCTGGGCGAAATAGCTTCTTTTTGTTCCAGGGCTTTCAGGTGTGTCATTAAGCTGGTAATGTATGCTCTCTCCATTTTCTTTTTGGAGGCACTCAGGGCTATGAGTTTTCCTCTTAGCACTGCTTTCATTGTGTCCCATAGATTTGGGTATGTTGTGTTTTCATTTTCATTGTGTTCTAAAAAGTCTTTAATTTCTTTCTTTATTTCTTCCTTGACCAAGGTATCATTGAGTAGAGTATTGTTCAGTTTCCACGTGTATGTGGGCTTTCTGTTGTTTCTGTTGCTATTGAAGACCACTTTTACTCCATAGTGATCAGATAGGAGGCATGGGATTAGTTCGATCTTCTTATATTTGTTGAGGTCTGTCTTGTGACCAATTATATGGTCGATTTTGGAGAAGGTACCATGAGGTGCTGAGAAAAAGGTATATTCTTTTGTTTTAGGATAGAATGTTCTATATATATCTGTTAAATCTAATTGGCCCAAAGCTTCAATTAGTTTCATTGTGTCCCTGTTTAGTTTCTGTTTTCCTGATCGGTCCATTGAGGAAAGTGCAGTGTTGAAGTCACCCACAATTATTGTGTTAGGTGCAATGTGTGCTTTTAGTTTTAATAAAGTTTCTTTTACAAAAGAGGGTGCCCTTACATTTGGGGCATAGATGTTCAGGATTGTCAGTTCTTCTTTTTGTATTTTTCCTTTGACCAGCAAGAAGTGTCCCTCAGGGTCTCTTTTGATGACTTTGGGTTGAAAGTCAATTTTATCTGATATTAAAATGGCTACTCCAGCTTGTTTCCTGAGACCATTTGCTTGTAAAATTGTCTTCCAGCCTTTTACTCTAAGGTAGTGTTTGTCTTTGACCCTGAGGTGTGTTTCCTGTAAGCAGCAAAATGTAGGGTCCTGTTTACGTATCCATTCAGTTAGTCTGTGTCTTTTTATTGGGGCATTAAGTCCATTGATGTTAAGAGATATTAAGGAATAGTGATTGTTACTTCCTATCATTTTTGACGTTATTTTTTAAATTTGAATGCTTAACTTCTTTTGGGTTTGATGAAAGGTTACTATCTTGCTTTTTCCAGGGTGAAGTTTCCCTCCTTGTATTGGTGTTGTCCTCCTATTATCCTTTTTAGGGCCGGGTTTGTGGATAGATATTGGGTAAACTTGGTTTTGTCATGAAATATCTTAGTTTCTCCATCTATGGTGATTGAGAGTTTTGCTGGATATAGTAGTTTTGGTTGGCATTTGTGTTCTCTTAGAGTCTGCATGAGATCTGCCCAGGACCTTCTAGCCTTCATAGTCTCAGGTGAAAAGTCTGCTGTGATTCTGATAGGTCTTCCTTTATATGTTACTTGGCCTTTTTCTCTTACTGCCTTTAGTATTCTTTCTTTGTTTAGAACATTTGGTGTTTTGATTATTATGTGACGGGAAGTATTTCTGTTCTGGTCCAGTCTGTTTGGAGTTCTGTAGGCTTCTTGTATATTCATGGGCATCTCTCTCTTTAGGTTAGGGAAGTTTTCTTCCATAATTTTATTGAAGATATTTGCTGGCCCTTTAAGTTGTAAATCTTCACTCTCCTCTATGCCTATAATCCTTAGGTTTGGTCTTCTCATTGTGTCCTGGATTTCCTGGATATTTTGGGTTACAAGCTTTTTGCATTTTGCATTTTCTTTAACTGTTGAGTCCATGGTTTCTATGGAATCTTCAGCATCTGAGATTCTTTCTTCTATCTCTTGTATTCTGTTGTTGATATTTGTATCTCTGTCCCCTGATTTCTTCCCAAGGCTTTCTATCTCCAAAGTTGTCTCCCTTTGAGTTTTCTTAGTTGTTTCTACTTCTGATTTTAGATCCTGGATGGTTTTGCTTAGCTCCTTCACTTGCATGTTTGTGTTTTCCTGTAATTCTTTAAGAGATTTTTGTGTTTTCTCATTCATGAGCTCAGCCTGTTGACCAAAGTTCTCCTGTATTTCTTTAAGAGATTTTTGTGTTTCGTCTTTCATGACCTCAGCCTGTTGAGCAAAGTTCTCCTGTATTTCTTTAAGTGTTTTTTGCATTTCCTCCTTGTTGGCTTTTGTATTCTCCTGGATTTCTTTCAATGATTTTTGTGTTTCCCTTGCAAGGGCTTCTACCTTTTGATCCATTGTCTCCTGAATTTCTTTACGTATGACCTTCATGTGTTCCTGTACCAGCATCATGACCAGTGATTTTAAATCCAAATCTTGTTTTACTGGTGTGATGGGGTATCCAGGACATGTTGGTAGAGGAGAATTGGGTTCAGATGTTGCCATATTGCCTTGATTTCTGTTAGTGACGTTCCTGCGTTTGCCTTTTGCCATCTAGATCTCACTGGTGTTAGTTTATCTTGTCAGTGCTGGACTCACCAGTGCAAGCTGCCCCTTCCCAGTTGGCCTCTGGTGCACAGCTTACCTCCTGCACTGCTTGTAGACAGTGTGCTGCTGCCCAGGCTGTTCAGATCCCAAAGCAGGCACCCGAAGGCTCCCGCTGGGGCCCGCTGGATTCACTGGAGCACACTGACTTCTCCCAGCTGGCCGCCCGGAAGCCCAGCTAGCCACTTGCAGGACTTGGAGATGTAATGCTGCCGCCCAGACTGATCTGGATCCGGAAGCGGAGAGAGTAGAGCTAAGGCCTTCTGCTTGAGGCCTTGCCCCAGATTGTGTCTGTGGAGCAGATGGAGCCCGTGTGCACTCCCAGGGAGTGCCGACGGTGTATGCTACTGTGACCTCCCCTGAGTTCTGCTCACTCCGCTGGGCAGCCGATCTGCCAACCGGGCTATCGCACACAAGGTTAGCCTGGCCGCCCAGTCCCTGAGTCCAGGCAAAAGCCTGGGAGGCCAAGGTCCGAGCGAAGTTCCCCTACGGCTTTGACTGTTAATTGGGTTTGCCAGGTGACTAGGATGGCGGGCGTGTGCGCCCGCGCTCCCTGAAAGCGCCAGGAGAGTCTGCTTTGCTAACAATCACCTGGGCGGGTTGACTCACAGATGGCCCACCAAGCCGCCCAGTTCTTGGGGTCAGTCCTGTGCCTTTTGGGGCCTGGACCCCCGCTTTGTTAGCCTTAGGCTATGCCTGTTACAGGTCTGCCCGCCTGAGCTCTCTGTCGTCCTGCAGGCAAAATGGCGGCGGCGCGCTCGCAGGCCTGGGCAAAAAACCTCCTGGTTGGGTTGGCACCCCGATGGCCCCCCGACCCGCCCAGGGCCTGGGTGCAGGCCAACGCCCGTCGGGCTCAGACCACCGCGGTGTTGGCCTCGGATTATGTTTGTGTACCTCAGTCTGTCCGATTCCTGGAGTACGGAACCAAGATGGATCCTCCTCTCCTGACTGGTGGGAGGCCGAGTTCTGAAGTGGCCTCCGTGCAGGAAAGGCGCCGCACAACTGCAGCTGCTTGCTGTCCGGCTGGTCAGCGAAGGTCAGTGGTCGTGGGCGCAGGGCCTAACTGGTCCCTGTGACGCCTTGGTTCCACTGCTGATGGCCCTTCAGCTGGAGCAGCCACTGCTGCCGCTGCTGCCGCCGCCGCCGCCGCCAACCGACTCCCAAAAGCATTTCTTTAATATAATTTTTTTTTTTGCCACATTTGAAAGAGTAGTGTTGGAGTGCACAGAGGCCAGGCATGCACAGCTGGTGCCTGTTCCTTTGGTTTCTTTTCTACGTGAGTTCAGCCAGCTACAGGTAAAAGTATTTTTAAAAGAAACTGTCTCTAAACACCTACAGGCTTTCTGGAGCAGCAGTGTGCCCTCTGCTAGGTTTTGAACAAACTGGGCAGGAAAACCACATGTTATACCCACACCACTTTATGTAAGGGGTTGGAGAGTCACCAGGTTTTATGCCCACAGGGGTCTTGGACCAGTCCTTCAGATGCCACAAGATGAACTAACCCATTAAAACCTCATCTTGGACTTTGGTAGAAGCTGGAGTAGCTGAGTGGGGTACATGGGTGTCGGTGGGTGTCACTATAGTGAACTTATGAGCAATGGGGATGTGAGAATGATGAAAGAGTGGAGCGTTACTTACAGAGTTGAGACAGTGGAGCAGTGCTTGCACAGTGCAGACAGTGGAGCAGTGCTTGCACAGTGCAGACAGTGGAGCAGTGCTTGCACAGTGCAGACAGTGGAGCAGTGCTTGCACAGTACAGAGAGTTGAGCAGTGCTTGCATAGTGCAGACAGTGGGACAGTACTTGTATAGTGCAGAGAATGGAGCAGTGCTTGCACAGTGCAGATAGTGGAGCAGTGCTTGCACAGTGCAGACAGTGGAGCAGTGCTTGCACAGTGCAGACAGTGGAGCAGTGCTTGCACAGTGCAGACAGTGGAGCAGTGCTTGCACAGTGCAGACAGTGGAGCAGTGCTTGCACAGTGCAGAGAATGGAGCAGTGCTTGCACAGTGCAGATAGTGGAGCAGTGCTTGCACAATGGAGACAGTGGAGCAGTGCTTGCACAGTACAGAGAGTTGAGCAGTGCTTGCATAGTGCAGACAGTGGAGCAGTGCTTGCACAGTGCAGAGAGTTGAGCAGTGCTTGCACAGTGCAGACAGTGGAGCAGTGCTTGCACAGTGCAGACAGTGGAGCAGTGCTTGCACAGTGCAGACAGTGGAGCAGTGCTTGCACAGTGCAGACAGTGGAGCAGTGCTTGCACAGTGCAGACAGTGGAGCAGTGCTTGCACAGTGCAGACAGTGGAGCAGTGCTTGCACAGTACAGAGAGTTGAGCAGTGCTTGCATAGTGCAGACAGTGGGACAGTACTTGTATAGTGCAGAGAATGGAGCAGTGCTTGCACAGTGCAGATAGTGGAGCAGTGCTTGCACAGTGCAGACAGTGGAGCAGTGCTTGCACAGTGCAGACAGTGGAGCAGTGCTTGCACAGTGCAGACAGTGGAGCAGTGCTTGCACAGTGCAGACAGTGGAGCAGTGCTTGCACAGTGCAGACAGTGGAGCAGTGCTTGCACAGTACAGAGAGTTGAGCAGTGCTTGCACAGTGCAGACAGTGGAGCAGTGCTTGCACAGTACAGAGAGTTGAGCAGTGCTTGCATAGTGCAGACAGTGGGACAGTACTTGTATAGTGCAGAGAATGGAGCAGTGCTTGCACAGTGCAGATAGTGGAGCAGTGCTTGCACAATGGAGACAGTGGAGCAGTGCTTACACAGTGCAGAGAATAGAGCAGTGTTTGCACAGTGGGGAGAGATGGTGGAGCAGCGCTTACACAGTAGAGATGGTGGAGCAGCGCTTGCACAGTGGAGGGAGTGGAACTGGAGACATGGTGGTAGAGCAGTTGTGGGAAAGACCTGAGGTCTTAGTGGAATAGGTGATTGCCCAGTTTGGTTGGCAGGGTGGAATGCCTGTAGCCTATGTAGATGCAGACTCAATCACTGGGCCATGGGATTGCCCTGCTTCTGGACAGTGAAGGAAGTTAAGATGAATAATGGTTCACTTTCTGGACTGGACCCCCTCAATTGAACCACTGTGGTCCATGATGTTGCCAAGGACCACATGTAAGTCTGTATGACCCATGTCACCACCTGATGCCACATGGATATCTGTGGTGTATGCTGCAACCTAAGGCCACGTTGATGCCTACATGCTATGCTGCCATGGGGGCCATACTAATTTAAGTGGCCTTCACTGCCTCCTGAGACCATGGGGATGTCTGAGCCATGCTGAGCCCCACAAAGGGCCATGTCTGAGTCCATGGTCCTACAGCAGCCGAGGGGCTATGTTGATGTCCGTAGCCGATGTTAACCACTGAAGACTATGCAGATGTCCTTGATCTAAACTACATCCTGAAGCCAACCTAAAGTCTACAGGCCATGCTGCTGCAGGGGGCCATATTGATGTGAGTGGCCTGTGCTGCCACCTGAGGCCATGTTGATGCCCATGGTCTGGGCTGCCACCGAGGGTCTTATCTGTGTTGGAGGTCCTACTGAAGCTGGTCCATGTTTGTGCTGTCACCAGAAACCATGAGGAAGTCCATGATCTGACCTCCTGCTGACTGAAGAGCAAGGAGGCTTCTCTGGAAGAACGACTGATGATCGCAGATGAATAGTGGAGAAGGAGGAGCATCAAAGGCTTAAGTGACAACCCTTACCACCCCAGGAAGCCATCAAAGACAACTCTTAAAAACTGTGATAAGGTGGCTGCAGAGATGGCTCAGTGGGTAAGAGCACTCACTGCTCTTTTTCCTGAGGTTCTGAGTTCAATTCCCAGCAACCACATGGTGGCTCACAACCATCTGTAATAGGATCCGATGCCCTCTTCTGGTGTGTCTGAAGACAGTTACACTCTGAAGATGAGCTACAGTGTACTCATATACATAAGATAAATGAACAAATCTTTCAAAAACTGTGATAAAGATGCTGAGATGCAGCTCTCCACCACTGACAGCTTCCGGCAGCTGTGTTGGTGGAGAAGGATTCAATTTTCTTTAGGGGTGGGCCACTGGGACTTTCACCATGTTCCAGTGAGAATATAAACACAAATTGGACTTTCTAGGGGGAGGAATGTAAGTCACAGGGGGGACATGGAAGTACTGGGAGGTGAGTGTGATTGGGGTGTATGAGGTGAAATTCCCAAATGACAATCAAAATATTATTTTGAAAAACAAAAACTTCATCTGCTATGCCTTACTTTTAAGATGTAGCAGCTTCATTGAGTTTGATAGAGCAGGCTATAACCATAGAAGCAACCCTGAAGCAAAGATCGTGAATTTGAGCTGAGCCTGGCCTACATAGCAAGTCTCTGACTGAAAAAAAATCACAAAAATGACAACTAAAAAATTAATAATTAAAAAATTTTGTTTGCGTATATATGGTGTGTGCGTGTGTGTATACACCTGGGGAGGAGGCAGCTATGCATGTGAGTATGGTGGCAGAGACTGACATCCAGTATCTTCTATCACTCTCTACTTGATTTTTTAAAAGACTTATTATTGTGTGTGTGTGACTGTGTGTGTGTAAGTAAGAGTGTGTGTATGTGAGTGTGTGTATGTGTGTGTATATTAGTGTCTGTGTATGAGTCTATAAGTGTGTGTTTGAGTGTGTCTGTATATTAGTGTGTCTGTGTCTATGTTAGTGTGTTAGTGCATGTGTATGAGTGTGTGTGTATGAGTGTATAAGTGTGTTAGTGTCTGTGTATGATATATGTGTATGTGTGTATAAGCGTGTGTGAGCGTGTATGTGTGTGTGTGTGTGTGTGCGCGCGCGCACACAAACATGTGTTAGTGTGAGTGCACATGCACTGGCATCAGAACATCTAGAACTAGAGTTCCTGGCAGCACACCACCCAACATGGGTGTAAGAACTGCTGAGCCATCTCCACAGACTCACAGAACATGAAGCTCATCAACGAGCTAGACTAGCTGCCCACCAAACTCCTGAGAGCCTCTTGTCTCCACCTCCCAGCACTGGGATTACAGGTCTTATCTCTGTGCTCAGCTTTTTACAGGGGCATCAAGCACTGACCCATCTCCTCAGTTTTACCTGTTTTGTGTGGTCCTTGTGTGTCCTGCTGAGTAGAACTGTTCACATGGCCTATGTGTGTTGTTGAGAACTCTTAATATGACCTGTGTATGTTGTTGAGGAGAACTGTTCACATGGCCTGTGTGTCCTGGTGTATAGAACTATTGACATGGCTTGTGTGTCCTGGCGTGCAGAACTGCTCTAATGCTGTTAGCTGAGTTAACAGGTGAGTCATGGTACCTTAGAGTCATCCACAGAGCAGATCTGAGTGAAACTATCTTAAGTTTATAAGATCTGTAAGTCAAAATGGAGATGGCTGATGCAGACCTCTCAAGGGTAGAAACTAATTCCCACCTTGAGTCTCCTCTCATTTTCTACTGCTAATGAACTTGTTTCCAGAGATCTGAACATGTTCTCTAACTGAAGTTAACCTGGGGTTCCATCTGCCCCTAGACCTCCTCAGAAAAATGTACTGAGTAGTAGAATCAGCGTCAGCAGAAGTAAGGGCAGCACAAAGGACAGGATGACTGTCAGGCAGCTGCATCATATGTCCCAGACACAGGCTGAGAACCACCTGAATTCCCACACTGGCCCCTGCATCCCAGAACTGAGAGCAGAACGTTATTTTGCCATCTTGGGGAAGTGCCACTTCATTTCCAAGCAAACATCAAGAAGCTGCCAAAGATCACACAAGCCAATAAGGGGGAGCTGGAGGCTCCCAGTCGTGGAACTGGGAGAAGGTGGTCAGGTCTGCTGCACAGGCTCTATGTTCTTGTACCCAAGGGTGGGTGTTCCGGGTAGAGAATGACAGCTGGTTTATCAGGAGGGTGACTTGTAGGCTTCTTTTAGCACACTCCTGTAATCTGTGTGTGTGTGTGTGTGTGTGTGTGTGTGTGTGTGTGTGTGTGTTTCCATGTAATTTTAGAGGCCATTAGAATAGTTAATCACAGGACATTTATAAAAGTTTGGCACTTCGTGGTCAATCAAGAATGGACTGTTTTGAAATTTTCGTCAGATTAAATTCCTATCATACTGACTGTGAGGCTGCTATTTGTTTCCCTCCAATAATGGAGGCACCCACAGCAGGCCGCACTTTGTGACTAAGCATCTTGAAGATGCACTGATGGAGCTCTCTGGCTTGCTTGAGGCAGCATTGAAGTGAGGATGACTCGTGGTGGCCCCTCATTGTCCATCAAGGTGCCTGGGCCTTCTTCCCACAGCTTCTTCAAATGCCATACTGCTCAGCAGTCACCTTTACATTTTTAGTCTCATTTTCTTTAACTTTGGCATTTATAGTTCAGTACTCAAATTTGTTTGCAAGGCTGTTATAGCTAAGTGCTACAGGCAGAGAAGCTTTAACAGCAATTTTATTTTCTCACAGTTTTGAAAGTTGGAAATCTAAGATCACAGAGTTGGCTTCTACTAAGGCCTCTCTCCTTGGCTAGCAGATAGCTTCCCTCTCCACCCCTCATGTGTGTGTGCCTATACATGTGGGTCAGTGTCTCACACACACATTTGTATTTCCATCCCTATCTCCTCATTGTAAGGGCACCTGGATTAAGGCCTGGACAAGTGATTTTATTTTACTGTGTTGGTCCTACCTCCAGAACAGTCATTCTGAGATACTGGAGGTTTATGACATCAACCTGAGAAAAGAGACAGCTCAGCCCACATCAAAGCTCACCACCAATTTCCTGACAAGTTCCAAATTTCTAGGAAATCTTTAACACAATAAAGGTCACACATTTTAACCCCATGGAGGAATATACTCTGAGTAGTTTTTGGTCCCAAATGATGCTGATTACTTAGTCCAAAAAAAAAAAAAACCTGAAAGTCATGTCTAGTAAAATAAATGAGAAATAAACTAAGGGGTTGTTCTTCTGTCTTGTAGAGGTACATGTACAGGCATTGTGTACCGTTCAAGAATCCACTCTGACCCATCCTGACACAAGGCCCTACAGTATAGTAGGAAGCACTATCTCTTTGCTGAAATGACCCCTCCCACCCCACTGCCTTTCCTGTGCCCAGGTGCCATTCTTCATGAGGGGCTGTGGGTGAAGAAAAGATGAAAGAAGTGTTTCCCTTAAGTCTCAGTGAAATTCAGTAGGGAAAAGTACATACATAAATAATCAACCTTAACCAGAAAGCAACCCAAAAGCTAGCTTTACAGATCCCATGGGTGGGTCACTTCTTGCAATGGAAGCAAAGAGGCTATGGAGATATTGGAAGCTGGTTCAGAAGGACAGCCAGGTTTTAGGCAGAAAGCAGGAAGATACTGTGGGTAGGGAACTAATGTACCCATGTGAGCTATGTAAGGTAACCAAAGTCTGTGATACACTTGTGTCAGAAACAGGGCTGAAGCATAGGGGATGATACCTGGTTCCAGTAGCAGACTCCTCCCTGCTGGGAGAGTGGCCCCAGTAGCCCTTCTCAGCCAGCCTCACACTCACTCTCCTCCCCTCGCAAGACCACTTGTGACTGCCCCAGTGATAGAAGAGTAAATCAATGTTAAATTACTGATGGACTCCACCTTGGGATGTGTTTGAGTCTTGATCTTTCCTTCCACCCTCCATTATGAACAGGTGTGTGGTTGCTTGTTATGTGTGGAAAGCAAGAGCTGCCAAGGGGCTCAGTTAGTTAGATCGCATAGGGAATTGTGATTCAGGGAATCACCAGAGGCTTTTGATGGTGTAACTGTTGGTTGAATGACTATTTCACAGCATGGCCAGGTGGGCCAACAGGCCTGTTGAAAAGATAATTTCCTGGGTGAAGGGTTGCACCTTTCTCCTCCTCAATAGGATGATGTGATTCAGTGCAGAGAGAGGAATTTAGACTGACTCTTGTCCCTTAGGGTTTTTTTTTAATTGTTTTTTTTTATTAGATATATTTTTTATTTACATTTCAAATGATTTCCCCTTTTCTGGCTCCCTACTCTACAAAAGTCCCATAAGCCCTCTTCCCTCCTCTTGTTCCCCCATCCACCCCTTCCCACTTCCCTGTGCTGGGGAATTGCCCTATACTGCTGCACTGAGCCTTTCCAGAACCAGGGGCCACTCCTCCGTTCTTCTTGGACATCATTTGATATGTTGTCCCTTAGTTTTCAACATTGAACTTTCATGTGTAGAGTTGTTCATTTGTACTGATACTTAAAAAGTAGCATTACATCTTTCTGGCCAATAGTATGTGCTAGAGAGCACATGGGGTACACTAGGACTCCTCTATACCCACAGCTAAAGATGGCATGGAGGGAGAGGCTTAGTCGGTAAACAACATGCTTCACAAACAAGAGAACCTGAGAGAAAATTCTACGTGCGGTGGCCCCTAGACTTATTTTATTATCCCAGGCCTGAGGAATTGGAGACAGGGATCCCCAGAGCATTAGAGCCCAAAAATCTAGACTAGTTGGTAAGTCCCTGCTAGAAGAAAAGCCCCAGTAAAAGGCCCTGTCTCAAAGTAGGGGAACTGCCTTCATGAGGAAGACTCCAGGCCTGCACTGACATGTACATGTATACACATATATACCACAACTGCATGCGTGCATACATATGCATTAAAATGAATAAGTATACAGCCTTGGAGAGCAAGCCAAATGATTGAAATACAAATTGTGTAGTGCCCAGATCCTGGCAAGGACGGAAAAGATCCCCAGAGAATTTGATGGTGGAGTAGACTGAAGGCCTACATCCTTTAGGACCTCAGATGGAGCATTGTGCGTGGGTAGGTAGACATGTGCTGGTAGAGCCTAAATCCAAGGCTTGACGTGTGCTGGGAGTCTATCTTACCCCTGAGCTGCTCCTCAACTGACCATGTATTTTTAAAGTAAGCTCATAGAACTTATGTATGATTCATGTCAGAATGGCTTTCTTGGTCAAAGAGCATTAGAGACCTTTTTTCCTTGAGGGAAAAAAATGAAAATTCTAAACTAGGCCAAATTGATGCAAATACTTTCAGACATGTGGCACCAGTGGAGAGAAATCTAGTATTTGTTTAGTAAACTGAAATAAATATATTGTGTCTTTTGAAGCAGAAGGAGAAGGAGGCCAGGACAGCTAGCTTTGGAAAGATGGCACCATATTCCTCTGGCCCCAGTGAGAGGCAGACACAGGAGGTTACAGTACACTAGGGGGTTGTCTTGCTCTGTATAATAGTAAACTCCAAGCAAACTAAGGCTATGAACTAGATCTTTTCTCCAACAGAAGAAAGGAGAGAAATGAATTTGGAAGTGAGAGATTCAAGTGATTTATTAAAGAGATAGGCTGGCTCCCTGCTAGAAGAATAGCCCCATACACTCGGGTCATAGACCACGGGCCATCAGGATCACCCTAGAACCTAAGTCAAGCTCAGACTCAGCCCATTCCTACTCTCCTGAGAAGGTCTGGGGTTGGCTGTCAGGACCCGTAGCTATGTACTCAGAAACAGCTTTTGTTAAACGTTCCTCTTCGAAGTACATTCTAAACACTTAGCATCCTTCAATTTCATAGTCCTCACATACTTGGTCCACATACTTGCTCTGATGTCCACTTTGTTCAAGCGTGACAGTGTATCTGTGTGCAGTGTACTGGGTATCAGGTGACAGACCCCACCAGTGAGCTCAGTGTGTTTCATCAGCAAGGCACAGAGGCCTCTGCCCCAGAACCAGACACCTAAAAGGAGCTGTGGAGGTTGACTCTGGTATTTACCATGTTCAGTTTGGGGGCTAAGTCAAACCCCAGCTCATTCACAAGTCAGCAAGCTTCTTTTGTAAGCAAGTCATGTGATTGCTATTAAGGTGTTGTGTGAGGGCCATCTTGGGACAGATGATGCCCTTTAGAGTTTTTCATGCCCCTCATCGCAAGCAAGACTGCCCTGAAGGATTCTACTGTAATGAGGCTGTTCCGTTGTGAGAGCTCTTTAGAAAGGAGTGTGTAAACTCAGAAAGCTGGAAGGAAGATAGCTACTGGAAATGCATGTCTGTCCCTGGGAGCTACTCCACTTCAGGAAAAGCTGCCCCAGCCTCTTTTCTCCCTCTTCCTTTTCAACACTCTCTATGATAACTATTTGTCTTTATGAGCACAATATCCCTCCTGAATTCAAGGAATATGTGGGGATGTTGGCGCCGTGGTGCCAACTGACATCACCTAGCGTCACTGCACATCTTGATGGTAAAAATCAGCGTCTATGTTTTTGAGACGGTAGCCTCTCAATGGGACCTTCCTCAATACCCAGGGCATCTTGTTCCAGCTCCTGCCAGCAGAGAATCCCACTTCCAGAGAACAGGACTTTTCTTCCTTCTCTGTTATGAAGAATCAGTGTATGGTACCAGATAGGTTTGCTGTCTTGCATGGGGTGTTTCTTGGGCACTCTCTGCTCTGCTTCATCTTGTCCAGTTTAAACAACTTTCAGAAT
The DNA here is from genome assembly GCF_947179515.1 of Apodemus sylvaticus. Classification (NCBI taxonomy): domain Eukaryota; kingdom Metazoa; phylum Chordata; class Mammalia; order Rodentia; family Muridae; genus Apodemus; species Apodemus sylvaticus. The sequence goes on along the minus strand of NC_067485.1, from coordinate 2,271,131 downwards.
GCTTTAGGATCACCAGCTAGGGACTCTTTTCAGAGAACCATGTCTACTTTCCTCACCATAGTAAGAGGAGCCCTGTGAGAAGTGTTGCTGTCTTCCAGCCCTTGGGTGACACAGCTCAGGTCCAGACTAAGATCTTTTTGTAATTTTTAGCAGTGTTTTTTAACACAGGTTAAACAGAGGCACATAGCAGAGGGTCCTGGGCAGTGGTGAGGGCCCTTTCTCCTTGGACCTGTCCTCTCCTTTTACTACCAGGTGTCTCTAGATGCTTGATTGACACAGAGCCCTTCTCTTAGATGTCTCTAAAGGACAGCCCTGTTTGTAGCCTGGAGCTCTGCATGGGCAATATGGACCTTTAGTGCATCCAAGAGCTAAATGTTTCTGGTGTGAGTGACTGCAGATTAGTTTAGGGTTTTGGCTTGGTAGATTAAGCCCATACTCCCTTCAGGCAAAAAACAAATTAGATGATAAATTCTAGACCACCAAAATGAAAAAGGAAGAGAGGCAAATGGTCAAACAGACAAACAAACAGACAAACACAGAAAGGTCTCTGTCTCAGCTAAAGCGCTGGAAGGATGCTACCTGCATCCTCTTGGTGATTTCCCATCTCAAGGCCCTGGCTTCTGTCCTCTGTGCTTGAGACCAATCGGTAGAGGAGCACAGGTGGTGGGCAGCCAACAGGTGTGTCACAAGTCAGGGTAGGTCAGTGACTGTCCCATCACCAAAGGCCAAATGTGTTTATAAAAGGGCAGCTCTCTTGCCACATGCCTCTGATAAAAGTTGATGCTCCCTGATGAGAGTTTAAGTCATTCAGCAGAGGCCCTGTCCTTCTAGGTGCATCCTCTGCCTGGACCTTTGCAAACAGATACGTCCTACCTAGGGTCCTGCTGAGCTGTAGCTGCCATCGTCACAGTGTGACACATAAAAGGCAAGGTGACACCACTGTGTGATGAATGAACAGTCCTGCAACTGGGTGAAGGGGTCAACAGTGTCTCCTTCAAGTTTGTGGTTTCAGAGCCCACTTCACTGTGAGGCTCTGATAAGCCCTACTGATACCATATTAGACTCTGGAGGCAGTTCAGATATTGAGTGTAGCTCTGGAGCCATCTGGGTTACCGCTGAGCTGTGTGATGCTGAGTGGAGGAGCCCTTACTTTGTCTGATGCCTCACTGCTTCTGTACCCTGAGTGAAGAGCAGAGCCTGTGTCACCACACTGGTTCTTGCATCATAGGTGTGCCTGGTCACCTCTAAGAGAAGTGCCTTTCTCCTTGAGATCTGAGCTGTGCTAGATCTGAGACCCAGTATGGTGGCTTGGGGATTTTGCCTGCCTTCCTACATGATGTTCTATAAACTCTGTCAAGACATGGTGTTTCTATTTGCCTTTTCTCCCCCACGGGAAATCAGCCTTTTGAGAGATGATTGAAAGAAACCTCAGGTGACCATCAGGTTACAGGGCCTGTATACTGTGTGCCAATGACTAAGGGAAAAAGGTGCTAGTCTCAGACACTAACCTGCCCGACCAGCAAGAGATAAGAAAACTGTACCAGGCTTGTTAGTCTCAGAATTTCTATAGATCAGAAAACACTACAGGCTCAGTTTCCCTCTTCATCAAGAGATATAAAAGCAAAAATGTTCCTTTATGCCTATTATCTAAATATCTTTGAGGAGCGCCTTCCCCCTCCACCCCACCCAGGGCGAAGTTGTTGTTTGAAGCAACAACTCTTCCAGGAGAAGCCTCCTTTGATCTGGCTTTTAGTTTAAGCAAAGTACACTGGACCAGCCATGCTGCCATGTTTTCGAGGAACTGCCATACTCACGGCCTGGCACTGTGGTGGGCCTTAGGTCGAGAAAGCTGAACATAGTTGGGGCTGGGATGCTCAAACCCAGACAGTTTTCCTAAAATTGTACTTTTAGTGCATTTATATATCTGTTACAAAGTGTGCTACATGCTAAAAATATTTTCCTTTATAGGCCAAAGGAAATTACAAAGCACACTGAGGAAGCACAGGTAAGAGGTTTTAGTGTTCTAGGGCAGCCCTGGTTGTTATTGGCCTCAACTTCACAGCATGACATCATTTATTCCCCAAAGCTTCACAACTCAATTCTTTAATTTCAACAACTTCATTGCCATTAAAACATAAAGGAGGGCATCGAAAGTGAATACACAGAACTCGGAACCAGGGCTCCCAGGACCAGGGCTCCTGGGAAGTAAGTGACTGGGAGTCACTGGCGACAGGCAAGCCGCACGTTTCCTGGAAGGTCCAGCTGCTGCCTCTTGGACAAAAGTTTCCCCTCTTTTCCTTCCCTGTGTCCTTTCCTTGAGGTGCTTTCACATCTGCTCTGAGCCGCCAAGCAAATGCATTTCCCCTCAAGGCTCTGTGCTATTGCTTATTAGGAAGTTATTATGAGGTTTATTGTTCTCCAGAGTTCTCAGTTCCTTCTTCGCAAAGTGTTTTGTTGCTGTTGTTCTTGTACTCTTTTGTAGTTGTTGTTTGGTTTGGTTTCTGAGGGTTTTTTTTGGGGTTTTTTTGTTTTGTTTTGTTTTTTTTTTTTTTGTCACTGGTTTTGTAGTTAGGGATCTCTGCCTGAGTTTTGGAGTTTTACATAAATCCTTTAAGAAACTATGGCAAACACACAAATATATAAGTTTAACTATCTGAATGTAGTTTTTAAATCTCCAGTGTGTGAGTCTTTCTCTGCCACTTTTCAACTTATTTTTTAAGACGTTTTAAAAAATCATGTGTCTCTGTGTATGAATGCCACATGTGTGCACATAAGCCAGAAGGCCAGAGTGCATCTGGTCCCCTAGAGCTGGCGTTCCGGGAGGTTGCGAGCCTGTGGGTCTGGGTGCTGGGAACCACATTGGGATCCCCTGGAAGAGCAGAAAGCATTCTGCCTACAGAACTTCTTTCTATCCCCTCCATTCTGCCTACAGAACTTCTTTCTATCCCCTCCATTCTGCCTACAGAACTTCTTTCTATCCCCTCCATTCTGCCTACAGAACTTCTTTCTATCCCCTCCATTGATTTTTGAGTCAGAGTTTCTTGCTAACCCTGGAGTTCACTGGTTACTTAGACTGGCTGCCTAGCAAGACCCTGGGGTTTTCCTGTCTTGGCCTCCCAGTTCTAAGATCATGGCTTGATTGCTTTTTGGTTTTTGTTTATTTTGGGTTTTTTTTTTTGGGGGGGGGGGAGGTTGTTTTGTTCTGTCTTGTTAATGAATTCATGGAATCCAAATTCAGGTCCTCATGCTTTTAAACAAAGGATTTTACCCTTCAAGCCTTCTTTTCCAGCCCTAAGAAATATATTTTTTAATGTAATTTATTTCCTCTGTCCCATTTTGTATATTAGAAAAGCCAAGATGAAAACAGCTGTCATGGAGGAGACTCTGTTAGGAGCATCATATATGATATTAATGTACTTCTACTCAGAAGTCTGTAAGATCAACATTGTTGTGTCCATTTTATAGTTGAGGCAACTAATGAGTCCCTCTAACTTGGAAGCCCCTGTTAAACCCTGTGCTTTAGATTTGTGGCTGAGACTTAATTTCACTGATAACATCCAGGGGAGTGTCAACATGACACTATACGGTTGGTTTCTTTGTTTGTTTTGACACAGTATTACTATGCATCTTAGGGTGGCCTTGGATTTTTGATCCTCTTGACTCTATGCTACAAATGCTGAGATTACAGGTGTGACCACCACATCTGGCTTTCTTTTCCATATTCCTGTAACAACAGATGTCCTATTGTTTTGTGTGAGAAGGGACTACTAATAGGATTATTGATTCTCCTTTGTAATAAGGACCTGCTTCCTCTTGTCTTCCTTCCACTTGTCATTGGAAGGGACAGGTGCTTGTTTGTAGTAGCTCAGATGGGCCACATCTCTCCAGGCTCCATCCAAGGACACTGAGTTCCTGTGGTTGTCAGGTTAGGCTTTTCTATTATGATGTCACAACCTAGTTATTTTTGAGACCTTTGAAAGTTTACTTTGGTTCAAAAATACCAGACAGGCTTTTGTCTCCAGGAAAAAGGTGGGGGTGGAGACAGCGGAGGGATTAAAGATTACCTTTGTGCCTGCTTCGTGCACTGTCTCACTTTACCCTCAGTGACATGTGTCTCTCACAGGCTCTGGAGGTTGTGTGACTTGAGTGTTTTGAGAAGCCGAGACAGGGTACCTTGGTCTCAGTTCTCAGGGACGCCTTCCCCATTACACCTCAGCGTTGTCCCAAGACAGTGAGGCCAGATTCATAAGACATCACAGAAAACAGTGACAGCTAGTTGGCTGTACTAGCCCATTTTCTGGTAACTTTGAACCTCAGGCATCAAGGCAAGGAAGGTAAGAAGCAAAGCTAAAACAAACCACAGCAGTCGTATGACAGGTTAAAACCCACAACCAGAAAAGCAGTCAGGAGCTTGGTGACTGGTTGTTCGCCTAGTATGCATAAGGCCTTGGATTCTGTGGGCAACTCAGAGAAGTGGGAGGGCCCTAGGAGACTTACTGTTAGCCTTACAGGCTGAGGTATACAGCGGAAGCATACATAATCCGATGGCTCTTGCACCTGGTCTCCTGGGGTTATCTAAAGCTTTAATGTCCCGTAGAGCTTTTTCTTGTCTGTCCGACTGCGGAGCACAAAAGCTATGTTGTGTGTCAAGTGGCCGATCCCTTCTAGAGAGAAGCTATGCCTGGTATCTAAAGAACAATGAGGGTGTGCTGCTTGGCTGATGAGTGTGGGATCCAGTTCACATTCCCCAGCACCCACTCCCCCACCTTCACACATGGTGGGCGGAAGCAGAGGGAGGAAGGGCAGGTCCTTCTATACCCTGGGGAAATGTGAGTGCTGGCTTTCCTAATATGGAGGCAGCTGGGCCTGGGAAGCATTAACCGTGGATTTAATCCACTGCTGGAGGAGTGTCCCAGGAAGAAGAATGGATTAATAACCAATCAGCACAGGCTCTTCTCCTTGTTTTCCCAGGGCACCTTCTTCTATGGAGTTTAGTGTTTGGTGAACAAACACCCTAGAAACAGGCTTTCTATCATAATTATTTGTATTAGAGTCAGCAACCCTCCAAGGAGGTAGACTTTACTTTCCTCTGTGTGTGTGAGGGAGAGATTTTTTTTTTTTAAATAATACTTGTTAAGAGAGATGACTCAGGCGCGGTCTTCTGTTTGCAAATTGCAACTTATTTAAGTTCCTTTTAAAGGCCTGATGGCCAGCAATCTCTTCTGAGTGGGCAATTTTTATAAAAGAATAGATTTTCTGGGGCCATAAACTTATTATACAGCCCTTCCTTCAGAGGCACACGGGCAGTGCCATAGCCATGCGTGCACACACACTTCTGCACACTCTACCATACCATGTCATATCCCACCCCAGGAAATGAAGGGAAAGTGCTACATGTGCTCTGGCTTTCCAGCTAGTAAAATACCATCAGACAATATATGTGTGTCTGTGCCTTTGGGAAAATATTTGTCAGTAATTCTCTCAGAACATATGCATGTGCACATGCATGCTTGGGTGTGTATGGGTGTGTGTGTGTGTGTGTGTGTGTTTCTAATCAAGTGAACCCATTTGGTCAGAGCGGGATGCCCACAACTTAAGGAAGTCAGCCAGCATGGCTACTCTTGAATGGAACAATCCCTTTGTACATAGCAAAGGGTCTTTTCTACTGGTATAGGCCTTCTCCCTAATTCTAGGCTAGCTCTGTAATCAGAACATGGGAAGTGCTGCCTTCTGTGGACAGTGCTATAGGCCAACACTAAACAAGCCCCCATCAAGGTCTTTGTGCAGGACCTAGAATTGTATTAACCATGAATCTCAAAAGAACTCCTTGCTTCTTCATAGGAGGGCCATTGGAATCTTATATTGTTTAACTCTTTTTGTGGGTTTGCTTAATTCATGTCCATAATTTATTCCTAAATATGATCGATGGGAAATGCTTCCAGCCCAACAGTCCGTCCTCTTCATCACAATGTCTCCCTTCTTTCTTTCTGCCCACTGGAACTTGCTGTCATAGAGCACGTCACCCTCTGTTTTATTGGCCTTCAAAGTTAGATACTTCCCAACCATCTATAATATTTTCTGGTAGCTGTTACATATAGGACATCATTAAAACCACCCAAATTAGTGGTTCTCAGCACTGTTGGCACACTGAGATTACTGAAAAAGAGGACCTTAAGATGACTCTGAGGCATAAATCATAGTGGGTCCCAAATGCTGAGATTCATAACACCCCTACCCCAATAACCCTCCCCACACCAACACACCCCCTCACACCACAACACACCACATACCCACAATGACACACATACATACCCACACTCTCTCTCTCTCTCTCTCTCTCACACACACACACACACACACACACACACACACACACACACTGTATTCTCAAAGAGCATTTAGAAGTAGGAACTGCAGATGGAAAGCCCCTGCATGCAATTTTGTATTTCACTTATGATGACCCTTTAAGGTTATAGTGTCTATGAGTAAATGTTCAGGTCACATGAATAATTACAGTCAGGGGCTAAGGAGATGGCACACTCAATAAAATGCCTGCCATGCAAGTGTGGTGACATGAATTTTATCCATAGGACAGGTATAACAAAGGCCAGTGGGGAGGCAAGGCAGGCAGACTGTGGCCACCTTGTCAAACTTCAGCCCAATGAGAGACCCTGCCTCAAAAACTAAAGTGACCAGCTCTCAAGGAACAGCACCCGGGGTTGACCCCTTGCATTACTGTGCACATATACATGCACATATGCATATATTCATACATTAAAACAACTACAGCCATACTCATGGTGAAGGATATATGATAATGTCTCTTTCAACAGACGTTATGGGTTTGGGTTTCATTTTGTGGTCCATGTTTTGACCTGGGGTTAATCATATCCATATAATAAACAAGATTTTTATTTTTATTTATTTATTTATTGTTTTTTTTTTCCGAGATAGGGTTTCTCTATATAGCCTTGGCTGTCCTGGAACCCACTCTGTAGATCAGGCTCGAACTCAGAAATCCATCTGCCTCTGCCTCCCAAGGGCTGGGATTAAAGGTGTGAGCCACCACCGCCCAGCAAACAAGATTTTTAAAGTGACATGGCCACAGTGGATATTCCCTTAGTTCCAATCAGAAGTTAAGGACCACGGCATATGAAGTGATAAAGGCACTGGAATTACCTAAGACCCAGTGTCTCCAGTCTTAAGCAGTGACTCCATGAGGCACAAGCAGAAGAGCTTAGGTGTCCAGTGCTGTGTAAACTGCTTCTGTTGATATTGCGCTGTTCTAGTTTTCTACCAGTTACAAGGTTCTTGTGATCTCTGATAGCTGGTGCTTCAGAGTACCTTTTCTCTGGTTTTGATATCATATTAATCTGATCAACAATTTCTCTCCCTCTCCTCCTCCTCCCTCTCCTCCTCCTCCCTCTCTTCCTCCTCCTCCTCTTCCACCAATGGATGAGTGCTATGCTGCATATATGCCTACATGCCAGAAGCGGGCATAAGATCCCTTTATAGATGGTCATAAATAACCATGTGGGTGCTGGGAATTGAACTCAGAACCTCTGGAAGAGCAGTCAGTGTTCTTAACCACTGAGCCATCTCTCCAGCTTCATGGTCAACATTCTTTTTTTTTTTTTTTAATTTTATTCGATATATTTTTTATTTACATTTCAAATGTTTTCCCCTTTTCTGGTTCCCCACTCCCCTAAAGTCACATAAGCCCCCTTCCCTCCCTCTGTTCTCCCACCCATCCCTTCCCACTTCCCTGTTCTGGTTTTGTCTTATACTGCTACACTGGGTCTTTCCAGAACTAGGGGCATGGTCAACATTCTTATGGCACCTGTGTGGTACATATGCAGTATTATCTTTCCTGTTGTTATTTCCTAATATTTTCTTTGAACTTCATAAAGAAATGAAGTATGACTTTAGCATTCACATGTAGCTTCCAAGTGTTGTGTTAATGGAGAGAAATGCGGGCAACATGACATTTTTCAGTTCACCAAGGAGAAAGGCAAATTAAAATGGGGGGAAAAAAGTAAAACCCAATACTTTTATTTATTCAGACCTCTCTTGCTCAAAATGAAGTTAAAGCAGCTTCCAAAACAGAATGGCAGAACTCAGTAGGATGATGGGCAGAGAGCATAGTTAATGCCCAGCTAACTGTCCCTGAGGTCCTGTCCTGGCTAAGGAGGACCCTGACACTCCATGTTTTCAGGAAGGTGAAGCACAGTGATGAGACTGATGGAAAGAAATGAGGTGCCTTTGTCTGACCTTTTGTGACATTGGTATCAGAGAGAAGTAAAACCGAGGGAAGAAATAGCCTCATCCTAGTCAGCACAGCAATGGATTTATGGGGTCTTTTCTCTTGCTGCCCCTCCAAATGAAGGTCAATGGCATCTCAGCAGATCTGCATGGAAAGAAGGTATGCCTAGAGCACAGGATGATGGGGTCCAGGACCAACTTTATAGAGGTCTGACTGAACCCAAGCATGAACTCAATCGCATTCTCCCTGGGAGGAGTTTAATCATCAATAGTCTGGAAACTGGGAAATGTGTGTGTGCCTGCTGTAGGTGTGATTTTTTTTGTTTTGTTTTTTTGTTTGTTTGTTTTCTGTTAGCACCGCACCACTAGTTAGCCTTCCTTAGCTCGTTAGCAAGGATCATGAGCTTACAGCAAAGAGCACAGTCCAGTAGTGGGGTCCTTGGTTAGGATGCATAATGCCAAGGCTCAGTCCTTAGTACTGAAGAACAAGGGGGAAAAGGAGGTGTCAGAATCTTACATACTGTTCACTAGGTTGGGTTCTGCATAGCATTCTGGGTAACACTGATAAGGTCAGAGCGGTACTCACAAACATAAATCTGGGCGGGGGAGCTAAGCTTGTAGTGGGCTTTCCAGTGTGATCCATATTTCTCTCCTGAAAGTTATGCTGCAGGATTATACCCACCCAACAGGGCTAAAATCTTCCTCAGAAAGAAACTAGAGTCTTCATCGTAGCACCGATGAAGCAGGTAATAACAGTATGCATTCTTCTAAACTCAGAGAAAACAAGGCATCAGGCGTGTTACATTCAGTCAAAATTTAAAGCTATAACATTCAGTCAGTTTTAATCCTGACTTGTTCCTGTTGCTCCATCTCTAGGTAACTGTATCTACAGACCCTGTAGGCACCCACTGTCCTGCTGTTTTGTTTTGTTGCTCAGACTATTCTAGAACTCACAATCCTGCCACAGTTTCTCCAGTGGTGATATTATAAACATGGCATATAGTAACAGAGCCCCTTAGATCCTGCGGGAGCCAAAGTCCTTGGCTTCTCTCTATAGATGGTTCTCCTTTGGCTTTGCCCAGGGGAGCGTAATTTGCTGTCTGCTGGAATAATTAAAGGGCTCCCTATTTTTGTCCTGCAGGGCTTCCTGGGTACTCTCCTCATTCCTCTGTGTTATGCTTCTCTCACCAAATAGAAGCAGGAAGAGAGCACCCACCCTATCAGTACAAGACTGGCATCAGGACCCTTTTCCTGTGAGAGGAGTAACTTCCTCTTCCACTGGGAAAAAAAATACAAAAAAAAAAAAAATTGAAAAAGAAAACCAAAAAATACTTTCTCTGTGAAAATAATCTCCAGTTTCTGTATTTAGCAGTGCTTTTGTTTAAAAGGAATGGCATTTCCTTAGGGTTCTGAAATTGTCTTTGACTCTTACAAACTGCTTTGACAAAAAGTTTCTTAGAAAAACTTCCTTTGCAAACATGTCTGTCAACTAGCTGAGGCATTTGAAAAGATATAATTCAAACATAAAATAATCCATTTTTTAAAGGATATCTTGAAAGTACTTTTGCCACTCTGGAAGATGCTAGACTATCCATCCCTAACTGCAAATTTTCAATGTGTCTCAAGGTTTCTCCACAGTCTACTGACATTTGCATCAGCTCATAAGCAAGAACGGATATAAGTAAACACCAAAGAAACGCATTCAGGTTGTGTTGAACAATAAGAACATTACTTTTTCTAGTTTTACATCCTTCATTCTGGTTTAAATTCAGCCCCCAGCACCAAGATGTAATTTGAATTACTGGTGTATAGGCACCTTTTATTTTCGATTTTTATTTTTTAAGTTATTTTAGAAATATGTCACTCTTTTTTTCTTCAAATGTAATAATGCTTTTTACAAATGGTGATATTCCAGCAATTAAAGAAAGTGGAACTAGAGACATAATCATTGTAAGATTAAACCACCCTTGAATTGTATACTCTGTGTTCCTCTGTCCCTGTCTACTTCTATTTACTTTAAATAAAATGTCATTGCATTTATTTATTTATTTATTTATTTATTTATTTATTTATTACTGCATGAGTGTGTGCTGCACAGATTCCATGGAAGGAGCCTAGAGTCGGTTCTCTCATCCCACCAGGGATTGAACTAATGTCATCAGGCTTGGGAGGAGGTGCTTTGATCCACTGAGCTCTCTTTCTAGTTCCCCTTCACTGTTAAGACATTGAATATCTGTTGTATGTTAGACCATATTTTAATGACTAGACAAAAAAATCAAGGGAAAAAAAAAAAAAAAACAGGATAGTGCCTTTCCAGGAGCTTAAAGTGTCATCAGGGAGATAGACATTTAATCAGTTTATCCTATGTCCTACGAGGTAGGAGAGACCTGACTTGCACATTGTCTTTTACACATATGACATGGCATGTATACACACACACACACACACACACACCCCACATACATATCCTGCTGTAGGTGTGATTTTACTACCACATGTTAGATTAAAAATAAATAGCCGGGTGGTGGTGGCGGCGGCGGCGGCGGCGGCGGCGGCGGCGGCGGCGGCGGCAGCAGCAGCGCATGCCTATAATCCCAGCACTCTGGGAGGCAGAGGCAGGCAAATTTCTGAGTTCAAGGCTAGCCTGGTCTACAGAGTGAGTTCCAGGACAGCCAGGGCTATACAGAGAAACCCTGTCTTGAAAAAACCAAATCCAAAAGAAAAACCCAATAAATAAATAAATAGCCATAAAAATTGTGCCATTCTGAGTGAACCTAATATAAGATGGGAGTTTGATTTCAGTTTCACTGACTCTTCAGTGTTAAGAAATGCAAAATATAAGTGCATTTTATAAAATATGCAATGGCAATGATGAGTGTGTGTGGAAGGGGTGTGGGATACATGCTTTCAAGATCTGAAACTTAAGCCTGCTCTACTAATGAGTGACAGAGTTGCAGAAGATGATATAGGTGGGGTGCTACTAGAATACTGGGGAATATTAGACTTTGAGCTTGATAGTGAGGAGAAATCTTTCAGATGTGATACTCCAGGTAGAAGCCAGAGGCAGGTCATGTGTTTCCAGTAAAGCAAAGTGATGGGATTGCAATTTCCTTTGGGATTGTGGGACAAGGGAACACATTAGGGGACCATTCAGTCTAAGTCAGAGCTCTGGTGCACTCCCAGTGCTGGGCACGGGTGAAAAGGGCTATCTGGTGAGGGCCAGAGTTCTAGATTTCGATTCTTAAGATATTACCAATGGCTCCGTGGGACTTTTGGATTTGAGAACAATTTCACATACACATGTGATTTGAGATTACAATGAAATGAAAGTTGTAGGACCCCCAAAAAGTCTTTAAATGCCCCTGTCTGTGTAAAACTTAATTTGCAATAATTATCTTTCTTACTATTAATAAACTCTCTGCACCAAACTGTTTATTTTAGTGTTCCTAAGGGTAGTAAACACCCAAGGGGAAAAATTAATGATCAGAGGCAGCGCCTGCCAGAATGGATATGAATTGATTCTGGAATTATGAGTAGTAGCATGAAGCTTGAGTAGTTCAAAGTTTTCCTTCTGCTTAAAATTAAGTAGATTTTTTGCATAATGTATTGTTGATAATTTTTTCCTGGTTTTGTGTGTGTGCTTCCTCACTTTCCAAAGCAGTAAGTATCCTTAAATCAGGATAAAAGTGGATATGATGGTTGTACATGTATGTAAGATCACTTAATATGTGTAAGATTCTTAGCAAATGAATATGCAGTTTTGTACCTGGATAGTGAGGCACAGAACTGACTGCATCTACTTACATTCTAGAGTTCTGTTGTTTTTGTTTGATTTACATTGCTGGAAATACAAACACTGCTAAGAATCCCCTACTCGAGCATGCCGGTTGTCTACTTTAGGACAGAGCCATCTTTAGTGGCCACATGAGGGTCCGTCTGTGCTTGGGAATGGAGGGTACAATAAAGTTTTCCATTCTGATGTCTCATTAAGCAGCTCCTCTTTGTGTAAAGTACTCCATGGCGAAGTTGCTTCTATTTAAAGTCCGGAGTTTGATCTTGCCTTTGATCTAAACCTTTTGATCTTGAAAGAAGGATGGAGTAGCAATAAAGAGGGCCCGACAGACTTTTTTTTTTTTTTTAAGAAATGTGATAAAGTTAAAGGGCAGCAGAGTCAGCCAGCCCCCCCCCCCCCCCCCCGGCAGTACAGCAGCCTCTCCTCAGGCCTGGCTGGCCCAGAGAGGGACGAAGGAACATGGGGCGAGTCCATCCTTAGCTGTGGAACAGGAGGCCCCCTCCCTTTCAGATCCATGGTGACGCGTGAACGCGGGACTCCCTAGGTCACCTGCTACCTTGGTGCGCTGGCAGAAAAGTTGCTTCCCTTGGGAATCCCGGAATCAGGGTCTCTCCATCCTATAACCCGAGCCTCTGACTAGACCCAGGGGCGTGTTATATTGGTAGGTGGATGGACGGACGGACGGACGGGTCGGTGGGGCGGTGGGGCGAACCGCGTCGGGGCGCAGGTCCAGGCAAAGGTTCCTTTCGGAGAACAATAACAGCCAGGACCTGGGCGCCTACACCTTTAAGGCAGGCCCCGCCCCGCCCGCGCCCGCCGGCCCGCCCGCTCGCCTGCCCGCCCGCCCCCGCCGAGGTGTCGCGCTTGTGGCGCTGAGCTCGGTGAACTTGACTTGTTCTCCCCACAGGCGCTGCAGGAGGAGCGCAAGGCCGAGGACTGCCAGCCGAGTAGGCTGACACGGCAAGTGGGCTCGGAGGTGAGTGCGACGCTCAGAGGTGACAGCAGCGCAGGCTGCTCAGGTGAGGGGGACACCCGCACCTCGGCCTGCTTGAAATGCTGTTGGGTTTTGACTCCAGGTGGCGAAATGGATTCGAATGAACCGCAGACCCCGAAAACGCAAACGAGGGACGCGAGACGCCGCCTTTGAAAAGGTAGGAGGCCCTGGAGGGTGCTGCTGGGAGGAGCTCCTGCGTGCTGCCTTGCGCCCAAGAGTCAGTCTCCGCTACTAGAATAGCGTTTGTGGAGTTTGTTCTTTCCAGCAAGAAAGCGTTACCTGTGTGGGAAATGGATAAACAGTGGTGTCCACCTTGACTGGGATGGGGGCCTGTCACGTGCTCCTTACACTGCAGGGGTGCCCCCAGAAATGAAAGCTTCTTCCAGGCAGAACCCCCCCACCCCTCCCCGCAGGCAGGCAGGCAGGCAGGCGTCAGCACATGGGCCCACACAGCCAACCCCTGCCAGGAATCCTGTGGAAACTGATGACCTGCAGTGTGAGGAGTGGGCAACTTCAGACATGCCAGGACCAATTTTTCCTTTTTACTCAGCATTTTTCCTCCTGAATTTGGAATTTTAATAGTTACTTTGTAGACCTTGCTCGCTGCTTTCCGTTGTGAATGCGTGGGGTTGAAACTTGTGATATTTTGAAATCAGGTGAGTAGCCCATTAGCCCCTTTTCGTACTTACTGAAAAGGGGGCAAATGTTAACGACATGTTTTGGTTTTGTCAATTTTGCTTAAATATACTTTTGCAGTTGGGTGGGCAGGGAGGGAGTTCTAGCTCTAAGGGACTAAAATAGCGGTGTGTTGTTCTGCTGCTGGGATAGATGATGAATCTCTGAAGCCAAATCCTTGCTGATAACTATGCTGCCAGCTCCTGTGTTGCCTTAGTATGGGCATCGGGCATCTGAGAGCGTGCATGGAGCTCACAGTAATGGTGAAGTGGAGTTTCAGGATGCACTTGAGGGCACTTGGGGCTACTCAGAAGACACCAGGCAAAAGGACTAGCTGAGCTTATTGCTGTGAACATTCAAGGGGCCCAAATGATGTGAGAAGTGCCCTCCTCCCAGCCTTGTAAAGAACAAGCTGTGCATGTCAACAAAGTTGAACAGTGATAAGAAAACAACTCTTTTAAACAGAGATTTGGAGCCACACCTTAGATGCTGCGGCAGGTTATGATTGTTGTTCTCTTACAATTTAGGTGGCTTTAAAAGGTTTGTGATTAATGAATGAGATCATAAAATAGCTAAAGAATGAAAAGCATGGTGTGCCCAGCACTTGAACAAATGTTTTTAGGTATAATCATTAGCAAGAGATAAGATCAGCCACACATGGAGAAAGGAGGAGGCTTTATTGAGTACTTGATATTGGTACCCAACTCTGAAGTAGCAACTGCCTCTAAGAAACTGGGGAGGCGAAAACAATGGAGGCCTCTCTGCCTGCTAGTACAGTGGCAGTTCTCCCCCAGCAGTCCCCAATAGGCCGACTAGAAAAGCCGCACCTGATTTTCTTCCTAGACAGTGTGGGTTGGTTTTAAAGAACTCGAAGCTGAATTGGAAAGCCTTCCTTTCTAGGAGTGCAAGGACATGTGGTGTGTCCAGAGACATGTGTTTGTGTGGGTGTCCCCACCTCTTTTTTCCAGTTCCAGCCCCAACAAGCATGTTCCCTGTCACACCTGGGAGAAGGGTCTGACTATGAAGGAAGGCACTGTGCTGGGCCACATGAGCTGTCGGATCTGTGACCCAAGGTCACAGAGTACAACCTGAAAGGCTCAGGACCTAGGGGTTCACTCAGATGAGCGTTCACCCCAAGTCTGGTGCTAGGATTTGATCCTGTTGCTGGTGGAACCTGCAGTAGGTCACTCACTGTTGATTCTGGTAAGTTGCTGAGCCTGGCTCATACCCCAGTACCTAGCACTCGAGAGGCAAAGGTGTGAGTTTAAGGCTAGTCTATTCCACACAATTCCAGGGCAGCCAGGGATATATAAAGAGATCAGTCTCAAGATAAAATAAAAAGGAAAACAAAAATGTCTGCTGGACCACAAGCAAGTTAACACATCTGTCCTTTCTGTGCCCCACTGTGCATGTTTGTGCTCTCACTAGTTTAGCAAGATTGAAATAAGAGTATACATGTCGGACGTGCACGTTCTAGACCTAGCTGTCGTCTGCTCCTTTGTCTTCTTTGTCCTTGCCCTCTCCCCTGATGGCCAGCTGTCCTCCCTCCATATCCTCCATTCCTCAAGTGTCCCCCACCTTCAGGCTCTCAGGAGTCAACCCAGATCTAACTAAACTGGATTGGACTAGATGGATCTGGTCGAATGGCCTGTGGGCTAGATCCGAGTGACTTTGGCTAAGTGGCCTGTACTAACCATGCTAGGACTGCAACGTTTCCCTTCCGTAGGCGGAGGCAGCTCTTACTGCCTAGTGAAGAACAGAACTGTCTGGATAACTTGAGAAAGGAAAACAGCCATGGCAGCAGGCCAGGCTTGGAGCTGTGTGGAAAGAATGTCATTATGGGAAACATTTTGTTTTCCCCTTAAAGAAATCGTCTCAGTAGCAAAATGGTGGGCATAGTCTGATGGATCTTGAATTATTAGCGAGAGTTTCAGCCAGAAAAGCAGTGCATCTGCCTGTGAAGTCTGAGCTGTGAAGAAGCAAACGGAACAAGTCGAGTGACTGTGCCACCTCACCCCGCAAGTGACTGGAATGCTTTCCCGACTGCCCTGGCCTCATGTAGCGTCTCTCTCTGGCCATTCCTGTTACCAGGGAGCCATCTTTAAGAACTTTATGTACCTTTCTGAAGGACCGCCATTCTTCATTCTCCCCTTTGCATCTTCTTGGGATGTCCCTTGATGTCCATTTCCATGTTGTCCTAGCATAGCTCCCTATCTCTGCCATGGCTGTAACCAGATTACCTCAAGCCTGTGTTCTCTCTCTTGCTCCTGGAATGTTTCCCACCTACTCTGATGTTCTTCCTTTTTCTGTTATTTCAAATGCTTGTTATTTAGTTTGGGTAAACTGGGCGAGCTCTGTGGGGCTGGTGTGTGTTTGTGTGTGTGTGTGTGTGTGTGTGTGTGTGTGTGTGTGTTAACAGCAATAGCTTTTCCTATATGATCTATTGTTGGCTTTGGAAGAATACATTAACTTTTAACTCAAAGGTAAACACAAATTGTGTATCACCATTATAGAGTAAAAACTAATATTTTAAGGTATGTGTATGTGAATAAAGTTTAGATAACTTCATTATTCTAAGAACTAGAATATATAACACAATAGTATTATGAAATGGTCTGTTTTAAAGACAATGCTCTTGGAGTTTAAAGGAAGAAAATTTCTATTGTAAGATTCAAAAGAATCCACCTTTTTGGTTACTACACATTTGATAACTTAGAGAAAACCCCCCCTTGCCGTTTCCATCTTAGCCTTTGTGTACGTGCTGAGATCAAAAGTATTCATAGGCTGGCTTTCAGGCACGGGGGTGACTCACAAGCCATCCTCTGTGTCTGGTGTATCTGAAGCAAATGTCCAGAGGGAGGTGAAACCAGCCTTTGTGAGTCATAATTGTCGCCGAGAGCCGACACTGCTGGCTCCTGCCACAATCTGGACAACAGAACTTTGGAGCTTACAGTTTGCCGAAACTCACAGTGAGGTGTCCAGGTTAAACATAAAAACTGAACAGGAGAGTGAGACAGTGGCCAACAGCGGCAAGTAGTCAGTTCTGTTTGTTCTTGTTCTGATAAAATGGTAAAGTTTGGAGCAATTTAATCTGCTTTTACAACACTTTTCTTATTGCACACTTGACTCAGAGCCACATAGCCAGTGGTAATGTCTGTTGGGGTAATAATGCACAATGACTTTTAAGTCTGTGTGAACTCAAGGAGGTCTGCAGGCTGTTTACTCCTTTGAGACACACTGTACACTTGCTACTCGTGTGTGTGTGTGTGTGTGTGTGTGTGTGTGTGTGTGTGTGTGTGTGTATGTGTGTGTGTGTGTGAGAGAGAGAGAGAGAGAGAGCACCAGTTTAGGCTTGAAATAGTTTATCACAGTGTTTGCCTTTCATGATATTAGTCTTTTATATTCTGTTGTAATTCTGGAAACCAGTATTTAAGATTTTTGTTTTGTTTTGTTTTAAAGTTACTTAACTCTTTACTGGACTCACAGCGGCCAGTGGCGGCTGATAGGCTTCATTCACGTGTAGCCCTTGAGGCACAAGCCAGTAAAAGCAGCCCATGAGGACTGGGAGCATGTAGCCAAGTACCCGCACTTACTGGTAGCCACTCCCTGCACCCAGCAACCTGGTGGGTTTGGATGGCTGCCCTTATACCTGAGGCAAGGCTCCCCTGGAGTTTCCTAGGCTTGGTGCCCTTGCCTCTTTTAAGAGTACTGTTGCTCTGTGAGAATCCATAACTAGTCCCCACTTGCAGAGCCATGGTCTCATACAATAGCTTCATTGATTCTTGATTTCCATAGAAAAGCTTTATGTGTTCTAATGAATTACCAGCCGCCCTTCACCTCCTCAGAGAGTGTCTTTATGCCCTGTGCCTCGCCTTTGGAGAAGGACTTACATGAGTGATGGACACAGAGTAATTAATTAAAGTTGTTATGAAGCAACCAAGCAGAGAGAGAGAGAGAGAGAGAGAGAGAGAGAGAGAGAGAGAGAGAGAGAGAGAGAGGAGAGAGAGAGAGACAGAGAGAGAGAGAGAGAAAGAGAGAGAGAGAAAGAGATGTGTGTCTGTGTGAGGTTCACTGTATTGCTGAGATGCCGAGGTAATCCTGTGCACCTGGGCCTTGTTTCTGCACCCCTTCCTGCCCTTGTATTTATGATAAACCCTTAACAAATACAGTATTGAACATTCTATATCCAAGTCTCATGTCAGATCAAATCATGCAACATCTTGACATCTTTTGCTTTCTTTAAGCTGGACCAAGAAAAGCTTGCTGATAAAATATATTTTTGTAGCCTCAAGAAGACAGTCTGGCTTGTGTAATGTTATGCCATTAAATTTTCATCTGTTCCCTAGACTGACTCTTTTTGAGTGTATAACTTAAAACCAGAAGAGAGTCTGACATCTCTGTGTGTATAGAAATCCCCGCCAGCTTTAAATTGGTTTAACAGGAAAAATTAAGCCAATGACCGGCTGCCCTCAGCACTTACTCCTAACAGCAGTCACCTGCTCGTCCCCACGCACCTCCTTACAGACTCTCTGAATGGAACCATTAACGCGCCCATAGCTGGCGCTTGCCGTGTGTCAAGCCTGGTTCCTGAGTGATTTACGTGCAGCAGCTGATGTGAATGTCCCACTGAAACCCACCACAACTGGCAGCACCACACAAAGACAGTGCAGACTGCACCGGACACTCTGTGTAAGTTAGTGCAATATTAGCTCATCAAATAACTGCTACAAAAATAATGCTTTGGGCAGTATCTTAAGATTTCTTCTTAGTCCTCAACCACCAGCACAAAGCACACATTTCTAAATTAAAATCTCAACCAGCATGTATTTTGAAAACACTTGAAAGTGTGCAGATAATTACACTTGTGTTGATTTCAGTGTGTTTGATGCCAGCCACCACCAATTCTTCCCCGCATCGAAAGATGAAAGCTATTTTCATATAAAACATAAGAGTGGAAAAGGGAGGTGGGAGAAGAACATTCTTGTGGCTTTTTAGTTACTTTTATAGGCAGCGTTAATTTCATTCCTGTGACAGAATGCTTTCCTTGGCACTCACTCCCATCTTAGGCATTTTAATGAGCTGCTGTTTTGTGCCTGTGCTCATATGGCACTAATAAGATGTGTTATTTTTAGTAGCACCTACTGGTGTCACCTTGGGTTAGGACCTGTCATTGTTTCCATTAATTATGTGTTACGGCAGGAGGACATTTGAGTGTATTCAGCTTAGAAGTCAGCCAATGTACACCTGATATGTATTCAACCTTGAGAGCCCCGCACTCAGAGAAGACCACATGTGGCCTCACAAGTATTTGTGGCATTGATTAGATGATGAAGCTCACAAGTGGTATTGACTTTTACAATCCTCTGTGATGCTGCAATTTAAAAAAAAAATTACCCCCCCCCAAAAAGCCAAAAGCCAAAAGTCAAAACAAAACCATTTTACCATTTTGTTTAAGCATACTGTTCATTGTGTTCTTTACTGGTTATCCATGAAAATATACCTGCCTTTCCTGGAGACAATCTCTTTAATGTCTTCTAAAAGGGAGGGGGGGAGGCTTAGCAGCGGGAGGACCTGCAGCTGGGCTTGATGCTGGCCTTGGGCTTGCTTTCTTCTGAGAACTGATTTATGCCACAGGCCGCAGGCAGGCCAGTTTGTGACAGTCCTACCTCAGTTTCATTTTCATATGAACTAGTGAACTGTTGTTTTGGGGGGACTTGGGGAAATGTCTGGTTTGGCTCTCCGGGGTACTTTTTATAAATACCCTTCTTTCTTTCGTATTGATTGTGTGATGGGAGCAGGAAGGAAATTAGACACCGTTTCTGTTCCTTCACCCTTTATCATGTGACTGGAAATATCCTTTTACTTCCAAGTAAATATGTCTGAACGGTGAACAAGCTGACCGTTTTTCCTGTAATTTCACATTGCCCATGTGTGGGCATTGTCAGCAGGGGCAGCGGTGTTTACAGTTCTTCTAGGGAGTACAGGTGACCTTAGGACTCTGGCACCCTCCACACCTTCAAGGTGGCTCTCAGGTGGTAGCTCTTTCTTTCCATATTTGGAAGCTGGTTCTGGTGTCTGCTTCTCAGGAAGGGTTATGGTGACAGTGTTGATTCATGGCTGTGTGGTTGTAAGTTTGTTCTTAAACTTTACTTATTATTTATTATTTACTTATTTATTTATTTGGTCTCATTTCTTTTCTTCAGGGTGACCTGGTGTTTGGTTGGTTTTTGTTTTCATTTCTAGGTGTCTGGATTTCTTTTTCCTTAAATTCCAAAAGTTTTACTGTAAAAGTGGATTATTGTGGGTCACTTTCCACAGTTGCTACTTGGCCTTGAGTTTAATTTTTCTGGTTTCTAAGTTAAGAACATCAGCTTTTGACTTTTCAGTGAATGGACTGAAAACTGAATGACGTGATATATGACGTGTTTTGAATCTGTTATTCTGATGTCCGTTCTAGACTCTGCTTAAGATGTTTGAAATGTAGAAACTGTTACAGGCAGACCTGAACTGACTGAGATATGAGCTGCTCCAGCTCTGTGTGGGGAAGGGGAAGGTGCTCTGGGCACCACTCAGGGAAGGCAACTTAGAAGCAGGATGCTTTCTGAAGCCTCTAGGCTAGAAAATTCCATCTCTGTTGTTTTACTCTCATAAAACCCTGAGTTTATATGTTCTCAGCTATATGTTCACAGAATAATACACAGAAAAACAATTACCTATTTTTTCAATGATGAGTAACATAGAAAGCTCAAGTCAGCCATTTTACCCAGACACTGTCTTGAATTTGTTATATAACAATCCCTCTGTCAAAAACTGCTGGGACATGCCAAAGAAACATGAGCTGTAGTTTCTGGCTATGAGAAGGTATAACACAAGGCACACCAACAATCATATCATATTTATATTGCATATAAAGCAATATGCAAAAAATAACCCAAACCACACAGCAGAAGCAAAGGCTTCCATTGTGTGATGGTTGTGTGTGTGTGTGTGTTTGTGTGTGTGTGTGCTTTTACTTTTCTTCTGTTTCTGCTCACAAGGTGGCAGGACTCAAGGCTTGCTGTGAGTTTGCTGCTGCAGTTCCTACCATTACTGTGTTGTCCAGGAAAAGGCTGTACAGGGGCGAGGAGACTTTGAGGGAGAGAGAAGCCCCGGCCTCAAGCATGCCAGGCCAGTGCTTGCTGTGAGTCCTGTAGCTGCAGACCCACAGCTTAATTTCAGATATCTTTGCCATCTAGAGTTCTTGTGTCAGTTTCTGATCCGTTCCCATTCCTATTCCTATTTCTACACTCTCTAGCTTGCCTTTTCTAGACTCATAGAAGGCTTACATGTCTTCCCGAGTTTAGGGCTCTGCCATCATTTCTGTGCATGTCAGCAGTTTGCTCCTTCTGAGTTTGTTGGGTTTTTTTTGTTTCAGGGATATTCCAACAGCCAGACTTACAACATCTTGTTTGTCTGTTTACAAGTTGTTAGGCATATTTGCCGGTTTTATGTTATGAATACTGCTTCTCTGAACCACAGGAAACTGCCCTTGTGTAGGTGTTTCCTCTCCTTTGTGGGGCACTCTGGGCTAAAGCAGCTCTGCCCACTGCGGGTGCTTGCCTAGTCGGCTTCAGAAGTTTCTGTTTCACATCTCCAGCAGCAGTGTGGACAGTCCCCAGACTCCCTGATCCCCTTGCCTGTGCCTCCAGTTGGAAATCTGGGTGTCTCCCCAAGTGAGCCACCACATCTTCAAGGCAACTGGCTTGTAGCAGCCTGCATTCTCTCTGATACAGAGCTCTTGCGCCGCATTGTGTCTTCTTTGGTGTGGCTTCCTTTCCGTCTTCTAAAGATGCCCCATCCTCACCCTGTGTGGTGTCTGATGCAGTGCTATGTCTAAGGCTGCTCCCAGCATCCTGAATCCTGGAGAGAGTTTCCTCTTGTCCTTCTGCTATGTTCCTTAGACTATGGACAGAGCTCAGCTGTACAGAGACTAGGGACCCCATGTCATCTTTAGAAACATTAGGTATACACCCGTTTTGCGCCTGGTGGGAATTAGGCAGGTAACCTGGTATATACACCTGGCTTTCACTAAATACTTAGTGCATTTTAGGTCCCTTCCTCAAAAATGGTGAGAAAGGTTAAGGGTCCCCAGGCATGTGAATTGGGATTTCCCCCTCTGAGTGCACTTATAGTCTGAGGAATAAACTCAGCCTTGGTTGCTCCCATCTCTCTTCTCTACCAACAGCAAGTGCAGCCTGTCCACCTCCAGACTTTACTCTGGGAAACCATTGTTTCAGAGCAGCAGCAACCTTCCCTGTGTCTCTTTTCCCATGTTGTATTGAACAGGTGAAAGGCCATCTCTTTTCCAGTCTAATGTCTGAAACATGTTTTTCATGATGCCGATGGGTTTGTCTTCTACCAAACCTGCATTTCAGGTGGATCCGTAGCCAATTCTTAGGCTGGGCAGGTCATTGCCGTAATTTCTTCACCCGGGCTCTTTCAGTTTTCAGACACTCTGAGAGCACTTGGAGCATATACAGTTAGCAGCACATAGCTCCTGCGAGGCCAGAGAAAGGGAAGACCCCAGCTCCTTACCTTTGGTGGAGCAGAAGTATGTCATGTTTTCATTTATTATAAAAAGTGAACTCTTGATGTCTATGAGATTACTGTTTCCCCCTGGATATTCTTGGTTATATTGAGATTCAGAGTGTTAAAGAGAACTAGTGTCTTTTTGGACCGAAGGAAATCTCACCGTGGGCCGTAGCATTAGGAAGACTACAGAGTTGAGGCGAGTTCACAAAATAAAACCATCACCAGCAGGAAGCTGTCAAAAACAACTGGAAAAGCCATAAATCAAGCAACTTGAGGAATAAGCTCTGTTCTGTTATAACAATTACTGAGATCCTAGAACCCACTTGTGTATGGGCCTCGTAAGAAGAGAGGGAGGCGACTGCTGACTGCCACTTGGCTTAAGGAATGGGCAGCTTAAGATCTTACGGCTTCTCCAGGCCAGACGCTTACTGCAGTTACGAGACCCTGCATGCTCTTGGGTTTAATTCCTAGCCTGTGTGGTGGCCTGATTCTCCTGTGCCTCCTTTTTATTGAATTTTCCAGTTGTCTGTAACCCCCATATGGATGGAGGCAGATCAGTTTGGGGTTCTGGATGATGATAAATGAAATGTGAGGCTGGGTGTGCTGCATATGGGTCCTGGTGACGGAGGGAGACGGGAAAGAAATCTAGTGCACCCCTATAAGGCCATCTCAAAGGGAAGCCTAATGCGGTGGCTTGCTTAGGAATGCACAGCGACAGATTGACTGGCTCACCATCCAAAGAATGGACAGGACAGACTGCTGCTGCTGCTGCTGCTGCAATAGCCAGGCATCTTCAGGAGACATTAAAGTGGTATGTTTGTAGGGTACAGATTATTGGAAGTTTCTGTGATGTTTGTCATAGACCAAAGAGCTGTGGCATAAAAGTGTGTGCATGCATGTGTGCTGTGTGGTGTGATGTGGTGAGTATATATGTATTGTGTGGTGTGAGTATATGTGTGTTATGTGCATTAGTGTGCATGTGTGCTGTGTGTGTGCTGAGTGTGTGTGTGTGTGTGTGTGTGTGTGTGTTGAATCAAACATAAGTGGCCACCTTATGTCGGAATGCAGAGTGGCTCCACCCTACTGGCCTCCCTGCAGTCTTCAAATGTTTTTAGTGGCTATGTTTCCTAATTTTTTCTGCAATGCTTCCATGTTTGTACATGTTCATACCTTGATGAGTTGTAAATTTAATTAGGGAAATTTTTTCTTTGTGTGTGGTGCTCAAAGCCTTGAATGTTCTCTGGAGGCACTTTGCAACATGCTAAGCCTGTGAATTTTTTTTTTTACAATTTGTTGGTCTTTGCTTGTAAGATAAATCTCCAAAACTGTAGTGATAAAGTTAATGATCTACATGGAGTGTGCAGGTTTGATACCTCAGAACTATGGACTCCTAGAGGGCAGAATGAGGAGGCAGTTAGGGAAAAAGCTGCTGGTAGACACGGAAGGACAGAGCTCTAAGTGGGGGGAGCACACAGGAGACTGAGCTGACCAGACTCCTAAAGGCTTCCTCTCCCTCCCTTTCTTCCCTCAACAAAATAAAAAATACTGGAGGGGAGGGTGCCAGGTCACACTGGCTCTGGTTGGGGATATCATCACTAATCAGTAATAGCATGGCCTCATGAGCAAACATTAGACTGTCAGAAGACAAACCTGATTGATTTGGGTATATCCAATACTAGAGAATTCATGTTGTAGTGTGTGCCTAGAAGCATGTGTGTGTGGAATACATGCAGACCACCTAATTGGCCTTTGGTCTCAGAGCTTTGTTGGCCTGGGCTGGGGCCTGCTTTGTGGCCAGCCTACCATCTTGGATTGAAGCTGCAGATACCGTTCCCAGAACTGACGGTTTGCATCGGACTTTGACTCACCAGCCTACCAAGCCTTAGGGGAACTGCCTGTGTGTAATGCAAAGTCATTGGCAGCGTGGCCCATGGGGGGTGGGGGGGGGGAGAGCAGCTTAGACGGAAACAGTGAGGGTTAAACAGACAGAGCTTCAGAGCAGAAGGTTAAAAAAAAAAAAAAAAAAAAAAAAGATGGTTCATTGCTTTGACTTGCTCCATACCCATTTTCTGTTTGTTTGATTTGCTTTTTGAGACAGGGTCATGCTGTGTGGCCCTGTGTGGCCTGGAGCTGTATAACCCCCTGCCTCTGCTACTGTCAGCACTACTGCCCTGCTCCCCTGGTCAAGTTCTCCATAGACTCTGCCCCAGGATATTCTTGTGTCAGATACGAACCTAGACTCACTACTACTCTCTTGCTTCCTGTGTAGAGCCTATTGTGAGGTCACAGGCTGGTATAGAAAGTACCTCTGTGTAGGCTTCATGTATTACAGCATTTACATGAAGATTGGGAAGAAGCAGATAATGCTGGGGCTTTGTCATGAAAACCTTTACCAGCAAGTGGACTGTAAACAGCCCGCTATGATGTATCTTAGGGCTCTATCCATAAATAAGGCAGAAGCTGCTTCAACAGTAGTTCAGTCAAAGCTCCCATTTGCAAAGGACATTGTACTTCCAGATCCTGTATTTTACTTTGGTTTTCTTAGTCATGCTAACTATGGTTGGACTGTTTGTTTCTCTTCCCTGAATGTGTGGTTTCCTGAGAACAGAGTGACTCTGCGGTCAGCAGCTCAATTAAGCTGAGATCTGGCATTTTCCTCTCTCCTTAGAGTCCTCAACACTGGGGTATGGAATCACACAGGTGGAATGAAGTCTCACATTCCACTTTTTGCTCATGAGGCCATGCTATTACTGTTTAGTGACAATATCCCCAACTAGAGCCAGTATGACCTTTTTCTCTTGGCCACTCAAGCCTGCGGCAGCCTCAGAATGCTACCCGTGGGTCATTGCTCAAAAACTATGGCACTGATGCTATCAGTGATGGCCTTCTAGTTTTTAGGCTTCATAGTCATTTGTCTCTTAAATGAAGAGGACAGGAGCCCTAGAGCTGAGGATAGATAGGTAATGGCAGCTGTGTAAAGGCCGCTGGGGTGTTTGCAATACTACCTTGGTGTCTCCAAGCCAGCTGGAATGTCCCCAGTGTGAAGTTGCAGGTAAATGTAACTGCACAGACACTGCTCTGGCAGGTACCAACTAGATGAGTCAGAGTAGTGCAAGAAGCACACACTTTTTTTTTTCTAGTCTCACTTTAAAGTTTCCCCGGGTCAATGCCTTTCCTGTAATCCCAGTACTTAGAAAGTGGGGACAGGATGATTAGAACTTCAAGGTCATCATCCTTAGCCACATAAGGAATTTGAGACCAACCTGCTCTACCTGAAACCCTTGTCTTCAGAAAACAGCAGAATTCATTGGGGTTCTGATAGAAATTCCACTGGCTCCTTCAAGGGGATTTTACTGGAAGCCACTAGAGCTGTTTTACTGCTTTGGGGTGAGGTCTCAAATAAGCTCAATGTTCAAGGTCTAGCAGCCCACAAGGATAGTACCTACTATTGTTCTGAGCACAGAAGAAGCTATGGCAGCTTTCAAGACAAGTGCTGTGATCTCTACCCAACCTCTACTCCTTGATAGAGGGCAGATTTTACAATAACTGTGATTCTCAGGCAGACTTCACTCAGAATAGTTAATATGTTTCCCTCAGCCCAGACTTACTAACAGAAACCCACTTAGATGCTAAAGAAATGGGCTGTGTGTGTCTCAGCTATGAGTAATGGGCTATGCATGATTAAAAAGGCTTCTCAGAATGGTCTTGCTTATGTAATTGAGGATCGATACATTTTAGAAGGGTTTTATAGGTGAGCCACATTGTTACTTGGTAATCAGCTGTCATTTTCAAGTAGTTAAAAGGGTCCTTGGAAAAAGCCCAATGGACTGACTGTGGCTTCCTAATTGCTAAGGATTGAAACTCCCATGCCCTCTGGATTATGAGCATTCTTAAATTTTTTATGGGGGAAGAAATTATTTTATATGTAGGATAATTTTCATGTCAAATGTTGCATTAGCTAGGAGGAGCGGTATTGGCAGGTTGTGGTCTTGTCCTCCCAGATCCTGTCTTCTCTCTGAAGTTAACATGCAGAGTCCAGAAAGAAGATGAAATAAGCAAGAAGGGGTAGCTGGGCGTGAGTCACTAGAAGACACCACCCATTGTGTCCAACAGTCCTCGGCATTCTTAGATCACTCTAATCCTGCTGGCAGAGAGCAGTCACTGCCCTGCAGACTCCATTAAGGGAAGGGCGGAGGCCTCTGGAACATTCTCCCCATTTCCTCCCGTCAGTAGAAGGAAGGACAAGGGATTTCATAGACCAAAGGAAGTGACACCCAACTGATGGCTACAGCAGTTCCCAGTGGTGTCTGTGTACCCCTGCTGACTCCTCGTTGCACAGACGGGGCCATGTGTGTGTTCCACACACACACCACAGTACCACCAGCCAGTACGGCCCGAGTAACTCTCAATAGAGGGGATATTGGCAGCCAGGACAGTTTTATTACTTTTTTCTCAAAATAAAAGGAACTCTCTTGGGGTTAGTGGGAAAGGAGATGCATAGAACGTTTCCTATTTCCTGCCTATTTGACTGTTTCCACGGCAATCTGTCATCAAATGGATCTTTGCCCAAACTAGCTGCAACTAAAATTACCAGCACCCCATTTCTATCAGTTTGGTCATCTTTTCATGTGTGCACTTTGTATTATTTGCTTCCCAATTCCACACCCTGTGGGAATTACAGCCCTAAGGTGCTTACCTTCTGAGTGTGCAGGTGACAGTGTGCATCTGACTGGGACCTTCTATGCATTGGGTGGCAAGGACTGTCTGGGTGGCCTGGTTGTGCTGTGTCACTGGATTATCCTTATTCCACGTCTTCCATGCCCTCTTGGCCTCCTCTTATTAAGTACTGTCAGCCCTATACTGTGGCCAACAGCACAGGGCTCTGCAAAGCAGCTTGTACACTGCCTGCCGGGTTAACCTGTTACTCCAGGTTACAGCTGGGAGTTCAGTTGGTGCTTGACAAATGTCAGGTTTTTCAGAGATAGGAGGGTACAGCAAGCTAGGGCGTTTCAGGTCACTGCACACTCTGCTTAGCAGACTGATGTTTTCATTCTGGGTAATTATTAAGTTGATGTTGATTTTAACATGCGCAGCCTAACTTAGAGATTTGAAAGGTCAAAGGCTTATGTTTGTTTTAGGGTATAAGAACTAAACCTAGGGGTGTCACCAGTTTCTCATTCCCTTACTGTTCAGTGTTTGCCGCCTCTTTATAAAAGTCTGGTGTTAGTGAGGTGGCCCAGGCGCTGCCCCCACTGGCAGTGCACAGTACTGACTGGGCCCAGCCGGTTCCTGTCTAATAGGGTTGTGACCTGGCTTGAACTCTGTAATGAAGAAGGAACAGACTTGCTTGCTCCTCTACATGCCTCTGTCTCCCCCACACTCCTCTATTATCCAGGAGGAAATTGAGAGGCAGATTTCTGCGTTCTCCTGATGCTGATGGGCTGACGTAATCTTTTCCATTCCAGAGTCAGGAAAGTAAAAGCCACGAAGTACAGACCCAGTGCTTGCTCCAGAGCTGCCCAGGGATTCAGCTGTAGGCTCTGTATGCACGCTTGTGTTTTTGACAGCCCTGAGATATAATTTAGGTACCATAAACTATTCAGTGATTTTTTGGTTTTTTATTGAATTAGTCGAGTTGTACAGCATCACTAAGATCCAGTTTTAGAACGTGTTCATCACCCTCAGAGATCCTCGGTGCCGGTTAGTAGTCATTTTTAACCACACACCACCCCTCCCCCTGTCACAGGAAACGAGCAGTCTTCCTTTTTGTAGATTTGTATTTTCTGGGTGTTTCAAAACAGTGGAATTAACTATACAATGTGTAGATATGCATGCATGCTACCCCATTTGCCTTCCATCATGTGGCATGTTCCTAGGCCCATGCATTGTTGTAATATAGGATTATAACTTGTCCCTTTTCATTCCTGAGTAGTATTCCAGTGTATGGACGTACCACATTTTATCTAGCTCTGTTCCAGTAGTCAGTTTGGTTGTTTTCCACATGAGGCCAGCATGAATAATGCTGCTGAAGGACTCGTGGCTTTTTGCAGGGACATAAGTTTTTTGTTATTTTGGGTTCATGTCAAGAACACAGACATTGTTTTACACGTGCTCACTGAAGTTGTTGTCCTTGCTGCCCTGTCCCTCTGTGTCTTCTTCGTTCTACCATCAGTCATGGAAGTGAGCACTTTAGCAACTTCAAGGTAGTTAAGTGTCAGAGTTCAGATTGGGGGAAGGAGGTGTGTGTGATACCCAGTACGTTGATTTATATGGTGAAAGTGATTTTTTTGTATCTTAAATTCTTTTTTTTTTTCAGTTTCTCTGTGACTCCACATAATGTTTGCTGGCTTGTGTTTCTGATTATGTACGTCATTTTAATATGAAGCAGGCGTGGATGAGTCTGGGGAGCCCCGTTTCGTGGTGCTGTCCATAATTAAACCATTAGTTCCTAATTGATGGAATTGAGGAACTTTTATAGATTCTTTATTAGAAGTGCATCTGCTGCAGGGCGGTGGTGGTGCACGCCTTTAATCCCAGCACTTGGGAGCCAGAGGCAGGCAGATTTCTGAGTTCAAGGCCAGCCTGGTCTACAGAGTGAGTTCCAGGACAGCCAGAGCTACACAGAGAAACCCTGTCTCGAAAAACAAAACAAAACAAAACAAAACAACAAACAAAAAAAGTGCATCTGCTGTGTTTCCATGAGCATAGGGCTGTTGCCACTGAACTGTCCAAAGTCGCACACACAGCACAGTATCCTTGGCGTGGAGGTCATTCACGTCCCCTGCTCCACTTTGGATTTGCAGATGTTCTGCTCAAGTGCGTGGAGTGTATCTTGGGGCAGCTGGGGAAGTAGCCCTTCGATCCTAGGCAGGCTCACCACCATGTGGAGTGGAAGTAGGGGCCTAGAATATTGGCTGTGGACTGTTTTAAAAATACGTGCTTGTCCAAAAGGCAGCATTAGCCATGGCTAGAGAGAGAGGATGCACGGCCTCCTGAGAGGAAGGGAAGAAAGCTGACTCACAGCTCTCCAGTGCCAAGGTCTGTGAGGGGGACAGTGGCTCCTGAGCTGACTCTCAGACACTGATATTTGAACAGACAGTTGATAGGCTCAGAAGGATGGTTTTGGCTCCAGATGTACATTGTGTTACAAGGCAGTTCATTAAGAATCCTTATGGGTAGATGTGGCTGTCATGGTTAAGTATGCCTCCAGGCCCACATAGATGGAGTTTGGAAGGACTGCTGGAAACCCCCCTTTAGTCCACCAGAGTTAGTTTTGAATGTGAGACCTCCTGACATGCAGTCTCGGCACCTATCGTGCCTGTTTTTACCTTGTGCTCATGTTCTCAAGAAGGGGACAGCCAAGGAAGGCATTCTGCTGAGTGTTCCCAAGGGTCAGTTGTAGTTTCAGAAAGGTTCCACAGGATGCTTTTTGTGGCATCAGGGCAACTAAGTTATAAGCCTGCTGTAGTTTGTATCACTAGCTGCGCGTTCCTGCAGGTCACTCATCACTACATTGCTGTGCCTTCGTGGGTTGCAGACTTCAGCCTGCCAATAAAGACATCCACATGAGCAGACCATAATCTACCCTTGTATTTTAAGTGGGACATTGTGTCAAGGCTTCCTCACCCAGGTACATGTATTATGTGTGTTAGGTTTTCTAGGAGTTTTAAAAGTAAGGCACTGTTTCTCATTCCATGAAAGCCATAGGCCCCAGGTTATCACAGGTTTTAGACCATAGCACTTGGTCTTTGGGTGGGAGACGTTGCTATGGGTGATGGGGAGGGCTTGGAGGAGGATGCAAGAGGCCAAAGCTTCCATGTGGTAGAGCTCTGTCTGCCACCAGAAGTGCCCCACTTGCTACATGTTGACTCTCTGAGAGGACGCAGGCTTTCTCCTGCCTTGAGGTCTCTGAACTTGCCTGCAGGCACACTGTGGTGGGAAAGCAGTGTTGTCCAACAGCCAGTGTGTGTCTTTGTCTCTCCTCCCTTTTTCCTCTCCTTCTCCCTTCCTGATTATGGTAAAGGGGAGGGTACATGTGCCACAGCACCTGTGTGGCAGCCAAAAGGACAGCTTTCAGGACCCGGCTCTCCTTTCACCATGGTTTTTAGGAAGGGGTTTCCTGCTTTGGCTGTGTATGCCATAGAGGGTTCCTTGTAGAATCCGAGTGGGCTGCAGGCTGTCTCCTCAGTGCTTGGCAGGCAGATGTAGCATCTTTACAGTGGTCCCTGGCACTCCTGCTCCATTACTGAGGGTGCTGTGGCCAGTGTGGTCTCTATTTCTACATGAAAGCTTTTTTTCTGATGGTGTCTATGGCCTATGTTTTAATTGGGTTCACCATACTTAGCTTCCACAGTCAAAGAAACTAACTTAAGATTAAGAATTTTGGCCTTTCCTTTTTCTATTATCAAAGTAGTATTGTCTGTTAGACAAAATTTTAAAAACAGGGCAAGGTTTAAAAAAGAAAACTTAAATTATGGTTGCCTGGTCATTCAGCTGTTTTACTCTGAATACTTTACTGTTTTGCCTTTTAAGTCTTTTAGGGGAAGTAACTATTGGAGAAGGATGGGAATGTGTTTTATATTTATGACCTTTATTTTTTTTTTTTTACCTCAAAGATAGTTTTCTCAAGCTCCTTTTTATTATTTAAATTAATCGAATTCAATGGTGTTTTTAAAATTCTGCTTTTGAGAAAAGATTTGTTCTGTAGTTTTCATAGAAAGTGCTTTGCCTGGCCCTGAACACTGGGGTTCACCACTTGCGGTAGCTGTAATTCTGAAGTTCTGGGTGCTTGGACAGATGTCTGTGAAATTATCCCTTGTCCTGCAGTGGATCTCCATGGGTACAGGGCAGTCTCGGGGGACAGAGACAGGCCTTGCAGACTCATTCCCTCTTTGCCTGTGACTTTCCTGTAGTGACGTCAGTGTGAAGAGCCAGGCAGCCCTCTTGCTTTTCCTCTTCCCTAGGTACTTGAATTGAACTGACATCTGTTGCAAGATGTGAGGGGTCTCTGTGAGCCACCCAGCAATGAGTGTGATTAGTGTGTAGTCACAGTATGGAAATCATGGAAGATGAGCCCCCGTTTAGCAATTAACTATGGGGCTATTGCTGTTTTACTTTAAGGGCTGCAGTGAAATGGATACTGCCAACTTACTTCTAAGAAATATTCAGTAACACAGCCCGGTCCTCCTTTCTGGCTTTTATTAAAATGCAAATAGCTCAAACTTCAAAGCAGCATAATTGAATCCTGAAAGAAGCAGAGCCGACACTTGGCCTTTGCTGTGGCATTTTTATTCCATCATCTGGCCTGGCTGACTTTGCTGACCAGCTTTCTCTCTTGACTTCTTGGCTGGATAAGATGGGGACAAGAAGTGTGGGCTCGTGGTGGTGTAGAGAGACACACTGCCGTGAAGGTGCCGGTAATGGGCATGCTCAGCGGAGCTGTGCGTGGACAAAGAGGCCTATTTTGTCAGTAAGTCGATTCCTGGCATTGACCTGAAGTTCTTAGCGAAACAAAGGGAGTGTGTCTCTCCGCCTCTGCTCCTGTTAGTTTCAGAAATAAATGTCATGAAACCCAAGCAACCTTCTTCTCCCAGACACCAAGCAAGCCATTTTCTGCCTCTCATGCCCAGAGTACTAGGTTGTTATTTTTAGCTCTAGAGGAAATTGCTAACTGATTACAGCCTTGCCATCCGTCAGAGCCTGAGAGCCCAGTTCTGTGTGTACACCTGGCAATGGTGGCTGCTAGTCTGTGGAGTTACTATAGTTGAGATGAGTCAGGCGATGAGGACAGATTGCTAGAACTTAGCCATGTACTTTAGACCCAGCTCTGCCTCTTGCAGATCAGGGCTTTGAAGCCAAGCTTCCCGAACTGTCCAGGTCACATCCTCCCGTGTTCCTTCAGAGCTGCACTGCATCCTGATTCAAACGGGATCATCATGTGTAACCCGTCTTTTGACTCCCCCACTTATCTGGGGAACCATCCCGTGTATGGACTGTGCCACAACTGAGAGACTTTGATGTTCCAGAGTCCCGCCCCAGCTTTTGAGTGCATGTGTTTCTGCTAAAGGCATGTTTTTCTAGTGCTTATGGGGGCTGTAGAGAAGTCTCTTACTCCTCTGTAGCTTTTTGTACTCTGTGGTTTCTCTCATCCTGTTACATTAACCATAACACAAAAAGGACCCTGATCAGAAGGAACATGTCCCAGAAAATCCAGCTAACTGCAGAACCCAGAAATGCTACAGGGTGACTCTGCATCTGGAAATGTATGCACCGCTCTGCATGTTCATGAAAACCCCCGCAGTATGGTTTCTGTCCAGCTGAAGCCCTTCATTTTCAGATTTCTCCAACCTGGAGCTTTAGCTACATCTGCCAGCAGACAGCCTTTTAGAAAGCTCCACTTCTCCAGGACACGTGGCGCACAGATAAATTCTCCATGAAGTAAGTTCTGCCACTCAGGAAACCCCAGAAGTGAAGCCAAGGTGAAATCTAGAGGTAGGTTCCTGTGTGTGCCGGTCAGTGTGTGTGGCACTTTTCCTACCAGAGGTTCGAGACTGGAGTGACCAGAGCCTGCGGTGAGGGCCTGGTTCCCATAGCTCATAAGTATTCCTGGGATTCATTCACAAGATCCTCTTAGGGCACAGTCTATAACTAGCAGTAACAGGTATTGGTTATTGTCTCAGAAGAAGCAGGTGGACCCTGCTTGAGTGAGTGGAACTAACTGAGTGCTGTGGCTTCTCACTGTTCTCTAGGGCCTACCCCTGAGAGATTTCCAGGGTCTAGTGAGTAAGAGGTATGCACACAGTGCATACAGCCAGCACCAAGGTTTTCCTAGTATTATGCCAGGTGCTGGAACAGGAAAGTTAATTAATTCTAGAACACCCATATACCTTGCACAGAGATTTCATTTAGAAGCAATACAGTGGGTGACATACCCAATATGGCTAGGAAAGGTGCCTGCAACTGCAGCCAACACAGTTAACTAAGAATGGCTTAGCCTAATGTGCTAATTATGTCTACACTGATGATGTGTCCGTGTGTTCTGAGACACGGAAGGTCTTACAGCTGGTCAGTGTCCAGAGACTGGGAGAGTTGAGGGGCAAGCCTGACACACCCTCATTGTACCTCCCTCCTGCTATTCTTTCTGGTCCCTCCAAGTGTGGGACAGCTCCTTCCATTATTACTTCACACAGTGACCCTCATATGCACCCACAGTAAACTCACTTCTCATACCTCCCTGTGATGTGACCTGAATGTGCCTGTCAGAGAATGTCGCTGCAGGTAAAATTCCAAAACTACTTTCTTGTTTTTTTTCTCAAAAAAAGGTTTTTAAGTTTTGATTATGTCTGTGTTTATGAGTTTGTACATATGAGTGCAGTGCCCGTGGAAACCAGTGAAGGCTATCTCATCTCCTGGAGCTGGAGTTACGGGTGGTTGTGGGCTACCCATTATAGTACTTGGGTTCTCTGCAAAGAGCAGAAAGTGCTCTTAACCATTGGGCCATCTCCTCAGCCCTGAGTTTCCACTTTCTGAAGAGATGAAATGCTAGGTTTGTTGTGATTATCATTAATTAGTGGATTATTCTACTCAATATGCACCTTTCACCAAAAAGCCTTTATGTGAGATTTTGACATTCAGAAATGTGAGCTTTAACAGAGGCTTCACCAAGGTCTGGCAGTCACAGTGCAGGTGTTTGTGTTTTCTTTTCTTGGTTTGGTTGCCAACATCAGAGTTGAGTTTGACGTGCATGATGGTTCTAGGCAGGAACTAGCAAAATCCACATTGTATATGAAGTTAAGTCCCCTAAATTCCATATGTGCATCTAAACGTATGGCAAATGGGCACACTATCAAGTTCCACTCCTTGCTTACTCCTAGTGAGGTTTTTAATTCTTGCATGCTCTGTCACTTCTGTGTGAAGTCATTGAACAGAAGAGGATTGTGTTCTGAATGACATGCTGAGGACATGCCCGTGCTGTGTGTTCTAGTAGAAGTTTTCTTTGGAGTCCTGGCATTCCTGATGCTTCACTTACCCCCATACCTCATGCTGGGGAATGAATTCCAAGCTCAGCTGTACAATATGCCTCTCTGCATTTAAACTTCTGAGACAGGTTCTCGCTCAATTGTCCAGACTGGCATCGGACTTGTCATCCTTCTGCCTCTGCTCCCGAGTGCCTGGTGTCAGTTCTGTTTGAAACACCCGTTCTTTCTTTGTCTTCAAAGTCAAGGCTAAATAGTCGTCACCTCACCTGTATTTTTATTAGGGTTTTTGGACCGTAGATTGAACAGTGATTCACAAAGGAGTCCCTGCATTCTCCACGCATGAAATTTGGTGTGTCACAGTGTTAGGGAGCCACAGAGTGGACTGTCCTGATAAGCCAGGTTCAGGTCGGGCAGATGAGGGAGTTTGAGAACATGCTGTGTGTGAGAAGCAGATGTGGGTAGTAGCATCATTGAGGGCTGAGGCTGAAACAAACATGGGATAAAGGTGAAACAGTTTTGAAATTCTATTTGGAAAACTAACTTCCTCAGCACACTTACTGGCTTGTGAGACCCCGTTGGGCAAAGGCACCGTGGGCAAGCTGTGAATACTCTCCTGTTTCCAGTAGGGGGAGGTAGGACAATTGGCTCTGCTTTGACACCTGGAACTCTTCTGCTTGACTGGAGTCGTACTGAGAGAACACAGACTGTTAGATGTTGTCATCACATGGGCCTTGCCAGGGATTCCCACCTAAGGGTGGATCAGACTGGAGGAGCTTTGACTTTGATAGGAATCTGGCCTAGCACTGAGAAGATAGGCCTGTCCATCCAGCACGTTGCTCAGTAATGTAGAAAAGATGAGTATTTCGTGATTTCCATACTTCATTGTTTCTAAACAGGGCCTTGCCTCTTGGCATGTTTGGAAGATCTACTCCAGTGTTGCATCCTGTAGTATTCTGAAGCCAGGGCTGCAGAGACTCAAGCTTCCGGGCCAAGTGTAGCATCCTGGTGGTTCACAGTGTAGGTGTCCAAGTGGGTAGTGCAAGGAAATTTCTTTATAATTCATGTGTATTTGATATTATGTTTTGTAAAGTAAATATCTCTGATACCAAAATCAAATAATACTTATATCCCCCACCCCTCCCCTGGTCCTCCATCGTTTATTTCCCCTAGACATACTTTCTGGGCCTTCCCTGGAAGATAAATCTTGAGTGGAGGTCTCTAGAGACTGGGTCCTTTTGAATACAGAGACCTGTGGGGCTTAGTTCCAGTCTCCCCAAGTCTTTGTGTGGCTAACTAAAATGCTTTTAAGAACTTGTACATTGTAAACACAGAGATGCCACCCTCACCCGTGTGCATGGGAGTTACTCTGAGCTTGAAGATGGCTGGAACCTTCCACTGATGGCTTTTTAAAGATCTTTGCCAGTGAACTTCTCAGAGGGACATTTGTAAACATAGTTAATTAAAGTATGAACTCTTAGTTCATGGAGACAGAATTTATCTGTCAAGCCCTACTTGCTTTTAATCTTTGCTTATAGGAAGAAAACCCTAAGTTTTAAATGAATTCCTTAAGAGCAGCTGGCCCTAAAATTGTCACAGTGGGTCAGGAAGGAAGGTCTTTATCACCTTTAAAGGTATTAATTTTTAAATATTATTTTATTGTTTCAAATTAAAATACTACTCCACTTCCGTTCACTCCCACCCTTCCTGTCACCTCACATTGTGCTGTCTCAGACCCATAACCTCTCTCTCTTTGTTACATACTGCCTTAAATTCTTAGTCTTTGTTACATATATGTACATATTCGTTACATATAAGTACAGCCTGCTCAGTCCCTGTAATGTTACTTGTGTGTGTATGTCTTGAGCCCCTCTTGAGCGACCCTAGTCTGACCTTGAGGTCCCCTTAAAAGTCCAGCTCTTAACAGGTCAGTAGGTTATGAGTTCTGAATGAGTTCTTCACTTTTGGAGAAGCACCAGGTTACAGGAGAATTGGGGTTCTTTTTGTGGGTCATTAACCATCTCTCGAAGCCTTTCAAAGCAGGTAAGTTGCTTAGGATTTGAACATCGCAGTATAATGTGCTATCTTTGACTTAAGAAGTAGCTATGAGCATTAGAAAGCCCAGGCTGGACTTTCTTAAAGGACCTAAATCACAACTGTCAGCATGGTTTAAAGTTCTGCAAAATCTCAGGAAAAATTAAAATTTTACTTCATCTAATGTCTTTGTCACAGTTTTAAAGAGGAAGATTTTCTGTCATATACGCTTGACCTTATGTCCAGAGGGTTCTCCGTAAAGCTGTCCTTTGTTTCACTAGAAAGCTGATCTGAGTTCTTTGCTGGATGATGATATGCTGTTCAATCAATTGTGAAAGTCATCAGATGCACTGCTATGTTCAGGAACAGAAGACCCTGTAGACTTTTTCCATCTGAGATTATGGCATATGGCAGAGGGTATTATGTACTACCACACTCTGAGTTCAAGTCCTACCCAGGGAACTTAACTGTCACTTCCCCTGAGACAGTAAATCCCTCCCACTCCCAGGTCTGTGAATAATAAACATGACCTCTTCTGTTCTAGGCAGTTTCTTCTAAGAGATTGCTAAAGGAGCTAGGGAGGCTCATTCCCACTCTCCAGAGTGGAATGAGAAACGGAGGAACATGATTGGCTTCCAGCTAGCATCTCTGCTAGGGAGAGGCAGACCACGCTTAGGAGCTGCCGTGTCCCAGGTGGGATGCCATGTAGCAGTGGAACCCACTCCCTCAAAGCCACCTCAGGATTCTTAAGGGTTCACAAACTGACTTCAGGTGCTGATTCTGACCAGCTTTCTGCCAGCGTTTGCTCTGACACGTTGTAACCATGAGTCAGAGACATAGTAGGAGATGTGTTTAATCTTCACAGGACTGGAGGTGAAAGCTGACCAATGTGGGAGGAGCTTCTGACTGTCAAACCTTCCATCCACCTGTCTGTCCGTAGATACTCGCCATGTGAGTAGGGATATGCCACGACGAAGTCACATAAAAAGAACATGGATTTCCTAAAGAGTAAAGTGCATTCTGGAGAGACGGGGAAAGGTTCTCAGTTCTTTCCAGTTACGCTAACTCCCTTAAAAACTAGAAAGCATCAAACAGGAACAATGGGGTGAATGGGAGCCCCACATACTATAGTAGGCAGACTGCTGATTTCTAATGGGCTGTAGCTTGGCCTGCATCAGACTGTGAATTTGGGACTTTGCTTTCTAGGCAACTTGTACACATTGTAAATCTGTGTACAAGCACACACCCAAACTGGGATAAAGTGGCAAAAATGTGTAATGACAGAACTTACTCAGTACAGCTCTTGGCAACTATAGCACTACCTGCCCATGTGGAGATTGGTGGGTACTCCTCAGAAATGGAGACGAGCGAGTTGTGAGTTCCTCATTGTAAAGTGATGAGTGTTTCTAAGGTGCAGGCACAACACTCTGCAAAGGTGTCTGCTCAAGGAGCATTGCTCCTCTTGCCCCCTGTAAGTAGCGCTGCATTGAGATCCTCAGCTGCTCGACCTCTTGCTGGCAAGCAGCATGCTTAGTCTATGAAGCTATCCCGGATGCTGGGCTGCTGGGTCATTCCCACTCACCTTTTCTAGAAGATGCTTGCTCTCAGAGGCTTCTTCTCGTGGAATCCAGGTTACATCTGTCTGGGTAGGACCTTGTTAGACCGAGGCACCGCTGGAATTCATGTGGAGAGCTGAGGATTGAAAGAGGGGTTACTGTGGACTTTCTAGATAGACAGGAGTCAGAGGGACCAGCTGTGGTTGTGTATCTATGAACTAAAAACATTTAATAGAATGTCATAGGGGGTTGCCTGGGGACCACCAGACTACTCAGTGCTATTGGAGTCTTGCTCTTCAGAACCAGTCTGCCACTGAGGATTGTCTGATAAACAAATATGGCCTTGGAGGCGCTGGGTGTGTGTGAGGTGTGGGCATTAAGTTGAATCTGTTTTAAAAGAGCTCAGGGATCTGAGGATTAAGTAGCCCTCAGCTTCCAGCATGTGCTCCTCCAGCCATGCCAGCTGCTCATATTATGACTCCTAAGGGAAGGAATGAAGTCTGCCATTTTTACATCAACTCCTATGTCCAAAGGAGATTCATAAGTTACTCAGCTCGGGCATGTTGGTTGTCCCCGCTCCCCACCACCATCCTTTCCCTTAGCCTCCCTCTTGTAGGGTCCTCCACTGTCTTCTCAGCTCCGTAGACCGGTGTAGTGTCAGTCAGAGCTGGAATACCGGTCTAGCAATGAAGAAATATAGCCCGCCCTACCCTTCAGTTATTGAAGCATTTACCTGGAAGTAACCATTTCCTTTTGGCAGGTGATCTAGAACAGGAACCGGCAGACACCATGTCTGAGTCGCCACACCATAAGACATGGATGGCATCAACTTATGGCCGTGCGGACCTCAGGAAACATCGGGTGCCTCTGTTCCCCGTTCCTTTTACTACATTGCTGTTTTGTCAGTTTAAACCCAGAGGTTCTGGGCTCCTCCCAAATTTTGCCAGGCTTAACATGCACATACGTTTGGGAGCCAGAGCTGTGATTTGTGCTGACAAAATAAAGCATTAGTTATTAAATTATAACTAATATTAAATTATTTAAAAATAAAACTTCAGAAAATAGGTAGTGACATAAAATTTTGGTGCTGCTAAATAGTTATTGTGGATTATATATCTGGGGTCCTTGGGGGTGGGTGTGCTGGGGGGAGACACTTAAGAAAAAGGCAACCACCGGGCTGTGAGCTCACCATATGTATTGAATTGAACTCAGCTCTTCTGCATTTAATGAAGACTTCAGCCTTTAGGGGTAAATAAAACATTACTAAACAGAGACGGCTGAATATTTCTTACTGGCTGTAATAATTAAAGCCATGAAAAAAGGTGGTGGGGTTATGTTACTGATTAACTCCTAGATTTGATCAAGACACAGTTGCCGGTGGCGCTCCGTTTCATGTTCAGCCTGTTAGGTTAACGCCCTGTGCCTGGTTGTGGTGCTCTGTTGAGCAGCAGACCTCCTCCTGTCCCACCCCTCTGCCTGAACAAAGCTCTCAGTTCCTCGAGCTGAGTCTGACATCACCCATAAAGCAGCATGCCTGCAAGAAAGCTCCTTGATACAAGGAGTCTGACGGATTCAGGCCCAGCCCAGCGGGGAGTGAAGGGCTTCTACCTTATCCTTTTCCTCCTGTGTTGAGCCAGAAGCTAAGGTCGGTGTTGGCAACAGAGGGCCAACAGTTCCTTATGTATCAGTTTCTGTATTAGATGTATCAGTTTCTTATGGCTGCTGTAACAAAGCAGCACAAAATTAGAAGTTTGAAACATTGTGTTACAATATCAGGAAGTCAGAAGTCCAAGTAAGCTTCCATAGGTTGATGGACTAGGGGTGGGGCTGGTTTCCTTTGAGTTGAGGCAGGAGGGAGCCAACTTCCTTGCCTCTTACAGTTTTCATGGATTTCTTTGAGCCTCCACCTCTTCCTCCATCTTCAAAGATAGCCTGGTAGGGCTGGCCTCGCTGGTTCTTTCTCCTCCATATCATTTTGCTAATAAAGACGTTTGTAGGGCTACTCTGCTCTAGTCAGCAACATTAGTTGATATGCAGTCTTAATTCCGTCTCTGACTTCTTTGCCTCTTCACCTCAGAGAATCACAGGATTTCCAGCTTATCATCTAGCTGCCCAGCACAGTGAAAGATGTATGGAAAAGAAAAAGCAGTGAGTTAGAAAACCTGTACAGCTAATGCTGGCAGACAGTGTCTAGTCTCAGAGAAGACTTTGTGCCATACACATATAAACGAGTGAGAAAAGGCCCCATGCACTGTTAATATAATGGGGATTTCTACCCTGCTACCTGGCCCGTCAGATTAGTGTCTAACATGCTAGCTACTCAGTAAGGAGAGATTTTAAGTGACCTATAAGTACTTTATAATTTTGGTTAAGGGAAATCGACCTTCTGCTCAAAAGAACAATCTAATTATAGTTGTATTGATTTGTGAATAACTGTTTGTCTTGTGTATTTTTTGCAGTATATACTTTTTTAACACTTTTCAGGGAAACTCCATTACAATACTACTTTTTTAAATACACAAGCCTTTGTTGAAGGACCCGTCTCTGAACCTCTCCAGGTGAGACTGCTGTATACATGTGCTTATATATTAGGAGGCTTTGTTTTCTCTTCTATCCAGGCCATCTCTTTACAGACCTTGGTTAACATTGTCCCTGGCCACAAAGTGGTTCTTGGGACAGTGGGGTAGCCTGTGAGCTGTGAGGCACAGCCGTCATTTGCCCATGGTGGAACTGTATCTGTTAAGCTGTCACCAGACTCCCAGGAAGCACCCCTGAAATAGACATGACATTTGCCAGTAATGGCTGTGAAATTAATGGTGTAGGTTTATAAGTGCAGTGTCTTTGATTTCTCTTTTAAGTTGGACTATTTTCACTTTTCATCATTTAGTTGCTAAGAATAACTGCTAATGGGCCAAGATAGAAACCTTGATCCTACTAGGAGACAATTTACATTACTTCAACACTGTGCTGGGTGAGAGCTGAGGAAGGAAGACATCCCAGGTTTCCAGGAGCTCAGGAAATCCCAGCAGATGCAATTTCCACAGGATAGTTCTTAGTTGGTGAAATAGGAGAGCTGCTGACTGAAAAGACTGAGGATAAAACCCGGAGTTGTGCCTAACCTGGTCCGACTACTAAGGGCCTTGTCTGCAGTGATTCTGGAGTCCTGCCTTAGCAAGCACCTGGAAGTGAGGCCCTGAGGGAGTCTGGAAAGGGGAGGTACCTGCCTTAAAGGTGCTGCCTGCCGCTCAGCTCCCGTCCAAGAATGTGGCTGTGAGACCAAGGGAGGCAGGCCATTGTGCTCTCACACCCAGAGCCACACCAGAGCTGGTTTGTTGTCTCTACATTGGAATGTTGGGTTTTGCCTCACCCCCAGTTCCCTGCTGTGTGTCAGTGCAGGAGCTGTGCTGCCAGGGAGGCCAGCAGGCAGGTTCCAGAGGTGGGGCGGGTGACTTGATACCGAAGGCTCAGTTTGAGGTCTCCCACTTTCGGATGTTCCACATCAGCCTCGTCCTCCTCTAGCAGGATCTTTGGCTTCTATTTTTTCTTCTGTACTCTCCGCAGTGCTTAAACAGAATGACTGGGAGATGCAGGTAGTCTGGGAAGAAAGAGAGAGCCCGATCTGCGAGGAGAGGTCAGGGACAATTCTTTTGAAAAAATTTAAAAGCCGCATGGTTTGACTTCCATCAAGGGAAGTAAAAATTATTTTTTAAATAACTTGAACAGATAACACTAGAACCGTTGAGATGCTCTTTCATCGCTGTGAGACTGCCCTAGGGACCGGACCTGAAGTTTACTCTTAATTGACGGTGAGAATTCAATCTCCAACAGACTTTTGCTTTTAAAATCAAACCCTGAGCATTGGTGCAAGGCGGCTTAAAGTCAACCTTTCCAGGAACATTCTGGGGAGTTCTGTAGGGCTTCTCGCCTTCATCTCTTTGTTGTATATTTATACTGCTTGCTTTTTCAAACTGAAGACTACTTTATGATTTTTAATGATTCTTGTTAATTTAAAATATTAACATTCCTAATAAAGAAAAGTGTTCTGTCTTGCACAAAAGGAGATTAATTTAGCCAAAACTTTGATTTCTAAATCCTGACTGGACAATTTGGAAAAGATGAGTTTGGGGGAAATATTTTTCTCTAAAGGGGTGGTCTCCCTGACAGTTGTTCACTGTTTATTTGGCCTAGAGAGCAGGTGTTTGGGAGTTCCCTCTGTATTTTTATTTCCCAGGCTCCTGGTTTTGTTATTAAAGCTTTGAGCTGAGTTAGATATGCTGATTTTGGTTTGCATTTGTTTTTACGATTTCTTTATACTGTTTAATCTAGAAATTACTTGTGTTTTGGGGTTTTTTTTTGTTGTTGTTGTTTGCTTGCTTGCATCTTTCAAAAAGACTTAAAATGATTGCTACAGTTGAGCTTTAAATTGTGCTTAGCTGCTAAACAAAAATGGTGTTTTGTAAGAAGATAAAATGCTGTATTAATTTTCCATAGTTTTGGGCTGTTATATCTGAAACTGGAATGTACCCTAGTGAAAGCCTAGAATGGGCTGGAAACCGTAATTAGCTAAAATTTTTACATTTCTAAAGTCTATTGTGGGCGGATCACGCGGAAAGACTTGTATAATGTGTTTGTGCTGGGTTGTTTAGGGTCAAGGTTTTTATTTCTTCCTCCCAGACAGTAGTTCATTGCCTGAAACTTAAAAATAAAATAAAAACGCTTCTCACAAATTTACCCTGTAAGCTTGGGGACAGTTCTGAATGGATGCAGATGACTGAGATCAAACCGCAGCTGTCAGGGCATGTACTGGGCAGCGTTCATGTGATGCCGTATTTTTCTAAGCATTTTTTATGGGTATGGTTGTAGTCCCTGGAATTCCACTCAGCATCTAAAACCAGAGTGAAATTTTAATACTTAAAATTGTAAATGGGATTCTGCCAGATGCATTTTGCTTGTTTGGAGGAAATCCTTAGGATTTTGTTTGCGACGACGCCTGCTTCTCCATCCTGGTATGTAACTGTGCTCAGTGTGATAATCACATTTGAAGAATCAGCTCTAGGGACTGTGGTGGAGTGATTCTGTTGTTGGGATCGATCTATTCTCGTGACCCAACCGCCAGTGGAGTGTCCCGGGAATGTTCCGCAGCGGAGCTGGTGGCAAACCCGGTAAACTTAATTCTGGTGCCCCTTTCCCCTTCCTCTTTCAAGTAACTGTTCTTAATGATTTAGTGTGAGAGGTCGGCAGTCGCCCCCACCCCCACACTCCTAATTAGCAATTATGCAGATTGTTTACCAGAAACGCTGGGCAGCCTATTCCTCTTCTGCCCTCCCTCCTAGACCTGCCGGTTGCTTCCAGGTGACCCAGGAGCGGTTTGCTCTGCGGGGAAAACCGGACTGTTTTGCAACCTTTGCTTTTTCATCCCGGTTATAGCTGGAAAGAACTTCACGGAAGTGTTCATGGGACTCTCTACTTTGCTGGAGGTTAAGCCCAGTGTAATGAGGGAGCCTCACATTAGTGAATTGGAGGAAACGTGCCTGCTAAGCCCACCTTTGTTCCCATTTGAATCACAGGCTGTACTGGGACTGGTCTGAGTCTAGAGTTAAGTGCCGGGTGGGAGGCGAACATCTAATTAGTGGGATCGTGGGGGGGCGGGGCTGTCAGGGCGGGGCAGCCCTGTGGATTGGCTAGCGCAGCCCTTATCTGCCTGTGCATGCAGGTGCAGGTCCCTGGTCAAGGTAAGGAGCCCACGGCTCCCTTGGCTGCCCCTGCACCCTGCTCGGTACTTTGCTGCTTTGTTCTCCCTTGCTGAGGGCGGTTCTACTCACTGTGCGTTCCAGGGCAACGGGATGAGGGCGTTTCTACTCGGAGTGCATTCCAGGGCTTTGGGATTATAGTTTCTGGCCGGTCCTGGAGTAAAGATCTGCAAAGAGACACCCTGCCCTGCGGCGGGGAAAGCTTGTAGGACACTCCAGCAAGAAAACTTGCAGCGAGGTGGCCGGTTCCTGCTTCGTCTGGGAATGTTCAACAAGTTGAGGTTCTAGACAGCTGCATGCCCAGGCTCTGCTCAGATGGGAAACCAGGTCAGAGCAGAGACCGCACTCTTCCTTGACTTTGACGGCATTTGTTTGCATCGCCCTGAGGTGCACAGTGGGTTCATTGTATTTCTGCCTCAGCCGTGATTATTCCTCGCAAAGGTCTGAATTAAGAAGCTAAACTGGAAATGAGCAGGGGAAGTGGTTCTCAGCTTGTGGCGTTCAAGTAAGTGATTATACTGATTTCTGGGTCTCCTCACACTGAGGGACCTGCAATCACTTTTTTTTTCAGGTTATTTTGAGTTTTATTTGCTTTCATTGGCACTTTATAATTGAATACATTTAGGGGGGTGGTGGACTGTGGTGCATTGATTGATTCATGCATTGTGTAAACTAGAGTCCTGCCTGACTTTGGAATAATGACCGTTTTAGTTGGCATGTTAACAGCAAAGTAATGGTAAGAAACGGGAATATGTGCTGTGGTGCCTTTTTTTTTTTAAAGTTTCTCTTTTTAAAATTGAGTTATGCAATTTAATTAGGAAAATTTCTCTTAAGAAGGAAATCTAGCTTCATTTCTTCCTCCTTAAAAAAAAAAAATCAAAAATTGGTAGGTTCCAAGATAATTCCTACAGGTCCTTTTGGATCTGAGGGGGAAGAAAGGTCTCCACGGCATTTTCTACTAGAGATGAAATAATCAGAACACTTAGAATGCATTAGCACTTCAACAAAACAAGTGTGGAGTTTTCTAAATGGGGCCGTTGTACCTATGCAAAGTGAGATAGAAACAAACTGGCCAGAAGCTGAGCAGGTTTATTTTTGTGAAATTTTTAAGCAGTGACTTGGTGCCCTTGTGATTTTAGGCAGCAGCTGTCTTGGGGTCACTAGCATACATGCCAGCTCCTGAGGAAGAACCTGCCTAGCCTCAGACCCACACTTCACTGCAGACTGTGCATTCCACAGCAGCACAAA
Source organism: Apodemus sylvaticus (assembly GCF_947179515.1). Taxonomy (NCBI): domain Eukaryota; kingdom Metazoa; phylum Chordata; class Mammalia; order Rodentia; family Muridae; genus Apodemus; species Apodemus sylvaticus. The sequence goes on along the minus strand of NC_067485.1, from coordinate 2,226,273 downwards.
GGCTTCCTGACTGCGTCCAGCCTGGAGTTCACAATAGACCATTCTTAGGCTTCCTGTACTGGGGGTGGCTTCTGTACTTTGGCCAGTGCTTGGTCACTGTGTGAGGAGCATGGCTTTGGACAGGGAGGCTTGATGAGGTTCCTCTTCCATATGCTTCATGCACATCTGCAAACAGCCACTTCTCCCTTACACCATATGTTGGCCCAATACAGCCTCCATACCCTTTAGGTTTGCAAAACACAAATACTCAGCCTAAAGGCCCAAAGCCCCTTCTCTCTCTCTCTCTGTGTGTGTGTGTGTGTGTGTGTGTGTGTGCCTCTGAAGTTGTCCATTTCTTTCCCTTGCATGAATATTCTTGAATTTTTCAGAGTCGATCGAGGGAATAAAATGTGTACTCTGGAATCCCAGAGTGTCAAAGATGTGGTCAAACATGACTCTCCTGCCTTACACACCTTAGATTACTCTGTAAAGTGAGACTGCCACACTGGGTAGCAGTTGGTCAGTGGCACCTAACAAGCATTTTATTCAATAGCAACTGCGTGCTTTATTTTTCCAGCAGTAATTCATGTAGTAAGATCTCCCCTCCCCATGGGTATGCATGCATATGATATAGGCTGTATGCATATTAATGATACAGAAGAAACCAACTGGCAAATTATAGACATATGCCAGAATCTGTGGGTAGTTTAGATTTGGTTGAAAAGACAGAAGAACATTAGAAAAAAAAAAAAAAAAGATCTGGCCAGAAAGTTTTGTTGTGCAGTTCCTAGTGTGAAGAAGAAAGGCTAGAGCCAGGAGTGAGGGGACATTATTTTTTGACTTCAGATGAACAGCTAAGAGTGAAATTCATTTCAAAACTGTTTCAAAATGATTGTGCCCACACCTGAGGATGTGAGGAGAGCCATTCTGAGCCACTTATGAGCATGTTTTTGTGGCTTTGTTTTTCACACTGAATTTTAATCCTTGTTAGCAAATTTAACATGGAGGCCCAGGCCCGCTGGTCCTCATGCTGTGGTTCAGCCCTCATCGCTGGGTCCTCACCTTCACTAACCCTGCAGGCCCACTGCATCCAAGATATCAGCATCGCCCGGCACAGTGCTGATAAAACCTTTTAGGTCAGAACGTTTGAATCTGAATTCTTTGAATTTGTTCTACTGTAGAGCAAATCTGAGCCCTCGCCTGCAGCTCTGTACATCTGCTCTCAATAGATCCATTCACACCATTAAATTGTTTATTGATGGCTGCTCTTGCAGACGTTGTCACCCTGTTACTCCGTCTTGCCATGTTGGACACTGAATTCATTTTAATCATTTGACTATGAAATCTGGGAGTGTGGGCACATGAAACAGATGTGGTTTCAGTCTGCCATAAATTCCCTTAAGTATGTTCACTCTCATGACAGATGTTAAAATGGAGTTGTGTTTGAGCATACTTTGTTCTGCTTAAACTTGAGGATTCTAGCTTTTGAGATACAACTTTGAAGATGGTGTTTTCTGTAGGAGGTGGGCAGTTGTGCACGTTAGCACTCATTCAGAGGAGGCACAGCTTCCAGAGTGATTGTAGCTCTTGTTCATGAATATGAGGACCTCAGGTCTTCCAGCTTTACAGGAGGCAGAGTTCACTGAACCAAACTCAGCCAGGAAGGATCTGGCGTCTGCTTAGTTATTTACTAAAAACCCTGTGGCTGTATAGGTTATCTCACTTTGACACAGTAACGTGGGAAGATAGAGAAATATAAGAAAAATTTCTGGGATTGAGTGAATTTATAGTTAAATATACTTTTTCATAGAGAAAAAAAATCAGACAATATTTGGTAACTTTCTTTAAATGGCAGAGCTTCATGTGTATCTATAAGCATCTGGAGAATAATATTCTTCCATTTTTAAGTCTTTTTCTTCCATTATTATGTTTGTGCACACATAATGTATGTATGGGCACCTGTGCATGTGTCTTCCATATGGATCTGTAGGTTGGACTCTGCTTACCAGACATGCACAGTAAACACCTCCTTGCACAAAAGCAAGTTTTCTATTTAACAAGACTGTCACCGACCTATGCGTGAAAGTCCTGGAGCCTGCGAATACTGTTCCTGGTCATGAACGTAGTAATTTCGCTGTGTGCCCCGTCAGGGGAGCCACACGTAGCTGGGCCTGTGTTCTAGAAGATGCCGGTTGTTTGTCAGCACTTCATTCACAGATGCAGCCCAAACTACAGAAGGTCTGTATCCCTTCAGTAATTCGCCAGGATTAAGAAGATATTTCAGGCTGAGGTGTAGGAAGGAAAAAAGGAAAGGGTGTGTGGGTTACCCAAAACTGGACTGGGACTTGTAACTTCCTTCTAGGTCTTTAGAAAATTATTTTACTTGTCCTATAAATGCGGCTCAATTGGTAGAGTACTTGCCTAGCATGTATGCATGTACACACAAACACATGCCCAAGCTGGCACATTCCTCGCACGGTGGCACATGCTTGTAATTTCAGAAAGTAGGAACACCAGAAGTTTACTGTTATCTAGCCTTTGTTACACAGAAGTTTCAAGCTAGCCTTGGCTACATGAGAACCTGTCTCAAAAAGAGGAAAGAAGTATTTTGCCCAAAATCAGTCATTTTCTACATTTTATGCTGAGTTATTTCCACTGATAACAGCTCTCACCCAGAAGCCCCTACCCCTTCTCTGCAATAGCTATAATATCTGCTCTGTGTCTACAGCATTGTATTTTAACTCAGAACTAACTGAAAGATTTGATAATGGAAATGCATTTATTCCCGTTCTGGACTTTACATTGAGATGAATTGGTGGATAACAAGAATTTAGAGTTAAGATATCACTGCTTATAAATTAGAAGGCCAGTTTCATCAAAATCTGAACACAAGAAGTTGAAAGTGCTCTCTGATACGTTAAAGTGCTGCGCTTTGGGAATCCTTCAGCAGGATGGAAGATCGCCTGAAGTGCTCTGGGCATTTTGTTTGAATCAGTTCTCCCCAGAAGCATGAAGTGGTGGTAGTATACCCCTCTGCCCCATCACTTTGGGCCTGGCAGATTCTAGGCAGGCAGACATGAAAACCTCAAATGTTTCTTGTAAAATCCTTGGAGATTTTTAATCTGAGCATGTAGCGTGATTTAGTTTCTGAAATACAAAATGGCATAACATATTAGTAGACACACGGTGCAGGCTGCAGCTGGCCCCACGGTCTGGTATCCTGTAGTCACAGAATATGCTTTACATCGCATTGCTGGGGCATGGGCAATACTGCTAACAAAGGTTCAGATAACAGCACGTTTGACAGTTTGACTCTCCCATTTGGAAGCATGGCCATTCTCTGTGCCACAGCCTCCTTCAGCCCCCACCTGCTCCAGCCGCTCTCACGGCCTTTCACCTGGTGGTAGTAGTTTGGAAGGGCTGTAATCAGAAGATGACTTACAAGTCGCATATCAGCTCAAGCTATTAGTAACATCTCAAACATCTAATATCATGGGCTCTGTGAATATTTGTTGCTGCAGTGGTCATTGCAAAGTGTAGCTTTGAAGATGCTTGATAGCCAAAAGTAACTGACACTACTAGGAGGGTCTGGCCCTTTTGAAGAAAAAAATACTTTCACTCTTCATTATTTGATAACCTTCATTTGCTAGCAGCCTCCATTTTTACCCTGAAAATAATGCAAACATTCACATTCAGTGTTCTATCTAGTCTTAGGTTTAGGCAGTTCTTTAAAATTCAATTAAAACAAAAAACTCATGCAGAGAACCATTTTTCTGCTGCCTCCAGCAGCAGCAGCAGCAGCAGCAGCTGCAGCTGCAGCTGTTTCTCTTTAAGTTTCTAATACATGGAATCGCTTTCTCCGGAGGTCCCGCAGACATTACCCCTGAACGCAGGCTTAATAAGCCTACACTGCCTGTTGTGTGCATCTGAACATTTCCTGACAGGCAGAGAAGACCATAGCTTCCTCTGGCTCCTGTTTCTGTTTCTCCCTGGATCCTGAGGAAATAGAAGTTCCTGTTCTTGTTTGGGGAACTTCTCTCCGTGATATCCTTATCTCACGCTATTGGCAAGAATCTTATAAGTGAAAATTCACTCAATGGAGTTTTATTTTAAGTCTCAGAGCAGTGCCTTCCTTCCGTCCACCCATGTCCCTCACCTGTAGCAGGCAGCCGTGGACCTGAGTGGGTGGCCTTCAGGCATTCAGGGTAGAGGTTGTGCTTCCGAGTGCCTTAAAAAAATGGAAGGTGTTTTATATACGTGAGGTTACCCTTCACCTTATGCACGTGACTATCAAAGGTCAGTGGCATTCTGCCCTTGCCCCTGTTTGGGTTGAATTCCAGCCAACAAATCTCCAGCCTACAGGAGAGTTTGGGATTTTTCTCCCTCTCCCATTTCTTCTGTTTTGTTCTGTGTAAACAGTTCCTACCAAAGTAACATAGACAAATATAGCAGAGAATGCTTTTCTGGAAGATGCATGCTCCCAAAGCATTTTTTAACCATTTTTGGGAAGAATTGATCGTTCTGTGCGTTTCAGACAGACTGAAAGAGGCGGGGAGACTGTTGCTATAATGGAAGTGACATCATACATTATTGCCCCATTGATCTGCTTTTAGTCTCCAGCCAGGATAAAAGGAAATGGCACCAGGGAGGAAGCATGCTTCATTTCGGCTCAGATCCCAGAGTGATAATGGGGTAATAATAGAACTCACGCCACTGTCAGTCTGTGGCTGCATTAGTCTCAGGCTCGCTCTGTCTGGAGCCGCACTGACTTCCTTCCCTGTGCAGCCACTGCTGTGGGCCAGCTGGGCAGCCAGAGAGGGGCTCCAAGGCTCCCCTTGGCCTTCAAGGCAGGCATGCCAGCTGCAGTCCTGATGTTTGTGCCTGTGGAAGATTCATGGTGAGACATGTCATGTCTGTGGCATTCCTAATCTGGGAGGTAAGCCTGCTCTTCTGCATTGTGTTGTGCTAATGGAAGAGAAAGTGGGATGTGTGGATGGATTGTCCTCTGGGAGGGAGCGCAGACTGACATCCATCCCTGCGCCCACCCTCCCTCTCCCACCCCTGCCTCCTGTAAAGCCACTAGGGATCCTAGAAGAGCCAGGCAGGCTCGGGTTTTCTTTGTGTTGCTTTTACTTGGATTAGGGTTGGGGGTTGGAAATTTCACATTTTTTCTCCAAGAAACTTTTAAAACTGTTCAGACTTGTGCCACTTTCCTTGATTTTTAAATCGTGGGGGTGGGGACGGGGGCAAATGAAGTTAACTTTTTTCTTTGTATATTTCTTCAAAACTAACAACTATGAAATTTTCAGTGTTATGGCAAGAATGCAGACTTCCACAATCCTTAATAATGTTTGTACTTGATCGACTTCCTGTTACATCTTGCTTCCTGTGTTCATTTGAGTAAGTTTTACAGGCCTGTACCATTGTTTTCAAGGACCCATCTGATTTGGGCAGCTCTTAGCCTTTTTTGTCTTGAGTTTCCAAGGCAGATGCATTTTTACAATACCAAGACTTTCCCTATGTGGAGAGAATGTAGATCGTTGTTTGTGGAAAGAAAGAATTTTATCTCCTTTTACAGCTGAATGGTGGGTAAGAGCTGTCAGTCCCACAGTGAGGCCAGTCTTGTCATAATATATCGTTCTGGCTTCCGATGCTCATGGACACAGGCTGTTTTTTTCTTGATGACACCATAGTACATCTGACACAGTCTGTGTTCCTTGCAGTACCTCCAGGATAGCACACAGTCCCAAAGTTATGTCAGAGTTCATTTGATTTCTTTGTAAGTGGCAGTGGGATATTTCCCTATGCCGGCTGCCAGGACAGCCGGCCGCTCAGCACTGCCTCCTAGCACATTTGCAAGTACTTGAGATCTTTCAGTTACTTTGCGAACATTTTTCCTGTATTATTTCTTTTTCGCTGTAGGGTGGCTTGACAGGAGGCAAATATGTATTTTACAAAGAGATGTTCACTCTACTAAAATATTTTTGCTTTAACACATCCTCTTTTCAAGCCTGTAATCCTTTTTTTGTGACATAATATTTACTTATAAATAAATGATAGTTTTATTATGTGGCTGAAAACAGCATTAGGCCACTGATTTGTCTTTCTTCATTGTTTAGAGACTACATTTTCCCATGAATTTGGAGAGCCAGGTGGCTGTAGGTTGTTTACTAACAGAGTGCTTTCTCCCAGTCCGTTCTACAAAGGCTAGACTAACACAGATCTTCCCACATTAGGGAGGAATGTTCCGGCGTGGCTGTGCCTTCTGTCCCGCCTGCCTCTGAACAAGCCTGCTCTTGCAGGAGGGTGTCTGTACCCTACTGAATGGAGGAGGGTGGATTCCTTGGAGGGGTGTGCACCCTCACTCTTTCCTGCCTTTTAATTAGAGCCAGATAAACTTGGGAACCAGCCCTAAAGGTTTGAGTGCATATGTATTCCCCTCCAGGCCTCCCTCCCATCTCAGCTGTCCATCTTAAGTCAGGGGGCTTAGCTCTGAATGTTTCCATTGCGTCAGTTTTGTGACAACAAAAGCTTTCCATGATCCTTTTGATTCTCTTCGTGTGGGGTTGTGAGCTTTCTGCTTGGAAGAAAAACAGCAGGCAGGTGTAGATCCGCTTGGGCTCCCATGTTAGCAGGTCTCAGACTTTTAAGCTAGAGTTGTGTTCACTGACTTTACCCAGGAGGAATACTCAGGTTAGGCATATGGGTGACTGTAGCCACTGCCACAGCAAAACTAAGAGAAGCAGTGGGGTGGCTTGAGGTAAAGGGGCCTTAGTTGGGGCCCGAGGGAAGACACAGTGCAGGAGGTTGTCTAGCTTGTGGCCTTTGGACAAAGCATGTATTTTATTTTAGATCAAAAAAGGACAGGCAAGAGGAGAGAAGTTGAAAAATTAATGTCTTTTGAGTAATAGAAATTGGCAGTTAAAATCATGGTGTTCATAGGCACTCTCTGACCTAGTGTCACCCTCCAGAAATTTGGTTTGCTTAGAAGAATCATTAGGCATAGCTGGGGCTGAAGGGGTACCCAGTGTAGAGAATGTAGAATTTGTATAAAGCTTTGTAAAACTCTGATTTTAGCATGAGTCTCTGTAAGTCAGTACAGGCAGTGTGTGCTTAGGTGTATGTGCCTTTTTGCTTGTCTGCAGCCTGTAAAGTGTATTGTAGTACCTTATACTCACAAATTATAAACAGACTGCTCATGAAGGGGAGGGGTTGTGAGGAGAAGCATTGTGAGCAGAGGCAGTTGTTACACTGTGTTTGTTTTTCAGGGTTCTGTAGGTGCCTTGTAGTCCTACACGGTTCCGAAAGAAATCTGAACCTACCTCTGCCTAGTTAACGCTTGTAAATTTGCCTAAAGCTGGATGCATTCGTGAGTCCTTGTCTAGCCAGAAACATTTCTTGGCATATGCATGCCATAAAGGCAAGGCCGTCATGAGGCATTGTGACATGAAGACAAGTGCCATTTAATCTTCTGTAAGCACATACCAGACATGATAAACCAGGGAAAACTGGCTTTGCCAGACCCCAGGATGCGAATCTTTAGGGCTGCGGACAACCCTGATGTATGAGGAACGTCAGCAGGTGCTCTCTCCATTCTTCAGACATTCAGGCCGGGGTTTCCCTGGCCCTGAGGTTCTTGCTCAGAACCTTGGTATTAACCTCTTGTTGCCTACATGACATTTCAAGGGCTGTTTCTTTTGTCCTCAGCTTTCTCCAGACCAGATTGTCCTGCTTTTGGAGAGGCTCTTAGAGCAGAAGACCCTGAGGCCCCAGACACTGCATTGTCTCCAGCAGACTTACCATCTCCAGGAGCAGGATGCAGAGGTAACACAGTTGAAACTGTGCACCCCCACTGATGGGAAGGCAGTGAACCCACTGCACCCCCAGCCTGTGAGCTGCTGCCAGCTGTAGTATGATGCCACTGTGTGCTTGCTTTAGGAGTCAAGGGCTGGGCTTCCAGCGACGCTTCAGACAAGTGCCTGCTCTTCTCCAGGGGTCTCCTGTGGTCACTTTGACCGTGAAATGGTTGGAGGCCATCCTACTGTATAAATTATAAAGACAGATGCAAGACTTGAGCTATTGGGTGGAGTTTCTTGAATTAAGGCTTGGGCGGGTCATTTTGTGCTCTGGTGGCACCGTCTTTCCCTTGTTCATTAAGGAAACTCAGCTCAGATGTGTGGGAGTGGCTCAGTTGCATTCAGCTAGGGCAAGAAAGAAGCCATGTGTAAAGGAAATGAAAAGCTAACCTAGCAACCATGGTTTAAAAAGTAAAATTGGATGGTGGTAGTATGATGTGAGCCTTAACAAATCTTAGTTTATTAAGAACACAGCACAGACCCTAGATGGGTTCCAGGTTTGAAAAAATATATATAAAATCATAAATATTTAATGTATTTAATCACAAGAAAAAGTTCAAAGAGACATGGTCTTTGACACAGAGCTCTAAAACACCGAGAACATAAGAAACCTTAACTCTGAGGATTCTGTGCACGGCAGTCAGCAGCCACCAGCACCTGGGGCATCGGGACACTGGGAACTTAACCCTCCTGAGTCAGGCATGCACAGGTATGAGGTGCACGGGAGACCGAGGGTGTGTTCAGGTGCTCAGTACTCATTCCAGTCTAGTTTTGAACTTCTGTTTTAGACCAGTTAGTTGGTTTATGTGAAATGTTATAGTGACTTTCAGAGTTAGTAAAGTGTCCTACACTGACTTCGTAGCTCACTGGGAAGGTGGACTGTTACGCATTTTCCAAGTCTATAGATTTAGGAGCCGTGGAAAGAAGTCCACAGGGAGACACTGGCCCTTTACCACCCATGTATCAAATTTGTTTGTTTCTGCTCCCAGCCCTTTTGTTTATCAGAGACTCCAAATGCCAGACTTATTTTTAATTAGTGTTTGAAAGACCTTGCTATTTATAGGCAAAGGATTGTGTTTTGACGGGGTTGGATCCACTGGAGTAGAGGCTCCTGCCAGCCTGCACTGGCTGGGCGGGAGGGTCAGAGCAGGTGCTGAACACCTGTCCCTTGATGCCAGGAAGCCACGAGGCTCCAGTCCCCTTCTCCTTCCTCCTGCTGGCATGTCACACATCCTCTCTTACCCTACAGCCTGATATAGTTACTGTGTATCATTCCTTAAACCTTTGGGAAGGAAGTAGATGCCTCTCTTTTCTGTAAATATCAAAAACTGTATCTTACTGCCCAAAAGCAGATTACATGATTCTGCTGTGATCCTTGGTGCATGGGTGGACTAAATGTACCGTGGGCACCAAGCATCACACCTGTATCCTTCCTTTACACATTCATGATCTGACTATAACATTTACACTTAACATTTACACACCGAGAAAGAAATGGTACACACAGGTCAGGCTCACCTGTAGGAAGCTTGCATTTGTCTGACAGCTTATTGGGCGAACAAGACAGCCTCAGCCAAGAGCTGTGAAGGGGTGATACAGGGTGAGGAGACACAGGGCAAACATCTCTAAACCGAGTATTCAAAAAAGGCCCCTCAGAGGAAGCAACGCTGAAGACAAGAGGAGGTGGCTGTGCGCAAGAACAGAAAGATGTAGCGACTCAGCACATGTCAGGATAGTGGCCTACAAATGTTGTCTGTGAAGGACTGGAGAGTTCATAGCTCAGGCCACATGGTTTCTGCAGCAACTCTTCAACTTTGCTGTTGAAACAAGCACATGGCAAAAACTCCCGCACACCTGGGAACACATGGGTGAAGGGCAGTGAGCCAGGCCAGCTGTGATGGACGTACCGTGGGTCTCTGTATGATTAACCTTTCTCGGGACTCTCGCCAGCCCCGCTCCTCCTGGTCACTTCTCGCAGCACTGCGCAGCAGTCCCCGTGCTGGGGCTGCGGATGGAGGGTCCCGCACTAGGGACTTCAAACTGAGCGGTGACTTTGTGCTAGTGGTTCCATCCTCAGTGTGGCTGCTGTTGCTTATGCTTGTAGCTTTTCTCATACGGAAGTTCCTGTGAAATGTCACTTTGAATCAGAAGAGCAACATGATTTTCAACAACTGTTGTTTTTCTAGAAACTTCAAACTTTAAACGTGCCTTCTGGTGGTGACTAGGCAGCAGGAACTGCTGAACCATCAGCCACTTTTTTTTTTTTTCTGGTTTTTCTAGACAGGGTTTCTCTGTGTATCCCTGGCTGTCCTGGAACTCACTCTGTAGACCAGGCTGGCCTCGAACTCAGAAATCTGCCTGCCTCTGCTTCCCAGGTTCTGGGATTACAGGCATGCGCCACCACCACCACCTGGCTCATCAGCTACTTTCATTTGAGTGACAAATGCTCCACAGGAGAAAGAGTTGCTCCTTGATGGAAACAGTCTTGAGGTTTCTGACTTAGTTTCCACTATTTCCCTGTGACTGAGCAAGCAAGGGCATCCCATCCAGTTTCAGTTCTCAGATAGAGAAGAAGTAGGAGTCACTTGAAAGATGGCCAAAGAGACCTCTGTAGTGGGGTCATGTGCCCAGCCTCCCCAGAGAAGGAGTGAGGTAAGTTAGGCCCCCAGTGCTCTGTGCAGGTTACTGCTAAGCTCTGGGTCTGGTGTTGAATAGGATTCTGATTATAGCAAGAGAGTTTCTAGGACCCGCCCTCCCATTCCTCCTGAGGGTGTGAGTATAGTTGAGAAGGGAACCTACCACAACCTGTGCCTCCAGCTGGCCATGCCCCTCATGACAAAATGCAATGCACATCCCTTCTTTTAATTCAGCTCACTTCAGGCAACTTGTGTGTGATGGCCACCCTGAACATTTTAGACTGGGACACGCTTTGGTCTAAAGCGTCTTCAACATTTTTCTGTGTATGTTTTCTGAATTAAAAAAAAAAAAACTGTGTGTGTGTGTGTGTGTGTGTGAGAGAGAGAGAGAGAGAGAGAGAGAGAGAGAGAGTGTGTGTGTGTGTGTACAAAGTGGGAAGGCCGTCATCATCAGCACACAGGGGCAGAAACATCAGGACAAGTTCCCAGCCAGCTTGGGCTGTGTAGCGAAACCAGTCTCAAACTACCACAGAAGAAGGGGCAGAGAGCCACCAGGATGAAACAGGAGTCAGAGTTAGGTACAGTAGCATGCTTTCATCCCAGCCCTCTGAAGGCAGACACAGGTGGATCTCAGTGAGTTTGAGGTCTGCATAGCACATTTCAAACAACCTGGTTTACACAGACCCTGACTCAAAATAAAAGCAAGAAAGCAGAATGGTAGTGTATGCCCATCCCTGGAGTACTTGAGAAATCAATACCTTGTGGTTGGTCTAAGCACCCAGGCCCAGGGCTTGGTGCTGGTCAAGACATGTACTTCGCAGTGAGCTGTGTTCAGATGCTGATACACGTCATTTGCCTTCCCCTGGCCTCATTTTCCGCCTTAGCACAACATTATCTCAACTGTACTGCCACTGCTGAGGGGCAGAAGACTTGATGAAGTGATCTTTGCTCTGGGGTTTTATATCTGATTTTGTTTTCCTTGGAAACTATGTGCTGTGTCTGAGCATGCCACTGTCAGGATGTGCTAGCAGATGGAGCTTCAGTTGGAGATCCACACTCCTCACCAGCTCTCCAGACCCCTCCCTTTTGGTGACTTAGGAGACAGTTCCTAAGTCTTGATTTCCTGGGGATTAAAATGAATCCATAAATACTTTCTTTACAGATTTGTTAACAAGGTAAGATGAGGAACCATGCGAGACTGTTAAGAAAACTTGGACAGCCCATGGTTAGGTTATCCGGTTGTTTCTGGGCTGTCTTGCTGGGGCCCAGCTGAGCGTGACCATTGGTTAATGTGGTTTCTGTTCATGGGAAGGCTCATTCTTAGCTGACAGAGGCTGTGCTGTCTCTTCAGCTCTGTATTCTCCCCCACCCCCCATAAACTAAAGCAGAACGATGGAAAACGTAGCCACTCGGTGTGTGTCATCTTCTGCTTGGGACAGCCCTTTTTTACTTGTGGTCATAGAATTCCAGGACTTTGGGTTAATGGTTGGTTGGCATGTTTTTTGCCCCTGGGGTAAGGTCAGGGGTGGGGTGGGGGTGGGGATGAGGTGGGGATACTCTAAATCAAGGTTTCTTGGCCCCCACAGTTCCATGTTGTGGCTGTTCAGCATCCACGGATCCTGTTTATGAGGCTCCCTCTCCCATTGTAGGACTCCTAATGTCCCCAGATATTTCCTGGGGGCAAAGGAAACAGAGGTAGTTGATAGAACACGAGCTTTGCACCAAGACCTTAGCACCCATGGGTCTGCCCTAGGAGGTCAAGGCCTATGAGTAGACTAATGCCACAGCACCAGCCGCCTCTCCATGGTTGCTGTGGGACACACATCTTTGCGGTGCAGAGGGGCCAGATTGTTGTTCTCAAACCCAGGTGGTAGATAAGGCCACGTGCTTCCAAGTCCAACTCAGTGTCTTCTGTATGGAGTCGGGAACTTGCTTGTGAGCTGAAGTAGTCAGGCAGGCCTGTTATAGCTCTACCTCGTCAGACAGGGAAAAGAGCACCGACTGTTCCGCCTTCTTTAGCTGTATCTGCACCCCCTTCCTTGTGCTTAGTTTGTAACAGTGTCTTTACACACTCTTCAAAGTTGGGAAAGTATTTTGGTGATTTTCTTTCTTTTTACTTGGGTCAGTGTTCACAGAAGTTTTCTGTGGAAAGCTAGCAATAGACAAGAGTCTCCTATTTTTCTGCGATGAAGGACTTTAAAAAAAAAAGCTGATCTAAAATAACAAAAGTAATGATTTGATTTTCTTTTTTCTTTTTTTTAACGTTCTCTGGAGACTGGAGACATTTGTTAACTGTAAATTATTACAGTGCACTGGTTGGTCAAGTGTCTGTTAATTGGGTAGACATGAACAAAACCCCGGAAGCATGGAGAACATATTCTGACCTGTTTTCTTCAGAGAATTTTGTTTTATCTTTTGTTTTGTTTTGTTTTTGTTTTTGTTTTTAAGGGAATTGTGTGCCGAGGAAGTGTGTAGGGGCTGGAAGGGATGCATCGTGGTCAGCCCACTTAGAGCAGAGGCTTTCCTTTCCGTGTTGTACTGCCGTCATCTATTCTGTGACTACACTGCTGCCATGGTAGGCAGAGCTGTCCCAGTGGGGTCACTGTTTCTTTTTCTTTTTTTTTTTCTTTTTTTTTTATTCGATATATTTTTTATTTACATTTCAAATGATTTCCCCTTTTCTGGCTCCCCACTCCCCAAAAGTCCCATAAGCCCTCTTCCCTCCCCCTATTCCCCCATCCACCCCTTCCCACTCCCCTGTTCTGGTATTCCCCTATACTGCTGCACTGAGTCTTTCCAGAGCCAGGGGCCACTCCTCTGTTCCTCTTGGACATCATTTACTATGTGGATTATGTCTTGGGTATTCCACATTTCTAGGCTAATATCCACTTATCAGTGAGTGCATACCATGATTGATCTTTTGAGACTGGGTTGCCTCACTTAGTATGATGTTCTCCAGATCCATAAGTTCCCTTTTCAGCAGAGACCAGGTACCACATGTCACCCGAGAAGGGTAAGTGGTGCTGTCACCCCTGATTTCAGAACCAGTTTGAAAGTCTGCTGAGTGTAAAGTCTTGGAAGAGAAAGCCATAACTATCTAGATCCAATGCAGGTCTCATGTCTGCTTCATTTCTTTTGACTGGAACTGAGCTTTTAATGGCATTAAAGTCATCCAACGAAGCTCTGTGTGTATAAGGTGGTGGGGTGGGGAGACGAGGCTCCACCTAGATCCCAGGAACGGTTCAAACCAGGTGAGGTGAGTGTCTTGCTCTCTCTGTCTATGTTGGATGTCCGTCACTAACCTGGGCCCTCCCTGCATACACTCTATTTGCATGCTAGTGTGGTAGCTGTAGCAGCTGAAATATTACTCAGAGTGGCACCACAGAAAGAGTGACAGACACATGTGCCTCATTCATGTCTGGGTGTGCATTCTTGTACATGGGATTGGGTCAGCCTCAGGTGTTGTTCCCTGGGAATCATCCATTTTGTTTTGTAAGACAGGGTCTCACCTGTTAGGCTAGGCTGGCTAGCCTGTAAGCCTCTGTCTCTGTCTTTGCAGTTGCTGGAATTACAGGCTCACCATACCTCATATCTGCAAGGCAGGAACTTTACTCTTTTAAGCTATCTTCCCAATCTCCGCATGTCACTCCTAACACTGGCTTAGGAATTCACTAACGTTTCTGTACAGCAGCAGCTGAAGTAAGGTCTAATTCCCTTTATTAGAAAAATAATGTTCAAGTTACAGTCCTTTGGGAACAGCAAGCGGTGAGGGAGAAGAGGAGCAGTAGAGTAAAACAGATGCTGACAGTTTGTGTGGCTCACACACCACAGCTGACAGTTTTTTGCTCTCGCAGGAGAAAGAGCAGGCCGCTACCTACCATTGCGGACACCCTGAACAGTCAGTCCTTAGCTGGCAGTGCCATCAGCCTCTAGCCCTGCAATGGCTGTGCCTCTCGCCATCAGTGAACCCTCTTTAAAACAAGTAAATCTAATTTAAGCACACAAATTGAAAAGGCAGGGTTGTTTATTGCAGTGTAGACTTATTAACTTACAAAAGCCTCAAGCCTTCGTCTTTCTGTTTACAGATATAAAATGAAACTCCAAATGAGGTTTAATGGGCTTCCCAGATCATGTTCCCTTGTACAGATTTTTTTTTTCCTTTAGCAGTAAATTTCAAAATCAAAAGGACTGAGAAAGAAAGGGGCTTCCTGTCATAAATAGGATCGGTGGTATTCTTCAAAGCATTTTATAGCTTCCAACTGTGCATTATAATTTCAAAGTCACTGAAAGCATTCTCCACTTGCAGAAGCATGCTGCAAGCAGACTCTGCTTGGAGGCCAGTGGGATCAGGGGCTAAACGTCTTGCTTTCACCCACTTACCACAGAACCCTGCAGCATTGCCACCTAGCGACACAGCAGCCAGCTCGGTCCACCTGCTGGCCTGCCTCAACACTGGTTCTGCAACAAAGCTAAAGGATTCTGTTTGATATTGACTTTCTATTAGAAATATGATGCAAGGATTTAAGTTGCTATAACTGTCAGTAGACACTAAGATTCCAGGTTTTCCTAATAATTATACATGTAAGTTTGAAACACACAAAGAATGAGCCAACTCGCAGGAGTAAGCAGGCTGTAGGGAAGCTGGGTAACCTCCTTGAGCTTGTCAAGTAGGCACTAACCACTGGGCTGCAGCCATAGCACTGGGGGCGCAGAGGGCAGGGGCTAATGGCTGATTCCTTGTTGTAACTTCATGTAAAACACTGGGATAGAGAAACCTGATAACAGGTGTGTGTTAGGCAGCTGTTAGTCCAGCAAATGCCTTAGGTAATCAGCCTATATAAAGAGAACAGGTTCCTTTTGGCTCAGGTTATGGTTCCAGCACCTGATTGGTTAGCACAACTTCAGGCCTGTGGTGGGAGCATAAAGCAGGGCAGACCCACGTGCCTACAGTCAGGAACCTTCTGTGCTTGCTGGCTACACTCGTTCTCTCCATACTGGCATTGCCCTCCATGCCTGGCCACCCCAGCACTAGACCAGTCCCTGTACTGTTCCCTCAGGCCAGTGGGACGCAGGATCTCCTCTTTAATAGTCCTCTGAACGAATGCTGAGACTGGGATTGGAGCTGCAGAGATAGCAGTAAGACTTGGGGATTGGAACCAACACTCAGGGCCACCCTACATGTTGTGCTGGGACCATCCCTAGGTTTCAGGGATGCCCATCTGGATGTCCACTGACAAGGTAGGTTTGAGGAGGAAACATCTGGCTAGCACTGTACAATGTACAGCCCACAGTCTGTTCTGTAAATAACGGTTTAAGTGAGGAGCCGTGCCTGCCCTGTTCTTCAGGGGCAAAGCCAAATGGCAGAGACCAGTAGTACCCTGCGTCTGGACTTGAACAGAAAGACTGTGTCAGGCCCTCTGGTCAGAGCAGAGGGATGCTGGCACTGCAATCCTTTGGGTTGGATGGAGAGCTAGGCTGGGTATCAGCTGTTTCCAGGAGAGATGCCTGATGGTGGCCAGGGTTGTAGCCCTGAATTTGAGGCACAGTTCAGAAATAGAAGCTGCCTTCTAGGTGGCAATGCTTTAAGACTGTAGATATCGGAAGAGCAGAGTCCCTCTGTGCTGTTTCCAAGTGAAGAGCCTTTCATCTCCAAGGGAGCTTCTGGTTCACAATAACCTTATCCTTAGGACAGAATTGCTTCATAGCTGTGGTTGGTGTAAGTCCAAGTGAGTCCTCTGTACAAATGGTTTTGGAAATTCCCAGAATTCAGCCTCTGGATGTTCCCAGAGGTAGTGTGAGCACTAACCCCAAGGTCTCTTCTCTTCCTTCCAGAGGTCATCTAGGCCCCATGCTCTCTTCTGCAAACAAGACTCATGGCCAGCACTGGTTGGCCTTGAGCTGTGTGGTCCCCACCACTGCCTTCTCTCTCCTGGATCCCACCTTGTTCACTGCCATCACTGGGATGAGAACAGCCACTTTGTAGGTCCTGCCCTGTCATCTAGGCACGCATTCCCATGTGTTACCTATCTCCAGACTGTAACAGATTCAACAGTCAACTGTTGTAGTAGATGAAAAGGCACGTTTGCTGTGCGGAGTCACCTGAAGTATCTTTAGTCTCTCAGGCATGGCCCCTACTTCCTAGGAAGGTCACACGAGTCTGGCCATTTGGTCAATTTCCCACAAAACAGCAGGCCACAACATTTATTTAATGTTAACTACTAGCATTAAAACAATAATAAAAACTCAGTGTGTTGCATATAGTTGCATATCAGAAAATGTTGAAAAACTGACTTATCTGTGTGCGCACATTTGCACATACTCTGCAATGTTTGCCCCTCCTGGTTTTGGAGCCCATGTTTGTCTGCTCTGATGCCTTTTAGACCCTGACTGACCATGGTCCCAGGACTCTCAGACCTATTACCACAGCACATCCTGGTGGTCCCACTGCTGCTACGTGGATCGCCTGGCAGGGTTAGGATCATCTGGCCTCAGATGCAGTTCTGACACGAAAGCTTGCGCACCTATCCTCCATGTGCCTTTCGCCTCATCTGTGTAAAAACACATTCTAAGCAGTGTGTCCTGGAAAGTAATTTTTCTAAGATTTTTGGGAGAGAGAGAGAGAGAGAGAGAGAGAGTGTGTGTGTGTGTGTGTGTGTGTGTGTGTGTGTGTGTGTGTGTTTCTGTGTTTGAGGTGAAGTCTTACTATGTAGTCCTGACTGGCCTGGAATACTCTATGTAGACTAACCTGGCCTCAAACTTGAAGAGATGTGCCAGCTTCTGCCTCATGACTATAAGAATTAGAGACATGCACCATATGCAACTTTTTGTTACACACCTCTATATCACATAAGAATCAACTTATGGCAGCTAGGAAGTTGCTGGTAGCCCAGCTTCTCTCTCCTGTCATTGGTTGGGCTAGACTCTGTGCTCATATACACAAGCACCTGTCCCTTAGCCTGGGGCAGTGAGGGGCCAGCCGCGCTGTAATTTGTGCCTTTCTCTCCATGCCCCACTCAGGACTGTCTGCTCTCTGTATTTTCAGCTCAGAAGAAGAGAGCAAGCTCTTGGTAGTCATGTGTTTAACAGACACCACAGAGGCAGGAATCACTCAACTTCATTTCCAGGAGTGATGCTGAATTGGCCTTTCCCCCGCCCACCTACTCAGGCTTCCACCCTTCCCTTGACCTCTGCCATCTTGGTCTGGCCTGACCATCTGGGTGCTACTTCAGACTGAGCATTTGCTAACTCCAGACTTACTGAGGATTCCTAGTAAAAGCTTGAGACGACCTGAATTTTAGTTGCTTTTTAAATCATTAAATTTCAACTCCACTAATGGTTGATAAAACATAAAGTGTAGTTGTCCAAGTGTGGTGGGTCACACCTATGATCCCAGAACTTGGGAGGGCAGCCTTGAGCTACACTGGAAATTCTAGATCAACCTGAGCTAAATAGCAAAACTATGTCTAAGAGAACCCAAGCAAAGTGTGCAGCTAGATCACACACATGAACACAAATGCTAAAACTAAAAGAAGAGAATTGAAAAACCATAGGAAGGATAATCAATAAATTCAACTAGAGCCATTCAGAAATGCAAGCAAAATTCAGAAATGCAGTCTTGCACTACAAGAGGCTTGCAGTTTAGTGAAGAGCTAATCTCCCTGACACCCAGAACATCCTACAGACAAATGGGGGGAGGAATCTGGGGAGAGCCATGATCCAATAAGAGAAAGTAGAGGTTTGCTAGCTAACCAGACTGAGGAAGAGAGGTTCACCTTCTAAGATGGAGGCTGCCCTCACAAGGTTCCCCCCTGGGGCTCTGATTCTGTGTTCCTGTTGGCTGGCAGTTCTTGCAGAAACAGCCTTCAGCTCCTGTAGAGCTAGTTGGTGTGACAGTGTCCTCTGTCCATCCACTTGCCCGTAGCCCTGCTATACCTGGTAAACAGTCCCTCCTGCAAGCTGTCCCCACTTGTCAGAGGCCGATTGCCCTAGCAGTGGGAGTAGCTCCAGACGTTGTCAACTGCAAAGACTAATGATAGCAATGTGAATCACCGAAGGGCCTTTAACAGTGTCTCTCAGAATGCAGAGGTGCCTGCTGCTCAGTCTGGGAATGCTGCAGCATCAAATTGAGGAGAGCAGGAGACCGCACACACCTGGGTTCTGTGGCTTTGTAGGTTGTCTTTTGCCTTCACTATTACAGGCACCATCCCCTGCTGGTCAGTCTAGGAGGGAACTTGAGTCAAGGTGTCCCCTCTGAAGGGTATCAAACTCTGTGATCTGGAGGAAGGCCACCCAGCCATCCACTGGCGTGCGCACTTGCATTGGGGTAGCAGGTACTAACCTTGTTCTGTGAGGGGATGGATTGTGGGTGCTTTCATGTTTGGAAGAGAAAACTAAGATGTTCTTTGTTGCCCCGAGAACTAAAAAGAAAACTAAAAGTGCTTGTGTGTGTGTGTGTGTGTGTGTGTGTGTGTGTGTGTGTGTGTGTGTAGACTGGGGCGCAGCATTTCTGTGGTGTCGTTTAAACATCCTGTCTTTGGAATACTGAAATGCATGTAGCCCTTCCTGATGAAAAGGCTGTTTTGTCCTGCTCTCTGTGGGGTTGGGGAGACAGTCTGTCCTTCCTGGATGCCATGTTAGCTAGCCTTCAGGGGTCAGAAGATCGGCTCTCTCATTAGTCAGGACAATAAAGCGTTTCTGACTGTAAGAGAAGTGGAAACGCTGACTTCATGTTGTGAAAGAGCCTCTGTGACATGGCCTCCTGAACCTTCACATACTCCAGCAGGGCTGCTGGAGCCTCCTGCCCCCACCCGCTGGGGCCTTTTGCTAATCACAAATGGGTTCTGCTGTATGCTTTGTTTCTTCTCTGTGCGCAAATAAGAGGAAAGCATAGAAAAGAAAATGAGGGACTAGAGATGCAGCTCAGTGGATGGAAGTGCTTGCCTAGCATGTAATCATAAAGCCCTGGGCTTGATACACTGCTGCATAACCAGACATGGCTGCTCACACTTGTGATCCTGCCACCTGGGCAGTGGAGGCAGGAAGTGCAAAAGTTCAAGATCATCCTTGTTTGTGCATCAAATTCAGGGTCAGCTCCAGCTACATGAGACCCTGTCTGGGGTGGAGGGGAGTGGCTTAGAGAAGTCCTTTTTGTCTAGATTCTTGTTTTCCCACCCTCGTAGCTAATCCTAGGCTGCAGGCTAATAGACTCCTGCCTTCTTACTGCTCACCGGAATCCGGGACATCATGACTACATACATGTACTGTGTGTGGACTGCCCAGCAATTGATGGTGTAAAAGCTGTCCTTCCTCCAAAGAACTCTTCTCTGCCTGATATGTCCTCCATGCTGCTCTCTGTCTATGGCATTAATAGGTCTGAATGCATCTCTTACCCAAAGAGCAGTTAGTCTCACTGTTATTACCCCAAGCCTCAATCCTGAAGCGTTCTAAAGCCCTATACTCTCAACATAAAATCTGAAATGTAACTTGAACTTTTAAAATAACAAAAGTCATAGCAGCGAAACTGTTTCAGCCAGGTCCAGCAGAGCTCTTGTATGTGTGCTATTATTAAAAGTGGATATATGTATTTGTGTAGTTCAGCCAGGTCCTGCACTAAAGGTCCTCAGAATACTTTGGACAAAGCTCTCATATGTGTGCCATTATTAAAAGTGGGTACAGTTATTTTGCTGTTTTGCAGTTGAGGAAAGTGATGTTCTTTCCCTGGGCCTGACTGAGCAGGTGGCAGAGCAGTAGACCCCCGGGTGACTGTCATAACCAGGGTCTCCTGGCTAGTGCCCATTACCAGAGCTCACAAACAAAAGGTTCTATTGCCAGGTTGTGGATGTGGCTAGGCCATTGGAAAGACCTTGAATTAGGAGGAAAAGGAGAGGTGCAGACAGCCCCAGGGACAGTACGCGTACTGTTTGCTGTCCAGAGCCATCTCTGGACCAGATGCCCCTTATCCTTGGTGCTGCCCCCTGGCTGGAGCACAGGAGAGGTGATTCTTTATGGTTTCCTAGGGGCTCCCTACCTCATCCCCAGTCCTGTGAACTGTTAAATCCTGCAAGTCTTGTATAGTGATGTGATTTGCCTAGCCAAAATGCTGACATTTATTCCTGACTGCAGATGGATCAAAGGCAATACAAACAAGGGTAACATGAAGAGACTTTGAACTTTACTGATACTAAAGCAGTGATGTAGCACCCACTGATTGGCTGGCTGCTCACTGGGTATAGTTCAGACAGCTTGCTGGCAACTTTTGTGGCATTGTACTCTGAGAACCAAACAGGCAGAAGCTCCTGTTTTTTTTTTTTTTTAAATAATAATAATGTGGGTACTGGAGAGATGGCTCAGTGGTTAAGAGCTCTTCCAGAAGTCCCGAGTTTAATTCCCAACAGTCACGTGGTGGCTCACAACCATCTGTAATGGGATCGGTGCCCTCTGGTGTGTCTGAAGACAGTGACATGTACTCAACATACATACAATAAGTAAATCTTTGAAAATAAAAAAAAAAAAGTGCCTTAACAGAGAGAGATGGCCCTTCGAGGCCCTTGTGGCTGGTGGCTTTACTGCTGTCTCACAGGCAGTGTGTGCCTGTAAGAGAGAGGGCAGGAGGGTCCTGCAGGTTCCTGCAGGCAGACCTTTAGGACACTCTTTGCAAAGAGCGTGACCTTTCTACGAGGTGCACAAGTAGTGTGAGCACTCTCAGCGGAGCTGCCAGCTCAAGAGCAGCCTGCTGGAGCTTCTCCCCAAATCAGAAGAGGCACCCCAGTTTGCTGTGAACTCGGAGTTGACAGCTTCGGACATACTGTGTTTTAATTGTTAAAGCTGGCAACCCCAAGCCAGACAGACAGAGGACAGGCCTGACCCCCATCCCTGTTTGCACTTACCCGTTCATGTGCACAGTTGTGTGTGGCAGAGTGGAGCTGCTGCCCAAAGCCTCATGTGCTCTCCACTACTGTTGGCCAGCAGTCCTGGTACTGGGGAGTTCCAGTCTTCGCTTCTAGGAAGAAATGAAATGCCACTGCCCAATCAGCCACACTGCCTACAGAAGCGCCCCAGGCTTTGGTGAAATTGCAGTATAGAGGCTCTCTATCCTCACACTCCTGGCAGAGGAGGATGGCTTACCAGGTTTCCTGACTTGTTTCCCCAGGTTCGCCATCGATGGTGTGAACTGGTTATTAAGCACAAGTACACAAAGGCATACGATCAGGTCGAGAGGTTCCTGCAGGAGGATCAGGTGAGTGTGATCTTCCAAGAGGTGGAAACTGACCACCATTACTAGTCCCACGTTCTCCACATTCCTGTCAGAACAAATATCTGAAGGAGTTTCCGTTAGCTTCTGAGGATCCCTGGCAGTTGTGAGCTGATCCCCTCAGTCCTCACAGAACTCCATCCTCTGTTCTGGCTGTGGATGGAGTGTGGCATTAGGTGAGGCTTACCCTAGAACTCTCAGTCCAAGGCCATGGCTTAGCAACATAATGGGTCCATCCAGTTTGTAAGGCTCTAATTGCAAGCACAGCACATGTGTGAATCATCTGGGAGACCCTCAGATCACCTGTTGGGAATTCACACCATGTCATGACGTGCCAGGCTCTGCGTAGCCTGTGTATTCCCTCCCTTTAAGAATGTACTGGGAAGCATTCTCCTGCCTCACATCTCAGGCTGTGTGTGTGTGTGTGTATGTGTATACACATGTACGTGTGGTGTCCATAACCTCATGTGCTATCTCTCTGGTCTGTGGCACATCATTTTGGGGTCATCCCTTAGGGTACCTCCTCTGACGTTTTGTACCTCATGACATGTCTCCACATGACCTCGCCCCTGTTCTATCCTACTCCCAACCCCAGCTGGTGCCTCTGGCCGGCCTGTGTGCGCACTGTGGGCTGATGGGCTAGAGCCTCTCTGAATGGGAGGGAAGTGGGGTGTGGTGGACAAAAGGACTTCTGACAGAGTTCTAAGGTGGGATGGGAGTGGGGTGTGGTGGACAAAAGGACTTCTGACAGAGTTCTAAGGACGGGGCAGTCAGCAAAGTGAGGGCTGGTGTTTCCCATAAAGAAAAGGATGTGACTTTTTTGCAGCAGAAATGTCACATTTGCACAATGGGCTAAGAGTTGTTTGAGAAAGCAGACAGGAATAGAGCTAAGAGCAGCCCAGTGGGACTAAGCCGTACAGGGACCACGACTCCTCAGCCCCTGCAGGAAAGCATTTTGGAAGCCAACACTGAGTTTTTATCTCATGCCACCTTTGAAGCACTTGAGTTTGAAGCAGAATTTGACCGTTGAAAAGCTCCGTAGAACAAGAAAGCAGGCAGAACTTGCAGAATGTAATGGGCTTTGGCACAGTGCGAATCCAAGCCTCTGTAGCGTTGTTTTCAAAGCAGAAGAGCCAAAAGTCTGACATTTGGTGGCTGGGTTAGGCCAAAGTGATGGCATCTACCCTGCCTGCACTGCTGGGCCATGTGGCCTCTGTGGCCTGGTAGGTGATGGACTTGGTGAACAAGTTTGTGCCAGCTGCCCTTTAGGATGCACTGACCTGACAGACAAGGTTTTCCATAGTGACCATTTTGGGAGCTCTCTGCCTCTGCCAAGTGTATTCCTGACAGTAGCCACCATGGGACAGCTTGCTACTCGGGCACCAGAGTCTGCTGACAGAATCAATAGAATTCTTTGTTTCTGTTGTTGGATTGTTTTTTGACACAAGGTGTCATTGTATGACTCTGGGTGGCTTAGAACTTGCTATGTAGACCAGGCTGGCCTTGAATTCACAGAGATCGGCCTATTCTCCCTCCAAGTATTGGGATTAAAGACCTGTGCTACCATGTTGAGCTTCCAAAGAGAGTTGATAAGGACGATGGAGACAAAATACGAAGTACAAACTTCAGTTGGTCACCTGCATGGCAGCAGGCTCTGTGCCCTTTGTGTTTTTAGTCCAGCTTGTATAAAGCAATACAAGTAAGCCCCCATAAACATGTCCGGCGTCTCACCCCTTTCCCATTCTTCCCTGGCCTCCGTGGCCCACAGGCCATGGGCGTATACCTGTATGGGGAGCTGATGGTGAGCGAGGACGCCAGGCTGCAGCGGCTCGCCCACAGGGGCTTCGAGCTGGTGAAGGAGCACATGGACAACGCGTCAGCCCAGGTGGTGACCGAAATGCTGTTTTAAAGAGGTAAGTATCTCTTTCCTTTCTCCTCCCAACCATCCAAGTCAGTTGGGAAGCCACATGATGCGCCAAGGCCGCCACAGCGCCAGAGGGCTACCAGAGACAGTTTTGGGGAGTAAGCAGGGTGGGTCCCCAAGAACAGGAAGGCTCAGGATCTCTGGAGCCACCTCATCTTCTGTCCTGCTGAAGGAGTCACAGCACTCTGGCACTGCGTTAGCCACCTTGGATTTCGCACAGACCCACAGGCTCCAGGGTCATGGTCAACACACACAGCAGTCCATGGCCTCACTGCTCCAGGCTTCAGCACGTAGGCATCTCCTACAGGCTCTGTAAACCTGACAGCCCTTGGCCTCTTGTTCCCCTGACCTATAAAGTAGGCAGCAGAGTATTCCTTGCTCATGCCCCCTGCTCAGCGATGCTGGATAAGGTAGGGAGTCAGCAGGTCTTCTCTGCCCCTCCACCCCAGTGACACTCGGGTCCTAAGGGCTGGTTTGTTTGCATCTTGTGCTTGAACAGGATTTACCCTGGCTCCCAAAGTCTGTGGCTGTGCTGTTTGTTACTTGCCTCCTCTGTAGCCAACTTGTTGACTAGTACTGTAGTTCAGCCACAAAGTATTGGAGTTCTGAGGCAGGCGTGGGTTTTAGTGTGTTTCTTTCACAGTCATAAATCATCATCTCTGCATCGTCTCAGTCATCACCCTGGTTGTACATATGATGTTTACTTTTGTATATTTTTTAAATTTTACATCAATCACTGTGTTACTCTGTTGTTCTCTGTGATTACTAATTAATGAATATTTAGAATTGTATTGATAATCTTAACCCATTGTCAAACATTAAATTTACATTTTCACATTTCACTTATACAGAACCCACTTCTGTGTAATGTTTATTTTATTTATCTGAAAGAACTACACTTAAGAAGGGAAACCATGTTTACTGAAGTATGACCATGTTCTTGCAGAGGAGCTGGGGAGGACCCACACAGTCAGGCAGAGGAGATGGCAGGGTAGAGCACGCAGGTACAGCCTGCTGAGCCCGCACAGCACAGGCTGGGACGGCGGCAGAGTCAGTCGGGGCGCCCCTTCACTGCCTCCTGCAGGCATTTCTCTAGAGCCTTGTAAGCTCAGAGGTTGCTGGTGTGTGGTGTGTGAGGTCACAGTAAAGCCATGTCCCTCTGCAGGCCCCCTGACCTTCACTTTGGAAAGCCACGGAGTCACACAGTGGTCCACGTGACTCTTCTAAGTATTTCTGCCCCCTGAGCTTCCTAGCTCCCCTATGAACTCTCTGCTGCACCCCAGCTCAGCCAACCAAATGCTTGTTCACAGCCGACCCAGAGAGATGCTCCCTCCCTACACACCACACCTGCTGTTAGAGATGAGCTTCCTATTCAAGGGGCCCAGAGACATCCCAAGCCAAAGTCTGCGATTTGAGAACAGAGTGTGTCCCCAGGGTTAAAGGCCACGTACTCAGGGCAAGGATGGTCCCTAAGGTATTGGTCTCGTAGCTGATAAGTGTGTCCTTTGTCTGCCGGTCCCCTATGCTCCTCTGTACAGTGCAGCTAGCGTGCTGAAGGACAGCAGGCTGCACTGCTAGCATGGTGGCCTCAGAGGCGGTGTGGAGGACGCTCTGCGCATGTGGATGGGAGTGGTCGGGCATGGCGCTGCCCTCACCTGCTCTGGCTGCTTGGGTTCCTGGCATGCTGATTTGTGACTTGAGATTAAAATCACATTGCCAGGGATTACCACGCAACCATGACCGTGGCTGCTCCTGCAGAACCGTGGCTACTTTCTCTCTGCAGTTTGGAGAACAGGCACCTTGTGGCTCTTTGGAAACAAAAGAAGCCAACAGCCTTCGAAGATGCTCACCAGCCCTTTAATTATGGCCGGCGATGACCTCTCTAACAAGGTGCAGAGCTTAGCTGATTGGTGAACAGTGATTGGTTTCCGCTTTGTTCACAGTGGCTAAGTTCTGCACCTGAAGAGAAGGTGAGATGGGGACAGTTAACTTGCAGCTGCCAGGCAGAGGCCACTGCCTGGTGGTCACTCCAGAGGAGGAGAGACCAGCCTGCCTCAAGGCTGTGTTGTCAAGAGAGCAAACAGCGTGCTGACCACCCTTAAGTGTGCCTAAAGAAAATACAGACCTCCTGCTAATGTAATGTCAAGAGTATTGGGAGT
Organism: Apodemus sylvaticus; assembly: GCF_947179515.1. Taxonomy (NCBI): domain Eukaryota; kingdom Metazoa; phylum Chordata; class Mammalia; order Rodentia; family Muridae; genus Apodemus; species Apodemus sylvaticus. The sequence continues at coordinate 2,200,468 of NC_067485.1, read as the reverse complement.
CACTGAAAACCAGACGCACCACAGAAGCTGAGCCAACCGTGTCTCAGCCGATGCCACACATGAGGGTGGGGGTGTGGCTGTTGTCCCTGCTGGGCTTGGTGAACTCTTTCTTGTATTTGCAGTCCAGGTCTTCATGTCTCCACAGTCGCTGGCAGGATGATGCCCAGGGCCCGCCAGGAGGCACTGCCCAGCTGTGATTGGACCCGCCCTCCGGTGCCTACTGAGCTGATATCAGTTCTCATTTCACACACTGGCTCAGTTCAGCAGGAACAGGAGTCGAGCCCTTGAGCAAAAAGCCTACCCATCTGTGAGTGCCTGGGGCAGGCCTCCCACGGAGAGGACGACGAGGAAGGGCCTGAGTGTCTGGTACCTGACCCAGCAGCAGTGGTGTCCCTCTGTATGTGCTCCTGAGGTGGGGTTTGTAGAGTGCAGGACTAACCTTGAAAAGACTGCGGTTCCCTAGAAGCAGGTAGAGCAGAAGCTGAGCATTTGCCATGTGGTTGAGGCAGAGCACGCCCTGTCATCTGCTGCCTTGAGCGGTGAGAATGCCTGCAGGTCTTAGAGCCTTTCATTGAACCTCTCTGGGCTTCACAGCCCTGCCTGGCCTGTGCTGTGACTGTGCACCCCAGGTCCAGGATTGTGAGGTGTGGCTTCAGTCTTGTCCCTGTCCTCCCATGAAAAGTTCCCTCTCCAGTAGAGGTCAGAGCTGGGAGGAGCTCCTGTTGGAATGGCTGTGGTGACTGGGTAATAAATGTTATTGCTGTTTCCTTCACAGGACCGATCACAGTGAGACTCTCTTTCATATACCTTCTCCTGGCCCTGGTGGGGCCAGGACTGCATTGACCCTGGACATCAAAGGGAGGATTATGTGGCTGCTAAGGCCATCAGCCCACAGCAGCAGTTGGTCCATCTTGGGCTTCCAGAGACTGGGCTCCTGTGACATATATAAAAGGTGGAGCCTCATAAACTGCTGCACCTGGAAGCCGCCTTTGTTCCAAGTCCTAGAGAGGCTTAGTCTACACACTGGAATTGAGCTGTGACTTTAAGGCAGTCATTCAAAGAATGAAAGACACCCTCCCCCAGGCAGATGGAGAACGGGTTGCCTGCTTCCTGTGATTGCAAAAACTAGCTGCCATGCTCTGAGACTGCAGAATCACAAGACACCTCCTGTGGCTGGTCCCCAAGGATTCTTCAGAGCCCTTTTGATGTGTTCAGTCAATAGAGCATTCCTGTTTTTGAAAATGCAGGAAAGCCTAAGATGTCTTAATAAAGTACCGGATTTGCTGGTATTCCAGTCTGCTTCTGAATTTGATGCTTCTTAAAAGTAAGGAAGAATGTGTGTCAGAGCAGGAACTTTCCACACACGAGATAGCCTTTCCTACCTCCAGGTAACGTTAATTCTGAGAAGGCCGGAAGTAATGGGAAGTTAGTGTGGCTTGGGACTCTGCTCTCTTCCAAATGTGGAGTCTCAGCCAGCCTGGTACTAATGGGGTCTCTGGTGAAACTGTTTTCCTTTCCTTTGAATATTAACGTACAGAACAAGCTCTAAGAAGCTTCCAGCCACACTGTCTAGAGAAAGATGCTTGAGACTGTGCCATCAGTGCAGTCACGTGAGCCTGGACAAGGCTGAGCCGTGTGAAAAGGAACTGGACGGAGTATTGCACTGCCTGGCCAGGCTTCTGCATTCAGACCTGCTGGGTGAGGAAGGTTCTAGGATAGACTTGAGAGGAGCCTCCACAGAAAACCATTGGTTTTCAGAGCCTGGGCTGTAGCAATGACTGCATTTGGATGGTTTGGGGGAACTTGCAAATGGTTATCTGCTTTGTATACCACGATGGTAAAAGTATCAAAATGTGTTAATTCTACTTAATAGTACCCTGTTTTCTGTGAGGACTTGAAATAAATGGCTGAGTCTTTGCCTCCCTGTTCTCAGAAGCACTTTGGGCTTGCTTAGAGATGAACTAGGAACCACACACCCTGTAAGGCCCCTCTGTGAGAAACTCAGCATCCCCTACCTCCTCTGAACTGGAGTGAACAGCCAAGCACTGGTTTGGTCTGGTTTTGTTCTTTGTCCTTAGGAACCACTAAAGCAAAACAGAGCTGCCAGTCCAAGGTGGGTTTTGCTCAGGGATCTGCTCCCTCGTCCCTGTGGTCACTGAACCCCGTGGTCTGGTCAGTGGAGACCTCACTGGAACCAGATGCCCGTGTCACAGCTTTGATGAAGGATCTGTGGTAGATCTGTCCTTTGCCACCTCTGGCTGGAGGCAGAGCAAGCCTTCTCCTCCCTTCTCCTCCAGCCTCCCAGCCCTGCAAGCTAGACAGCCGCTCCTGCCACCCATAGCTGCACCAGAGGCTCAGGAGGCTGTAGGACCAGGCCTCCCTCACCTGGCTGAGACCTCTGGAGTCAAGAAAGTGCATTCCCCATTCTTCCGTGAGCCACCTGACTCCACAGGACCCAGAACATTGCATCATCAGCATGTCAAATAGAATGTGAAGCAAGGTCTAAGGGAGGAAGAACGAGTGTCCAGGGGGGCCCGACTCCTCCTCCCAGCTGCCTCACCCAGGGAGGAGGTTGCTCTGTAGCTTATAGTCCAGGGGATGAGCCAACTGTTGGAGGAGCAAGGATGTGGACCACCACCCCAGGCTTCCACTCCAAACCAGATGCTGGCAGAGCGAGAAGCCACAGCCACAGGTGAGATGTACACTGGATCCCTGGGTCAGTATTTGCTGTAGACCACTCTGTATAGCACGTGGTCATCAGAACTTTGAAGTCCAAGCCCTCCCAAGAATGCCCTGCCTTAGGCCAGGGCTTGGAACCCCTCTAAGGAACTCTCCCTCCCACCACTCAGATGTGAGGCTGAGCCTATGTTGAAAGCCTAGAAGTCTGATGAACTTGAGTCTGCTACTCTGTCCCTGGAGAGAGAGAGAAAGAGAGAGAGAGAGAGAGAGAGAGAGAGAGAGAGAGAGAGAGAGAGAGAGAGAGAGAGAGAGAGAGAAGGAGGAGAGAGGAGAGAGGAGAGAGAGAGACTGTGTGGTCAGACACATTTATGCCGTTTTCCAGCCTCACTTCAACCATTCTTGGAGGAAACTATGGTTGTCCCTTTTACCTCAGACTTGAGGAGTCACATAGGTTCTTTGATGAAGATGCTAGCTTCTCACTCCAAAGTGAAGGGTGAGAGAAACCTGATGGGAGTAAACTGCTACACCAACAAGGCTGATGCCTCCAGTAGGTAGAAGGGCTAGAACAGGAGGGTCCTCATCAGATAACTGCCCGGTGAGTGGGACAGCAGAAATACCAGCCTCTTGCACCTGCCACCAAACAGTCATCGTGATGGCTAAGCAGACGCCCATCACTTGAGAATAATGGACTAGGGCTGGGGCTGCCTGTCCTCACTGATCCCACCGGAAATGGCTTCTTCCAGCCAAGACAGCCTAGAGTCACACCATCTCTTCTCCAGGGAAGACACAACCCGAGGCCAGGGCTACAGGAATGGGGTGCATCTAGATCATATGATGACCCCTGGGCCATGGTTCCCTGCACAGGATGAAGCAGCATTGACCCTGCTATGAGTTGTCCCTCTGCATAGATCCTGAACCTGGCCTAGGAAGGGCAGCCATTATCCTTACCACACCCCAGTTTGTGGAGGAGAGTTGAGCCCCAGAAAGGAGCAGAGGTTGGCTGGCTGGGAGCCCACCACCCTGTTTGTGAGGCTTTGGACAGAAGCCAAGGGAGAGGTACTGGGAATTCTGGCTGGACCCAGGCAGGAAGAAGGGAAGGGTGGGGTTCAGAAAGTCTCAGAAAGGACTCTGGATTTTCTGACTCAGCTGCTCCAACAGAACTGGAGGATTTTAAAGCATTTAATTTTAAATGAATTTCACATCAAAAGAATGAAATAATCTATACCCTAGCAAGGTATTCTTGGCTTGTGGTGAACAGAAATGTCACAGAATATGCCCAGGGTAGATATCCCAAACCAGAAAGGGCAGATATCCGAGAGTATGTCATCCTTACCAAACAAAGAGAGGGTTCTGTAGGGTCCAGTCCAGGCAAGTACCAAGTTCCTACCAGTTTTTTCTCCTGACCTTGGCTCAGCTGGACATGGCCCCACAAGCCCAATGGGCTGCCAGCTAGCAGGGGATGCCACACACACAGGGACCTCTGTTATCCACAGCATTACCTTTGCCACAACTCTCCCAAGCAGCTATGGCCCAGTAAGCAACAGAAAGCATTTAAAGTATTTAAAGGACTGGGATCTGAAGGACTCATATGCAGAGCTTTTTGCTTAGGTCTAGCTGGAGCCTGCCAGTAGAGGAACAGTGCTGGCCTGGTAAGGGAAAGAGCACCCTGCCCCAGCAACACCTCCCAAGTAGTCCTGGGTGCTGGGGCTGTGGCCTTAGCTGGCCTGCTTCCTGAGTGGCTGGGTTGCCACACCCATTCCCACAGTTTGTGGACACCTTGCTGGGGCTTAACATTGTTTCTAAAAGCTCCCTGGTTAGCCAGCCCCTTGGGACACTCCTTCCCTAGGGCATTCCAGTCTGAGCCACCCGTGGGTTCCCATGCTTGAATGAGCCTTTAAGATGGTATAGCAGCCCTCAAGTGGAGAGAGAGCACCCCTGGAGTGGCCTAGCCCCATCACATCTCCCAGGGCTGGCGTGGGTAGGGAGTGCCTGGACCTCCCAAGAAAGGTTGCAGAGAATAGTCTCATTGAGGGGCGTGGACTCGCCCTAGCCTCAGTGAATTTGGGCCCCTTGGCTGGTCTGTGGGGTTTACGAGGTGGGAGGGAGGAGCAGCAGCCTGGGCTATTCAGGGCAAGGTTTTATGGCCCCCTTCCCACCCATTGGTGCTGTTGGAGAGATTGATGAACTAATGACCACACAGTGTGAAATGGAGGGAGGAGACTTGGGCAAGCTGAGGAAGTTTCCCAGGACAGGGTGGGCTGCTGAGAACCTTGGTGTTGGCATGTGTAGCCCCGGTAGGAAGGCTGGCCAGAAAGAAGCCCTGGCCTTGGAGGCTGATCCAGCTGGGAGTGCCCATATCCTTGTTCTCAAAGAAGCATAGGAGACAAAAGAAACACAGTCACCAGAATGTTGCCTCAGCAGCTGGTGATGGCCCTAGAAACCTGGCATGACACAAACGTGTGTGCAAGCTTGGGGCTGGCGATACAATGCCCTTTCTCTTCAGATGGCTTGTAAAATCAAATCTGGCCATTTCAGTGAAACAGGCTTGGGCTGGCTTATAAGTCCCTGAGGACAGGACAGGAATGATTACGGGACCTCTCCCATCTGTCCTGGGTCCACCACTGTCTCTTGTCTGTTTAATGACCTTAACTAGACACTGGCAGAGTGGAGAACCAGAAACATGGGGCAGGCCCTAACAGGCTGTCCATTCCATGGCACTCCAGGAAAGCTATCCCTCAGGGAGGTGACAGTCCAGATCATGTTCTGTCCTGGCTATATAGCTTATTGTGGCTGTGTCTGGATACAGAGTGGGTGTGTGCCCTGTGGCTTCTCATTTCTTAAGCCACCTTTGTCATTTTGCCTATAATTTCTTTCAAGCCCCCCCCTTAGAGCCTGGAACCCTGCTGCTGTGCTGGAGGAGTGGAAGTCAGGCGGTGCTGCACCCACTCTAGCACTCAGAGTTCCAAGTTCTTTTCCACACTGGTAGGTCCTCCCTTGCTGCCCACTGTCCAGATGGAATAGCCAATGGGAGAAGTGTAGCCCTCTAAACCAAATGGAACTTCCAACTTTGAAAAGCTGGGAGGTGAGGGTGGAGGGGTGGGTGGGTGGGGGAGCAAAGCCACCTTGGCACACACAGCCTCACCTCATTCCTCACTTTCACACTGCAGTATTGAAGTCTCTGGAAGCTCAGCAGTGTGGCCTCTAAAGAATGGAGACAGCTGTGAGGTTTTCCCAAGGGTTAGAGGCTTTAGGTAGTGGTTTATGTTGAATTATAAAATGCAATAGTGATTTAATGGTAAAGAATTTTAGTTGTGATTTTACCTGTTGTCCTATGTCTAGGAAGAGACAGGTACAGAGGAGGAGGTCACAGCAAACCTGGAGGTTGGGGGGTGACTGCACAAAGGCTGGGCACGTGGCAGTTGCAGACCGAGCTCAGGTCCTCAGGATGCGTGTCAGAGCACATGGCTCCAGCCATGCTGCTAAAGCACAGGGGATGCAGATGTCTTCTCCTAACTTCACCTGTTTCACTCAGCTTCCCCCAGTCCTTCCTCCTCTCCCTCCTTCCTCCATTTTCTCTCTCTGTAGATCACACAAGCGAGTAAGCAGACACTGAAACCTGCACAGCTCCCTCCCTTTTCACCTTGGCTCTGCCCCAGCCAATCACTGTAATAACACTCATTCTTTTGTTACCCACAAGCACCCAGCCTCACAGCTACCCAGGGGCAGCACAATAGCCAATGTGTAGTGTCCTTGAGGGTTGGTTCAAGGTCCTTCACAAATTCCAAAGACTGTGACACTCAAGTCTGTATAGAAGATGTGTTCACATTGTCAGACCACATAGCCACAGCAACCCTCCCTCGGGCTTTCTGAGTAACTGAGAGTCACTGAGTGTCACCTCAGCCTTCAGGTCCCTCCTATCTCCATCTCTCTAGAGCTTGGAGCTGCCCATTCCATGGCATTCTAGGAATGCTATCCACCAGGGAGGTGAGAGCCCAGCCTGTGTTGTCCTGGCTATATAGCTTATTGTGGCAGTGTCTCAATACAGAGTGGGTGTGTGCCCTGTGGCTTCTCATTTCACAGATATGCACCACCACACCTGTACTCCTGAAATCCTGGTGACAGCCTAACATACTAGTCAGGGCCTTCTAAGGTTAGCTGCACCAGATAACCCTGGCTGTTCTGTATATTCAAGTCTTCTAGCATCTGAAGGAACTCCCATGTGCTCATCACTGGGATCCAAGCCATCTGAAATGGGAAAGGGACACTTAAAGCAGGTGTGTATTACAGGCTGGGTGGAACTGTAATTTAGATTTTAGTGGGTTTATTGTGGTAAAATATTCACAGCCTAGAATTCACTGCTCTGGTGTTTGGAGAGCACACTTCAGTGCTGTGCCTAATCACTGTGTGACCACCACTATCTGGGTTCTGAGCGTTCTCTTTCCAAATGAAATCTTGTGTATCCACCAGACACTAACCCCATCCCTGCTCTCCCAAGTCCCTGGTGGCATCACTAGTCTGTCATCATGAGTCTCTCTAGGGATCATGTGTGAATTTTATAATGTCCTTGTACATCTGTCTGGTCTAGCTTAGCATAACATTTTCTGTATTTCTTCACTTTAATTTAAATCTGTATAATTATCAGGCATACATGCATAACGTTGGGAATGAGCAGGGTGCACATGTGAGATCAGAGGACATCTAAGTGGTCTTGGGTCTCTCCTACCTTTATGTGGGTTCTGGGGAGATGCTAGAGTTGCCAAGCCTGCAGCGCCTTTACCTGCTGAGCCGTCTTACCAGGGCTGCTCCTTTTCAGAGCCAAGTGATGCTGTCATTTGTATACAGTACATTTTATCACACTGGACACAGGTGTACAGACCCCACTTGAATGTCCACCTGATGTTCTTTGTGGTATCTACAGGTAGATTCTGGATACAGTAACTGTTACCATGCTGTTTCTAGGACCTGCACTCTAAAGTCTGGAACATGGCCACTGGTAGTCCACAAAGGCACTGCCTGTCTGCACTCTTCAGCTGTCAGAGCTTTCTGCAGACTGCCCAGCACAGGATAAAGGTATAATTGTACTATTTAGCATTTCTTAACACCATGCTAAATACTTTTTCAGTGCCTCTGAAGGCCATTTGTAATTTCCCCATCATATGTAGTGTTTGGTGCTCTCCCAGAGTCTCTTGGGTTAGTGGACATTTCTTCCTGAATTCTCAACAAGTTTTAAATTTAGAGAAGGGATTTATAGTCAGTCAGGTATGGCACCTGCTTCTTCAGGTTTTCATTTGTTCTCAAAAGGTTTTTGTTTTGTTTTCTTTTCTTTTCCAGAATGGTCAGTTTTACCAGTCTTCTGTGGGTTTTGGTTTGGTTTTCTATCTTCTGTAGGGAGTGCCACCTTCATAGCTCAAACATAGCTGAGGGCCTCACAGAGTTGCTTATAAGACTGTACATGACATGGCTGGATCCCTCCACTACTCCACTTCTTTTCCTTGTCCCTGCTGCCTCTCACCTGACTGGAAAGACTCCTGGAGCTTTTAACCTGGAGCCCCAGAACAGAAGAGGCAGTGTGGGAGGCCAGGCCCTGCATTAGGTTTTGTATAAAGGTCTGAGAACCAAGCCATATACCACAAGTTCCAAGTAAAAGTAAAAGGTCAGAAAACTGCAGACTCTGAGCAGGAACTGTCCCCACAGGCTAATCTATGTAAACAGCTTGGTCCCTGGCTGCTGGAACCTTTGAGATGGAGAGAGGCATGGCTTCTAGATCAAGGCCACTGGGGCAGGTCCTGAGGCTGTTCTGTAGCTTGCTTCCTAGAGCTGTGAGAGGTCTTCACACAGGTTCCCATCACAGCAGAGAGCTGTCTCTGCCCAAATTCCTAAGCCGCTGTGATGACAAGTCCCTCTGAACTGTATGAGCCAAGGAAACGTCCTGAAATCGCATCTGCTTTGTGTTTTGTCCCAGTGCTATCTGTTAAGTGACCAGATCCAGGGATGCATCACTACCTCCAGGCAGTATCCCCTTTTTTGCCTCAAAACAAAATACCTAGGGCCTTTCCTGGGGGGAAAGGCATTCAGTATGTAGTGACCCCCAGATAGGTTGCCTACATTCCTTAATATTTATTTGGCCCAAGAATTAGGGTTCCCATGGGGTCCTTAGAACCTCCTGCCTGCTAGTGCAAGCACCTCTGCAGTGTGCAGAATCCTAGCTGTACAGGAGATAGGGATTTATTTCAGGGCAGTGAGTGACAGGTAGAAGCAATCAGATTGCCTGCTGGAAGGAACCTGGGGCAGCAACACAAAATAGGACCTTAGGGCTAGAACTGTGGGGTGCTCTGTCAACAGTGAGGATGTTCAGATGTGGTCTAAGGCATGATATAGCTGTCTGCAAGGAGAGAACATGAGCCACTGGCAGGACAGGAATAGAAATAGGAACCATGGTAGGTAGCGAAAAGGCCCTATGTGTCACCACTGAGGAAGATGGTAGGGGTCCAGGGTATGATGAGCAACAGCCAACCCATTGGTTAAGGCATAAGGCTTGAGACCTGATGGCGGGAGCCATAGGATGGGTCGCCACTGGCAACCTTGGCAGGTACAGTTCCCTTATCTCCAGTGTTTAACCCATTTATATTCTCCCTCCTCCCCCCACCCCCACCCCCACTCTCCTGTGGGCACACACACACACACACACACACAACCTGCCTGCTTTGACTAGAGCATGTAGAATGCTTCAATGCCCTCATATCTTGCTTCTAGAACCTTCTTGGTAGTTCACTCTTTCACATGCATTTTGGTATCAGGTTGTCTAATTCCACTAGCATCTACTGTACTTAATGTGTCTCCAAGGCAGAACATCTTTCATGAAGAGCCACCTGCTCATAGCTGTGGTCCTCTGCCAGGTGTGACATTAAGATGTATGGATGTGTTGGTTCACAACATTGGGGGCAGGGTGCTTCTAGCACAGCCCCACAGCAGAATGGCAACCCACAGTGCTGGCTATGCCTCATTGGAGAAGGCCTTCTTGCCAGTATCCCCTCTGCCCACCCTTATGTGTTGCTGGGTTGTTTCCTGGGTCTGGGAGAGGCATGGGGCCTACCTAGCTGCAGACCCTTCCTGTGTTCTGAGCCACAGCTGTGGTGTCAGCTCCAAACCTGCCTTCCTGTCACATGCTTGGAGGTGGGAACTGTCTGAAAGAAGCAAGCACAAGACCATTGTCCCCAGTAGAGCAAAGGACCTGAGCCAGAGCTGCCTGATGGGTCTGCAGGCCGGTATACCAACCCTTAGTTGATTTCACACACCCAAATCCCTTTCCTGCTGCTTGCAAAGCAAAGTCCTGGTGGGCCCTATAGACTTCATGCTGTGTATGAACCACCAGAGGACAGGGGGAGTTTTGGTCATTTCTACAGAGAGATACAAAGCTTTCAGTATTCTGGCACTTCCTTCCCACCCACATTTGGGGTATATAAGGTATATGCCCAGGATGAGAGGAGCCTGGCTCATGAGGAGGGGGTTCATGTGGCCCGGATTAAATGTGGTTCTGCTTTAATGTTGGATTGGGGTTTGTGAAATGGCTTTGGGACTTTTCATATCAAAGTCCAGTATCCAGCTAGGAGCAGGACCTCATTCTGGAATGAAAAGGGAGGGAAATTCATTCATTTCTCATCTTTCTCTGGTTGCAGTTGTTTTGGATTACTTGGCCACTAGAAGGCACCTCAGCAATCATTTAGCATCCCTGTCCCTGTGTCATGGGACTTATCTCTGTCCCTGCTGCTCCAGCTGTTCCTCCCCAGTTCCCTGGAGACCTCAATTCCACTGTCCCTGGACTTCAGAATCATTAGGTGGAAATAGGTTGAGAAGTTAAAACACCATTACAAGGAGCTGGCTGCCTGGAGCTCAGACAAGTCTCATCTGTGACAAATGTCCTGGTATGCCATGGCAGACTGAGGCACCCAGGAAGCTGACTCAAGATGCTTGGCACAGTTCACTTCGACAGGGTGGGCTGGGTCCTAGGGAACAGAGTATACATAATTCCATCTTTCCTAACTGCTGAAGGTCACAAGTGTGTGAACACTAGGGAGAAAGAATGGCTGTGTGTGCTCTGTGTTTCCCATTCAGAATAGAGAATAACTCAGCAACTTTGAGATAAGTGTAGTTGTAATCAACTTTGGCTTATAGGAAATAACTCTGAGTATACACACAACTATCTGCCCTCTGGACATTCTCCCTTGTTTGGTGACAGGTTCCCAGCTTATCCAGAGGTAAGTCATAATTGATCTTTTCCAAGCCATGCCTAAGGTTTGTGAGACCTGAAGCTTCTATAGGTAGGAAGGAGGGAGGCCCGAATATAAAATTAAGAACAACTTTTTATTTAGAATGAAAAGGTAGAAAGTTCAGCTCCACTCCACCTTAGGTCCATAAAAGATGAATCTACTGTATGTGCTGGTCAGTGTTTCCCCTGGCAGAGCCTGGGTGTGCAAATGCAAGAGGGAACCCAGGCCCTTCATGACTGTGCCATAACCCCCTACACCGCCTGAGTGCAGCCATCAAATGTCCTACTGTGAGAGTTGAAGCCCATGTGTGCACATGGGGCGAGGGTTCTCATAGCAGATCGGCAGGAGGGGTCACAGCTGGATCACAACTTGGGGTCTTCTCTACCCACACACGGCTCACTTGGTACATTCTCACTAGAAAAGCAAAAGACATGCCCATGATGCCCATCCACAGCAAGTGCAGGAGGACAGGGACTCACTTTCAGTTTCCAAATCCTGTTTACTAGACACAGGTCACCCAGCAAGCAGATGCTTTTTACCTTTTGGGGGTTTAGGGGACAAGGAAGTAATGACCCTTCTCTGCCCACCTCTGTTCCTTCCACTACAGTGGGCACCTTGCAGCATTTCTGCACTGAGGCACAAAGGCCTCACAAAGCAACAGTCACTGGTAAGACAGGTCATCTGTATGGTACAGCCTCATCCGCTGCAGGGCTCATGTTTCCTGCTTCTGGGCATGCCCCCATCATACAGAGTGGGAATCATAGTGGTCAGCACACTAGCAGTGCTCAGCACACACATTATCATGAATGACTGAACATAGTAGGCGTCTAGGCCTTTCCCCTCCTAATACTCTTGGATGGCCTGGGCCAAGCAGTACAGAGTGCATGGGAGGTGGCACAGATATGTTCAACCACTCTCACTTGTTCTTGACTCAGAAACGGCATGTCATCCACTGTGGGAGCTTCACCAGACAGATGTCCACACATTTTGGGCTGCCTGCTAGACCTGAGCTTGCAGCTCCTTTAGGAGTTCTCTGGCCAGTTTTCTTGAGGCTTCAACACAAAGATGATGTGATCTGTACAAGGTCTGGTCAAGAAAGCCAATAATCTCCTGGGTTACAGCATCCGTGTGAGCCATCTGCAATAAGGGAGGAAAGGGAAGATGAAGATACTACCCCGAGACTCCTCTGTCCACTACACTCAGCAGAAGGCTACAGGCAAAGCATGGGTCACTTCTGCCTCATTTATAAGGTAATGGTCAATATATATGTCTCCAGGGGCCCCATCCTGATGACCAACCTCCCCCACGTGGCCCCAGGTAGTCTTAGACTCTCAGAGCCACATACAAGCCCATGGGAGGCTGCGAGGAATTCACAGCACACTGTCACAGCTTTGGAATTATGTGCTGTGAGGAGCAAGACAGCATCTGTTACTTGACTTTCTCGGCAAAGGCTACCTGCTTTCTCACAAGCAGCCTTAAGCTGACATTCCTGGACTATCCACTTTCAGGGCAGCAGGCAGGGTGGTTGGTAACTTAACTTTTATCAGCCTTGAGACATTGTTGCTTGTTAGCATCAGTTCTTTCTTTCCCAAGAACCTCAGTTGAGCTGACCCAGAGATTGAGACTGGCACATGACCTGCACATGTGCAGGACACTAACTGGGAATCCTTTTAGGTGCAGCAACATTAAGAACCTGAGTGTGGAGGAAGACACACACTTGTTGTGTGTTGGTGCATGCAGAGGAGCCTGCAGATTTAGCCCCAGCTCAGCTTCCTCTTGTCTCACGAGACTTCCCTCTAGAGTGACCACAACTGTGACTCTGAGCTTTTGCTGGCCCACAGCCTAGGCAGCCCTTCACTCCTGGCTTTCTGATCTCTGACCACCAGTGAAGTGAAAGCTGCAATTGCAACATCCGCACACCACGGCCATGCTGCTGAAGGTAACAGGGTTTGAGATGGCCCGGCAGCTTCTGTAGGCTCTGGGCATCTGATCCAGATGCATGGTGCTAGTGACCTTAGACACAGCCCCCGTCCTTCTTAAGGACATTAAAGACTTAATGTATTATCTAGACCCTGTGTGGACACAGACTGCCTCCCACTCAAGGGCAAGTAGGTAGTCACTACACAGCCTAATGTCGAATCTTTCCCAGGCCTGGGCTGTTACAGTATGTGCAAGAGAGTCCAATCACAGTAAATGCAGAGCCCTTAGAGCTGGTCTCACACTGCAGCCAGCCTGGTGGGAAGGATGTGGAGCAGAGGATGAGGAGGTTCACAAAAGTGCAAGGAGAGCAGGCTCCAAACATAAAACTGGTGCTCTAAGTACACCCAACCTAGCACTGTGAGGGACAAGCAAGTGGGTGACAATCAGGGGCAGGGAAGAAAGGGCCAGAGCAGATGGCTATTGAGGACTATGGCAACTCAGAAAGCTACAGACAGAGAAGCTCCTGAGAGGGCCAGGAGCCAGCCTCCCCTAACCCCCAGGCTCACACTGGAGAGTTCTAGGGTGGCAAGGGGTCCTAAGGAGGTGGGCTACTGCCCACTCCAGTGCCCAGCTCTCCAAAGCTCGCTGCAGAAACAGAAGCCAGAACACATTCCTGGAAGTAGCTCTACCCAGCTCATGAGTTTACATTCGCAGTCTGCCCTAAGGCCAGGGTCCTCAGGTGGCGACACCCACAACTGCTCTTTCAGAACAGCCTTTTTGCCAAAGGCTAAGCCAAATGTAGATAGATGGCTTTTGCCACTGACTGGGCTGGCGGTCAAAAGTCCAGTTACCTGAAGCCTGGGGCCAAGCCTCCTCAATAGGAAGGTCTAGTGTTAATGACAGTTGTCAGTATCTGTAAGGACAGCAGCTGGCAGCCTGATGCAGGCCTGGTTGGAACAGTCCTTGGAGGAAGCAGTGTATGGCTTTCTCTTGATGGACTGAACCGTGTAACTGTGAGCTAGAATAAACCTCCTCCCCTGTTGCTTTTCTCACATCAACACTACAGGAAATCCAAGAGACCACACCAAGTTACTCTCCATGTAACATTAGATGTTCACATTAGCCAGACTCCCACCCAGGAAGAAACTGACCGGCAGAGCTGCTGCAGCAGGCCTAGCAGGGGACTTGGTTAGCTGGTAAGCCCGAGGCATGTGGACTACACGCTGAGATGTTTCCTGCTGATAATTCTGTAATCCACATTGTGAACTGATCCCCAGTCAATCTGTGACCTTGTACACTGTGTGCACAACACTTACAGTGTAGCCGAGGAACTTTCAGGTGGAATTACTAAGTCAGGACGCACTCATCCCCCTCACCCAACATGGCAGATGAAGGTATGACGAGGCAACATTTGCCATGTTGTTTTAGGACCAGACCTTGCTCAGTAGATTTCTGAATATATTCTTATGCTGGGCCAGCCCTGAGATGCCCAATGCAGGACAGGCACAGGAGGTCAGTGCTCTGACAGAGGGTCCTTGGCAGGGACACATGTGCCTCCTGACTTTCATTCCTAGAGTTCAGTTTAGACCAACACCAGGTGGGGCTCTGGGAATAGCCTTTTCTTGAGTGGTGTTGCTGGCTGTATGAATTCTATTTTTTATTTTGTATATAGAACTTCATCACGATATATATTTTTTATGTTAGAAAATAAAACTATGTTTGACAATGTTACGGTTCACCTTTTTTGGTTTCTTTTGAGATAATATTTCACAAAGCTTAGGCTGGCCTCCAACTCATATGTGGCCAAGGATGACCCTGAACTTCTGATCCTCTTGCTGCATCTCATATGCTGGGATTCCAGGCCTGTACCACCTACATTCACAATATTCAATGACCATTACCCCCACCCATCTCCAGACACTCTGCACAAGTTAAACACTGCCCACTGACCCATCCATTCCCAGCCCCGGGAAGCCTCTGTTCTACTTCTGCCTCTGTGAATCAGACTATTCCAAAGAACGCACATAGGTGGATGTCTGTAAAGAGTTTCCTTGCAACTCCTTGATTTCACACAGTGTCAAAGTTCTCAAGGTTCACCCATATTGTAACAGGTGGCAAGGTACCTTCCTTTCCAAGGACAAAGAGTAATGCACGGTCTGTGTGCAAAGGCACCTGTGCTTATCCAGGCATGCACAAAAATGTAGCATGTTGTCCTTGGGGCTAGACTTCTCCCCTGAGACATGGCAGGGAGCGACCAGAATATGGGATGCAGGACACCCAGCTCTCACTGTGGTGCCAGCCGCACCTGCAAGTGTGCGTATAAGGTGACTTCCTTTCTGCAAGCATGCCTTCCCCCCACCCCCCAGGTACCTCTGTACAGCACAGGTGGACTGCGGGTCTGTGCTGTGGCCTTGTTGATCTCCATACCCTGGGGCAGCATCCTGGGCCTGGGATCTCAAAAGCTGGGGCCCTTAAGGAGATAATCTACCTTTCACAAAGAGTGTAAACTGAAGTACAAGTTGGAAAAAAAGCAACTTACATGGGTGATGGCCTCCCGGATAATCACATGGCCTTCTGGGGTCCAGAACAAGAGACTAAGAAGAAGGCGTCTGACTAGCTGTCCACATACAGGTGGTCTGGGGCCTCCACTGGGACTCTCAGCTGCTTCCTGCAGATCGATAGCTGGGAAGGAGCCGCTTCTGAGCAGCATCAGGAGACGGTTGACTAATACCTTCAGCTCCACCTGGGTAATACAAGTTCAGAGGGTTGAGACGAGACTCTAGGACTGAGTTGATGCTTTCAAGTTCCAGAGTGAGGAACAGATAGGTACCCAACTTGGCTAGTTCACACACAGAACCACATAACCCCAAATGGATGTAATGGAAATTTCCTGCCTTTCTTTCATCTTGCCCACCAAGCAGCCAGGGCATCATGCCAGAACCTGACCTTTTTTTGTATGGAAGGAAATGAAGGCAAGTCCTCAGCAGAAGGTAGTCAGAATTTTCTTACTGTGGGAAAAAACCAAAAGGCCCCTTGAAGACCCCTGACCATAAACCATCATCAGCTAGAGTCCCATGCCCCACTGGGCAGTGCTGATAAGAATGCTGGGCTGCCCTGCCTGGGCTATGTGAGGGGAGCTCAGGCGGAGCACACACACACAAGCTCGTTTGTTTTGTTGTAAACACTGGGACAGTTGTTCCTACAAGTAACAGCTTAAGCAGAGGGCACAAGGCTGTGGAGTCCACATAATAACAGTAGTTGTTCTAAGTCTGTGGATTGTTTCTGCATAAAAAATATTTATCTCATGCTGAGACTCCCGCTTGGTTCAAGAGCAGCCCACACTGTGTTTCATAGAACAAGGTAGAAGCCTAGGGCTTCTGGGGCAGATACAGTGCAGAACATCACATCCATGTTCTGTCCTGATCAGAGAATTCCCACAATGAACTTTGTGGGTCTCTGAGAGCTGCTTCTCACCTGCAAGTTCATGTCCATTCAGTGCCACCTGTCTCAGACAGCAGCACACAGGAGCTCTCTGGACCACAAGGGTGACCATGAGAAAGGTATCACAGGACTCTCCCACTGAGAGGAGCAGTGTTCCCAGGGTGGCTACACCTCAGTTGATGGCATCTGGAGAAGTCTCACCTCTCCCCTCTTATTGACCTGCATACCCCAAACTCCATCCTGTTTGTCCATGCTGACTTCCCTGTCACGTGCCCTCTGTGTCTAGAAGCTTCTATAGGGGAGATGTGTGTTCTCTGAAGTGAGAGATAAGCCTTTTTTTCTTCATAAAGTATTTTCATTCTATATTATAAAGATTTACTTTTGCTTCCTATGGAAAACATGAGGAATAAAGAATGGGAAAACAGTCTACCACTCGGAATCATCTGACAGACCTAAGTAACCTGTGCTCTACACATGGGTGTGACTGTTACTGCTCCTCTCTCACACTTCGCAGGGTGCCACGCAGTTTACATGCCTAAGCACATCTGGCAGTGGGACTCTTCCTGGTAGCATGCTAGTACATGGCTGGGCTGCATCACCACTCTCAGCACTGTGAGCCCAGGCTATGTCAGCCCTGCAGCTAGGGGCTCGGCTTTGATGGCCACCAATCTGCAAGCAGCTTTGTATGAGCCTGCCTCTCCAGGAGGATTCTTACAAGTGACAGGACACTGTCTGAAGGGTTTGAGTCCCCGACTAAGCCCAAGAGTACATTAAATACAGTCCTTAAAAAAAATCATGATCAATTCAGTTAGCCAAAGCAGATGAACACAGTTGCAGGTGTTTACCCAGGTAGACAAATATGCTTTGTACCCCAGATATGACCAGCAGAGGAAACTGTCAGCATAGCACTTGCAGCCAAATGACTAACCATGATTTATTGCTTTTAAGTTAAAGGGAAGGCACAAACACCAGCAAACTCCAGAGTCCAACTATACCCATACACTGTGACCCAGTTCAGCCTGTACTCAACCTCCCACTGACCATAAGGGGTTAAAGCTCCCAAACGCAGCTACACAAAACACCTGCATTGATTCTTAGGAAGATACCTTCCTGGAGTGCGGAACACACCAGTGCCCCTGGTCAGACACCAAGGCATCAGTAATGGGAAAGTCTGGCTTCTAGGACTAGGCAATGGCTGCCTCTGAGTGGCCAGCTAAGTAGTAAAAACAGACAACAGCGAACTACTCTGAATGGAGAAACCTGCTTTTATTCAGATGTCTAATCACCCTGTATAAGACCAAGGCATACTTGTAAAGAAAGAGAAATACTCCTGAATCCAGGTTAGCTAGCAGGAAAATGCACCAATGAAGAACTGTCTAGAAATTAAATCCATTTCAAAAAGAAAAAAATTAAATGTATCTGTATGTACATATGCACACACGTGTGCAGTCAGGTGTATAATGCATGTATGGAGGTCAGAGACAACTGTAGGACTTAGTTCTCACCTTCCTTGTGATTTATACCACGATCAAACTCAGGCTGTCTGGCTTGGTGGCTGGTGCAGTTACTCACTGAGCCATCTTGCTGACCCCTATAAGTTAAATCTTACAAGATACTCTGTATTTCAAGAGTCAGTCTCTGTTAGTATCTGTGATTCATATAAATTAACCCATATCTACCAACTTAGTTTACATGGAATCTAATACAAACTACAAATGAAAGGGCTTTAAAAATGACAAGTGCTCCATACACCTGAATCATCTTATCAACAATAAGATGAGTGAACTAGGATTGTCCTTAATCAGTTTAATGTGATTTATATATTTAATTTTTATTTTATTTATTTATTTGGGGTGTGGGTGCATGTGTGACAAGTGTGTGGGAAAGTCAGAGGATAGGTTTTGGCCTTCTGCTATGTGTGTTCTAGGGGTCAAACTCTGGTCTTCAGTAAGCAGCAATCTTCAAATACATATGTAGATGATAACTTCTTTACAATGCTTCGTTCTAATCCAATATCATCCTTAAATTTCAACTTTTTAAAATTCCAAGGCTCATGTTCACCCTACTAAGGAAACCTTCACACCAATGGCTCTCAGCCTTCCTAATGTGACCCTTTAATTCAGTTCCTCATGTTGTAGTGACCCTTACTACAAAATCCTTTTCATAGCTACTTCAGAACTATAATTTTGTAACTATAATGAATCATAATGTAAAACCTGTGTTTTCTGATGGTCTTAGGTGATCCCCATGAAAGGATCATTTGACACCCCAAAAGAAACACAACACACAGGTTGAGAACTGCTGCCTCAAACAAATTACTGCACTAGCCTCTGATTTTGGAACAAATAGGAGCATTGTTCTATTCACACTGAGACCTAGTCCTTTTATTACTAAAGTCAACAAAAAGCACTAGAGACTGAAGCCTTGTTGGTTTCCCCCCCCCCAGGTGCATTGGTGTTTTGCCTGCATATATACCTGTATGAGGGTGTTGGATCCTCTGGACTGGAGTTAGAGACAGTTTTGAGCTATCATGTGGGTACTGGGAATTGAACCTGAGTCCTCTGGGAAAAAAAGTCAATGTTCTTAACCCACTAAACCATCTCTCTAGACTGAGACTGAAGTTTTTAAAAGGCAGCATAAATGTCTGCAAGGAGGTAGCAAAGCTTTAATGAAAGCATGGCTTCCTGAAATAGCTACATTCTACATAACTAACTGTGTACAACACAGTTACTCAGCCCTGTACATCAACCCCCTGTTTAGATGACCCACGTGATTAAGTCATGTGATTGCTTCAGTATGAGTCTGACTTATGCAGGAAAGTGGTGAGATGGAAGTGGACTAGTCAGGCTGCTGGTGGGCAAGAGAAGACACTGACTGGCTCAGGAGCCAGTCTGTCTTGGGACAGTACTTCTCAGAGCAGCTGTTGCCCTGCATGACATCTCCTGGAGTATAGAGCCCTGGGGTGAGGCAGGAGGATAAAGTAGGGCAACTAAGGCAACTGAGGAGAACAGATCAAATGACTCTGAAGACGGAAGGCCCAGAGCAAGATCAGCCTGACGGCTTGGGCGCCCTCTTGTCTCAGGTCCCTGTAGAGGCAGAAGGAGGTCACAGGCTGTAAGCTCAGTCCAAGTGGATATGCACACATCACAAAAACATCTGAGCCTGGGTGCCTGGTGGGGGGAGGGGGAAGGGGTGGTGGTGGTAGGGATGGTGTTGTGTAAAGGTAAACCAAGTCAAGTTCCCCTTTCTGTCCTCCCCTCCCTTAGGCCCAGCACACAGTAGGGCCCACACTTACCATGCTCTGCTCTCTCTGCTGACTCCCATCCTGTGGGCTGTAATAGAAGACCAAGAGCCACAGCAGGTCTGCAGGAGGCTCCACTTCCTCCCTCAGCAGTAACTCCGCCACAGCCAGATCAACCCATCCTCCAAAGTGAACAAACAAAAACCAGCTCTCAAAGGGATTTCGCTGAGACCTGGAACAGAACAACACACACATACACATGGACCCTCTTCCTTTTGTTCAAAACAACTTTAATGTTTATAAACTGGTAGTTTAAATTGTTCTTTCCCACTGGAAAAAAAACCTCTCAGATCAACAAACTGGATCCAGAAAACTTTTGTTCCACCCTAAGCCCATCCCAAGATAACCAAAAGAACCCTCCCAAGCCCTCATGCTGAGGACTTATAGGGACCTTACAGCATTCTAGGCTCCAAGAGAGACTTGTAGGGGGAGCTTGTAAGGCATAGCGAGACCCTGCAAGTTGCTACCGAGGTGGCGCCAGGGTGAGGAGAAAGAGGCTCCATGAGGCCAGAGAATGCTGCTGTCCTCCAGGAGAGCAGAAATACACCTTTCTGACAAGTGACTCTGGTTTCTCGCGTTTGTCATCCTATAGACACTCGGCAGGCAGGGAGGTCAAAACTTTTTCTAAGCTTTCCTCTCATCCTCCTAGGATCTGGGGCTGGTGAAGTGCATTAAACGGTGGAACCCGTTCCATTAATGTAGCCCTAACAGTCTCAGCAAGGCAGCTTTGCCCCAGGAATAGCCTAAGGCCTCTGGTGGGAACTTTCATCTGGAGAGGAGAATCATGGCCTTTGCAGTGTCTACCTACACTAGACATGGCAGTCCCCAAATTCTAAACATGGCTCTTGCCTTCTGTGTCCCTAGAACACTTGATTTACATGTTTTAAATCATGTTTGAAAGACAATGAAGGAAAAGTAAGGCAGGTGCTACCTCAGCCTTAATCCCTGTCAGAGGGAGGGCAACCCACCACTGCACAGAACTGAAGGGCCAGGGACTCCCTGTCTTTCTCACAGACCTCATCAGCACATATACTGAGCAGCCAGCCCCAGGTCACAGCACAGATCTGTCTGACCTTTACCTCTCCTCTTCCAGAAAAGAAGTCTCAAGGTCCACAGACAACACAGACACAGACATTCGGCGACCCCACCTCAACACCAGCTTTTGGTCTGAGCTGTTTTAAGAATTCAGCTGGGAGGAGTGTTTGATGGCCAAAGCACTCAATCACACATGTAGGCACAGCAGCCCCTACAGTGCTGTGGGCAGTCTTAGTAGACCAGAGAATCTCAAAGGAAAGACAGACAAGAGGGTCTTGGGCCAACAAAGACTGAGCTGCCCTTTATCCTCTCAACATGGGCAAGCTAGAGATAGGATGCAGATGGTGGCAAGCCTGCACAGGAATGCTTTTGGAGAGCAGTACCTAGAGGCCTCTGCCATGCTGAAGAGTCATTTATTCCAGGACAGGCCTGCTAGCTTTGAAGACACAGTTATTTACTTATTTTTAATTTATCTGTGTGCCTGTTTGTATGTGCTTGGGCATGTAAGTGGCCACAAAGGTCAGAAAGGGGTATCAGAACCTCTAGAAATGAAGTTACAGGGGGTTGTCCGCCACATAATGTAGGGTGCAAGGAACTAACGGTGAGTCCTCTCTAAAAGCAGTGAAGCGCTCTGAATCACTAAGCCATCTCTCTAGCCTCTGGAGAGAAATCAAAGAGGAAAACAATGAAAAGGGAATGGGATACAAACAGTTAACATTCCGCCCACTGACCATGGAGTAGTGACCTAGGGAACCAGGGCACCTTGTGGGCACTGTTCATTCTGGAGGTCTCTCTCCTTTGCATATGTCAAACTCTAAGTGCAGCCCTTATTAGGACTGACTCTATGCAGACAAGCTGGCAATGCTGGCTCCTCACTCTGACCCAAAGCAATGCTGCAGCCCTGCACTTCCTCCATTCCTCACCTAGCTCAGGGAGGTATAGACTTGGTGGTCTCAGAGGGTCCAGCTATGCCTTCAGCTGCCAACCTGCTCAAAAGAAGGTCAGGGAGGCCACCAGTGAAAGGGCGGGGGTGGGGTGTCAGGCTTTGCTCACCCATGAGTACAGTCTTCAACTGCTTCTCTGAGGAGTTGGGAAACACACAGCAGAGGCTGGAGCTGATGTCCCTGTGGGATAGCTGTGGGTGGAGAGAAGTCAGAGAGGGAACTGAAGGAAAGCCAAACCCACTGGGAGACGCCTAAAGCTTAGACTGAAAGCACTGTGCTGAAAGAAATGCCCCCGCCCCCGCCATTCACAGAACCCAGGTCACACTTCTCTCAGCCAGGATCTGTCTCTGAGTCAAACTTCAAAGTTTCTTTTGTTGTCTTGTTTGTTTCAGACAAGGTCTTACTATTATAGCTCAAGCCCCCCTTAACTCACTATGTACCCTAGACTGGCCTTGAACTTTCTATTGTCTGTCTCTGCCTTCCAGGAACCAGAACTGCAACCCTGCACCACAGCCCTGCACCACCATGCCTGGTTTCATATATCTTTAACTTCAAATAACTAAAGACTCCTTCCAGTTTCCCTGGGACTAGGACTGCCTTGCTGCAGATGTCATGGGTTTTTTTTTTTTTAAACTTTCTTTTTTTTATTTAATATTTTTATTTTCTATATTCTTTGTTTACATTCCAAATGATTTCCCCTTTCCTGGATCCCTCCTCCCCATATGTCCCATAAAAATTCTCTCCATCCCTTCTCCAATCACCCTCCTCCTTTTTCTCTGTCCTTATATTCCCTTCCAGTGCTAGATCAATCCTTTCCAGGATCAGGTCCCTCTCCATACTTCTTTATGGGAGTCATTTGTTATGCAATTTGTGCCTTGGGTATTCAGGGCTTCTGGGCTAATTAATATCCACTTATCAGAGAATGCATTCCATGTGTATTCTTTTGTGATTGGGTTACCTCACTCAGGATGATATTCTCCAGATCAAACCATTTACCTAAAAAATTTGTGAATTCATTGTTTCTAATTGCTGAGTAGTATTCCATTGTGTAAATATACCACATTTTCTGCATCCATTCCTCCTTTGAGGGGCATCTGGGTTCTTTCCAGCTTTTGGCTATTATAAATAAGGCTGCTATGAACATAATGGAGCATGTGTCCTTATTGCATGCCGGGGAATCCTTTGGTTATATGCCCAGGAGAGGTATACCAGGGTCCTCTGGAAGTCTCATGTCCAGTTTTCTGAGGAATTTCCAGACTGATTTCCACAGTAGCTGTATCATCTTACAGCCCCACCAGCAGTGGAGGAGTGTTCCCCTCTCTCCACATCCTCGCCAACACCTGCTGTCTCCTGAGTTTTTGACCTTAGACATTCTGACTGGTGTAAGGTGAAATCTCAGGGTTGTTTTGATCTGCATTTCCCTAATGACTAATGATGTTGAGCACTTCTTAAGGTGCCTCTCGGCCATCTGAATTTCTTCAGGTGAAAATTCTTTGTTTAGATGTGTACCCCATTTTTAATAGGGTTATTTGGTTCCCTGGGGTCTAACTTCTTGAGTTCTTTGTATATATTGGATATTAGCCCTCTATCAGATGTGGGGTTGGTGAATATCCTTTCCCAATTTGATGGTTGCCGTTTTGTCCTTTTAACAGTGTCCTTTGCCTTACAGAAACTTTGTAACTTTTTGAGGTCCCATTTGTCAATTCTTGATCTTAAAGCATAAGCTATTGGTGATATGTTCAGGAACTTTTCCCCTGTGCCCATGTCCTCAAGGGTCTTCCCCAGTTTCTTTTCTATTAGTTTCAGTGTGTCTGGTTTTACATGGAGGTCCTTGATCCACTTGGAGTGAAGTTTAGTACATGGAGATAAGAATGGATCAATTCCCATTCTTCTGCATGCTGACCTCCAATTGATCCAGCACCATTTGTTGAAAAGGCTATCTTTTTTCCACTGGATGTTTTTGGCTCCTTTTTCGAAGATCAAGTGACCGTAGGTGTGTGGATTCATTTCTGGATCTTCAATTCTATTCCATTGGTCCACTTGTCTGTCACTGTGCCAATACCATGCAGTTGTTAACACTATTGCTCTGTAGTATTGCTTGAAGTCAGGGATACTGATTCCCCCAGAATTTCTTTTGGTGTTGAGAATAGTTTTAGCTATCCTGGGTTTCTTGTTATTCCAGATGAATTTGAGAATTGCTTTTTCTAACTCTGTGAAGAACTGAGTTGGGATTTTGATGGGGATTGCATTGAATTTGTAGATCGCTTTTGGCAAGATGGCCATTTTAACTATATTAATACTGCCAATCCACGAACATGGCAGATTTTTCCATTTTCTGAGGTCGTCTTCGATTTCCTTCTTCAGAGACCTGAAGTTCTTGTCATATAGCTCTTTCAATTGTTTGGTTAGAGTCACACCAAGATACTTTATATTGTTTATGGCTATTTTGAAGGGTGTCGTTTCCCTAACTTCTTTCTCCGCCTGCTTATCCATTGAGTATAGGAAGGCAACTGATTTGCTTGAGTTGATTTTATAACCAGCCACTTTGCTGAAGTTGTTTATCAGCTGTAGGAGTTCTCTGGTGGAGGTTTTCGGGTCACTTAAGTAGACTATCATGTCATCTGCAAATAGTGATAGTTTGATCTCTTCCTTTCCAATTTGTATCCCCTTGACCTCCTTATGTTGTCTAATTGCTCTAGCTAGAACTTCAAGTATTATATTGAAAAGATATGGAGAGAGAGGACAGCCTTGTCTAGTCCCTGATTTTAGTGGGACTGCTTCAAGTTTCTCTCCATTTAGTTTGATGTTGGCTACCGGTTTGCTGTATATTGCTTTAACAATGTTTAGGTATGGGCCTTGAATTCCTGTTCTTTCCAATACTTTTAGCATGGAAGGATGCTGGATTTTGTCAAATGCTTTTTCTGCATCTAATGAGATGATCATATGGTTTTTTTTCTTTGAGTTTGTTTATGTAGTGGATAGCATTGATGGATTTCCTTATATTGAACCATCCCTGGGATGAAGCCTACTTGATCATGGTGGATGATTGCTTTGATGTGTTCTTGGATTCGGTTGGCAAGAATTTTATTAATTTTTGCATCAGTATTCATAAGAGAAATTGGCCTGAAGTTCTCTTTCTTTGTTGGATCTTTGTGTGGTTTTGGTATCAGTGTAATTGTGGCTTCATAGAACGAGTTGGGTAGAGTTCCTTCTGTTCCTAGTTTGTGGAATAGTTTGAAGAGTATTGGTGTTAGGTCTTCTATGAAGGTCTGATAGAACTGAGGCCATCTGGTCCCGTGTTTTTTTGGTTGGGAGATTTTCTATGACCCTTTTTATATCTTCAGGTGTTATGGGACTGTTTAGTTGATCTATTTGATCCTTGATATAGTTTTGGTGTTGGGTATCTGTCTAGGAAACTGTCCATTTCCTCCAGATTCTCCAGTTGTGTTGAGTATAGGCTTTTGTAGTAGGATCTAATGATTTTTTGAATTTCCTCAGTTTCTGTTGTTATATCTCCCTTTTCATTTCTAAGTTTGTTAATCTGGATACTGTCTCTGTGCCCTTTGGTTAGTCTGGCTAAGGGTTTATCTATCTGGTTGATTTTCTCAAAGAACCAGCTCCTGGTTTTGTTGATTCTTTGTATGGTTCTCTTTGTTTCTACTTGATTGATTTCAGCCCTGAGTTTGATGATTTCCTGCCTTCTACTCCTCCTGGGTGAAATAGCTTCTTTTTGTTCCAGGGCTTTCAGGTGTGTCATTAAGCTGCTAGTGTATGCTCTCTCCATTTTCTTTTTGGAGGCACTCAGGGCTATGAGTTTTCCTCTTAGCACTGCTTTCATTGTGTCCCATAGATTTGGGTATGTTGTGTCTTCATTTTCATTGTGTTCTAAAAAGTCTTTAATTTCTTTCTTTATATCTTCCTTGACCAAGGTATCATTGAGTAGAATATTGTTCAGTTTCCACGTGTATGTGGGTTTTCTGTTGTTTTTGTTGCTATTGAAGACCACTTTTACTCCATAGTGATCTGATAGGAGGCATGGGATTAGTTCGATCTTCTTATATTTGTTGAGGTCTGTCTTGTGACCAATTATATGGTCTATTTTGGAGAAGGTACCATGAGGTGCTGAGAAAAAGGTATATTCTTTTGCTTTAGGATAGAATGTTCTATATATATATCTGTTAAATCTAATTGGTCCAAAGCTTCAATTAGTTTCATTGTGTCCCTGTTGAGTTTCTGTTTTCCTGATCGGTCCATTGAGGAAAGTGCAGTGTTGAAGTCACCCACAATTATTGTGTTAGGTGCAATGTGTGCTTTGAGCTTTAATAAAGTTTCTTTTACAAAAGAGGGTGCCCTTGCATTTGGAGCGTAGATGTTCAGGATTGAGAGTTCTTCTTGTTGTATTTTTCCTTTGACCAGCAAGAAGTGTCCCTCAGAGTCTCTTTTGATGACTTGGGTTGAAAGTCAATTTTATCTGATATTAAAATGGCTACTCCAGCTTGTTTCCTGAGACCATTTGCTTGTAAAATTGTCTTCCAGCCTTTTACTCTAAGGTAGTGTTTGTCTTTGACCCTGAGGTATGTTTCTTGTAAGCAGCAAAATGTAGGGTCCTGTTTACGTATCCAGTCGGTTAGTCTATGTCTTTTTATTGGGGCATTGAGTCCATTGATGTTAAGAGATATTAAGGAATAGTGATTGTTACTTCCTGTCATTTTTGACTTTTTTTTTTTTTTTAATGTGATTGGTTAACTTCTTCGTGTTTGATGAAAGGTTACTACTATCTTGCTTTTTCCAGGGTAAAGTTTCCCTCCTTGTATTGGTGTTTTCCTCCTATTATCCTTTGTAGGGCTGGGTTTGTGGATAGATATTGGGTAAACTTAGTTTTGTCATGGAATATCTTAGTTTCTCCATCTATGGTGATTGAGAGTTTTGCTGGATATAGTAGTTTTGGCTGGCATTTGTGTTCTCTTAGAGTCTGCATGAGATCTGCCCAGGATCTTCTAGCCTTCATAGTCTCAGGTGAAAAGTCTGCTGTGATTCTGATAGGGTCCTTTATATGTTACTTGGCCTTTTTCTCTTACTGCCTTTAATATTCTTTCTTTGTTTAGTACATTTGGTGTTTTGATTATTATGTGACGGGAAGTATTTCTGTTCTGGTCCAGTCTGTTTGGAGTTCTGTAGGCTTCTTGTATATTCATGGGCACCTCTCTCTTTAGGTTAGGGAAGTTTTCTTCCATAATTTTATTGAAGATATTTGCTGGCCCTTTAAGTTATAAATCTTCACTCTCATCTATGCCTATAATTCTTAGATTTGGTCTTCTCATTGTGTCCTGGATTTCCTGGATATTTTGGGTTACAAGCTTTTTGAATTTTGCATTTTCTTTAACTGTTGAGTCCATGGTTTCTATGGTATCTTCAGCATCTGAGATTCTTTCTTCTATCTCTTGTATTCTGTTGTTGATATTTGCATCTATGTACCCTGATTTCTTCCCAAGGCTTTCTATCTCCAAAGTTGTCTCCCTTTGAGTTTTCTTAGTTGTTTCTACTTCTGATTTTAGATCCTGGATGGTTTTACTTAGCTCCTTCACTTGCTTGTTTGTGCTTTCCTGTAATTCTTTAAGAGATTTTTGTGTTTCCTCTTTCATGACCTCAGCCTGTTGACCAAAGTTCTCCTGTATTTCTTTAAGTGTTTTTTGTGTTTCCTCCTTATTGGCTTTTGTATTCTCCTGAATTTCTTTCAATGATTTTTGTGTTTCCCTTGCAAGGGCTTCTAACTTTTGATCCATTTTCTCCTGAATTTCTTTAAGTATGTCCTTCGTGTGTTCCTGTACCAGCATCATGACCAGTGATTTTAAATCCAAATCTTGTTTTACTGGTGTGATGGGTATCCAGGACATTCTGGTAAAGGAGAATTGGGTTCAGATGTTGCCATATTGCCTTGATTTCTGTTAGTGACGTTCCTGTGTTTGCCTTTTGCCATCTAGTTCTCACTGGTGTTAGTTGGTCTTGTCAATGCTGGACTCACCAGTGCAAGCTGCCTCTTCCCAGGTGGCCTCTGGTGTACAGCTTACCTCCTGCACTGCCTGGAGACAGGGTGCTGTTGCCCAGGCTGTTCAGATCCCGAAGCAGACACTTGAAGGCTCCCACTGGGGCCTGCTGGATTCACCAGAGCACACTGACTCCTCCCAGCCAGCCTTCCGGAAGCCCCTCTTGCCTTTTGCAGGACCTGGAGATGTGGTGTTGCCGGCCAGGCTGATCTGGATCCGGAAGCGGAGAGATCTGAGGGCTCCCGCCAGAGGCCTCAGGACTGGAACCTAAGCTCCGTGCCACCAGAGCAAGCTGTGCGCTCCCAGACTGTCTCCAGGTGCGTACCAGGACTCCTGCACTTCCTGGAGACCGAGTGCTATGGCCCAGACTGTTCAGATCCCAAAGCAGACACCTGAAGGCTCCTGCTGGGGCCCACTGGATTCACCAGAGCACACTGACTTCTCCCAGCCGGACTCCTGGAAGCCCCTCTTGCCTCTTGCAGGACCTGGAGATGTGGGGTTGTCGCCCAGGCTGATCTGGATCCACATTTTGGCTCCACCTCAAGTTTGTGACATCAAAATACAGAGGGATCACGCTCAACTACTTTTCTTCAGTATGACCAGGCTGGGTGTTTCAGTTTTACAGTACAGGCCAGGGGGAAAGCATAGAGAGCCATGCAAGCAAAACTAGTCGGGAAGGCATGTCTGATTTCACACCTGCCTTTAAACATCTGACCTGTATGTATCTGTAGTTATAATCGACCCCATGACAATACTGAGGTGGAGAGGTCATCACTGTTCCTCCACAATGCAGACCTGAGGCACATAGCAGCCCCTCCCTCAGCCTGTGACCTAACTTCTGAAGGCAAATAGCATTCCCTCCAAATTTTTATTTCCTAAAGCCCCTGAAGGTCACTGCTTAGCAGTAACTTTTTAATGTACCCAAGACTTCACCATGAACATTAAGTACAGTTCTGATGAGCACTAAAATATCCAACTTTCCCCAAAAGCAACAGGTCTGCAAACTGTTCTCTAGATCAACACAGTGCTTCTTTGTTTTTGCTTAAAGGCACTTGTTGACTTTGGGGGATGGGAAGCCAGACAGCCTAAATTCACACTGTTGCCCACGACTGATCTGGGTTTCCAGAACCTAATCTCCAGTGTGTTTTGAGGATCCCAGACTGCTTCCCAACAAGCATGGCCTCAGACTTACATAATGGGCCCAGGACAGTTGAAGTCTTTACTTTTCTGTTATACTAATAAAGTTTTCCTACTGTGTCCCCATTGAATGAAAAGAAGGAATAAAAAGAGGGCATGACTACTCCTAGGTACAGTAGAGGAGAAGGGTTAAACCACTGTGCAGACATTCCATGGAGGCCATGCTGCTCACTGGACCCCAGCTCTATGTGAGAGGGCTTTGTTGTGTAAGCCATATGGCAAAAACCTACATCTTATAGACAAAGGAAAGGTATTTAGACTTTGTAAAATGCTTTGGAATTCTGGATAGTCTACTTACCTCAAACAGATCTTTCTCAAGTATAGGAAAAAAAGCCACAGTAGTCACAGCACAGAAACAGGAGACCTCCTCCATCCCTCCTCTTCCTATCACAGGCCTTGTCTGCAGACTATCTCATCAGAGGGAAAAGCCTCCTTTATGCTCCATAGCTGAGGCATTCCCTCAGCAGGAGCTCACAGACACAGCCAGAGATCAACATCAGTAGATTACAGACATGGCCTTGAGAAGCGGACTGGCAGATGAATTAAAAAAGGCTGGGGTCTAACAATAGAATTTTACCCAGTCTTTCAAAATCTTCCCCAAATTGCAAGGCCTCATCCTTCGCTTAATCGTGTCTTCTGTACAAGGCTGCATGAAGCAAAGGAGGAAAAACAAACGAGGACACTGTTGCATTCTGACTAAGCCTGTCCCTAGCAGCCTCAGCAAAGCTGTTATCAAAGGCTGCCTTCTTTTTCCTCCTACCTGGGAAGCAAAGCAGGTTCTCATGTAAAACTACACACCAACTGAACTCCCAAGAGCTTGAGTGGACAAGTACATTGTCTATCTAGGAGGAAGAGATAGGAGGAGGCCAGGGCCATGGGTTACCATGCTCCTCCTATCAAGTCACTAAGACAAAGGCAGAGGTACCTCAGCTCACCTTCAGGGTGCTGGGACAGCGCTGCAGTGAGACATGGAGCACCATAAGGAAAGTAGGTCCTGAGGGCAAACTTGAGCTGCAAGAGTTAACATGGAAATGGCATGAATGCTGGGACTGGGAGGAAGTAAGGGTAATATAAACCTCTGCCTGCCCCAGTGACCCACTGTACTAACACAGGCAGAATGTATCCTCAAATAACATTCTTATAAACATGCTTCCAGTAATCTCATAAATAGCCAAACAAAAAAACAAAAACAAAAAACATCTTTAAGAGCCATTTCCTGAACTTAGGGAAATAACGTTATCTCCCTGCCATTTTTACTGAGGTTTCTCCTCATAGAAGCCCAGCCATAGACACTATCTTTTACTTCAGAGAGGGCTGTAAACATTTGGACTCAGGATTTTAGTGTGGTATTCATGACAATGACAGTCTCAAGCAAGCAGCTCTCAGGGGAGAGCATGAGGCTGTACTTACTTACCAGCATTCCCCCAAGGCACAGAGGGTTTTTGAAATAAAACAAAAACAAGACCAGGTAAAGTCCACAACATATGAGGTACACATGCCATATGCACACAGCTTGGTAATCTTGGGTGAGTATGTAAATCCACCTGACCAGTACTCCATCATGACTGAGAACACTGCTATCACCCTGGGGGACTTCTCTGTTACTCAAAGTCAACCCCTGAACCCTAGCCTGGCAATCAATATTTTTATTTCAACAGGGGAGATCAATAATTATAGCACATTCCCAAAGTTCATAGAGACACACTGAATGTGCACACTTATATACCTGATCTTTGTGTCTCGGGACTCTTCTGCATTGCTCAGAAGGCAGGAAACACTAGGATTTGCTTATGCATACTCCTATATATGAGCACTGCCTGTGGTAGGTTATTAGAATTAAAGCTACTACTGACACTCATGCCTGCCTTTGTGGACAAGGCTTACTATTATCTACAGTAAGTAAAATGGAAAAGGTGACTGAGATAACTTTTCAAGGCCACCAGAACTCCATTCCCAGGATGAGAATTACCTGCACTACTGGGTATTCTGGAACTCACTGATTTTAGTTGATCTGCTTGGCATGAAACATTATTTCACACATGCTTGCTTCTAAGCTTGCTCTGTACTGCAGTGATGTATGTGCTCAGCACTAGTTAGAATAGCTTCCCAAAGTGTGTGTCCATTAAGCACTGGCTGTTGTTTTCTATGAAGCTAAGAGACACAGTATTCTAGTATGAATAACTGCATTTCTGCCAAGCCACTGGACCTGTTTATCTTCAAAGGTATTTATCACAGAACAGATACTACATTTTAATGAAGTTCAATTCATCTATTTGTTTTTGATATGGCCAATTTTTTTTTGTTTTTTGTTTCTTTATGGCATTGTTTCTAGAAAATCTTTGATTATCCAGTGCTTTAAAGAAAAGAAGAAGAAGAAGAAGAAGAAGAAGAAGAAGAAGAAGAAGAAGAAGAAGAAGAAGAAGAAGAAGAAGAAGAAGAAGAAGAAGAAGAAGAAGAAGAAGAAGAAAAAGAAGCCAAGCAGTGGTGGCAGCAATACTTGGAAGGCAGAGGCAGGTGGATCTCTGAGTTTGAGGCCAGCCTGGTCTACAGAGTGACTTCCAGGCCAGCCAGGGCTACACAGAGAACCCCTATCTCAAAAATCAAAAAGGAAAACAAAAAGGATATGCTACTACATCTTCTCCTAAGGGCTTTATAGCTTTGACCTTTCTATTGAAGCCTATAATCTGTCTCAAAACACATGTGTGCTTTGTGAAGCAGTCTGTAACTACCCCTCGCCTCACCTACCCCAGTAAGCAGTTTTTTTGTTTTTTGGTTTTTTTTGTTGTTGTTGTTTTGTTTTTTGGTTTTTGGTTTTTTCAAGACAGGGTTTCTCTGTGTAGCCCTGTCTGTCCTGGAACTCACTCTGTAGACCATGCTGGCCACGAACTCAGAAATCTGCCTGCCTCTGTCTCCCAAGGGTTGGGACTACAGGCATGCACCACCAAGCCTGGCGTGAACTGTTTTTATACACTCCCTCACTATGCTGCTCTAGAGTCCCTGTCAAAGTTCCTATACATACGTGGGTTTGTATCTGCACTCTGTTCTGTGTGTCCTGCCAAGCTTTCCCTGGCTGAATTACTCTTCGTATGATTCCTCTAGTTGCTTTCTGAATTTTGTAGGTTCCTTTTATGTCCAGCTAAGTCTGAGAGTCAGCCTATGCATTAGCATTTGAGAAAGCCTGCTTCGGGGGCCAGGGTCTTTCATGAAATGGGGGCTTGATTCCAAGCCCTACAGAGGGATCACTACTAGCCTGACAGGAACCAGGGAGCAGACATGAAGGCTCCTGCACATGCCTTCTTAGTGTTGTATTGTGGCTGCTTTACAGCTAAACAGCTTCCAGGTATTTTATGTGGGACTAGACTTGTCCATTTCTTCCATCAGTTTTGCTTTATGCATTCTGAATCCATGCCTGTTGTGACTGGCATACCCCACCCCCCACCCCCACCACCAATGAACTAAAGTTCTGTCACTGTGAATGCCACTGTCTAAACCTGTCATGGAGTCACTGTCTTCTCTATCCCTGAGAAGCTGCACGTTCCTCCCCCCCCACCCCCCTTCCCCTATTACCCACCCCTACCCCGTTTGTAGAATGGGTGTCTGGAAGCAACACACTTGTCTTCTTTCAGATCCTGTCAGACAGGCATGCCTTCTCACTCCATCCATCTTCATGATGAATATCCCTTTAATGTATTGGACTGGAGCTATCTTTTAACATGGTTTTGATTTGTCTCATCTGCTTCTTTCCTTCACTGGGCTCTGTTACCTACCTCAAAAGTCCTGAGACCACCTTGAGTTGTGGTCACTTGCCCTGCTGTCCCCAAGGCCTTAGTGAGATGTGGACAGAGTTCCTATGCTGAGGCCCTTCCTGTTCTTGCCAGCTTTGTCAGACTCTTTAAAAAAATATTCTGCCTGATGTGAAAACTCCATCTGCACGAGACTCAGCACAATCCACTGTCGGTCTGTTCAGCTGCTGGGACCCATCCTGACCTGTGGCTGCCTGTACTTTAGCCACTGCACAAGCTGAGAACATGAGCTCAAGTCCTTGTCTACTACTGAGCAGGGCACACTGGAAGTGCTATCTCATGCTACCCATGTGGAAGTGTGGTGAGAAGAAAGACGCGAACACGATAATCCCTGATGATGGGATGTGAGTGGGCTAAGAGAGCACCATACTTGGTAGTCAGCATGGCAGGACTGGTGAGAGTGAATTCTGCACTCCATAAACAGACACAAGGTAACTCTTGTTACCCCACAAATATTCATCATAACATGTTTATAACAGACAGCAAATATATAAATAGCCCAAATGCCAGGAACCAGAAAATGGTCATATTGTGCTCCAGTTGTGCAGTGGACTGCCACAAAGCCACCTCTCACTACAGTATCAGAGGCCTAACTGAGGGGAGAAGCCAGGCTCCAGGGTTGTATGTGCTGCCCTTCTGTGCGTCTCATAAAGGGCAGACACAACCCCAACCAAACCCATGTTGTTGTCCCATGTAGCTAATCAATGTATTTTGGAGAAACAGGAGTATGGAATGCAAACTCAGCATGGGTTTACCGAGGCAGGGAGGCAGGCAGGCAGAAGAGGAGCACACAAGAGTCAAAACCACCAGTGGCTCAAGTATTGTCTGAAGGTGGCTTCACTCCCACGTATTTTGTTATCAATAAGTGAAGCAAAGGCGAGAGAGTCAGCACAAACTAAGCAGAACAGGAACATGACTGGTCATAAAGTGTATACTTGAGTCAGGGTGAGTGAGCCAGTCACAGTTGAGTAGGTAGGTTGTCACAGGCAGCACCAGGAAGACAAATAAATTATCATATGTGGGTGTGAGATCCCTTGTGTGGAACTGAAGGCAGGTGATGCTCCTGAATACCTATCTTGCCTCAAACCAGGGCCCAGTGTGTGTGTATCACTCTCACCCCTAGACACATGTGGTCAGCAGGCACGATCCTAAACTAAAGGCATTGCTACTCCAGTACAAATCCACAGTACCAAGACCAACAGAGACTCAGGGCAAACCCGGAACAACACACACTCAAATCAAGTTGAGGAAAAAGCTTTCTCTTATCCTCTGTCCCAACTTGGGCTTCCTGGGAATCTGAGGGTGAGGTTTGTAGGAGGCTGTTTCCTCCCTGGGGAACCAAGAGTGTGTGAGAGAGGACAGCATACATTTACAGCTGTGTTCACAACGGTGAGTACCAGCCAGTGCACTGGCCAAGGTCTCCTCCCAGATGCCAGGCTGGGTATGCTCCATCTATTTAACTTCCTCAGGGAAAGAGGACTGGCAAGAATAAAACATGCAGGTTTATGGTTGCCTTAGAAAGCAGAAACACCTGCTAAAACCTGAGAGACCTCTATGGCCTTGAGCTAAGTAGGATTTTAGTGGGTTGAGCACCCTAGTTCTGCCCTTAGTCAAATGGTGGACAGCATCACAGGGGGCTGGGCCACAATTCACAGGAAAGGTGTCCAGAACCAGTGCTACTCTGAGTAGGCAAGCATCACATAAGCATTATCCCCGTGGCCAATGGACATGGCAGCCAAAGCTGCAGACAGAAGAAGCTCCTGCATTTGTTGCTCTTGCATTTGCTGTCCAACCTCTGCTGAAGGGAACCTTGAGTCCTCTGGTCTACTGGTGGCATCTAACCTCCACTCATTCTTCAAATGCCTCCCTTTTCCCATCCCACCCCCCTCTCCTGAAGCTCTGCTGGAAATAAAGACAGTGATCACTGATAACAGCTTGCAGTTTCTATAGTACATCCCAGGTAGACTCCATGTGTCTCACTGGCTACAAGGCCAACTGCAACAGAAGGAAAAGTACAGAAGGCTAGGGGGGAGTTCTTCCCCTGGAGAGCTGGCCAACGCGAAGTCTCATTCAGGCACAGCGGTGGGCAGATGGTTCTAGGAACAGGGCATGGGGAAGAAAGACAAAATCTGAAGTTATTTTTAGTGAAAATCTTTCATCTCCGCAGGAGTGGTCCTTTGGAAGCTTTCTTTGTGTACAAGACTCCACCAATATTTCTGAAAACAAGGCTGGGAGTGTAGCCAGTGTCAGAGCGTGAGCCTGGCACGTGTGAGGCTGTGGGTGGTCTCCAACACCAGAAAAATATACTTTCTCCGAATGAAGACCCTTTCAGCTCATTACTAAATGCCTGTAGCAGCAGTTGCCTCCTTCACTCTGAAGTGACTAAGCAGCATTCCCGGGGTGATGTACCTGCTTGTTTTCTTTTTTCAGAGCGTCTACCAAGCACGACGTGAAAATCTGAAGAGCAGCTAGTACTTCTGGGGCTCCATCAGTTTCCAGTAGCACAAACCTGAACGAAAGCAAAGGGAAATGACAGCACCCTGCTGCTCCCCACACATCCCAAGCCCAGGCCACAGCTTGAGTGAGTCTTAGTTCATCAGACCACAGCTCGTGAGTGAAGAAGGCAGGAGGAAGCAGCCACCCTTGCAGCCTTCCTCACATGGCCTTCCTATGGGCACTTCTGTGTTCACAGATCAGACAGTGCCAGCAACAAGTGTTCTGCTTTCACCAGCGAGGACAGAGCTGCCTGGAGAGCGACACACTCAGTCACAATCACCAGAGTAGGGTTGTAGAATTAGATGTCCTTGGTTTGGTTTCCATGCCTTTTTATACAACTAACTTTTTTTTTGTTGTTTAAGGAAAGGAACCTCGAACTTGATTAGCCTGAAACAAAAACACTAACATATGTTCTTATATCTGTGGCCATTTAAGTTAAGAGTCGGTATGCTTCAAGAGCAATGCAAATGGTGAGGTATTGATTGTAAACTTTCCTTTCCTATGTCAGGGCACGGTGGCACTTGCCTTTAATATCCCAGAATTCAGGAGGCAGAGGCAGGTAGGTCTCTGAGTTTAAGGCCAGCCTACACACTAAACTCCAGGATACCCAGAATTAGAGAAACCCTGTCTTGAAAGTAAACAAACACTCCTTTCCTAGGTCTGGGGAAATGGCTCAGTGGTTAAGAGCACTTGCTGGTTTTCCAGAACACTTGAATTCAATTGCCAGCATCCATATCAGGCAGCTCACAACCTTCCGTAACTAGTTCCTGGGTCCCACACCTCTGAGCTTAGTTTATCTTTAGGAATCCACAGTTGTCAACTCTCATGACTTCGGAGCAGAGCCAACTGGTGTGTTACACACTCCTTGT
The DNA here is from genome assembly GCF_947179515.1 of Apodemus sylvaticus. NCBI lineage: Eukaryota > Metazoa > Chordata > Mammalia > Rodentia > Muridae > Apodemus > Apodemus sylvaticus. The sequence continues at coordinate 2,164,472 of NC_067485.1, read as the reverse complement.
TACTGGTCCTCCAAAAGAAGCACAAGTTCCTAGGACCTAGTCTTTAAAATAAAAACACCATGCTATTGAAATGTGGGGTTTACTCTGTTTTTTAGAGAGTTCTGTCCAGAATAGTTTCCTGTCTTTTGGCTTTCTTTAGGTCTGTGACAAAGCCCAGCCAGCCCTCAGGTGGTGAAGGGCTGTACTGCATCTTTACTTGGAGCTGGGGAAAAAACTCTGCATGGATACTTCAATACCAACTGAATCGCACTTCTCTATCATTGTTTGAGTATAAACAGGCTAAAGAATGCCAACCGCGCTCCTGGGGCTGCCTTTTCAATGCACTGCAGCTTCTGAGTTTTCACCCCTAACTACCCAGAGTGCAAACCTCTACATTCCCACACCAGCCAGAGACCAACTGCTCCCAAAGACAGTATATTTACCTGAACATTTCATCCACAATTCTGAAGATGGCAGGTTGGCAGGCTGCTTGAGGCTATAAAAGGAAAAGACCATGAAACAGTGAAATACAACAGGCATCTATCAACATCTTTGGATTATTAGGCAAACAAGAAGTCTGGGGTTGCTTCGGAAAAGTGGCATGTTCCTTTAGGTTAAGAAAAAAAAAAGCACTTAGAATCTGGAAAAACCCATAAAATGCCAGCAGTGGTTCTCTTTGGACATGGGCTATGGGCAAACTTTATTTACTTATTTTGTACTCCTGTTATATACAACATTTTCTATAAGCCTGTATGTAAGAATAAGTTTCATGAGCAGTTAAGAACCAGTCTATGGCTGGAGACCAGCAAAGGGAGAGAATCCCCACAGCCATATTCACTGCCGGCCGGGGCAGAAGAGCTTCACTAGGTACTGTATCACCCCGAACTTTAGATCTCTGGGGGTGCAAATCACCAGCGGTCTGCCTGGGCTCAGGAACTGAGCACATAGGAGGTTCATCTGCCAGACCTCTGGGCGTGGGGCCTGGGTCCTGCCTGGTGACTAGCACAGGGAGAGAATCCCTGCGGCCATATTCGCTGCCTGCCGGAGCAGAAGAGCTTCATTAGATACTGTATCACCCTGAGCTTTAGATTTCTGGGGGTGCAAGCCACCAGGGGTCTGCCTGCACTCAGGAACTGAGCACACAGGTGGTTCATCTCCCAGCTGGTAGGTCTTGGGGCCTGTATCCTTTGCAGAGAACAGCAGAGGGAGCTACTCCCGTGGCCATCTTTGTGGCCTGCCAGGGCAGAAAAACATCACTAGGTACTGTATTATCCTGAGCTTAAGATCTCTGGGGGTGCAAATCTCCAGGGGTCTGCCTGCGTTCAGGACCTGAGAACATAGGCAGTTTATCTGCAAGCCGGTCGGTCGTGGAGCCTGTATCCTACATGAGAATCAACAGAGGGAGTGATCCTCCACTCACCATCTTTGCTCCATAACAAAGCAGTCTGAGAACACCTGGTTCACCTTGACAACCCAAGTATAACATTACCTGAGGCAAGACTGAGCAGGGCTCCAAAGGCACAAAAGAGGAAGGCAGCATATCAGTAATCTGTGCCAGAGGAAACCCAGTCATCCAGTGTCTCGGAAATAGCCCTAAAGGTCCACAATAGGTTGTGGCACCAGCCAGTGACAATAAGACCATCTAACACCAGTGAGAAATAGATGGCTAAAGGCAAGCATAGGAACGTTACTAACAGAAACCAAGGCATTATGGCAGCATCTGAACCCAATTCTCCAACAATAGTAAGTCCTGAATACCCCAACACACCAGAAAAACAAGAGTTGGATTTAAAAGCACCGGCAAGGATGCTGTTAGAGGAACACATGAAGGACATAAATAAATCTCTTAAAGAAATTCAGGAGAAAAATGATCAAAAGCTAGAAGCTCTTACAAGGGAAACACAAAAATCACTTAAAGAAATTCAGGACACTATGGGTCAGAAGTTTGTAGCTAATAAGGAGGAAATGCAAAATTCACTTAAAAAAATACAGGAGAGGTTTGATCAACAGGCAGAAGTCATGAAAGAGGAAACACAAAAAATCTCTCAAAGTATTAGAGGAAAACACAAACAAGCAAATGACAAAACTGAGCAAAAACTTGCAGGATCTGAAAACAGAAGTAGAAACAACTAAGAAACCACAAAGGGAGACATCTTTGGAGATAGAAAACCTTGGGAAGAAATCAGGGATCATTGATGCAAATATCAACAACAGAATACAAGAGATAGAAGAAAGAATCTCAGATGCCGAAGATACCATAGAAACCATGGACTCAACAGTCAAAGAAAATGCAAAATGCAAAAAGCTTGTAACCCAAAATATCCAGGAAATCCAGGACACAATGAGAAAGCCAAACCTAAGGATTATAGGCATTGATGAGAGTGAAGATTTACAACTTAAAGGGCCAGCAAATATCTTCAACAAAATTATGGAAGAAAACTTCCCTAACCTAAAGAGAGAGATGCCCATGAATATACAAGAAGCCTACAGAACTCCAAACAGACTGGACCAGAACAGAACTACCTCCCGTCACATAATAATCAAAACCCCAAATGTACTAAACAAAGAGAGAATACTTAGGGAAGTAAGAGAAAAAGGGCAAGTAACATATAAAGGAAGACCTATCAGAATTACACCAGACTTCTCACCAGAGACTATGAAAGCTAGAAGATCCTGGGCAGAGCTCATGGAGACTCTAAGAGAACACAAATGCCAGCCAAGACTACTATACCCAGCAAAACTCTCAATCACTATAGATGGAGAAACCAAGATATTCCATGACAAAACCAAATTTACACAATATCTTTCCACAAACCCAGCCCTACAAAGGATAATAGGGGGAAAACACCATTACAACGAGGGAAACTATACCCTGGAAAGAGCAGGATATTAAGCTTCTTTCATCAAACCCAAAAGAAGATAACCACACTAGTATAAAATTAAAATAAAAAATGATAGGAAGAAATAACCACTACTCCTTAATATCTCTTAACATCAATGGACTCAATTCCCCAATAAAAAGACATAGACTAACAGACTGGCTACGTAAACAGGACCCTACATTTTGCTGCATACAGGAAACACACCTCAGTGTCAAAACAAAAACTACTTTAGAGTAAAAGGCTGGAAGACAATTCTACAAGCAAATGGTCTCAGGAAACAAGCCGGAGTTGCCATTCTAATATCAGATAAAATTGACTTTCAACCTAATGTCATCAAAAGAGACATGGAAGGTCACTTCTTGCTGGTCAAAGGAAAAATCCAACAAGAAGAACTCTCAATCCTGAACATCTATGCTCCAAATACAAGGGCGCCCTCATTCATAAAAGAAACTTTACTAAAGCTCAAAACACACATTGCACCTAACACAATAATTGTGGGTGACTTCAACACTCCACTCTCATCAATGGACTGATCAGGAAAACTAAACAAGGAGACAGTGACCCTAATTGAAGCTTTGGACCAATTGGATTTAACAAATATATATCGAACTTTTCATCCCAAAGCAAAAGATTATACCTTTTTCTCAGCACCTCATGGTACCTTCTCCAAAATCGATCTTATTGTTGTCATAAGACAGACCTCAACAAATATAAGAAGATTGAAATAATCCCATGCCTCCTATCAGATTACTATGGAGTAAAAGTGGTATTTAATAACAATAAAAACAACAGAAAACCCACATATACATGGAAACTGAACAATACGCTACTCAATGATACTCTGGTAAAGGAAGAAATAAAGAAAGAAATCAAAGATTTTTTAGAATTTAACGAAATTGGAGGCACAACATACACAAATCTATGGGACACAATGAAAGCAGTGCTAAGAGGAAAATTCATAGCTCTGAGTGCCTCCAAAAAGAAATTCGAGAGAGCATACACTAGAAGATTAACAGAACAACTGAAAGCCCTGGAACAAGAAGAAGCTAATTCACCCAGGAGGAGGAGAAGACAGGAAATCATCAAACTCAGAGCTGAAATCAATCAAGTAGAAACCAAAAGAACCATACAAAGAATCAACAAAACCAGGAGCTGGTTCTTTGAAAAATCAACAAGATAGATAAACCCTTAGCCAGACTAACCAAAGGGCACAGAGAAAGTATCCAAATTAACAAAATTAGAAATGAAAAGGGAGATATTACAACAGAAACTGAGGAAATTAAAAAAATCATCAGATCCTACTACAAAGGCCTGTACTCAACACAACTGAAGAATCTGGAGGAAATGGACAATTTCTTAGACAGATACCAAATACCAAAATTAAACCAGGATCAAATAGATCATCTAAACAGACCCATAACCCCTAAAGAAATAGAAGGGGTCATAGATAGCCTTCCGACCAAAAAAAGCACAGGACCAGATGGTTTCAGTGCAGAATTCTATCAGACCTTCAAAGAAGACTTAACACCAATACTCTTCAAACTATTCCACCAAATAGAAACAGAAGGGACACTGCCCAACTCCTTCTTCGAAGCCACTATTATGCTGATACCAAAACTACACAAAGATCCAACTAAGAAAGAGAATTTCAGGCCAATTTCCCTTATGAATATTGATGCAAAATTACTCAATAAAATTCTTGCCCACCAAATCCAAGAACACATAAAAAACGATCATCCACCAGGATCAAGTAGGCTTTATTACAGGGATGCAGGGATAGTTCAATATAAGGAAATCCATAAATGCTATCCACCACATAAACAAACTCAAAGAAAAAACCACATGATCATTTCATTAGATGCTGAAAAGGCATTTCACAAAATTCAGCATCCTTTCATGCTAAAAGTCTTGGAAAGGACAGGAATTCAAGGCCCATATCTAAACATAGTAAAAGCAATATACAGCAAACCGGTAGCCAACATCAAACTAAATGGAGAGAAACTTGAAGCAATCCCACTAAAATCAGGGACTAGACAAGGCTGCCCCCTCTCTCCATAACTTTTTAATATAGTTCTTGAAGTCCTAGCTAGAGCAATTAGACAACATCAGGAGGTCAAAGGGATACAAATTGGAAAGGAAGAAGTCAAATTATCACTATTTGCAGATGATATGATCGTATACTTAAGTGACCCAAAAAACTCTACTAGAGAACTCCTACAGCTGATAAACAACTTCAGCAAAGTGGCTGGCTACAAAATCAACTCAAGCAAATCAGTAGCCTTTATATACTCAAAGGATAAGCAGGCTGAGAAAAAAATTAGGGAAATGACACCCTTCATAATAGCCACAAACAGCATAAAGTATCTTGGGGTGACTCTAACCAAACAAGTGAAAGACCTATATGAGAAGAACTTCAGATCTCTGAAGAAGGAAATTGAAGAAGATCTCAGAAAATGGAAAAATCTTCCATGCTCATGGATTGGCAGGATTAATATAGTTTAAATGGCCATATTGCCAAAGGCAATCTACAGATTCAATGCTATCCCTATCAAAATCCCAACCCAGTTCTTCATAGAGCTAGAAAGAGCAATGCTCAAATTCATCTGGAATAACAAAAAACCCAGGATAGCTAAAACTATTCTCAACAGTAAAAGAACTTCTAGGGGATTTAGTATCCCAGACCTCAAACTCTACTACAGAGCAATAGTGATAAATACCTGCATGGTATTGGTACAATGTCAGGCAAGCAGCTCAATAGAATAGGATTGAAGACCCAGAAATGAACCAACACACCTATGGTCACTTGATCTTGGACAAAGGAGCTGAAAACATCCAATGGAAAAAAGATAGTCTTTTCAACAAATGGTGCTGGTTCAATTGGAGGTCAGCATGCAGAAGAATGTGCATCGATCCATTCTTATCTCCTTGTACTAAGCTCAACTCCAAATGGATCAAGGACCTCCACATAAAACCTGACACACTGAAACTAATAGAAAAGAAACTGGGGAAGACCCTGGAGGACATGGGCACAGGGGAAAAGTTCCTGAATAGAACACCAATAGCTTATGCTCTAAGATCAAGAATTGACAAATGGGACATCATAAAACTACAAAGTTTCTGTAAGGCAAAGGACACTGTGAAAAGGACGAAACGTCAACCAACAGATTGGGAAAGGATCTTCACCAACCCTAAATCTGACAAAGGGCTAATATCTACTATATACAGAGAACTCAAGAAGGTAGAACCTAGAGAACCAAATAACCCCATTAAAAAGTGGGGTACCGAACTAAACAAAGATTTTTCACATGAAGAACTTCGGAGGGCTGAGAAACACCTTAAGAAATGTTTGACATCATTAATCATAGGGAAATGCAAATCAAAACAACCCTGAGATTTCACCTCACACCAGTCAGAATGGCTAAGGTCAAAAACTCAGGAGAGAGCAGGTGCTGGCGAGGATGTGGAGAAAGAGCAACACTCCTCCACTGCTGGTGGGATTGCAAGATGGTGCAACCACTTTGGAAATCAGTCATGGCACTTCCTGAGGAGCCTGCTGTACCACTCCAGAGGATTGGTATATACCTAGAGGATTCCCCAGCATGTAATAAGGACACATGCTCCACTATGTTCATAGCAGTCCTATTTGTAGTAGCCAGAAGCTGGAAACAACCCAGGTGTCCCTCAACAGAGGAATGGATACAACAAATGTGGTATAATTACACAATGGAGTACTATTCAGCCATTAGAAACAATGAATTCATGAAATTCTTAGACAAATGGATGGAGCTGGAGAACATCATACTAAGTGAGGCAACCCAGTCTCAAAATATCAGTCATGGTATACACTCACTGATAAGTGGATAATAACCTAGAAACTTGGAATACCCAAGAAATAATCCACGTATTAAATGATGTCCAAAAAGAACAGAGGAGTGGCCCCTGGTTCTGTAAAGACTCAATGCAACAGTATAGGGGAATACCAGAACAGGAAAGTGGGAAGGAGTTGATGGAGGAACGGGGGGAGGGAAGAGGGCTTATGGGACTTGCTGGGAGTGGGGACCCAGAAAATGGGAAATCATTTGAAATGTAAATAAAGAATACATCAAAAAAAAAAAAAAAAAAAGAACCAGTCTATGACAACAGACCTCAGGACCTCCTCAGCTGGCCTAGAGGTAGGCACCTCAGCAGCACTTCCTGTCTGCTGACCTCTGACCCTCCATCTCAACACCATCCTCGCCCCATAGTTGGTAATGAGCACCTAAGGAACAGCTGGCCACCACTATGCTGGACATGAAGGGTACAGTTAGCAGTTAATGAAAAGTACATCCATGTGACACCCAGTGATAGCTTCCTGGTCTATTCTAAAAGACCCTGTTGGTAGGACTTAGTGGTTTAGGTCCAAAGAAGCTGGCTTCCTGGGGCATAGGAAGAGACAGATTACATATATTTTTAGTCAGAGCTTAAAACTTGAGTTTATAATAGATTTTTTAAAAAAACTTTTTGCATTATTATAAAACATTTCACAATGGTATCCAGAGATGAGGCCAGGCTCTAATAAAGGGAATTTCTGAAGTTATTTTGTGTTTGCTATGACTCAGTTTGAGAAACGTTTTTATAGTCATCTCAGACCCTATGGATCACTTTTCTGACTTTTCTGAACCACCCTGAAGAAAGTTGAATTTCTTTGGCTTCCCACTGATAGTTAACTGTGCCATGGCCGGTTAACTTGCAATATGGAGTATGCGCCATCTAGTGGCCATATATGACCATTTCAGGCTGCCACACAAATGATGGGAGGCTGTCCTTTTCATAAAAGACATTCATGATTTGCAAGTCAATGCTTTCTCATTTTCAAATACAGCAACCCATGATCTCTAACCCTTTGTCAAAGTACATCTTTATCCAAATGAGGCAAATGTAAAATCTTCATAAACTTGTTACCTACTTAAGAAATTAAGAACAGAAGAAAGGCAGGTTATTTCATGGCTTTGATCTCAAAAAGTCATTTAATCTGCCTGCTTCTCAGCCTCACTGTAAATACTAACAGTTGTTCAGGCACTTGGACACAGGCCCAGAGAGCACTGAAAGAGTTTCTATGTGTTCATAATGGAAAAATCCAAACAGAAAAAAAAAAACCAAATTGGATGTCTTAAAGAAATACAACTCAGCTAAGTTTGCCAGGACAATTCTGTTTTATGTAGAAATGCACCTCCTAAAAACAGAGTGTAAAGACCCCCAGCATAGCCACACACCCACAGGCACAGACACAGAGCTGAATGTGCACTGAAGGAAAATAAGACCAGAACTTGATGCATGGAAGGAAAACCTTTTTCTTTTATTCCAAATGGCTTAACTACCCCACCCTAGCCACTGAAGATTTGAGAATCATGTGGTCTAATAACATGGATTTCTAAACAGTAAAGAAGACAAGGCATAAGGAGTAACTGAGGGGCTACCAAAACCACAAGAGGATGCAAGGAAGGGTGTTCTGACCTAGTTTGTCAAAAAGAAAACTGTATGGGCTTTGCTTTAATGCAGTGGTTTCCTTCTAAACTAAGCTGGTGATTCCAACCCAAACAAGCCACGGAATCCACCCACTCTCTCCATGTGGCTGGGCTAGATCTGTATGTCGATGCCTTCCTTTGTAAGGAATTCAGATTAGTGGGTTTCTCCCATGTCCACAAACTACTTTAGACTCTAAAACAGGAAGAGACAAGCAGACAGGGAACTTGCTGAAGTATCCATGACAAGGGTTAATGTTTAGCCCCTCCTTACCACTTGTAAGAATCTCTTTCTCTTCTCTAGTTTTCACTAGAGTTGTCCCAGGACATAATTTCATGTCAGTAAGTTGTTTCATAAAGACTGAAGTATTCACAAGTCCCTATGACACAGTTAAGCTGATTTCCTCATCACAACTAAAGCTTCACTGCATGGTTCTCTGGAAGCCAAATGCTACAGAATTCTCTTTCAGAATCCTGAGGAGGAGGTGAATGTTTAAACCATCTGCACAGTGTTTCCCTGGTCAGGTGGGCCATCATAGGTCCATCTGCATTGCAGGGCTCTACAGCCATGCTCTAAAGCACAACATCTGTTGCCATTATCTTTCCTACCAAATGGGTGGGGCCGTCTCAGGTCCCATCTGCTCATCTGTTTCTCCATCCCACCAAAATCTGTTCCTTCTCAAACTCACCTCCATCTGGCCTAACAATCTTCATGTAGAGACTGCTTCACACCAGGGAAATCATGTCACCAAGAGATACCAGGAACAGTTCTATCCCCTTTCTTGCCCACCCCAACTTTCAATAAGCCTTGGAGGATAAACAGATGATTGATGATGATGATGATGATGATGCCAATGAAGACCCATGGCCTCCTGTGGCTTCCTGTGGCCTCCTTACCAGAATGTTGTCGAGTACACATCCTCTTCATCCAATAAGACACTTTCTTCATAGATTTCCCCCTGCCCAGGATGGCCTATTTCCATCCCTCAACAAAACTCAGGAAGATGAGTCTACAGACAGTACAGGGTACCGAGAAAAGAAGTGAGGGAGGGGTGGTGAGGCTGCTTCTCGCTCTGTACCACAGGCTGTGTGGCTGACTCTCTGGCTCATCCACGAAGCTTTCTTTCCAACCTGCTCCTTTGATCCCATGGGATCAGAGATTATGATAAACCACCGGCTGCTCCCAAGAGGCTGAGGACACACAGCACATTTCTCAGGAAGACAGCACATTTTTTTCTTCAATTGTTTTCAGATTCTCTCCCTCCTTCCTCCTACCCCCATGTGTGTGTGTGTGTGTGTGTGTGAGTGTAGGTGTGTTTGAGGGGGGAGGGGGACAGAGATGGGAGAGAGAACTAGAAAAGGTATTCATAAGGTGATTATCAAAGAAAAGTAAATGCTTCTCATAAAGAGACAATGGAAGGTTGGGAAGAACAAAGCCCACAAGTCTTCTAGGTCACAGAACCAAGAAGGAAACAACAGATTCTCGAGTGGTAGCTCAAGTTCAGGACAGATTCCCCTCTCTTGGCTTATTAAAATAAAATTTAATGTTGTTTGATGTTTACTCAGAGAATGGTCATTTGAGAAAAATCATCTGAGAAGTTTTCTCTCCAATTTGCCCACCAGAGCGTCTGCCCATCTTTCTGCGTCACCCCGCTCTTCTGACAAGAGACACCCCTCTTTGTACACAGATATGAATCAAAAGGCAACTATAGTCACCACAGAGACACAAATACATACAAATCCAAACAAAACCAAACGAAGGCCTCTTCTAAAGGAAGATTCACATAGGCTTCAATAGTAAACTCCTTTGAGTTAAAAAATAATTTGGCTTTAGAAAAAAATCTACTTATATAAAAAAATCCTTCACATCTATCATATAAAGACATTTTTATAAATACATACTTTATGGTATTTTCTTTTCTATTTTTAAAATGTTAAACATAAAACTAAACAACCTTTTCACATCTTAGAAACTATTTTGTTTTAAAAGATTCAGGTTTCTTACAACAAATTTGAGCTTTCTTTTTAATCTTTACCAGATGCTGTTTATACTACAAGCAATTTTTTTCAGTACCCCATAATGCAATTATTGTTTAATTAGTGATAAATCTGTCATTCTTGAGCTTAAAACCTTAACAAGTACCAAATGTCCTCTTACGTTGTAAGTTTACATGAGGGCTCAGTGTCAGGCAGAGAAGAGGAGGGTATGTGCACGATACAGGATGCCCGGCTGTGCACACTGGACAAATCCCTCCAGCTCTAGTCCCTGTGTGCCTCAAAAGCAGTTTCTTGGGTCCCGCTGCTGCTCAACCTGGCCTATGAATAGGAACAACTGCCATGGTCCACTATTTCTTGTGGTCTGTCTGTGATCCTTCTCCCATTCATCTCTCAGTAGCTACAAAGCCAGGAACCCCATGAGTGAAGGGTACCCTGGGCTTTTCATTGGAGACAATGCTGGGATATCTGGTGCCCCCCTGAGGTCAACACTGGAAAGTGCAGTACAGACAAAAGCCCCACCACACTTGTCTAGTTCTCCAATGGTAAGCCATCCACTCCAGCTCTGATTTAATTACATGTATCACATTAGAGCTCAGGCAAGAAGTACAATAATGAAAATGCAGGGAAAGAAAATGCTGAAACACTAGAGAAATAAAACCAACAATGCTGAGGACAGGAGTTAATTCTTTGGATGTATTTTAGCAATGGGGTTTTTCAGGGAAGTTTCTACTTGCAAAGCTGCAGTGACTGCCCTCTTAAGAATGAGGACACTTCCTGGCCAACAGAAGGAACACACTGAGGTGTCTGAAGCTTGAATAGACAAACTTTTTACTGAGCTACCAACTCTTCAAGGTAAAATAATAGTCTCTGACTTAAGACCAGAGTAAAACGGAAGTCCTCCCTGCCTCCCGCCCCCACCCCCCACCCCATGCTACTACTCTTTGGGGTATCTCTCCAGGGCCTGGCTGTGTTGGCTGCCAGCAGGTGGGTCATCCCATGAAGGAGTGCATGGGAGGGCATGGGAACCAGGCTGCCCCTGGCTCTGGCATGTAGCACAGGGTAGCAGTCAAGCATAGGCCACCCCACCACCCAGCTGGCCCTTTTCACTCAAATAGGGAACCCAAACAATAGCTTTCTGGGCTCCACACATAGAACTGTAACAGGAAAACAGCATTCTTGATACAAGCTCAGCCTGGGCATTGAACACAGTGCCAAAAGGGACGCATAATTAGCAAGTGGCTTTCAATACTTCTCCTGACGTCAATTTTTAAGGTCAGGTCTGAGGTTAAGGATTATGGTGTCCTGGTGACTGCTCTGTCAAAGGAAACACAAGACCATTTGTTTTTGAAACTTTTAGTATGTATAGTAAATGATAAACTGAGGTTAATACCCTGATCTATTTGGGGCCACCAACTGTGGCAGGCAGCCATGATATCAGGGATAATCTAGGGTAGAGGAGCCAAAGGCTGAACCTTCAACACAGCAGTTTGGGAACATTATTTTTATTTCACAGGTCCCACACATGTGCCTGCACACACATTGTGTTTGGAATTAAGGTGACTTCTGACCAGTCTCTTTTCATTCATTCATTGTCTTAACGGAAACCGTCAGACCTCTGATGTCTCTAAAAGGCAGAAGGACATCCAGGGAGATCATTACACTTTGTACAACTCTTTTATCTTTTGTTTTTGCTACATTTGGGTAACTATAGAATTTCCAGAACTCATTCTGGATAGTCCCAAGAGATGGGAATATAATTAACAGTGCTCCACACGAAACACAAGTTATGTAGACCATCACACTTTAATTACTGTCAGAATCCAGCACTAATGCAATTGGCATCAGGTTTCCTAGGCAGCAAAGTGCAGCAGTCTAGCTGGGTCTTAAAGATCTGATACTGCACATGGCCCTGTCAGTGCTGGAAGATGCTGCGCTGCGATAAATGAATCAGATGATGCAATTAGGAAGCAGGTTCTTCAGGTTACCCCTGTAATCACTCAACCAGGTCATGGCTTATTCTACCCTGCTGGGCTCTCAGGCTCTCTGGGCTCAAGATGGTAGAGGAGAACTGCCTAAGCCAATCAGGGGTTTCCAGCTTGTCTGTATTGTAATTATCTCTGTGAACCTCATGGCATAGAGAGGTCACATCCTGGCAATGCCACAATAAATTAAACCAAATAACACCCCCTTAAATCCCTTCCTCGACCATAATAAAAGCTCTGAAGCTCCCACACATGATCCTGATAAACTGTTTCTAAGCTGCGTGACGAGGAAGGTTACAGCCAACTACCAACCCAGACTGAGGTTCCAATAATACAATGTCTGGGGGGGGGGCACCTTCCTGTGTTCTCTGAAGGATGGCTTAGGCTGAAAGCTTCAGCTAACAGATGCAGACAAGCATCAGAGAAGAACCAATAACACTAACAGTCAGACAGTCCATGGGACTGGGAAGCTTTCCACTGAGGGAAGATGAAAAGGACAAGCAGCCTAGACGGGACGAACCCAGTGTCTTCACTTGGCACTGCAAGCAAAACAGACCAGAGATAAAGTAACTCACATCACAATGTGCACATTTAATTTAGAAATAAAGATATTTACAAGACAAGGTAATTTACTACCTTAAATCTGGAAGGGACTGTCCAGGGGCTTCTAGATGATATACAAGGTATTTTATGCACTCTTATTTTTAGCCTTAATAATCTATATAATGCTTTTGGACTTGGTAAGAAGTAGCAATCATGCATACAAATATACATGCATATACATATTCAAGGGAGAGAAAGAGGGAGGGAGGGAGGGAGGGAGAGAGAGGGAGGGAGGGAGGGAGGGAGAGAGAGGGGGAGAGAGAGAGAGAGAGAGAGAGAGAGAGAGAGAGAGAGAGAGAGAGAGAGAATTCAAACAAGTGGTGTGCTCTGGGAACTTGCCTCCACTAGACACCCCAGGTTCCAAGAGACACTGGCAGCACAGAAGAGGTTACTGGAAGATGGCAGCACTGCACCTGTAACGATGTGCTATTAGCCACATTATAATCCTTAACAACACATGGAAGTTCTACTTCTAATAGGACCCACCGGACTGCTCTGACAGCACAAGCTTTTCTCTGTAACCATGTTGAAACAGTTACAACTGTGTGCATATGCAAATGAAGATGGTGGTGTCCTGGCCCTTTGACTCCAAAACCTGACACTAGGAAGCTGAGGTAAAACACTTTCTTGAAGAAGAAATACTGGTGCCTGTAGATTGCATTTGAGACATAACTCACTAGACTCTGCTCTACAAGTATGCACACTAAGCCGGGCGGTGGTGGTGCATGCCTGTAATCCCAGCACCTGGGAGGCACAGGCAGGTGGATTTCTGAATTCAAGGCCAGCCTGGTCTACAGAGTGAGTTCCAGGACAGCCAGGGCTACACAGAGAAACCCTGTCTCAAAAAAAAAAAAATGCACACTAAACAGGCACCAGTGGCTAGAGGCTGCCTGAGTGAATAAACCCTTTAAAATACTGAGGACTTCACCCAAATCTAGGCCTGTTACTTCAGGGAACTGGTTTCCTGGAGCAGGGGTGGGCAGTTTCCTCTCTGGACATAGGTTGGTTTCTTACTAGCGCTCTGTGCACAGTAAATATCTTCCTTTTCTTTTTTGTTTGTTTGTTTGCTTGTTTTTCAAGACAGGGCTTCTCTGTGTAACACTGACTGTCCTGGAACTCACTCTGTAGATCAGGCTGGCCTCAAACTCAGAAATCTACCTGCCTCTGCCTCCCAAGTGCTGGGATTAAAGGCGTGCGCCACCACCGCCAGGCTTCTTTCATAGTTTTAATGGGGTCTTGCTATGTTGCCCAAGCTACTTTTAACTACATTTTATGTATGGAGGGATACATATTATAGTGTATGTGGAGGTCAAAGGGCAACTTGTGGTAGTTGGTTCTCTTCATCCACAATGTAGGCCCTGGGGATTGAACTTACATTGTCAGGCGAGCACCTTTACCCACTGAAACATCTTGCTCACACAAGCAGACTGGTTTTAAACTAGGTCCAACTGACCCTCCCATTTATGCCTTCTGAGGAGCTGAAACAAGTCAGAGCACCACTCTGCTCAGTTTACTGCTTTACACACACAGGTGCATACACAGGCACAAACACATACACACACATACTTTTTCTTATTCTTCTTTTGTGTATCTTGCAAGAAACCAGTTTACTTGAAAGCTACTCTTGTCTCAGTTAGCCTGTCACTAGATTAAATGATAACAGGCTCCGCCTTCATTGGGGAAAAAAGAACTCAGAGTGAAACTGTCACCAGGTATTGGGTAATAGTCATATTGGCAGATGTGATGTTTTAACTTTTTGGTATTTTTCCCCCCTTTGGAGCATTGGTCTTTATCTCCCACAGAACCTCACTAACCCCATCGAAGGCAGACACTCTGACCTGCCAGGCCCTGACCTCTGCCTCGAAACCGAGCCACTGGTGCCAGGACTCTTGAAGGACTCTGAGGCTCTTGAAAGAAGTGGGGGCCTCTGTATGCAGGAGCTTCGCCCAGAGAAAACTTAGACAAGTCCTCACTGGGCTTGTTGCTTTAAGCATTTTTCTGATCTCTTGTTTGTTTCTGTTGAATACTTTCTCGTCATGAAGAGCTGTGAGTTCACTAAGTTTGTATTAATTGGTTTCTTCTCTCTCTTGTCTGCAAGCTCTTCAATTTTAAGCATCTGTGTCTCATGTTGAAATGAAAACAGTATTTTTAAAAAGCCTATTCTGCATCCCTGGCCTCTTCAGACTCCTGGGAACGGCACTCTATACATGCCATAGGTGAGGACATGGACCTGTCTCCTCCTGTGAAAGGGGACAGTGGCAGAGCAGGGCCAACGCAGGAAAGCGCATGATGGTCTCCTTAGCAGGGAGAGATAGGTCATGCCAACACACACAGGTGGAGCTAGGACACTTCTGATCATAGGAAAGTCTTCCAGCAAAAACAGAAATGATAAGTTTAAAAGTCCTGAATCTGCTCACACTTTTTACTTCTGTCACACTTTATAACTTAAGACATTATTCTCAGCAAGTCTTTTAAGGTTTTTTCTTTCTTGTCACCAAAGCCCAGCACATACCAGTAAGGACTCTTTTATACAGCACTCCATCCTTCTCAGGCAATTTCTTTTGCTGGAGAACAGCTTTTCAAAAAGATGCAGCGTTGCTTTTTCAAGACTGGGGAGATGCCGAAACCAGAGGCTGACCACAGAGGACGTGGGTAGAACAATCTTTTCCCTTTGAGCAACAAATAAGCAGAACGTTAAACAGAAATAGATTCCTGCTAAAAAGAAAATAAGACATGTTCAAATGGAAATTACTAATTAAGTGTGTGAAGTTTCTCATCACGGTTTGACAGCAATTGATATTTATGCACCTATTTGCAAAATACTATGATAATCATCTACCTAAGAACTTACAGAAATGGAGGCTCAGAAGATGGGGGCTTCTTCCAAACCTATGAACACATACATAGTGAATAAAGGGAAAGAGGAAAAATGAGTTGGACAAAAGCCCTGTGATGTCCATGAAATATGGTCATGAAGTTAAAAACATGTTATATCTAAAATGTTTGAAGTAGTAAAGTACACTAAGACCTATGCTGAATCCACAGCACCAAAGACATTACCTGGCCCTCAGAGCCTCCATTTACTATTAAATAAAAATGGCTAGAAGAATCTGATGTGGTAACACCTATAATTCAGAGCAGAGACCACCCTGTGAATACTCAATAACTAAATGCAAATCTTGATGGGAGATGGCCTAGCTGGTGCATCATGGGCCTCGTGTTAGAGCCCAACCATGTCATGTAGCTTTATTTCTGCCTTCTGTCTTTTGTGTGCAGTGTAAATGTGTGTGACAGTGTGCATGTGTGTATTTCTGTGCACAAGTATATGCAGTGGTCACAAGACAGCATGAGATCTTTCCATCACTCTCCACCTTCACTCCTTGGAGGCAGGGTCTCTCCCTGAAACTGCAGTGCATAGTTGTTTTTTCTTTCTTTTGGCTAGGCTGGCAGCCAGCTAGCACAGCAATTCTCCTGTCTCCATGGATTCCCCCACACTCACACACAAACGTGTACTGGAGTAACGGGCATATGGGAGAACACTCCCAACTTGGAACTTGGGTGAGGGCACTGCCTGGGTAGGAGTACTGCTGAGCATGTCACTGGCACCCACACCTCCTCAATCTTAGTCTAAAGGTATACCCCAGCTTGTGTGGGACAAGCACATAGTCATAAACAGGAACCCCTGTGACTTTCAAAAGTCTATTCAAACTTATTAGTCATACAGTTGCCACATATTACAGTCACCTTATGTAGTCACTGGTGTTAGTCATCTATGCTCCCAGGAGCTAAATGTACTTACACTTCTCTCATCAACTGTATAGATGATTTTTTATGCCAATCACTTCTCTGTCACTCTGGATACCACACTGATGTCTACTGCTTCAATCTAACTCTGAGGCCAACTACCCATAGTTAGTGCACCCATCAGTAAAAGACTCATCTATAAAGTATGAGTCTTCTGGTTAAAAACAGTTTCTCATAATCTTCTCTTCAGGTGTAACAATTTGAAAAGCAGCTCAGAATTCACAACAACCAGTTCATTATAAAAGGAATGGCCAAAGGGAAAAGACATACAAGATACAGTGGGAGATGGGCTAGAGTTTGTAAGCCCTCTCCAGGTACACTATTGTCCCATCATCTTTGTATTCATCAACCTGGTTGTTCATCAAGCCTGCAGTTTAGCTGATGCATTATTGGCCACTGGAATTTGCTCCCAATTCTGTTGGTCACAAGTCTGGTCGCTCTGGGGCTAGCACTGATCATGAAGCTCTCTAGGGGCCAACAAGACTCACAACTTATCCTAAACTTATATATAGCTGAAAAGGGCCTAACACACCAAAGATCCACCCATTACCTCTATCACTGAGGAAATCTCAAGCTTTAGAAGCTTGGACAAAGACCACACATGTATTTCTTACTGTTATAACCTTGAAGCCATGTATCCACTTCCTCCTCATCTGCTTCAAGCACGGGAAAGAAACCTCTGCATGCCGTCATCAGACTCCCCAGTGCTTCTGAAACACTGGATTTGGGTTTAGTTCAGAGGACATGACATACTCAGTTTTTAACACTCCATAGATTAATCAAAGAATCTTAGCAGCTCTCGCACCTCTGAAGCTATAGCTTACAGATACTGGGAAAAGACTCCCAAGGATGAATTTTTTAAAGAGTTAGGTCCTACATTTAGGTCAAGAAATTAAAAGGTTCCTCTAGGTTATCTAAACCACGAAGAGGAACCACCACAAGTTGTTTAGAGGAAACAGACTGCCCATTTCTGGAAATGTGTGATTGTATTTGGAAACCAAGGCCAAAGACGCCCAGCCAATTATAAAACACAGGAATCCCACTGTGTGCTGTGGCAAGCAGTCAAGAAGCTGAACACAGGGCAAGGATACTTTGGTCAAAGAAAGCCGGGGTTTCTAGAAGGCCACAAAACCCATGTGGGAAACCGTTCAAGCTGGGAGGGGTGCAGGGCGTGGAGCCACAATCTGCATGGCTCACTGAGTCAGCCTCCCTTGTGGACATGTGGCTTATGGGCTCTCCACAGGACAGCATCCATGGAAAGGTTCCAGCTGATGAGGCTGCTGGTCTGAAGTTGTTGGAATTGGACACGCTGAGGACCACCCAGCATTTCTGGACAGTCTGTTCCTTGTGGATTAGTAGACATAACTTTCCAAACCAAATAAACTTTATTAGTTGCTGAGGTAGAACACTCTAGCATAAGAGAAATGAGAGCAAGGGTAGGCGGGCAGACCCTGGGCTCTTGGATACCTCGGCTCCTGGTTGGTAATTTCTAAAACTGCTATTGAGGTTTACAAAAGATGCCAAAGGCATTCTGCTTTAATCATTGTCCAAAGAGAAAGGCTGGACACAGAGACATTTCTGCCAGCGGATTAATTCATAAGGAGATAGTGTCCCCTGTGCTACGGAGTATGAAAGATGAGAGCTGGTGGGAAACCTGTTAGAACCCCAAGTGACTCAACTAAACTGCAGATAACAATTAATTACTCAACAGTCATGAATAACATGGCAGATTTCTCAGAAAATTCAGAGGTACTGAGTAAACTGTGACAGAAGGATTGAAGAAGATAAAAAATGACTTAATTTTTCACGGTCATTTATGGATGCTTTTCACCTGTGTATGAGTGAGTGCCATATGTGTGAAGGTGCCAACAGGGGCCAGAAGAGGACACCAGATCCCCTGGACTGGGCTGGAGTCATACAGCTGTGAGCTTCCTAACATGGATGCTGGGAACTAAATTCAGGTTCTCTGAAAGAGTACTTGTGTGCTCTTAGCCCTTAGCCATCTCGCCAGTTCCTGATCTCAGATTTTAACCATGAAAATTATGCTTCAATGTTTCACTCTGTTTATTTGGTTGGTTGGTTTTTTTCAGACAAGGTCTGTTATAGCCCAGGGTGGCCTTCATTCCTGGCAATCCTCCTGTCTCAATCTCCTGAGTGCTGGGATACAAGTGTGAGCTACCACATATAGTTCTTGTTTTGACTTTTTTTTTTAAAGGTTTGTTTGTATGAGTACACTGTCTTTAGACACACCAGAAGAGGGCATCAGATCCCATTACAGATGGTTGTGAGTCACCATGTCGTTGTTGGGAATTGAACTCAGGACCTCTGGATGACCAGTCAGTGCTCTTAACTGCTGAGCCATCTCTCCAGCTCTTGTTCTGACCTTTTTAAAAAACATTAAACAACTCAGCCTTCTCTGAATGATCTGCTTCCATAGGAAATGACACATTTATTGTTTGTAAGATGCTAAGAGTTATACATGAAAAATGGAGATACTCTACAAGAACTCTCTTCTTTTGAGCTTTATCATTTCCCAAATGCAATGAATGATACAACAGGTCACCTGAGAGGAAGAAAATCACCCACAGGTGATAGTCAAGATTTCAAAACAAAGCAATGGCTAGCGAGTTAAGAGAAGGCTGAAATGTTGTGCACATGTGACAGACAACAAACGCTGCTGGACCAGATTGAGGCTGAACAGACAGAAAGACAGGTGTGCTCATATAACATGTAAATATGGTAGCCCACAGAATTCACACTTACTGGGGTCTTCCCCTAGATAACATGACGTATCTTTACAGAGACCAAATCACATTTAGAGTTTATATGGAAGATGATAAAACAAGCAACACACACACACACACACAGAAGCATGCATGCATGCACCTACGCACCACAATTAAACTACAAAGAAATAGAAATGAGAAGGAACCAGCCTTATTTTATTATACATATCAGACTCTACTACTAAAAACTGTTACCAGGGCATGAATACCTAATAAGTCAGAATAGAAAGTAGCAAGGCAGGCCCATCTGAATTTAGAAGCTGAGCACTGGCTGAGGGAACTCCTAGGCTACTATGGGCAGGAGGAGGCTGGCATACTTCACCACACCAGAAATGGCCAAATGTTCTGCAACCTGAAAATGAAGCAAGGGAACCTACCATTTTAACAAAGACTTTGCAAAACAAACCTACAGATCAAAAAAAAAAAAAAAAAAAAAAGAAAAAAAAAGAAAAAAAAAAGAAAAGGAAAGGAACTTATGAATCAAACACAATAGTGGGCTTTGAACTCTGATTCTAACAAACTAAAAGAAAAAAAATCACAAAGCAAGGGGAACATAAATCCTGATTAGATAAGATGATTATAAGAAACTAAACCTGGGAGGCTCTGCTAGTGCATGACAAATACAGAGGGGGACACCCTCAGCCAGCCACTGAACTGAGCACAGGGTCCCCAGTGGGGGAGCTAGAGAAAGGACCCAAGGAACTGAAGGGCTTTGCAGCGCCATAGGAAGAACAATGATATGAGTCACCCAGTACTCCCAGAGCTCCCAGGGACAAAATCATCAACCAGAGCATACACATGGTGTTACCCATGGCTCCAGACGCATAGGCAGCAGAGAATGGCCTTGTTGGACATCAAAGGGAGGAGAGGCCCCTGGTCCTGGAAAGGCTTGATGCAGCAGTGTAGGGGAGTACCAGGACAGGGAAGAGGGAAGAGGTTGATTGGGGAACAAGGGGAGGATAGATGGCTTATGGGACTTGGGGGTGGGGAACCAGGAAAGGGGAAATCATTTGAAATGTAAATAAAGAATATATCAAATAAATAAATAAATAAATAAATAAATAAATAAATAGAAGCTAAACAATAAAAAAAATTCCCAAAAAGGAAACTAATAATAATTTTAGATGCACTAGTGGTGTTATATATGTCTTTTAGATGTTTTACATTTTATTTATGCATCATTTAAGTATTTAAGTAGGCATGGGGACACCACAGAAGACATGTGGAGGTCAGAGGACAATTTGCAAGAGTTGATTCTGTCTTTCCTTCAGTGAACCTGCATCACCATACTTGGCTGCAAGTACCCTTACCTGCTAGGTCATTTTGCTGGCCCTACAGGTCTATTTTGGAAAAAAAAAAAAATAAAACTTACATGTTTAACAACACCCATTTTCTATCTAACAGCATTTAAATAACAAAGAATTGAGGGAAATATATTAATAAAATACTTTTAAAGCATAGTGCTTTTAAGAAACTAAAGGAACATAACTAGTAAATATTTTTAAATTACATTAATGTTCTTCTCATATTTTATGCGTTGTGTGCTTATGTGAGTATACAGATGCTGCACCCATAGTATGTACACTGAAAAAAATCACAATAACTCTGCACTTTGGATTTTTAGCATGAAAAAAAATCTTATTTTCTAAGACTGAGTAGACTCTAGAGATTTCCATAAGAAAGAAATACTGATCCAAACCCTGTAGAGAAGTCACTCTCAGCAAAAGGTCAATGTGGAGTCCAGGACTTTTCAGAGATTCACGTAAAGCTTTTTCTTTTACTATGCTTTTGTGATCTCTGGATATACATGGTATAAACCTTTTAATCCCATTAAAATATTAAAAAAAAAGTCTCAGTTTGCTGTTTTCTCTTGTGCCTACATGGAAATGTAATAAAAGGAAGTGCATATTCCTTTTGTTTGTTTGCAATAATATGTTTCTAAACTTTTGAAGGAGGCTAGAGAGATAGGTCAGTGGCTGAGAACACATGCGTTGTTCTTGCAAAGAACTCAGGTTTGATTCCTAGTACCCACATGGTGGCTAACCACTCTCTGTAACCCTAGTTCCAGGTGATCCAACACGGCACACACATAGTACAAATACATCCGAGCAGGCAAAATATTATTCATAAATTAAAAATAAATTTAAAAGAATTAAACTTTTGAAAAGTTTTCTAAACTTGTACCTAAATTTAGATAATTATATTTTATATAAAATGTCTTATCAAGATGCAATATATATTTTATAGTTACATATTTTAATGACTTGTATTATTTTACAATTTTCCAATATTTCATACAAAATAAAATGTATAGTGTTTTTCTAAATTTAAGAATGGATGGTTGACTTTTAAAAGGAAGATTAACAGAACACCAATAGCGTATGCTCTAAGATCAAAAATTGACAAATGGGACCTCCTAAAATTACCAAGTTTCTGTACAGCAAAGGACACCATCAAAAGGACAAATCGGCAACCAACAAATTGGGAAAAGATCTTCACCAATCCTACATCAGATAGAGGGCTAATATCCAATATATATAAAGAACTCAAGAAGTTAGACTACAGAAAACCAAACAACCCTATTAAAAAATGGGGTACAGAGTTAAACAAAGAATTCTCACCTGAAGAACTTCGGATGGCAGAGAAGCATCTTAAAAAATGCTCAACTTCATTAGTCATTAGGGAAATGCAAATCAAAACAACCCTGAGATTTCACCTTACACCAGTCAGAATGGCTAAGATTAAAAATTCAGGAGACAGCAGGTGTTGGAGAGGATGTGGAGAAAGAGGAACACTCCTTCACTACTGGTGGGGTTGCAGACTGGTACAACCACTCTGGAAATCAGTCTGGCGGTTCCTCCGAAAACTGGGCACTTCAGTTCCAGAAGATCCTGCTATACCACTCCTGGGCATATACCCAGAGGATTCCCCACCATGTAATAAGGATACATGCTTTACTATGTTCATAGCAGCCCTATTTATAATTGCCAGATGCTGGAAAGAACCCAGCTATCCCTCAAAAGAAGAGTGGATGCAAAAAATGTGGTATATCTACACAATGGAGTACTATTCAGCCATTAGAAACAATGAATTCATGACATTCTTGGGCAAATGGATGGAGCTAGAGAACATCATACCAAGTGAGGTAACCCAGACTCAAAAGGTGAATCATGGTATGCACTCACTAATAAGTGGATATTAACCTAGAAAACTGGAATACCCAAAACATAATCCATACATCAAATGAGGTACAAGAAGAAAGGAGGAGTGGTCCCTTGTTCTGGAAAGACTCAGTGAAGCAGTATTCGGCAAAACCAGAACGGGGAAGTGGGAAGGGGTGGGTGGGAGGACAGGGGGAGAGAAGGGGGCTTATGGGACTTTCGGAGAGTGGGGGGCTAGAAAAGGGGAAATCATTTGAAATGTAATTAAAAAATATATCGAATAAAAAAATAAATAAAAAAAGGAAGATTAAACTTTTGAAAACTTTTCTAAACTTGTATCTGAATTTAAATATTTATTTTATATAAAATGTCTTATCAAGATGAAGTATATATTTTAGTTACATATTTTAAAATAACTTAATTATAATTTACCAATATTTCATACAAAATAAAAAATATATTTAAGAATGGGTAAGCTGGCTGACTTTTTTTTTTTAATTTTATTCAATATATTTTTTATTTACATTTCAAATGATTTCCCCTTTTCTGGTTCCCCACTCCCCGAAAGTCACATAAGCCCCCTTCCCTCCCTCTGTTCTCCCACCCATCCCTTCCCACTTCCCCGTTCTGGTTTTGTCTTATACTGCTACACTAGATCTTTCCAGAACTAGGGGCCACTCCTCCGTTCTTCTTGTACCTCATTTGAAGTGTGGATTATGTTTTGCATATTCCAGTTTTCCAAGCTAATATCCACTTATTAGTGAGTGCATACCATGATTGATCTTTTGAGACTGGGTTACCTCACTTAGTATGATGTTCTCTAGCTCCATCCATTTGCCTAAGAATTTCATGAATTCATTGTTTCTAATGGCTGAATAGTACTCCATTGTGTAGATATACCACATTTTTTGCATCCATTCTTCTGTTGAGGGATACCTGTGTTCTTTCCAGCTTCTGCCTATTATAAATAGGCCTGCTAATCCTCTGGGTATATGCCCAGGAGTGGTATAGCAGGATCTTTCGGAAGTGACATGCCCAGTTTTCTGAGGGACTGCCAGACTGATTTCCAGAGTGGTTGTACTAATTTGCAACTCCACCAGCAGTGGAGGAGTGTTCCTCTTTCTCCACATCCTCCCCAACATCTGCTGTCTCCTGAGTTTTTAATCTTAGCCATTCTGACTGGTGTAAGGTGAAATCTCAGGGTTGTTTTGATTTGCATTTCCCTGCTGACTAGTGAAGTTGAGCATTTTTTAAGATGCTTCTCCACCATCCAAAGTTCTTCAGGTGAGAATTCTTTGTTTAACTCTGTACCCCATTTTTAATAGGGTTATTTGGTTTTCTGGGGTCTAACTTCTTGAGTTCTTTGTATATATTGGATATTAGCCCTCTATCTACTGTAGGGTTGGTATAGATCTCTTCCCAATTTGTTGGTTGCCCATTTGTCCTTTTGATGGTGTCCTTTGCTTTACAGAAACTTTGTAATTTTATGAGGTCCCATTTGTCAATTCTTGATCTTAGAGCATAAGCTATTGGTGTTCTGTTCAGAAACTTTCCCCCTGTACCGATGTCCTCAAGGGTCTTCCCCAGTTTCTTTTCTATTAGCTTCAGAGTATCTGGCTTTATATGGAGGTCCTTGATCCATTTGGATTTGAGCTTAGTACAAGGAGACAAGGATGGATCAATTCGCATTCTTATGCATGCTGACCTCCAGTTGAACCAGCACCATTTGTTGAAAAGGCTATCTTTTTTTTATTGGATGTTTCAGCCCCTTTGTCGAGGATCAAGTGGCCATAGGTGTGTGGGTTCATTTCTGGATCTTCAATCCTGTTCCATTGATCC
Source organism: Apodemus sylvaticus (assembly GCF_947179515.1). Taxonomy (NCBI): domain Eukaryota; kingdom Metazoa; phylum Chordata; class Mammalia; order Rodentia; family Muridae; genus Apodemus; species Apodemus sylvaticus. The sequence goes on along the minus strand of NC_067485.1, from coordinate 2,139,937 downwards.
GCCTGCCTGTCACTGTACCAATACCATGCAGTTTTTAACACTATTGCTCTGTAGTATTGCTTGAGGTCAGGGATACTGATTCCCCCAGAATTTCTTTTGTTGTTGAGAATAGTTTTAGCTATCCTGGGTTTTTTGTTATTCCAGATGAATTTGAGAATTGCTCTTTCTAACTCTATGAAGAATTGAGTTGGGATTGCGTTGAATCTATATATTGCTTTTGGCAAAATGGGCATTTTAACTATATCAATCCTGCTGATCCATGAGCATGGGAGGTTTTTCCATTTTTTGAGGTCTTCCTCTATTTCCTTCTTCAGAGTCTTGAAGTTCTTGTCATATAGATCTTTCACGTGTTTGGTAAGAGTCACCCGCTGGCTGACTTTTAAAGGGGAGATTAAAAGATCTGCACTCTTATCCAATAGCTATTCTGTCAGAAGATAAAGCAGACAGATCAGAGCACTGACTCATGAGGCCCAGGCATCTCCAGGGCATGTGTGCAGACACAAATGAGAGCAGGACTGAGGACAGTGTCTTCCTGGCTTTAGAGCAGTGAGCATTTGCTGTCTGCTGTCTGTGTCTTCTGTTGCACAGGGCTTACATGCTATTACAGTGCATGTTCACTGTAGCATCAGTTAGAGACCTCCAAAACTTTCAGTGGCCGCCAATGGTCATTAAAGGTTGTAAAAAAATGAATCAGATAATTCAAAAGCTGCTACAGCTCATTTGTGTCTCCCTAGGTGTGACCCTGCAGGCATGACTGGACTTGCTGTGCTGTGCTACTGTCCATCTACTGGCAGTGTGAGCCACGGACCAAAGACCTTTTCTGTGGAGCTCGTCTACAGACAAAAAGAGTGCTGAGTGACTATACAGACTTTCATGGATTTTCCTGAACCACCATGCTAAGAGTGCAAAAGCAACAGCAAGTGAATGCAGCTGGGTGATCCGGGACAATGGGGACAGTCACCACACCCTCACCTGTGCCTCCTCAGGGAAAGCTGACCTGGTCAGTCAGAGCATGGGATGAGCCTGTATAAATACATATTTGTTAATTGTCACTCTTGAGAAGAGTTTTAGAAATTCTTCATAGTAGAGGAAAACACACCAGACACTTTGCCCCATGGCCAGCCTATGCTGTCTGCATAGAGGCACTACCATGCTAGTGTGAGCACTTGCCTCATGTGACACTTAGTTCCACGAACAGTGACTTGAAAGAATGATAATCTGCCAATAGTGTTATTCATGTGGGTATATGGCACACACTTTCTCAACAACTAGCTAAGTGACCAAATTACCTTAAATAAAAAAAAAGGGGGGGGGGGGCTGGAAAGATGGCTCAGCAGTTAAGAGCACGGACTGCTTTTCCAGAGGTCCTGAGTTCAATTTCCAGCAACCACATGGTGGCTCACAACCATCTGTAATGGGGATCTGATGCACTCTTCTGGTGTGTCTGAAGACAGCAACAGTGTACTCACATAAAATAAATAAATAAATCTTTAAAAACTGGAAAAAAAGAAACAGATACTTAAGGGGGGGGGGGAGGTGCTGGAGAGGTGGCTCAGCAGTTAAGAGCACCAACTGCTTTTCCAGAAGTCCTGAGTTCAATTCCCAGCAACCACATGGTGGCTCACAACCATCTGTAATGGGGATCTGAGGCTCTCTTCTGGCATGTCTGAAGAGAGCAATTGTGTATTCATATACATAAAATAAATAAATAAATCTTTTTAAAAAAGAAAAAAGAAAGAAAAAGAAAAAAAACAGGATAGAATCTGTGACCCATAATAGGCATGAAGGGTTTTTGTTCATTTTATTTATTTTAAGATCATTTACTGGCATGTACCTGTAATCCCACTGCAAGGTAGGCAGAGATAAGAGGATCCCTAGGGCATTTTATTTAAGATAAATCACTTATTATTACCACTAAGCATTTGTGTGAGGTGACAGTGCATGCATGCCATGACACCTGTGCTAAGAGGACAACTTTTTGGAAGCCAGTTCTATCCTCCAACTGTGAGTTCACACATCCACCTAGGCTGACAGGCTTTCACCCCTGATATACTACTGACAGCTCACTCACATTTAAGCTCTTAAGCAGAAATTAGAATCTTGGAAAAATTTTGGCAGCTTTTCAACACTTCGTGACATGTCAACCAAGATGACAGAGAGAATAGCAGCTGAAAGTTCTCACCATATAACAAAATATGCCAACACTAGGAAGGTGCACCTAACATAAGGATGGACATTTTTCAAATTATGCTACAAAGCCACACAGAGGTGCAAGAGCAAACTGCAAAACAGACTTATAACTGTGTATGAGTGTGTATGTATATGGTGTATGTGCACATGTAGACATCAGATACTAGGTGTCATCTGCAATCACTCTCCAGTTTATTTTTTGAGGCAGGATCTCCAACTTGGCCTGGAGCTTGCTGATTTGGTTAGGCTGCCCAGGTATCCTTCTGTCTCTGCTTGCCTTTCACTAGGCTAGCAGGTACATGCTACCACAATGGGCTTTTTCTACACAAGTGCTGGGAATCTACAGTCAGGGACTCATGCTTGCAAGGCAAGTACTTTGCCAAGTGAACCACCACCCCAGGCCAGGGCATTATATTTTAATGTAAAAAAATTTTATTAATATAACCTCAGATCCTATACTGCAACTAACCTTTGAAAACATGACCATTTCAAATTTAGGTCAAAGCAAACTATCCTCTCCTATCTCCAGTTCTCCAACAGCTATTATGATATCACTGCCTTTCCAATTATGTAACTGTGTAGGGATAGGCATTTCCACCAAAGCTCCTCCTCTTCCTCCTCTTCTTCTTCTTCTTCTCTTCTCCTTCTTTCTTCCTTCTCCTTCCTCCTTCTTCTTCCTCCTCCTTCTTCCTTCTCCCTCCCACCATCCCCTTCCCCAAGTTCCTCCTTCTCTTCCTCTTCTTGTGCAAATTTATGCACATGTCAAGGCCAGGTAACCAACTCTATCACCTTCCACCTTATTCCCTTGAGATACAGTCTCTCACTGAACGTGGATCTTCCCATTTGGAGGCCTGGCTGGTTGACCAAAAAAGCCCCAGGGACCCACCTATTTCAAACCCACACCCCAACGCTTGGGTTGCAGGTATGTATAACCATGCACAGCTTTTTTGTGGTTGAAAAGGATATAAGGATTATGCTGGCTCAGCCAGTGTTCCTATCTACTAAGCCATCTTCACAGTCCTTTATTATTGTTTTTAAATAAAGCAATTTTCTTTTGAAGGAATATTCTCCTGTCCTCCTTCCCTCCATTTGAAGAACTGAGAATCAAATCCATGCCTTGTGCTGGGCAAGTATTCTACCCCAACTCAGAAAGCATTTTTTAAATTTCTGGTTGTGATTTCATATATGACAAATATTGAGATGTATAATCCACATAAATCTCTTTGGGATCCTTGGAAATTTTTAAGAGCACTAAAGGGAACTGAGATGGCTGAGGTACGGGGTGGTGATTATAAATACACTTGCTGCCATGCATGATGACCTGAGTTCAGTCACTGGTACTCAGATGGAGTAAAAAGAAAATCAATTCCTGTAGCCTGTCCTAAGACCATAAATAAATAAATAAATGAATAAATAAATAAATGTAATGAAATATAAAGAGAACCTGAAAACATTAAATATACTGTCATCACAGGCGGGTTTGTCTGCCAGCCTGCCAGGCTCAGCCCGAGTCCTGCCCAGGGAGCTGCTGAAGGAGAGAAGCCCCGCGGCCATATTTGCTGCCTGCCCAGACAGAAAAGGATCACTAGGTACTGTATCACCCTGAGCTTTAGATTTCTGGTGGTGCAAACCTCCAGGGGTCTGCCTGCACTCAAGAACTGAGCACATAGGTGGGTTTGTCTGTCAGTCCGTGGGTCGCAGGGCCTGTGAGCTGTGGCCATATTTGCTGCCTGCCCGGACAGAAAAGGATCACTAAGTACTGTATCACCCTGAGCTTTAGATTTCTGGTGGTGCAAACTGCCAGGGGTCTGCCTGCACTCAGGAACTGAGCACATAGGCGGTTCATCTGCAAGCCAGTCCATCGCAGGACCTGTATCCTATGTGAGAATCAACAGAGGGAGTGACCCCCCACCACAACATCTTCGCTCCAAAATAGAGCAGACAGAGAACACCTGGTTGACCTTGACAACCTAAGTATAACATTGTTTGAGGCAAGACTGAGAAGGGCTCCAAAGGCACAAAAGAGGAAGGCAGCATATCAGTAATCTGTGCCAGAGGAAACCCAGTCATCCAGTGTTGCAGAGATAACCTTAAAGATCCACAGTAGGTTGAAGCACCAGCCAGTGACAATAACACCATCTAACACCTGGGAGAACTAGATGGCTAAAGGCAAACGTAGGAATGTTACTAACAGAAACCAAGGCATTATGGCAGCATCTGAACCCAATTCTCCAACATTAGCAAGTCCTGGATACCCCAACACACCAGAAAAACAAGATTTGGATTTAAAATCACTGGTCATGATGCTGGTATAGGAACACATGAAGGGCATACTTAAAGAAATTCAGGAGAAAATGGATCAAATATTAGAAGCCCTTACAAGGGAAACACAAAAATCATTGAAAGAAAATTCAGGAAAATACAAAAGCCAATAAGAAGGAAACACAAAAATCACTTAAAGAAATACAGGAGAACTTTGATCAACAGGCAGAAGTCATGAAAGAGGAAACACAAAAATCTCTTAAAGAATTACAGGAAAGCACAAACAAGCAAGTGAAGGAGCTAAGCAAAACCATCCAGGATCTAAAATCAGAAGTAGAAACAACTAAGAAAACTCAAAGGGAGACAACTTTGGAGATAGAAAGCCTTGGGAAGAAATCAGTGGACATAGATGCAAATATCAACAACAGAATACAAGAGATAGAAGAAAGAATCTCAGATGCTGAAGATACCACAGAAACCATGGACTCAACAGTCAAAGAAAATGCAAAATGCAAAAAGCTTGTAACCCAAAATATCCAGGAAATCCAGGACACAATGAGAAAGCCAAATCTAAGGATAACAGGCATTGATAAGAGTGAACATTTACAACTTAAAAGGCCAGCAAATATCTTCAACAAAATTATGGAAGAAAACTTCCCTAACCTAAAGAGAGAGATGCCCATGAATCTACAAGAAGCCTACAGAACTCCAAACAGACTGGACCAGAACAGAACTACCTCCCGTCACATAATAATCAAAACCCCAAATGTACTAAACAAAGAGAGAATACTTAGAGAAGTAAGAGAAAAAGGGCAAGTAACATATAAAGGAAGACCTATCAGAATTACACCAGATTTCTCACCAGAGACCATGAAAGCTAGAAGATCCTGGGCAGAGCTCATGCAGACTCTAAGAGAACACAAATGCCAGCCAAGACTACTATACTCAGCGAAACTCTCAATTACTATAGATGGAGAAACCAAGATTTTCCAAGACAAAACCAAGTTTACACAATATCTTTCTACAAACCCAGCCCTACAAAGGATAATAGGGGGGAAACATCATTACAACGAGGGAAACTATACCCTGGAAAGAGCAGGATATTAAGCTTCTTTCATCAAACCCAAAAGAAGATAACCACACACGTATAAAATTAAAATAAAAAATGATAGGAAGCAATAACCACTACTCCGGGGCTTCCGGGCGGCCAGCGGGGAGAAGTCGGTGAGAAGTCGGTGTGCTCCGGTGAATCCAGCTGGGGGGGGGGGGGCAGTGGGAGCCTTCAGGTACCTGCTTTGGGATCTGAACAGCCTGGGCCACAGCACTCGGTCTCCAGGAAGTACTGGAGACCTGGTGTGCACCCAGAGGCAGTCTGGGAGCTCACAGCACAGCTCGTTCCTGTGGCACAGAGCTTAGGCTTCAGTCCTGAGGCCTCTGGCTGTAGCCCTCAGACCACTCCGCTTCCGGATCCAGATCAGCCTGGGTGGCAACACCACATCTCCAGGTCCTGAAAGAGGCAAGAGGGGCTTCCGGGCGGCCAGCGGGGAGAAATCTGTGTGCTCAGGTGAATCCAGCAGGCCCCAGCAAGAGCCTTCAGGTGTCTGCTTCGGGATCTGAACAGCCTGGGCAACAGCACCCTGTCTACAGGCAGTGCAGGAGGTAAGCTGTGCACCAGAGGCCACCTGGGAAGGGGCAGCTTGCACTGGTGAGTCCAGCATTGACATGACCAACTATCACCAGTGAGAACTAGATGGCAAAAGGCAAACACAGGAACGTCACTAACAGAAATCAAGGCAATATGGCAACATCTGAACCCAATTCTCCTTTACCAGCATGTCCTGGATACCACATCACACCAGTAAAACAAGATTTGGATTTAAAATCACTGGTCATGATGCTGGTACAGGAACACATGAAGGAAATACTTAAAGAAATTCAGGAGAAAATGGATCAAAAGTTAGAAGCCCTTGCAAGGGAAACACAAAAATCATTGAAAGAAATCCAGGAGAATACAAAAGCCAATAATGAGGAAACACAAAAAACACTTAAAGAAATACAGGAGAACTTTGATCAACAGGCAGAAGTCATGAAAGAGGAAACACAAAAATCTCTTAAAGAATTACAGGAAAGCACAAACAAGCAAGTGAAGGAGCTAAGCAAAACCATCCAGGACCTAAAATCAGAAGTAGAAACAACTAAGAAAACTCAAAGGGAGACAACTTTGGAGATAGAAAGCCTTGGGAAGAAATCAGGGTACATAGATGCAAATATCAACAACAGAATACAAGAGATAGAAGAAAGAATCTCAGATGCTGAAGATACCATAGAAACCATGGACTCAACAGTCAAAGAAAATGCAAAAAGCAAAAAGCTTGTAACCCAAAATATCCAGGAAATCCAGGACACAATGAGAAGACCAAACCTAAGGATTATAGGCATAGATGAGAGTGAAGATTTACAACTTAAAGGGCCAGCAAATATCTTCAATAAAATTATGGAAGAAAACTTCCCTAACCTAAAGAGAGAGATGCCCATGAATATACAAGAAGCCTACAGAACTCCAAACAGACTGGACCAGAACAGAACTACCTCCCGTCACATAATAATCAAAACCCCAAATGTACTAAACAAAGAGAGAATACTTAGAGAAGTAAGAGAAAAAGGGCAAGTAACATATAAAGGAAGACCTAACAGAATTACACCAGACTTCTCACCAGAGACTATGAAAGCTAGAAGATCCTGGGCAGAGCTCATGGAGACTCTAAGAGAACACAAATGCCAGCCAAGACTACTATACCCAGCGAAACTCTCAATCACCGTAGGTGGAGAAACTAAGATATTCCATGACAAAACCAAGTTTACCCAATATCTATCCACAAACCCAGCCCTACAAAGGATAATAGGAGGAAAACACCAATACAAGGAGGGAAACTTCACCCTGGAAAAAGCAAGATAGTAACCTTTCATCAAACCCATAAGAAGTTAACCAATCAAATTTAAAAAATAACGTCAAAAATGACAGGAAGTAACAATCACTATTCCTTAATATCTCTTAACATCAATGGACTCAATGCCCCAATAAAAAGACATAGACTAACTGACTGGATATGTAAACAAGACCCTACATTTTGCTGCTTACAGGAAACACACCTAAAGGTCAAAAACAAACACTACCTTAGAGTAAAAGGCTGGAAGACAATTTTACAAGCAAATGGTCTCAGGAAACAAGCTGGAGTAGCCATTTTAATATCAGATAAAATTGACTTTCAACCCAAAGTCATGAAAAGAGACTCTGAGAGACACTTCTTGCTGGTCAAAGGAAAAATACAACAAGAAGAACTCTCAATCCTGAACATCTATGCTCCAAATGCAAGGGCACCCTCTTTTGTAAAAGAAACTTTATTAAAGCTCAAAGCACACATTGCACCTAACACAATAATTGTGGGTGACTTCAACACTGCACTTTCCTCAATGGACCGATCAGGAAAACAGAAACTAAACAGGGACACAATGAAACTAATTGAAGCTGTGGACCAATTAGATTTAACAGATATATATAGAACATTCTATCCTAAAGCAAAAGAATATATATACCTTTTTCTCAGCACCTCATGGTACCTTCTCCAAGATCGACCATATAATTAATTGGTCACAAGACAGACCTCAACAAATATAAGAAGATCGAACTAATCCCATGCCTCCTATCAGATCACGATGGAGTAAAAGTGGTCTTCAATAGCAACAAAAACAACGGAAAACCCACATACACATGGAAATTGAACAATATTCTACTCAATGATACCTTGCTCAAGGAAGAAATAAAGAAAGAAATTAAAGACTTTTTAGAACACAATGAAAATGAAGACACATCATACCCAAATATATGGGACACAATGAAAGCAGTGCTAAGGGGAAAACTCATAGCCCTGAGTGCCTCCAAAAAGAAAATGGAGAGAGCATACATTACCAGCTTAATGACACACCTGAAAGCCCTGGAACAAAAAGAAGCTATTTCACCCAGGAGGAGTAGAAGGCAGGAAATCATCAAACTCAGGGCTGAAATCAATCAAGTAGAAACAAAGAGAACCATACAAAGAATCAACAAAACCAGGAGCTGGTTCTTTGAGAAAATCAACAAGATAGAAAAACCCTTAGCCAGACTGACCAAAGGGCACAGAGAAAGTATCCAAATTAACAAACTTAGAAATGAAAAGGGAGATATAACAACAGAAACTGAGGAAATTCAAAAAATCATTAGATCCTACTACAAAAGCCTATACTCAACACAACTGGAGAATCTGGAGGAAATGGACAATTTCCTTGACAGATACCAAATACCAAAATTAAATCAGGACCAACTAGACCATCTAAACAGTCCCATAATGCCTAAAGAAATAGAAGGAGTCATAGAAAGTCTTCCAACAAAAAAAAGCACAGGACCAGATGGTTTCAGTGCAGAATTCTATCAGACATTCAAAGAAGAGTTAACACCAATACTCTTCAAATTATTCCACAAAACAGAAACAGAAGGAACAATACCCAATTCCTTCTACGAAGCCACAATCACACTGATACCAAAACCACACAAAGATCCAACAAAGAAAGAGAACTTCAGACCAATTTCCCTTATGAACATCGATGCAAAAGTACTCAATAAAATTCTTGCCAACCGAATCCAAGAACACATCAAAACGATCATCCAGCATGATCAAGTAGGCTTTATCCCGGGAATGCAGGGTTGGTTCAATATACGGAAATCCATCAATGCAATCCACTACATAAACAAACTCAAAGAAACAAACCACATGGTCATTTCATTGGATGCTGAAAAAGCATTTGACAAAATTCAGCATCCTTTCATGCTTAAAGTCTTGGAGAGAAAAGGAATTCAAGGCCCATTCCTAAACATAGTAAAAGATACAGCAAACCGGTAGCCAGCATCAAACTAAATGGAGAGAAACTTGAAGCAATCCCACTGAAATCAGGGACCAGACAAGGCTGCCCCCTTTCTCCTTATCTTTTCAATATTGTACTTGAGGTACTAGCCCAGGCAATTGGACAACATAAGGAGATCAAAGGGATACACATCGGAAAGGAAGAAGTCAAACTATCATTATTTGCAGACGACATGATAGTCTACCTAAGTGACCCAAAAAACTCCACTAGAGAGCTCCTACAGCTGATAAACAACTTCAGCAAAGTGGCAGGTTATAAAATCAACTCAAGCAAATCAGTGGCCTTCCTATACTCAAAGGATAAGCAGGCTGAGAAAGAAATTAGGGAAATGACCCCCTTCACAATAGCCACAAACAGTATAAAGTATCTTGGGGTGACTCTTACCAAACATGTAAAAGATCTGTATGACAAGAACTTCAAGACTCTGAAGAAGGAAATGGAAGAAGACCTCAAAAAATGGGAAAACCTCCCATGCTCATGGATCGGTAGAATCAATATAGTTAAAATGGCCATTTTGCCAAAAGCAATCTACAGATTCAATGCAATACCCATCAAAATCCCAACTCAATTCTTCACAGAGTTAGAAAGAGCAATTATCAAATTCATCTGGCACAACAAAAAACCCAGGATAGCTAAAACTATTCTCAGCAACAAAAGAAAGTCTGGGGGAATCAGTATCCCTGACCTCAAGCAATACTACAGAGCAATAGTGTTAAAAACTGCATGGTATTGGTACAGTGACAGGCAGGAGGATCAATGGAACAGGATTGAAGATCCAGAAATGAACCCACACACCTATGGCCACTTGATCCCCGACAAAGAGGCTGAAAACATCCAATGGAAAAAAGATAGCCTTTTCTACAAATGGTGCTGGTTCAACTGGAGGTCAGCATGCAGAAGAATGCCAATTGATCCATCCTTGTCTCCTTGTACTAAGCTCAAATCCAAATGGATCAAGGACCTCCACATAAAGCCAGACACTCTGAAGCTAATGGAAAAGAAACTGGGGAAGACCCTTGAGGACATCAGTACAGGGAGAAAGTTTCTGAACAGAACACCAATAGCGTATGCTCTAAGAGCAAGAATTGACAAATTGGACCTCATAAAATTACAAAGTTTCTGTAAGGCAAAGGACACCATCAAGAGGACAAATCGGCAACCAACAAATTGGGAAAAGATCTTCACCCATCCTACATCAGATAGAGGGCTAATATCCAATATATATAAAGAACTCAAGAAGTTAGACTCCAGAAAACCAAACAACCCTATTAAAAAATGGGGTACAGAGTTAAACAAAGAATTCTCACCTGAAGAACTTCGGATGGCGGAGAAGCATCTTGAAAAATGCTCAACTTCATTAGTCATTAGGGAAATGCAAATCAAAACAACCCTGAGATTTCACCTTACACCAGTCAGAATGGCTAAGATTAAAAATTCAGGAGACAGCAGGTGTTGGAGAGGGTGTGGAGAAAGAGGAACACTCCTCCACTGCTGGTGGGGTTGCAAATTGGTACAACCACTCTGGAAATCAGTCTGGCGGTTCCTCTGAAAACTGGGCACCTCACTTCCAGAAGATCCTGCTATACCACTCCTGGGCATATACCCAGAGGATTCCCCACCATGTAATAAGGATACATGCTCTACTATGTTCATAGCAGCCCTATTTATAATTGCCAGATGCTGGAAAGAACCCAGGTATCCTTCAACAGAAGAGTGGATGCAAAAAATGTGGTATATCTACACAATGGAGTACTATTCAGCCATTAGAAACAATGAATTCATGAAATTCTTAGGCAAATGGATGGAGCTAGAGAACATCATACTAAGTGAGGTAACCGAGACTCAAAAGGTGAATCATGGTATGCACTCACTAATAAGTGGTTATTAACCTAGAAAACTGGAATACCCAAAACATAATCCACACATCAAATGAGGTACAAGAAGAAAAGAGGAGTGGCCCCTGGTTCTGGAAAGACTCAGTGAAACAGTATTCCGCAAAACAAGAACAGGGAAGTGGGAAGGGGTGGGTGGGAGGACAGGGGAACAGAAGGGGACTTATGGGACTTTCGGGGAGTGGGGGGCTAGAAAAGGGGAAATCATTTGAAATGTAAATAAACTATATCGAATAAAAAAAAAAGAAAAAAAAAGAAAAAAATTGACTTTCAACCTAATGTCATCAAGAGACATGGAAGGTCACTACTTGCTGGTCAAAGGAAAAATCCAACAAGAAGAACTCTCAATCCTGAACATCTATGCCCCAAATACAAGGGCGCCCTCATTCATAAAAGAAACTTTACTAAAGCTCAAAGTACACATTGCACCTAACACAATAATTGTGGGTGACTTCAACACTCCACTCTCACCAATGGACTGATCAGGAAAACAGAAACTAAACAAGGAGACAATGAAACTAATTGAAGCTTTGAACCAATTGGAGTTAACAGATATATATAGAACTTTTTATCCCAAAGCAAAAGAATATACCTTTTTCTCAGCACCGCATGGTACCTTCTCCAAAATAGATCATATAGTAGGTCACACGACAGACCTCAACAAATATAAGAAAACTTAAATAATCCCATGCCTCCTATCAGATCACTATGTAGTAAAAGTGGTCTTTAGTAACAGTAAAAACAACAGAAAGCCCACATACACAAGGAAACTGAACAATAATCTACTCAATGATACCTTGGTCAAGGAAGAAATAAAGAAAGAAATCAAATATTTCTTAGAATTTAATGAAAATGAAGGCACAACATACACAAATCTATGGGACACAACGAAAGCAGTGCTAAGAGGAAAACTCATAGCTTTGAGTGCCTCCAAAAAGAAATTCGAGAGAGCATACACTAGAAGATTAACGGAACAACTGAAAGCCCTGGAACAAGAAGAAGCTAATTCACCCAGGAGGAGAAGAAGACAGGAAATCATCAAACTCAGGGCTGAAATCAATCAAGTAGAAACCAAGAGAACCATACAAAGAATCAACAGACCAAAAGCTGGTTCTTTGAAAAAATCAACAAGATAGATAAACCCTTAGCCAGACTAACCAAAGGGCACAGAGAAAGTATCCAAATTAACAAAATTAGAAATGAAAACGGAGATATTACAACAGAAACTAAGGAAATTCAAAAAATCATCAGATCCTACTACAAAAACCTGTACTCAACACAACTGGAGAATCTGGAGGAAATGGACATTTTCTTAGACAGATACCAATTACCAAAATTAAACCAGGATCAAATAGACCATCTAAACAGACCCATAACCCCTAAAGAAACCGAAGGGGTCATAGATAGGCTTCTGACCAAAAAAAGCACAGGACCAGATGGTTTCAGTGCAGAATTCTATCAGACCTTCAAAGAAGACTTAACACCAAAACTCTTTAAACTTTTCCACCAAATAGAAACAGAAGGAACACTACCCAACTCCTTATTCGAAGCCACTATTATGCTGATACCAAAACCACACAAAGATTCAACTAAGAAATAGAATTTCAGGCCAATTTCCCTTATGAATATCGATGCAAAAATACTAAATAAAATTCTTGCCCACCGAATCCAAGAACACATAAAAACAATCATCCACCATGATCAAGTAGGCTTCATCCCAGGGATGCAGGGATGGTTCAATATAAGGAAATCCATAAATGCTGTCCACTACATAAACAAATTCAAAGAAAAAAACTACATGATCATTTCATTAGATGCTGAAAAGGCATTTGACAAAATTCAGCATCCTTTCATGCTAAAAGTCTTGGAAAGGACAGGAATTCAAGGCCCATATCTAAACATAGTAAAAAGCAATATATAGCAAACCAGTAGCCAACATCAAACTAAATGGAGAGAAACTTGAAGCAATCCCACTATAATCAGGGACTAGACAAGGCTGCCCCTTCTCTCCCTATCTTTTCAATATAGTTCTTGAAGTCCTAGCTAGAGCAATTAGACAACATAAGGAAGTCAAAGGGATACAAATTGGAAAGGAAGAAGTCAAACTATCACTATTTGCAGATGATATGATAGTATACTTAAGTGACCCTAAAAACTCTACTAGAGAACTCCTCCAGCTGATAAACAACTTCAGCAAAGTGGCTGGCTACAAAATCAACGCAAGCAAATCAGTAGCCTTTATATATTGAAAGGATAAGCAGACTGAGAAAGAAATTAAGGAAATGATCCCCTTCACAATAGCTATAAACAGCATAAAGTATCTTGGGGTGACTCTAACCAAACAAGTGAAAGACCTATAGGACAAGAACTTCAGATCTCTGAAGAAGGAAATCAAAGAAGATCTCAGAAAATGGAAATTTTTTCCATGCTCGTGGATTGGCAGGATTAATATAGTTAAAATGGCCATCTTGCCAAAGGCAATCTACAGATTCAATGCTATCCCCATAAAAATCCCAACCCAGTTCTTCATAGAGCTAGAAAGAGCAATGCTCAAATTCATCTGGAATAACAAAAAACCCAGGATAGCTAAAACTATTCTCAACAGTAAAAGAACTTCAGGGGGATTCAGTATCCCAGACTTTAAACTCTACTACAAAGCAACAGTGATAAAAACTGCATGGTATTGGTACAATATCAGGCAAGCGGATCAATGGAATAGGATTGAAGACCCAGAAATGAACCAACACACCTATGGTCACTTGGTCTTCGACAAAGGAGCTAAAAGCATCCAGTGGAAAAAAGATAGTCTTTTCAACAAATGGTGCTGGTTCAATTGGAGGTCAGCATGCAGAAGAATGCGAATCGATCCATTCTTATCTCCTTGTACTAAGCTCAACTCCAAATGGATCAAGGACCTCCACATAAAACCTGACACACTGAAACTAATAGAAAAGAAACTGGGGAAGACCCTGGAGGACATGGGCACAGGGGAAAAGTTACTGAATAGAACACCAATAGCTTACGCTCTAAGATCAAGAATTGACAAATGGGACATCATAAAACTACAAAGTTTCTGTAGGCAAAGGACACTGTCAAAAGGACAAAACGTCCACCAACAGATTGGGAAAGAATCTTCACCAACCCCAAATCTGACAGAGGGCTAATATCTAATATATACAAAGAACTCAAGAAGGTAGAACCCAGAGAACCAAATAACCCCATTAAAAAGTGGGGTACCGAACTAAACAAAGAATTTTCACATGAAGAACTTCGGAGAGCCGAGAAACACCTTAAGAAATGTTCAACATCATTAATCATTAGGGAAATGCAAATCAAAACAACCCTGAGATTTCACCTCACACCAGTCAGAATGGCTAAGGTCAAAAACTCAGGAGACAGCAGGTGTTGGCGAGGATGTGGAGAAAGAGGAACACTCCTCCACTGCTGGTGGGATTGCAAGATGGTGCAACCACTTTGGAAATCAGTCTGGCGGTTCCTCAGAAAACTGGGCATGACACTTCCTGAGGACCCTGTTATACCACTCCTTGGCATATATCCAGAGGATTCTTCAGCATGTAATAAGGACACATGCTCCACTATGTTCATAGCAGCCGTATTTGTAGTAGCCAGAAGCTGGAAAGAACCTAGGTGTCCTTCAAGGGAGGAATGGATACAAAAAATGTGGTATATTTACACAATGGAGTACCATTCAGCCATTAGAAACAATGAATTCATGAAATTCTTAGACAAATGGATGGAGCTGGAGAACATCATACTAAGTGAGGTAACCCAGTCTCAAAAGATCAATCATGGTATGCACTCACTGATAAGTGGATATTAGCCTAGAAACTTTGAATACCCAGGACATAATCCACAAATTAAATGATGTTCAAAAAGAATGGAGGAGTGGCCCCTTGTTCTGGAAAGACTCAGTGCAAGAGTATAGGGGAATTCCAGAACAGGGAAGTGGGAAGAGGTGGATGGAAGAACAGGGGGACTAAAGAGGGCTTATGGGACTTGCGGGGAGTGGGGACCCAGAAAATGGGAAATCATTTGAAATGTAAATAAAAAAATATATCAATAAAAAAATAAAAAAAATATACTGTCATGTGTGTTCTCCATGCTACAACATTCTCCATCTAGGAGAAACAAATCAAGTGATAAGATGGATGTACTCACGACAAGAAGGCCTCATTTACAGCTTCAAAGAACTCAGGAGAGAGGACTTCCTGGGGCTCATGTCCATGGTAGGTAAGTAGAGCCTCTACTAGGGGTTGGATATCAGGCAGAGTGGCAAGAGGGACACAGACTTGTGACAGGGACATCATACGCTCAGGAGCCATCCTATTGGAGAAAAGGTAAGAAGTTATGGCCCAGACCTGAACACAGTCTTCCTGCTGAAAATTGTTGTTTTCTGTTCTCCTTCGTTCCACTAAGGGACTCCACTCAATGTTAACTGTTGCTATTTAAAGTTCAACTCAGTTTCAAAATCTTTGTAAAATGTAGATTGATGCCCTAAATGTAGATTGGTACTATAGATGTGACATACCACTGGCAACCAGTCCACATACAACTCCCCTGGCCACTATCAAGAGAGCCTACTGGACACTATCAGCTGAAACCGTGTCACTTTATACCAGGCTGCATCTTCTAACTGTCTTAGATGCTTGTTTTTCAAAAACCATATGGACAAACTCCTCAGCACAGAGAAAAGTTTACTAAAGGTTATCTGTGATGACACTGGGTACGTGAAAGTGTTGTAGTTAGTAGCTATTCCCAGCAGCAGCAAGCTGTACTGAACAGCACTGGGATAACTCCTAACTGAAAGCACAGAATGCTAGCACTCATGCTAGCCTGGGACCCTGACACATCTCAGGCTTTCCTCATTTACTCCACTGAATCCTGTTTAGTACAGTCTTTCTTTTCCTATTTTCCCCCCTCAAAAGAATTTTATAATTGAATAAGAAACAATTTTCCCTGGTAATTTTTCAAAGTGTGTTGAGCCAGTACATAGTTTTCATAAGAAATTCAACCCTCCTATGGAGTTCATTTAGTCTTATCAGAAAATTGATAAGACTCACATGCCTCACATGCTCTTTGAATCTTTTTATGAGCTTTTAAAGTCTTGTTTTTAATAGCCAAAACCATGAAATTCTGTTCCCTATCCATTAAAAATGAAAAATAACTCAGCCCCTCAAAACCTTGGACAAAAGTCAAAATTCATGTGTGGGGCATGGGCAGGTACCTTGTTTTTGAGAGCAGGTCTCTTGCTGGAACGTGGGACTCACTCATTAGATTAGGATGGATGAACAATGAGCCTCGGGAAGCCAACCTCTGTCTCTATCTCCCCAGGACTAGGATTACAAATGTACACATTATGCTCAGGCTTTTTACATGGAGGCAGGGGATCAAGCTAGGGTCACCCTGCTTGCACAGCAAGGGCCTCACCAACAAAGCTATTTCCTCAGTCCCAAACTGGGAATCTTCAGGTGCAGCTGCTGAATAAACTTTAACTTCAACCTGGCATCATCTTTCTGTGCTGAGGCAAAATGGTACCAGAACAGCACTTCAAACACACCCACCAAACCTGATTGGGGGATGGGGCATCACAGCCACAATGCCAGTAGCAACAACAACTAAAGTGCAACACTTTCTTACATATCTAAAGTTCTCTGTCAAGTTTTCAGATGTACAAATCAGAACCTCAGAACTAGAAACTGCAGGAATGGGCTACAAACTTTCTGGTTCATACCTGAATCAACAAAACTGTACCCACTTATGAAAACATACCTGTTATTATTCCTTTCATTAGTATAACTTCAAAAGTTCGAGTAGCCAAAGGGCCCCAAACACCATCCCAAACAGAAAAAGCTATTTTGCTCTCTTTGCTTCCACTAAGGGACTCCACTCAATGTTAACTCTTTGTTGCTAGACTGTTTAAAGTTCATCTCATATGAAGTTTCAAAATCTTCAGGAAATGTAGATTGATGCCCTGAGTTCAAAAGCAGAGAGGGTCAAAATTTAGCTTTCTTTAGAGAAGCTGATACAGTCATGTGACTAAGAAAAAAATCAACAATTCAATTATAGATATTTATAGTCTTTATCCAGGTCTTTGCTATAACAGCTACAAGGTGTGATGCTGTGACACTTCTAACAAGTCATCTCACTGTATAGTCCTGTGGCTTGCTGCAGAAAGCAGGGAGGCTAGAGACAACCAGGCAGGAGGGATAGTTCTAGCAATGTGTGCTCACCATCAAGCCTCCTGCAGTTCAGTTCTTGCACAGCAGTCATTTTGAGTACTGCTCTGGCAACGAGTCAAAGGCTAGCACTTACTGTACTGCTCTCTGGAAGGCTGCATAACTCCCTCTTGAACTTGGTATCTCCAGGTATCTGACAAGCCTTAGGCTGGATCCACACACCATGAGTATCTTCAGAGGGATATCTATTGATTTGCCTGTATTTTGATAAGTCCAAGCTCTGCCTAATTTCATAGGAGACTTTTAAATTTTGTTGTTGTTTTGTTTTTCATGACAGGGTCTCTCTGTGTAGCCCCGGTTGTCCTAGAACCGCTCTGTAGACCAGGCTTAGAACTCCGAGATCTGCCTGCTGCTGCCTCCTGAGTACTAGGAGTGCTCCACCACTGCCCAGTGACTTTAAAATTGTTAAGGAGATTTATCATTGCCCTCTTCTAGCATTCCTGAAAATAACCTATATCTTCCTGAAATCACCAACACTTAAAGAGTATCCTCAGGTGATAGCAAACACCCCCTATATCAACCTTTCAAACCAGCATCATATCAAAAGATCTCCACAACTTCCACATCTTACAAAATTAAAACTCTGTATCAACCAAGAACTCCTGTCTCCCTTCCTCCCAGCCCATGGCAAACAGCATTCTACTTCCTGAGAGACTGGCCATTCTGGATATTGCAGGTGAGTGGAAGGCAGTGTTTGTCCTTGGTTGGCTCATTTCACTGTGTAGTGTCCTTCAGTTTGGCCATAACAGAGCACACAGAGCACTCAACAGGGCTTTCCTCTTTCTTTCTTTCTTTCTTTCTTTCTTTCTTTCTTTCTTTCTTTCTTTCTTTCTTTCTTTCTTTCTTTCTTTCTTCCTTCCTTCCTTTCTTTCTTTCTTTCTTTCTTTCTTTTTATGGATGACTAAAATTTATGTGTTTATGTCATGCTTTCATCTAACAAGATGCACAGAGGTTACTTCTATCCCTTGGCTAATATGAAAAATACAACCAATATAGGTTTGCAAGTCATCTTTTCAAATCTTTTGAATATATAAGCAGAAGTGGAACAGGTCATGTGGAAACTCCATTTACTTGCTTGTTTAAGACCAAGTCTTGTGTAGCCACAGCTGGCCTTGGACTCTGGACACTCAGAGTCCTCCCTCCCAAGTGCTGAGACTGCAGGCATGCACCATCATACCAGATCTACTTTTCTTTGTGAATGAACCACTATGGCTTGTCTACAGTAGCTATACCATGGTGCATGCTCACCTACAGTGCATGATGTCATTTCCCCACATTACTATCAACACGACACAACATACTGTCTCCCTTAATTTTTTTTAAATTTAATTTAATTTTTTTTTTTTTGAGACAGAATCTCACTATGTAGCTTTAACTGGCCTGGAGCTCACCATGTAGACCAGACTGGCCTCAGAACTCAAAAATCTGCCTGCCTCTGTCTCCTGAGTGTTGAAGTTCAAGTTATACAACACTACATCTAGCCCCCTTACTCCTTTCATTATTCATGTAAACTGCTATGCAGGTCTGATTTGCATTTCCCTGATAACTGGTGGTACTAAGCTCTGTACACATCTACTATTCACACATACCTGCCAAAGATATCAACTAACCCTGTTTTCTCTGCATAGTTGTGCTTGACTGTGCTGTCTGTAGATGGCTACCCTTATAAACTGATTTGAAAGTGTCCCACTCTTCTCTAGGAGGTTGGCATAGTTTAAAAGAATTGTTAACTCTTCCAGTGAAGCCTTTTTTGGGGGTTTTGTTGGGAGGTTTTGAACACCTGACTTAATCTGCTCATATTTTCACTTAAAGACTTGCGTATTTCTAGAACAGCCTCCAGTCCTAGGTGCTGGCATGCAGCTGTTTAGTGGTATCTCACAGCACAAGACTAAGTCCCACACATCTCAGTTTTGATTTTTTTTTTTATTGTTCTCTATTGTTGACAGCTATTCTAATTTGCTGCCTCTTTCTAACTCAGGTTCTTTTTAAATGAATATCCTAAATTTTGCCACAACCTGCAAGTGCTGGCGTATGGCATGTTCACTGTCATTTCTCTCAAGGTATTTTTCTAGATATATCATTTCTTTGATCATTGGCTGTTTTAAAATGTATTAATTTACACATTGGTGTAAAGTTTCCTGTTTTCCTTTTATATGGATTTCTAATTTCACTTCACTATGATCAAAATGGACAGTTGATATGATGACTTAAGTCTTCTTCAACTTACTAAGAAGTGTTTTGCAATCCAAAATAAGCTCTATCCTGGAGAATACTCTAAGAGAAAAATGTGCGTTCTATTATTATTACATGGGGTGCTCCAGACATATCTACTGTCTGAACTGGCTGTTAGCACCACCCTAGGTCCTGTCCACTTACCATTCTTTATTATGAAAAAAACTTGCATTATTCAAAGTGGAACATCAGATCTCTTTCTCTTTATTTTCTATTTTTTCCAGCAATCTTTCTATGTGTGCTTTGTATCTGTGCACTCTGTTGCTAAGTACAAATGTTTACAACTTAAATCTGTAGAGAAGAGACCCTTTTATCCTTCCGTGACATCCTTTACCTCTTACAACAGTTGTATGGTATGTGTGTGTGTGTATGTATGTGTATATATATATATGTATATATATACATATATATATATATACATGGCTTTTTTTGCTGGGGGGGGGTTGCATGTGTGTGCTACTCTTGCTGTCTTCCACAACATCCTTTCATTTTCAGTCTTCGTATGTCCTTGTATCTACTGAGATCCCAGCTTAGATGGTGGCACGCTTACCTAGATGCACAAAGCCCTGGCTGTGACCTCCAGCACCACATGCACTGGGTGTGGTAATTAACATCTATCATCCCAGCACTGCAGAGCAGAGACAAATTCAAGGTCATCCTGGCTACACAGTGAGTTTGAGGCCAGCCTCATACATGAGACCTTGTTAAAATAAAGTTTAAAAATAATGAGAAATCAATAATCTCTGGATCACTATCTAAATGGTCCTACAGTATATGAACAGAAAAATATACTCAAACAAATAAATATACTCAAATGTTTAAAGGAAAATAAACTCTGGAATAACAAAAAATCCAGGATAGCTAAAATTATTCTCAACAGCAAAAGAACTTCTGGGGGAATCAGTATCCCAGACCTCAAATATTACTACAGAGCAATAGTGATAAAAAAAAAAAAGTGCATGGTATTGGTACAATGTCAGGCAAATGGATCAATGGAATAGGATTGAAGACCCAGAAATGAACCCACATACCTATGTTCACTTGATCTTCGACAAAGGAGCTGAAAATATCCAGTGGAAAAAAGATAGCCTTTTCAACAAATGGTGCTGGTTCAATTGGAGGTCAGCATGCAGAAGAATGCGAATCGATCCATTCTTATCTCCTTGTACTAAGCTCAACTCCAAATGGATCAAGGACCTCCACATAAAACCTGACACACTGAAACTAATAGAAAAGAAACTGGGGAAGAACCTTGAGGACATGGGCACGGGGGAAAAGTTCCTGAACAGAACACCAATAGCTTATGCTCTATGATCAAGAATTGACAAATGGGACCTCATAAAACTACAAAGTTTCTGTAAGGCAAAGGACACTGTCAAAAGGAAAAACATCAACCAACAGATTGTGAAAGGATCTTCACCAACCCTAAATCTGACAGAGGGCTAATATCAAATATATAAAAAGAACTCAAGAAGGTAGACCCCAGAGAACCAAATAACCCCATTAAAAAGTGGGGTACAGAGCTAAACAAAGAATTTTCACATGAAGAACTTCTGATGGCTGAGAAGCACCTTAAGAAATGTTCAAATGGGACCTCATAAAATTACAAAGTTTCTGTAAGGCAAAGGACACCATCAAGAGGACAAATCGGCAACCAACAAATTGGGAAAAGATCTTCACCCATCCTACATCAGATAGAGGGCTAATATCCAATATATATAAAGAACTTAAGAAGTTAGACTCCAGAAAACCAAACAACCCTATTAAAAAATGGGGGTACAGAGTTAAACAGGGAATTCTCACCTGAAGAACTTCGGATGGCAGAGAAGCATCTTGAAAAATGCTCAACTTCATTAGTCATTAGGGAAATGCAAATCAAAACAACCCTGAGATTTCACCTTACACCAGTCAGAATGGCTAAGATTAAAAATTCAGGAGACAGCAGGTGTTGGAGAGGGTGTGGAGAAAGAGGAACACTCCTCCACTGCTGGTGGGGTTGCAAATTGGTACAACCACTCTGGAAATCAGTCTGGCGGTTCCTCTGAAAACTGGGCA
Source organism: Apodemus sylvaticus (assembly GCF_947179515.1). NCBI lineage: Eukaryota > Metazoa > Chordata > Mammalia > Rodentia > Muridae > Apodemus > Apodemus sylvaticus. The sequence continues at coordinate 2,118,093 of NC_067485.1, read as the reverse complement.
CCTCACTTCCAGAAGATCCTGCTATACCACTCCTGGGCATATACCCAGAGGATTCCCCACCATGTAATAAGGATACATGCTCTACTATGTTCATAGCAGCCCTATTTATAATTGCCAGATGCTGGAAAGAACCCAGGTATCCCTCAACAGAAGAGTGGATGCAAAAAATGTGGTATATATACACAATGGAGTACTATTCAGCCATTAGAAACAATGAATTCATGAAATTCTTAGGCAAATGGATGGAGCTAGAAAACATCATACTAAGTGAGGTAACCCAGACTCAAAAGGTGACTCATGGTATGCACTCACTAATAAGTGGATATTAACCTAGAAAACTGGAATACCCCAAACATAATCCATACATCAAATGAGGTACAAGAAGAAAGGAGGAATGGCCCCTTGTTCTAGAAAGACTCAGTGAAGAAGTATAGGGCAAAACCAGAACGGGGAAGTGGGAAGGGGTGGGTGGGAGGACAGGGGGAGAAAAGGGGGCTTATGGGACTTTCGGGGAGTCGGGGGCTAGAAAAGGGGAAATCATTTGAAATGTAAATAAAAAATATATCGAATAAAAAAAAATTCAGGAGACAGCAGGTGTTGGAGAGGGTGTGGAGAAAGAGGAACACTCCTCCGCTGCTGGTGGGGTTGTAAATTGGTACAACCACTCTGGAAATCAGTCTGGCGGTTCCTCCGAAAACTGGGCACCTCACTTCCAGAAGATCCTGCTATACCACTCCTGGGCATATACCCAGAGGATTCCCCACGGGGTATTAAGGATACATGCTCTACTATGTTCACAGCAGCTCTATTTATAATTGCCAGATGCTGGAAAGAACCCAGGTATCCCTCAACAGAAGAGTGGATGCAAAAAATGTGGTATATATACACAATGGAGTACTATTCAGCCATTAGAAACAATGAATTCATGAAATTCTTAGGCAAATGGATGGAGCTAGAGAACATCATACTAAGTGAGGTAACCCTGACTCAAAAGGTGAATCATGGTATGCACTCACTAATAAGTGGATATTAACCTAGAAAACTGGAATACCCAAAACATAATCCACACATCAAATGAGGTACAAGAAGAAAGGAAGAGTGGCCCCCTGTTCTGGAAAGACTCAGTGAAGCAGTATTCGGCAAAACCAGAACGGGGAAGTGGGAAGGGGTAGGTGGGAGGATAGGGGGAGAGAAGGGGGCTTGCGGGACTTTCAGGGAGTGGGGGGCTAGAAAAGGGGAAATCATTTGAAATGTAAATTAAAAATTTATCGAATAAAAAAAATGTAAAAAAAAATTAAAAAAAAAAAAGAAATGTTCAACATCATTAGTCATTAGGGAAATGCAAATCAAAACAACCCTGAGATTTCACCTCACACCAGACAGAATGGCTAAGGTCAAAAACTCAGGAGACAGCAGGTGTTGGCGAGGATGTGGAGAAAGAGGAACACTCCTCCACTGCTGGTGGGATGGCAAGATGGTGCAACCACTTTGGAAATCAGTCTGGTGGTTCCTCAGAAATCTGGGCATGACATTTCCTGAGGACCCTGCTATACCACTCCTGGGCATATACCCAGAGGATTCCCTGGCACGCAATAAGGACACATGCTCCACTATGTTCATAGTAACCCTGTTTGTAATAGCCAGAAGCTGGAAAGAACCCAGGTGTCCCTCAGCAGAAGAATAGAAATAAAAAATGTGGTATATTTACACAATGGAGTACTATTCAGCCATCAGAAACAATGAATTCATGTAATTCTTAGACGAATGGATGGAGCTGGAAAACATCATACTAAGTGAGGCAACCCAGTCTCAAAAGATCAATCATGGTATGCACTCGCTGATAAATGGATATTAGCCTAGAAATGTGGAATACCCAAGACTTAATCCATATGTTAAATGATGTCCAAGAGGAACGGAAGAGTGGCCCCTTGTTCTGGAAAGACTCAGTGCAGCAGTATAGGAGAATACCAGAACAGGGAAGTGGGAAGGGGTGGATGGGGGAATAGGAGGAGAGAAGAGGGCTTATGGGACTTTTGGGGAGCGGGGAGCCAGAAAAGGGGAAATCATTTTGAAATGTAAATAAAAAAATATATCGAATAAATTAAAAAAAAAAAAAGAAAAGAAACCTGATTAAAATAGCTAAAATGTAATTGTAACAATAAATGTAAACTAAAATGTAACGTGTGACTGCTGTAGAAAGCATACAGTTTGCTCTTACTGTCTCAATGCCATGGATGATATTTAAGGTCCAGACTTGCTCACTTTGTGCAGTGAAGCCTCACAGGAATGTCTTCTGTTTTAGTTACAGGAGCCCGTGATCTCTGCTCCCTCTGGTGTCTGTATCCAGTACTGCAGAGTCTCTGCTACTGTAATAAACTGGTTTGTCTTTGTTCTGTTTGTGCCAGCTACCAAGTGGAGGAAAAGATCTGGGGCTCTCTACTGTGCCATCTTCTGAAGTCATGCATACTCTTGCCCTTCCTTTCATGTCTACTATCCATACACTTGTCTCTTCTGCAATGATTTGCACATAGCCCTGGCATTTCCATCCTGGTCCTAGAGATAGACTCAGGTCACCAAGCTTAGGGCAAATGCACTGAGCCATCTTGCAGGATACCACACTCAGTAATAAGCTAAACACTGTTTACCAATGTGGATGCATTGGTTCACACACGTGTGGTCAATGTATGGAATCCAAACCTTTAACAGACTTTAAAGTGAGTGTCATAAACTTTATTCACTTGGAGTATGCAGTGGCACATTTCTTTCTTTGGTTTTCTTGTTGCAGTAAAACATAAATAAGTTATCATTTAACCACATATTGGTAGTGAGTAACACTAAAGATGTTCACATGCCATCTTCTCACCATTATTATTTATGCAAAAGTTTCCACTGCTCCCAACAAACTAAATACATTAAACATAACTTCCCCTTCTCTCCTCACTCCTGCCACTGATTTCTGCTCTGCTTTAAGTCCCAAGGAACTTGCCTATTCTAGGACTTCATATGCATTGAATAAAAACATATTTGCTTCTCTGTTGGAATGGTTATACTAAGCATGTTTACATAGTCTTCCCATGCTTGTGCATACATAAACCTTCTGTTTCTTTTTATATTGGACATATGTCCAATGAAATATAAACACATTTTGGTTTTTTTGTTTTTGTTTTGGTTTGTTTTTTTTTTTTTTGGCTGTGGTCAACTAACAAAATTGGTGTATAGTCTTAATTTTTTAAATTTTTTAGGATAATTTCCTATTTACCTTTAACCATCAACTTGACACAATTTAAAGTCGCCTGAGAAGGAAGTCTCAATTAATGTTTACCCAAGCTGGGCAGTGGTGGAGCATGCCTTTAATCCTACCACTTGGGAGGCAGAGGCCAGCCTGGTCTACAGAGTGAGTTCCAGGACAGCCAGGGCTATACAGAGAGACCCTGTCTCGAAAAACCAAAAAAAAAAAAAAATTAAAAATTAAATATAAAGATTAGCCACATCAGACTGGCTGTGGGGATGTCTGTGGGAGATGTCTTGGATGCTGGTTGAAGTGAGGGCCCAGCCTACTGTGGGTGGCATCATCCCTATGCAGGTGGCTGTATAAGAAAGCTACATAGGAGCAGTGTTCCTTCACAGTTTCTGTTCCAACTTTGTGCTCAAGTTTCTACCTGACTCTGTCCTCAGCAACAGACTGTGACCCTGAAGTCCAAGGAGCCCCTTTTCCCTCTTTTTGATCAGTATTTTATTACATGCTTAGTAAAACCAGTCCACCACAGAAGCAAATATGTTTTTTTCCATGTATCTTAAGTCCTAGAATAGGTAGATTCATTGAGACCTAAGGCAAAGCAGAGATCAGCAAAAGAAAAGAGAGAAATACACCTTGGATTTTCTGTGTCACACAGAAATTCTGTTTAATTCTTCTGGAGAACACCAATCTGTTTTCCACTGTGGCTGCTCCATTTTATACTATCACTAGCAACACACGGTGCTCCAGTTTCCCCTCACCAACACTTGAGGGTTCCCTCTCCTTATAATCATCATGGTAAGCATTAAACAGAACTTCCCTGTAGTTCTGGCTCACATGGCCCCTATTGGGTGTGGTGCTGAATGCATTCTCACTTGTTTAGTGGTCAGGCGTTCTGTTTGGTTTGGTTTGATTTTAGACATAGGGTCCCCACCTTGTTCTGTATTGAGGATGAACCTCTTGACCTCATTTCCCAAATTCGGAGATTAAAATTATGTGTCATGCCCTATTTTACCAGGTGTACATTTCTCTGGTAGAATGCCTATTGAAGTTAAGCCTTTTGCTTGTTCTTGTTCAAACAAAGGGAAAACAAGGATTATAGGCATATACTACATGCCCACCTCAGAGATATTACTTATAAAAGTTTTATTTAATTCTATAAGTTTTGTCTACATTGTTTATTTTGCTTTCTTGGTAGTATCCTTTGATTCACAAAGATTGTTATTCTAGTTTCAAGGGTCCAATACAAGGGACTTAAGTACGCCGTCAAATGTTCTATAACTGAGCTACCAATGCCCAAATTTTTATTAAATTTAATGAATTTTAATGAAGTTCAATTTTATCGTTAAAAAATCTATTATTATTACTATTGTTGTTGTTGCATCCTGTTGGGGAAGGTGCACTGCCACAGTGCCTGAGTGAGATCAAAGGACAATTCTGTGGAACTGCTCCTCTCTTCCCATCTTCAGGGATTCCAAAGCTGAACTCAGGTCACCAGGCTTGTACAGCAGTGGTTTACCCACAGAGCCACCTCTCTGACCCTTCAATCTATTTTTCTTTGTTGCCTACACTTTTGGTGTCATATCTTGGGGGGAGGGGCAAAAATCCAGTGTTGTGAGGATCTTTGACAGTGTTTTTCTCTAAGAGTCATAACATTTACTAGCCCTGCACTCATAAAGTCTGAAAACAAACACCAGTTTTGATAGAGCTTTAGCTGGCAACAGCTTGAAAAAAAAATTTTTTTGAACAAAATTTCTTCAGTGCCTAGATTCTTTTGGTTAATGGTTTGTTAAAAAATGTAGTGCTCACCAATTAAGACAGTTCCGACTTTCCTCACAGAGTAAAGAAACATCTGTGATGTGATTAATTACTTTTTAATTTCTCTGAATCTATCTCAATTGTTTAGTCTAGATTCTAGAATACTGAGTTCCTGAAAGTTGGTCATGTATGGACATCAAACTATCTCTTGCCTTGTAAATATTCCAATTGCGTATAAGGTGTACAAACATAAAGTAGGGGTAAAGAGATGAGCATAAGAGCACAGGGTCCACATGTTCTCTTGCAGTGAGCCCCAGGGTGAGCCTCAGGCTCTTTTTCCTTTGTGTTCCTTACTGTACATGCAAGGGCTTTTTTCCTAGTGTATACACCAAGGACATTTCACACTTAACTTCCCTGTGACTGCTGAGAGAAGAGTGACTTTAAACAATAATATTTAAAAAAGCTTCCCACTAAAATACTATCTTCACACAGACTCTAACCACACTGTGAACATGCATTTGCAGTGAGAGAGTGAACCTTTCTCTCATAACCAAACAGCTTTTGAAACTTGAGCAGAGAGATGTTTGGTTTAGGACCTACCGACTTTGAGTGTTCAGTCCATTAAGATGACTCTCTCTGAGCTCAGACACTAAGGACAAAACCATCTGTAAAACAAAATCAGCTGCAGGTCAGCTCATACTGCCATCTCCATTCCTCTGGCTCTCAGTGACATGTCCCTCACCATTTCCTCCCCAACTCTCTGAAAGGCAGGCAGTGTCAATCATACTGCCTGTCATGTGGGTTTCTACACTGAATGTCTAGGATTCTGCTGAAGCAATGGGTACACAGGTCATCAATGTCCTAGAATTAACACCAATGCCACAGAAAATTAAAACATACTGGAGTTTACTTATTTTCTTCCTTTCTAGGTTCCTTCTTTAAAAAAAAAATGCTTTTCATGTGTATGACTTCCAAGACATCAAAATGGCTGAAAACCATCAAGATCTCATTTTTCAAAGAGTATAATGTATATGCCACATGCCCAGATGGAAGCCAGAGGACAGCTCTGTGGAACTGGTTCTTTCTTCCACCTTTCTGTGGGATCCCACTCCGGTCACTGTCCTTTCATGGCAAGCACTGTTACCCACTGGACCATCTTGAATCCTTTCTGTTAACTGTCTGCTTTGCTTCAATATAAAATTCTGTAAGGCTATTTTAGATATGAGATCTACTCCGAAGTCCAAGCTGTGTTTATATTGGTTAAGAGATGCTCTTCTCAGAAATCTGAGAGGGATGTTGTGAGTCTGAGGGCACCTCACATCTTGCAGCACAACCAACTTAAAACTTATCCCCTGACTAGCTTACAAATGAAATTCAGACTATAGTTATTTTACTTGGCTTTGACAATTACTAGGGGTCACCCCTAATCTACTTTTCTAACTGCTGGCCTGGCTACCTCCCCAGAGGTGTTCTCCAAATCCTTGCTGTTTCTCCTGGCCACATGCTCATGGTAGATCCCCTCTCATGGCACTTCCTCTTCTTCCTCACCTCCTCATTCTTCTTCCCTCCCTCTCGTCTCCACTCCCAACCAGGTAACTCAAAACCCACCCACCTCTAACCCCCACCAGGAACTGGCTGTAGCCAGTGTTCTTTAACCAGTAACAAGGTTTACACAACAAAGCTGGTAACAGTGAGAATTCACTTAAAGACCTAGACCATCAGGCACAGAATTTAGCATTACAGTATAAAGCCACAGACCAAACCTCAACACATCTTCCTCGAAGTCAGTCGCAAGTCTACCCCAGGTAAAAAACAGACAAACATCCAATGACTCCCTAAAGGAGGAGAACATCCCATTTACCCTTCACATAATTGGTGAGAATTCCAATACTAATAAACTTAGATACTCACATTTTTAAGCAAACTAGGATAGTAATCAATAGACTCATATCCAAGACTTTTGGTAAAAAGACAAACTTCTTTCATGTCGAATCTGAATGCAGAAAGTACATGAGATAACAAACCCTAAAAAACAAACAAAGAGACAAGTTAACTTCTCCCAAGCTGATGGGCAAAGCCTGGAGCCATGGTTCCTAAAAACCTGCCATTTATCTTCAGCTCAAGGCATCAAGCAGAAATGCCAGCATGTAAATTAGTGCATTAAAAGAAATTCTAGACCACTGATAGTGTGGAATAAGACTAATGAGAGAGGAAAACCACAATGACCACAGGAAGAGCCTGGTCATCACCATCTCTAAACTGTGCAAACCATGGAGTTATACACACCAGGGCTTCACACTTGCCACTAAACTACCGCCTCAGCAAATATTCTTTATCACAGACTAGATGCAAGAATTTAAAGCTGAAAAAGACCACCACCTTATCAGAAGGGAAAGGAAGGGTTACATAGAAATGGTGCCTAGAAATTGACTGCTAAAAAAACTAAAATTAATATCTCATACTGTTCACTGAATATATGAGTTTAGTACAAAGAGGTCAATGTAAAAATTAGATAATAAGAAAATATAAGTGCTTTCAAGTGTCTAACTGAGGAAAACATCTGCTAACTAAAAATCAAGATACAATGAGCAAGGTTAAAAGGAGATGGAGCTACTATCTAAGAAAAAAACAGAATTTTGTCCTTTTCATAAAATGATGTCAGCACAGATGAGAAAGACTGTCGGGGAGTGGCTGAGGATCACATGCAGGAAATTACCACACAAGCTCCCAGATGGCAAGCATGAGAAACATAAAGGTAAGGGGGCATTCCTAAGGCAGCCCTGAAAACACAGCAAACGGCAGGAGTAAGCCTGGACCCTGCTGCCTGCAGTGCCAACCAGTGAGTGAAGGCAAGGTCCTGAAGCTCTTAGAGTTCCCAGCAGGACAGGAGACAATGCCCTTTCACGTCTCTTAGTCCTGGGTTAAGCTCTAGGGTAGGCACAGACCCCACATAACCCACAGGCTGGGTGCCTATGTCTTTGTGGTATCTATCAGGGTACCTATGTCCACTTCATCATGAAATAGTTCACATATTCAAAAATAATCAAGGGCACATGACAAACTTCATCAACTGTGAGATTTGGAGACATATTAGAAACACAGAGATAGCCTCTGTGATATACCCCATCCACCACTCCAAGGGCTTCTTTCCCAAACGGGAAATTCTGATTGACTCTGGTATGCTCTTTTTTTTTAAAATATGGTTTTTCCTTTTATTATTTTTTATTCGATATATTTTTATTTACATTTCAAATGATTTCCCCTTTTCTAAGCCCCCACTCCCCGAAAGTCCCATAAGCCCCCTTCCCTCCCCCTGTTCTCCCACCCACCTCTTCCCACTTCCCTGTTCTGGTTTTGCCCTATACTGCTTCACTGAGTCTTTCCAGAACAAGGGGCCACTCCTCCGTTCTTCTTGTACCTCATTTGATGTGTGGATTATGTTTTGGGTATTCCAGTTTTCTAGGTTAATATCCACTTATTAGTGAGTGCATACCATGATTGATCTTTTGAGACTGGGTTACCTCACTTAGTATGATGTTCTCCAGCTCCATCCATTTGCCTAAGAATTTCATGAATTCATTGTTTCTAATGGCTGAATAGTACTCCATTGTGTAAATATACCATATTTTTTGCATCCACTCTTCTGTTGAGGGATACCTGGGTTCTTTCCAGCTTCTGGCTATTATAAACAGGGCTGCTATGAACATAGTGGAGCATGTATCCTTATTACATGGTGGGGAATCCTCTGGGTATATGCCCAGGAGTGGTATAGCAGGGTCCTCCAGAAGTGTCGTGCCCAGTTTTCTGAGGAACCGCCAGACTGAATTCCAGAGTGGTTGTACTAATTTGCAACCCCACCAGCAGTGGAGGAGTGTTCCTCTTTCTCCACATCCTCGCCAACACCTGCTGTCTCCTAAATTTTTCATCTTAGCCATTCTGACCAGTGTAAGGTGAAATCTCAGGGTTGTTTTGATTTGCATTTCCCTAATCTGGTATGTTCTTTAGAGCAAAGAAGGCATTTTCTGAGTGGGCAACACCTGCTCCAGGGCCTTGAGTGCAGAGCTCCAAGCTATGTTAGAATACCACAGCTGAAAACCTGAGCCAGGAGACCCAGCCCAGGCCCTCAACTTAGACAAGTTTACAGAGCTGCTTTAGTAACTCAGTGGCAGGAAGCTACTTCAACCTCTTACACCACAACAGAAACCAGAGACACAGCCATCACTATTGACAGAAATGAACATACTAAAGGAGAAAAGCCAGAGACTTACATGGTGAGAGTGGGCTTTTGGAGCTTGTACTGCAAAGGCTCCTGACTAAAAGGAGCACTGACTACTTGGAGCCACTTGTATGTCACTGCTGCTTTTCCTTCTGTTCAAACGTGTGCTAAGAACATAAAGTACATAAGCTGACCACACTGCTCATACCACACAGAAGCATGTGAGGGCCTCTGCAAGAAGGCAAGGAGCACTGAGGCCGGACCCCGTGGGGTGCCATTGAGGTACTGTGGACAGAGAAGACCAGCCATATACTGAAGCCATATGGAGGTGTCCCAGGTCTGAACCAGGCTGGGGAGGCCAGTCCAACAGGCATGGTTTGGACATCAGCAGCTCTGAGTTTAGTATAAAAAAGCCAGGAGGCAGCACTGGAGACCCTGTCCTCCAATACCAACATAGAAAGCACTTTGTATGCAGGAGATGCTGCACCTGCTTCACAGACCCACTCTCCAATCCTCACACATGTAAATATCCTTATTGAACCTTCCTTATAGGTAAGGACACCGAGACACAGGTTAGGCGCTGTCCAAGGCTGGATTCTACCCACCTGGCAAATCTCCACAAAACCACTAGATGCAAATCAGAACAGTCTCAGTGTAGGCCCTTAATGACTTCAGGCACTCTACTACGAAATCCAAATGTCTCCTCATGGCCAAGAGACCTGATCCCACCTCTCTGAAAGAGAAGAGCAAGCCTTCTGGTCCAAATAAGAGCTTTACCAGGAGAGAGGGGGGTAAAGAAAGAGGGGGAGAGGGAGAGGGGGAGAGAGAGAGAGATTGTTTTCATAGATAATATGAGGTACAGGCCTGGAGGGAGACACGGTTCTTCGAGTTCTGAGTATGGGTTTGTGAGGAAAGGAAGTTCTCCATATGAGCTAGCTAGCTTACACGTAGGATTGAATTGTAGTTGTCAGACCTGCATGGCAAATGCATTTATCCACTGAACCATCTCTCTTGTTATATATTTTAGTCATAAAAATATCTTGTAAAACAGAGTTGCATGGTTTAACATCTGCCTGTTTTGTCTGATTCTCTGACATGAACTGCTATTGGGCAGCACAAAGGTCCAGTCCCAGATTAAACAAGCGGCATACTGAGTCATGCCCTGTACTGACAAGCTCTTAAAATAAGCAAGATTTAGTCCTGAAATCTCTCATTTAAAAGTATATTTCATGGTCTGGGAAGAAGGCTCAGGACTGGCTGCTCTTCAAGAAGGCCCAGGTTCAATTCCCAAAACCCACATGGTATTTGACAACCATCTGTAACTCCAGTCCCAGGAGATTTAATGCTGTCTCTGGCCTCTGAAGTACTGGTCATACATGCGATGCCTAGAGTTAACATTAAAGTAAGACACTTAAATATACAAAATAAAAAGTAAAATTTAAACTGCAAAATTAATTAAGCTGGGTTGAGGATGTATCCCAGTGGCAGATTACAGACTAGAGAATTTGGCGGTTTTAAGCATACTGCCGCCTAGCGGCAACGGCTTTAAACACAGAACCATGAAAAGCAAGGCACTGGTTGCCTGCACTGAGAGAAGGAGCAAGCATGCTCTCTCTCATTCTCTCTCTCTCTCTCTCTCTCTCTCTCTCTCTCTCTCTCTCTCTCTCTCTCTCTGTGTGTGTGTGTGTGTGTGTGTGTGTGTGTGTGTGTGTGTGTGTGTGTGTGTGTGTGTGTTTGTTTGTTGTATTTGGTTTTTTCGAGACAGGGTTTCTCTGTGTAGACCTGGATGCCCTGGAACTCACCCTGTAGACCAGGCTGGCCTCGAACTCAGAAATCCGCCTGCCTCTGCCGCCCAAGTGCTGGGATTACAGGTATGCACTACCACTGCCCAGCAGAGCAAGCTCTTTTTTTTTCAATTGATATATTTTTTATTTACATTTCAAATGATTTCCCCTTTTCTGGGTCCCCACTCCCAGCAAGTCCCATAAGCCCTCTTCCCTCCCCCTGTTCCTCAATCTACCCCTTCCCACTTCCCTGTTCTGGAATTCCCCTATACTCTTGCACTGAGTCTTTCCAGAACAAGGGGCCACTCCTCCATTCTTTTTGGACATCATTTAATGTGTGGATTATGTCTTGGGTATTCAAAGTTTCTAGGCTAATATCCACTTATCAGTGAGTACATACAATGACTGATCTTTTGAGACTGGGTTATGTAACTTAGTATGATGTTCTCCAGCTTCATCCATTATTTGTCTAAGAATTTCATGAATTCATTGTTTCTAATGGCTGAATAGTACTCCATTGTGTAAATATACCACATTTTTTGTATCCATTCCTCCCTTGAAGGACACCTGCGTTCTTTCCAGCTTCTGGCTACTACAAATACGGCTGCTATGAACATAGTGGAGCATGTGTCCTTATTACATGCTGAAGAATCCTCTGGGTATATGCCAAGGACTGGTATAACAGGGTCCTCAGGAAGTGTCATGCCCAGTTTTCTGAGGAACCGCCAGACTGATTTCCAAAGTGGTTGCACCATCTTGCAATCCCACCAGCAGTGGAGGAGTGTTCCTCTTTCTCCACATCCTCGCCAACACCTGCTGTCTCCTGAGTTTTTGACCTTAGCCATTCTGACTGGTGTGAGGTGAAATCTCAGGGTTGTTTTGATTTGCATTTCCCTAATGATTAATGATGTTGAACATTTCTTAAGGTGTTTCTCAGCCCTCCAAAGTTCTTCATGTGAAAATTCTTCATGTGAAAATTGTTTAGTTCGGTACTCCACTTTTTAATGGGGTTATTTGGTTCTCTGGGTTCTGCCTTCTTGAGTTCTTTGTATATATTAGATATTAGCCCTCTGTCAGATTTAGGGTTGGTGAAGATCCTTTCCCAATCTGTTGGTTGACGTTTTGTCCTTTTGACAGTGTCCTTTGCCTTACAGAAACTTTGTAGTTTTATGATGTCCCATTTGTCAATTCTTGGTCTTAGAGCGTAAGCTATTGGTGTTCTATTCAGTAACTTTTCCCCTGTGCCCATGTCCTCCAGGGTCTTCCCCAGTTTCTTTTCTATTAGTTTCAGTGTGTCAGGTTTTATGTGGAAGTCCTTGATCCATTTGGAGTTGAGCTTAGTACAAGGAGATAAGAATGGATTGATTCACATTCTTCTGCATGCTGACCTCCAATTGAACCAGGACCATTTGTTGAAAAGACTATCTTTTTTCCATTGGATGCTTTCAGCTCCTTTGTTGAAGATTAAGTGACCATAGGTGTGGTGGTTCATTTCTGGTCTTCAATCCTATTCCATTGATCTGCTTGCCTGACATTGTACCAATACCATGCAGTTTTTTTATCACTATTGCTCTGTAGTAAAGCTTAGCCAGACTAACTAAAGGGCACAGAGAACGTATCCAAATTAACAAAATATTAAAAAACAGAGATATTACAACAGAAACCGAGGAAATTCAAAAAATCATCAGATCCTACTACAAAAACCTGTACTCAACACAACTGGAGAATCTGGAGGAAATGGACATTTTCTTAGACAGATACCAATTACCAAAATTAAACCAGGATCAAATAGACCATCTAAACAGACCCATAACCCCTAAAGAAACCGAAGGGGTCATAGATAGGCTTCTGACCAAAAAAAGCACAGGACCAGATGGTTTCAGTGCAGAATTCTATCAGACCTTCAAAGAAGACTTAACACCAATACTCTTCAAACTTTTCCACCAAATAGAAACAGAAGGAACACTACCCAACTCCTTCTTCGAAGCCACTATTATGCTGATACCAAAACCACACAAAGATCTAAGAAAGAGAATTTCAGGCCAATTTCCCTTATGAATATCAATGCAAAAATACTAAATAAAATTCTTTCCCACCGAATCCAAGAACACATAAAAACGATCATCCGCCATGATCAAGTAGGCTTCATCCCAGGGATGCAGGGATGGTTCAATATAAGGAAATCCATAAATGCTGTCCACTACATAAACAAACTCAAAGAAAAAAAAACACATGATCATTTCATTAGATGCTGAAAAGGCATTTGACAAAATTCAGCATCCTTTCATGCTAAAAGTCTTGGAAAGGACAGGAATTCAAGACCCATATTTAAACACAGTAAAAGCAATATACAGCAAACCAGTAGCCAACATCAAACTAAATAGAGAGAAACTTGAAGCAATCCCACTAAAATCAGGGACTAGAGAAGGCTGCCCCTTCTCTCCCTATCTTTTCAATATAGTTCTTGAAGTCCTAGCTAGAGCAATTAGACAACATAAGGAAGTCAAAGATATACAAATTGGAAAGGAAGAAGTCAAACTATCACTATTTGCAGATGATATGATAGTATACTTAAGTGACCCAAAAAAACTCTACTAGAGAACTCCTCCAGCTGATAAACAACTTCAGCAAAGTGGCTGGCTACAAAATCAATGCAAGCAAATCAGTAGCCTTTATATATATTCAAAGGACAAGCAGACTGAGAAAGCAATTAGGGAAATGACCCCCTTCACAATAGCTACAAACAGCATAAAGTATCTTGGGGTGACTCTAACCAAACAAGTGAAAGACCTATATGACAAGAACTTTAGATTTCTGAAGAAAGAAATTGAAGAAGATCTCAGAAAAAAAATCTTCCATGCTCGTGGATTGGCAGGATTAATATAGTTAAAATGGCCATCTTGCCAAAGGCAATCTACAGATTCAATGCTATCCCAATAAAAATCCCAACCCAGTTCTTCATAGAGCTAGAAAGAGCAATTCTGAAATTCATCTGGAGCAAGCTCTTTTTAAGGCCATTTGATTAGGTCTTAGAAGCCGTCTGACTCCACCAGAGTGAATCCAATAACACGAGGGACTAACACAAGCCAGTGTCTAGAACAGAATATGGACAAATAAGCATGTATTGCCAGTAAAGCAGTGAGTGCACATACATCAGCCCCACTCTTTCAAAAGCCCTTCAGAGGTAGAAGTACAGAAACTAACATGACTACAACACTTCAAATGTGTGTGCCCCTAGCACATGCACCTGCTACAGCACACATGTAGAGGTCAGAGGACAGTTTCCCAGAGTCCTTTCTCTCCAGCAGTCATGTGGGTCCCAGGATCAAACTCAGATTATCAAGGTGGGCAGCAAGAGCCTTCTCCTGCGGATGCACCTCACTAGTCCACATACAATGACTTTTGAGAATAGATGTTTTATTTTATATGTGTGAATGTTTGCCTGTGTGGGTGGATGGATGTGCACAGTGTGCATGCAGTGTCCCTGAAGGTCAGAAGAGAGCATGTAATCCTTTGGAATTTGAGTTACATAGAAGGTTATGAACTGCCACATGGGTGCTAGCAATCAAACCTAGAGCCTCTGCAAATGGTCTAAACCTCTGAGCTGGCTCTCTACCAAAGGATTTTTAAGTCCCATGTTGATTCATGAAGAGCACTGGAAAGGCTTTGTCTAGGAAGGTGAGCTCTCATAGGCATTTTAATTCAATTGGGCAAACCTACCCTCTTGTTTTCAGATGTTCTGGTTCTTCCCTATCCTGTTGCTGTTGTCAGGGCAGCATGTGTGCTCCTGAGAGAATTCAGGAAGATCACAATAAATGTGGTCAAGGTAGAAAGAGGAGCTGTGGGTGGGGCTTGCTCAAAGGAAGAATTAGTAGAGCCGAACTGTGGTGGATATTCCTGGACCAAGACAAAGCATTTATTTTATGCTTTTGTAAACAGCTTATTTGTCTAATCATTAAAATCTTTTAGAATATCCACTACTGTACTCTTCATTGATAATGTCTCTTTATTCATGTCTCTAAATAAACAAACAAAAAATCTACTTGAAAACTAGAACCTTTTATTTATTCATTCAACAAACACATTGTATCCCACAGAAATTGGTAGGATGAGAAACACTCATACACACACACACACACACTGACTGTGATGGGCAGCAGAGACAGGAACCTAAGTGCTATACGAGGTAGGACGGTCCATCAGTGTCTGTGGAAACAGAAAGAAGGATGACCCTAACACAGTTTTCTAAGCACTTCAGAATGATAGCATCTGAGCCATCTGAAGGCAGCTAGGGAAGCAGGCGATGTACATGAATAATGTGAGCCTAGATAAAACAAGACTAAGACACCTGAGCAAGAGATGGAGCTGGCACCAAACAAGTCATAATGGCCAGGCACCATGGCTGCTGCCCTTACAGGTTCCTAAGCATCACACCTGGCCAAACATAACTTTATAACCTATTCATCTGGCTCTAGCAAGTTTTTCTTTCTTCCAAGGAAGCCAACAACTCCTGCCTGTCTCTAGCTGCCAAAACTTACCCTTATCTTTCAAAACCCATCTTTCGCTGAGATTTCTGATCTGCTCTCCCAGAGCCTCGTGGGTCCTGTTTGCACTTTTATCTAGGGACCTGCAGTGCTGTTTTAAACACACATTCCAGTCCACTTGGTACCCACAGGCTTGAGAAGGAAGGGGCTCTCTTACCATCCCTTACCTTCCCTGGAGCAACTGAAAGCTATCCTCACACTTGATTCAAATTCGACAGAAAGGAAGACTCTTTTATAACTCTTACAAGCTTTCTTTCTACCTTTTTACAAAAGAATAAGAGAAATCCTGTGTTTTCACAACTTGCTTTTTCTTTCCAGGTCATAATAAACCCACAAAACTAAAAGCATGATGCGTTTATGTACTTCAAAGAGAACAACTTAATTTGGTAACCTTGTCAGAGTCGCATAGTGCTATGGACTTTACCCCACAATTAACCTGTCATTTTACAGCCCATGGTAGCCTGGGGCCTTCTAGAGTCTTAGGATACCCAGAAGGGACAGGGTAAGCAGCAACAAGCATTACCACTATGGGAAGAATCTTGGAAAATTCCAAAGCAAGCTCAGTTGAATTTAAATCAGTTAAGAAGCTGATCTTCACATTTTGAAACTAATTTTCATAGGTTCATGTAATTGAATTAGTTTATCTTCCCCAGTGTACCTCTCAGATACATTAAGACTTCAGTGTCACCAATTTGTTTACTATCAAACAAAACTGTCACCAATTTGTTTACTATCAAACTGAAGTTATCACTGAGAGTCCAACATAGGGTTGGTAGTGTAACATCACAACTTTTCCTAACGCAAGAAGCACAGCAGGACATGTGCTGAGGGAATAGAAAAACCCAATGACTAGACAGGCAACTTGACTCGGCTTACAGACAGCAAGCACACACAAGGTACAGTCACTGTCCATGCCATGATTATTCTACCTCTGTCCAACCATAACACTGAGAACACTACAGTTCCTAAGGAAAGGCAGTCATCACTCTTTTTCAAATGTTTGAGATCATATGAAGTCATCTGTTCCCAAATCATGAGCATGACCACTCCCACTAGTATTGATGAAACTGGAAGGGAGATAGAAGCCAAAGGCTTGACAAGTTATACAAATTTGTTGCACTGAAAGGCTTTCAGTGCTGTTGCTTCAAGACTAAGAGTTAAAAGGCATCTTAAGAGACAATAAGCACATTTGACACCAGGATAACTTATGATCCAAACCAAAAAGAAATGTACCCAACTTACAGGTGTACTTACATCACAGCGTGGTCTGAATGGGAAGAAATGTTCCCCTACAAGCTCAAGTTTTGAGTTCTTACTCCTCAGTGAGATAACACATCCTTAACAAAGGGCCAGAGTGCTAACTGCAGTCTGAGTATGTTCACCTGAACCATGCCACTGCAGTAAAACAGGGTTAGTGTCCCATCTGCACCTGGAGCCCACAGGAATTTAGCAATGTCTGAGCACAGCAATAGAGTAAATCTGAAATTATAGTTTCTTTTATTTCAATCCATGATTTAAACCATGAAATGATTTCTAACTTGCTAGAATCCACAGTGACCTACATCCTAAATGGAAGAGTTCTTAATGTGGAAAAGGGACCCACAGAAACCATGAGCTGAGACACAATTTTACCAAACTGCATGGTTAGAAAGCAAGACTCACAGGAGTCTCTGAGAACTATACCTCCTACCCCAAGGAACATAGAAATGTCTTGAAAATAATTCAAATCAGGGAGTAGGGAGTATAACTGGGTTTTCCTTATAAACTGAAACCCTAACTCTCAATGACATTAACTTGATACTCAATACTCCTTTAAGTGAAGGTCTATGTTGACACACTACAGATTGTTGATACCCCTTTATGAGAACTGCAGAAGTACTAGGGGTGAGTAGGTT
Organism: Apodemus sylvaticus; assembly: GCF_947179515.1. Classification (NCBI taxonomy): domain Eukaryota; kingdom Metazoa; phylum Chordata; class Mammalia; order Rodentia; family Muridae; genus Apodemus; species Apodemus sylvaticus. The sequence goes on along the minus strand of NC_067485.1, from coordinate 2,100,661 downwards.
TAAACAAATCTAATTTTCCCACTCTCAGCACACTCAATACTTGACTGATAATTCTTTATGGGTTGAGGGAGTCCTAGGTATCACTCCCCTCTGCCAGTAAAGCTCAACTCCTCCAGATTACAACTATGAAAATTTTCAGGAGGCACTGCCAAGTCACCTTGGGAAGAAACTGCCTCTACATAGGAGCGTGCATTTAAACATATCTGCAATCTGTAGCTACAACCACTTCTTCCTTCCTTCCTCCTCATCTGTCCTTCCCACCCACCCCTTGCTTTTGTTTGTTTTGGTGGTGGTGCTGAGGACAGAACCTAGCACCTCATACACAGCAAGTAAGCTCTCTACCACAGACACACACATCCAGCCCTAAATATTCTAACATCTGGCATGTCAGTAAGTACAGCAAGGAGATGCATATGACTGGTGTGGAAATAACTGCAGGAGTCACAACAGTCTGTAAGAGCTAAGTCTCACAACACACATCAGTAAAATTTTTAGTTATATGAAAACCAAATAGAATAAATGGTTAAAAAGACTAGAAATATCTGTAGGTCACTCAAATCAGAGATCACATCTGGGGAAATCTATGAGGTTGGATAGGCTGATACATCTATATTAACTTTTGTGAGACTACAGTAATACATTATTTGTTTAATTAGACAAAGTAAAAGAGTTGAGAATCATGGAATGTTCAGAAGGCCAAGTACTAGCTACTAACCTAAAATATTTTAAACCATGTTGTCCCTCTCTGCTTTCCACTTCCTCAAAATATAGATGGTATAATTACTTCATAGCACTGTAACAAAATAAAGTAGGATCCATGCATGTAAAAGGCCAGCAGGGTTTGTGGCTCATGGCACACCCTGATCATCAGTAACTGCTGTAACTGAAGCCTCAGTTTGGGTAGGGCTGGGATATGTATGACCTGACATCCAGGGAACCCTGCTCTTTGTTTTCTCCATCTCCTGCATCATCACAGAGGCTCTGATTGCTCTGATATGACAATGAGAGGACCACTGCTAGGGTATGATTTATATTCTATCCAGTCAAATATGAAATGTATGTATGAAGAAACTCAAGAGGAACTGAGTGTGAAAATGGATTCAGGCAAGTCTGACTTTTTCATGGTGTGATGTGTACACATCTCAGTCAGAATCATCTGAGTACTATTACCATTACAATAATATAGTCCCTATCTAGATCATGAATTGGGACCAGAATTGGCCTTTCCAGAAGAACCACCAACAGTCCTGCACTATCCCAGCACTGACAGTCAACACCCTAGGGTTTGCCCACATCCCAATAGCGTACATGAGACAGCAGAGAGGAACATTCCAGTCATTCTGTGGATCCCTTGCTCTAGCTAAAGAAATTCCTTCATCTAGTCCAAAGCAAGAGTCATAAAAGTCTTTGACCATTGTGTACTTTCCTCCCTTCCCCCTCTCCCTCCCTCCCTCCCCTTCTTCTCCCTGTCTCTCTCTGTCTCTCAGATGGCAGATAGGATTGGCATTGAGAGACAGAGTTTCTCTGTTGCCTTGGCTGTTCTGGAATTCACTTTGTAGACTATGCTGGTCTTGAACTCAGAGATTTTCTCACCTCTGCCACCTGATTGCTGGCATTAAACGTATGTGCTGCCACCTCCTTGCCAGTTTCCTCCTCTTTGAAATAGAGAAAATAACAGCTATCAACATCAGGAGGGTGGAAAGAAACCATGTATGTAGTTTCTCAGGCTCATGATCTGGCTCATAGAAGACACAAAATGCATACTAGCTTCTATGGAGAAGTACCAGCACAGATCCAATGGTTCTGAGACAAACACCTAGAATCTAGCAGGACAGGCACAGGATGAGTTCTGCCTCATGCTCTGCTTGCTGTTAGCTATTGCCTATATAGAACTCAAGCATTTCCCGTTTTCCAAATTAGAGATGATGAGTTTCTCTGTATAGTATGCCCCTAGGTCCATCCTCCCAAGACACTAGAGATAGTGTGTTTGTCACTACCACCACAGGTTCAGGGCATGCACAGTCAATGGGATCCTTATACAATTTTCTCCATAAACATCCCTTGATTCCATCCATGGCTTCCTCTTGTGACTACACATTCAAACACTACAACCCAGGCCATGACTACTTCAAGAGGCCCCAGAGGCCCAGAAGCCACACCCCTGAAATCAGGGGCTTCCATGGGGAAAAGCCCCTATGCAATAAAAGGCAAAACATTTTTTCATGCTTTGCTGCATTTTGCTTTAGTTTGTCTTTTTCCTTTTCTTTTTTTAAGGCAGGTCTCATACTGTAGGCCTGGATGGCAGTAGCCTAGGCAGGCCTTTAATTTGTTGTAATCCTTCTGTCTCAGCCTTCCAAATGAGATTACAGACATGAGACACCAGCCCATGCCTTTAAGTCTAATACTCAGGAAGCCCTACTGTCCCTGACATGGTTAATTATTAGAGCATGGAAGTTTTACACAGCAACAATCTCAATACCTGTGTTCCAGCCTACACCCATTCTCTAGGACTTTTTACCCATTCCCCTCTTTCCACCAAATAATATTCCCTTTCTTGTCTCTCCTCTGTAGCCTAACACATCCTAGTGCTGGTTTCATCTTACTAGACTTCCAAAATTAAAAATGACACAGGGATGTGGCTCAGTGGGCAGAGCCCTTGCCTATCAGGAATGGGATCCCTGGCACTACATAAAGCTAGGTGAGATCATGTGTGACTGTAACTGCAGAGGGATCAGAATCTCAAGGTCATCCTCATATACAAAACAAATTCAAGTCCAGTCTGGGGTATGTGAGACTTTGCCTCCATACAAACAAACAAAAAAACAGATAAAATGGGCCAGGTGGTAGTGTCACATACCTTTAGTCCCAGCACTTGGAAGATAGGAGAAGACAGATCTCTTGAGTTTGAGGTAGCCTGGTCTACAGAGTGAGGTCCAGGACAGCCAGGACTACACTGAGAAACCCTATCTTGAAAAACAACAACCAAAAAGACAAAACAACTAGAGTGGTGTCATGTGTTCCTATAAATTTTTGAAGTATATGACAAAAAGTTACTAATGACACATTAAGTGGTTCACAGGAGAATGCACTCTTGACTTTGGCATGGAATTTTCTTTTTGGTAGTGCATTATTCAAATCCTCAGCATGCCAACTTAAAAGGTGGAACTAATTTTTCCAATCACTATTTGCAGTTTGGCATCCCTAGCCAACACTAATTATTGCAGACAGATTCTGTGACTTTTCTTTCAAAATCTTGACTTCAATTCCCTCCCCCCCCCTTTGAAAACTTATATGTCCCCTTGCAGCTTAAATGAAATGATCTTCAGTAAAAACCTAACTGGCCTAGTATTTTTAGGCCCTTTCATGTGAAGTAAACACTCAGAAATCCAGAGCCTTGAGTCAGGCTAGTAAGCAAGGCAGAGGCTGCCTCTCTGTACTGCCTCCCCATGGCCACTGTTTACACAGTCCACCCAGAGCAGGTGCTGGCAGCACACAGCTCCAAACATAACAAGGTCTGCAGTCCTGTTTCCTTATCCAGTCTGTTAGTCTATGTCTTTTTATTGGGGAATTGAGACCATTGATGTTAAGAGATATTAGGGAATAGTGATTATTACTTCCTGTCATTTTTGATGTTCTTTTTATATTTGAGTGGTTATCTTCTTTTGGGTTTGATGAAGGAAGGTAACTATCTTGCTTTTTCCAGGGTGTAGTTTCCCTCCTTGTATTGGAGTTTTCCTCCTATTATTCTTTGTAGAGCTGGGTTTGTGGAAAGATATTGTGTAAATTTGGTTTTGTCATGGAATATCTTGGTTTCTCCATCTATGGTGAATGAGAGTTTTGCTGGGTATAGTAGTCTTGGCTGACATTTGTGTTCTCTTAGAGTCTGCATGAGATCTGCCCAGGATCTTCGAGCTTTCATGGTCTCTGGTGAGAAGTCTGGTGTGATTCTGATAGGTCTTCCTTTATATGTTACTTGGCCTTTCTCTCTTACTGCCTTTAATATTCTTTCTTTGTTTAGTGCATTTGGGGTTTTGATTATTATGTGACGAGAGGTATTTCTGCTCAGGTCCAGTCTGTTTGGAGTTCTGTAGGCTTCTTGTATATTCATAGGCATATCTCTCTTTAAGTTAGGAAAGTTTTCTTCCATAATTTTGTTGAAGATATTTGCTGGCCCTTTCTGTTGTAAATCTTCACTCTCATCTATACCTATAATCCTTAGGTTTGGTCTTCTCATTGTATCCTGGATTTCCTGGATGTTCTGGGATACAAGCTTTTTGCATTTTGTATTTTCTTTGACAGTTGAGTCAATGGTTTCTATGGTATCTTCGGCATCTGAGATTCTTTCTTCCATCTCTTGTATTCTGTTGTTTATATTTGCATCTATGGCCCCTGATTTCTTCTCAAGGTTTTCTATCTCCAAAGTTGTCTCCCTTTGTGATTTCTTAGTTGTTTCTACTTCTGTTTTTAGGTCCAGGATGGTTTCGCTCAGTTCCATCATTTTTTTGTCTGTGTTTTCCTGTAATTCTTTAAGAGATTTTTGTGTTTCCTCTTTCATGACTTCTGCCTGTTGACTCAAGTTCTCCTGCATTTCTTTAAGTTTTTTTTTGCCTTTCTTCTTTATTGGCTTCTATCTCTTGGGCCTTATTCTCCTGCATTTCTTTAAGTGTTTTTTTTGTGTTTCCATTATACGGGTTTCTAGCTTATTCATGTTCCTCTGCATTTCTTTAAGAGATTCATTCATGTCCTTTTTGTGTTCTTCTAGCAGCATCATGAACAGTGATTTTAAATCCAAATCTTGTTTCTCTGGTGTGTTGGCATAACCAGGACTTGCTGATGTTGGAGAGTTTCGTTCAGATGCTGCCATATTGCCTAGATTTCTGTTAGTAGCGTTCCTGCGTTTGCCCTTTGCCATCTTGTTCTCTGGAGCTAATTGGTCTTGTCTCTAGCTGGTGTTTCAGCCTCCTGAGAGGCTCTAGGGCTATTTCTGCACCACTGGAGGGCAGGGTTTCCCCTGTTGCAGATTGCTAATGTGCTTTCCTCCTCTTGGGTGCCCTTGCAGCCCTAGTGTTCTTTGCCCCAGATTGTGTCTGTGAGCCAGAAGGTGCCCGTTTGCTCCTTCAGGGAGTGCTGAGGCTGTATGCTGTAGGGACCTTTTCTGCGTGCTGATCTCTCTGCTGGGCAGCGGAACTCCCAACCGGGTTGGTGCACACAAGGCTAGCCTAGCTGCTCAGGCCCTGAGTCTAGGCAAAAGCCTGGTAGGCCAATGTCTGAGCAAAGTTCCCCTCAGCTGTGAGTGTTAATTGGGTCTGTCAGGTGGCTAGGATGGTGGCGTGTGCGCGCTCCCTGAGAGTGCTGGGAGAGTCTGCTGGGCTAACAACCTCCTGGCCAGGTCAGCACACAGATGGCCCACCGAGCAGCCCAGGGCCTGGGGGCAGTCCAGGGCCTGACCGTCTGAGACCCCTGCTATGTCCGCCTCGGGCTATGCCTGTTAGCTGGTTTGGTTTTGCCTGCTAGGTCTCTCTGGCTTCCCGTAGGCAAAATGGCGGTGGTGCGCAAACTGGCCCGGATAAACAACCTCCTGGCCGGGTCGGCACACAGGTGGCCCACCGAGTAGCCCAGGGCCTGACCGTCTGAGACCCCTGCTATGTCCGCCTCAGGCTATGCCTGTTAGCTGGTTTGGTTTTGTCTGCTGGGTCCCTCTGGCTTCCCGTAGGCAAAATGGTGGCAGTGCACGCAGGCCCGGGCAAACAAGCTCCTGGCTGGGTCGGCACACAGATGGTCCACCGAGCAACCCAGGACCTGGGGGCAGTCCAGGGCCTGACCGTCTGAGACCCCTGCTATGTCCGCCTCGGGCTATGACTGTTAGCCGGTTTGGTTTTGCCTGCTAGGTCTCTCTGGCTTCCCTTAGGCAAAATGGCGGTGCACGTGCGCCGGCGGAGGGAGGGGGGGAACCTCCTGGCCGGGTTTGCACCCTGGTGCCCCTCCCCCCCATCAGCCCAGGGCCTGGGTGCAGGCCAACGCCCATCGTGCTTAGACCCCCGCGATGTTGGTCTCGGGTTATATTTGCGTACCTCAGTCTGATTTCTCTGGCGACCGAGAACCAATATGGAGGCCTCGTATCTGACTGGCAGGAGGCAGAGTTCTGGTGTGGCTTCTGTGTGGTGAAAGGCGCCGTAAATCCTCCACTGCTCGCAGCCTGGCTGGCCAGCGATGGCCAGTGGTCGTGGGCACAGGGTCTGCCTGGACCCTGTCTGCTTGGTTCTACTGCTGATGGCGCTTCCTCTGGACCAGCCGCTGCTGCTGCTGCTGCTGCTGCTGCTGCTGCTGCCGCCCCCAATCAAGGGTGGCAAATTGGTACAACCACTCTGGAAATCAGTCTGGCGGTTCCTCTGAAAACTGGGCACCTCACTTCCAGAAGATCCTGCTATACCACTCCTGGGCATATACCCAGAGGATTCCCCACCATGTAATAAGGATACATGCTCTACTATGTTCATAGCAGCCCTATTTATAATTGCCAGATGCTGGAAAGAACCCAGGTATCCCTCAACAGAAGAGTGGATGCAAAAAATGTGGTATATCTACACAATGGAGTACTATTCAGCCATTAGAAACAATGAATTCATGAAATTCTTAGGCAAATGGATGGAGCTAGAAAACATCATACTAAGTGAGGTAACCCAGACTCAAAAGGTGACTCATGGTATGCACTCACTAATAAGTGGATATTAACCTAGAAAACTGGAATACCCCAAACATAATCCATACATCAAATGAGGTACAAGAAGAAAGGAGGAATGGCCCCTTGTTCTAGAAAGACTCAGTGAAGAAGTATTCGGCAAAACCAGAACAGGGAAGTGGGAAGGGGTGGGTGGGAGGACAGGGGGAGAAAAGGGGGCTTATGGGACTTTCGGGGAGTGGGCGGCTAGAAAAGGGGAAATCATTTGAAATGTAAATAAAAAATATATCGAATAAAAAACAAGGTCTGCAGTCTCTACTTTTGCTTATAGAACTTCTGGCTTGTTCACTCAGTTTCAGGAGGGAATAAGAATTGATTTTTAAAAGCCAAAATCAAAAGGCACAAGAAAATTAGCTTGGACACAGTGGTACAAATGGATGCAACCACAGGAAGTAAAACCTGTTCAGAATAATGTGCACAGAAAGACAGACCTAGAAGCCTGCATCCTACTGAGAAAATGCATGAGAAATCCATGACAAAGCACAGAAACTCAACTCTTTGCAAACACCCCCAAGAATTCTGCCTACCTCCTTTTCTAATGTCATGTGGCACTTGTCTTGTAAACCCCAACTCTTCTAACCCTGGGTCCTCTCCTCTCCAGTGCCCACATAGCTGACACTACTTAGACATCACACTATAAATGAAGGTGCAGAGATACCATGAACTAGACCACTACATGGGTGGAAACACAGTTTATTTGGAGAATCAAATTGTTGTTGGCAAGGTGGGGGAGGCAGAAGGAGCAAGAAGGGCAGGTCACAGAGGGCAGTGGGAAAAGCCTTGACAGTTTTATGGGAACAGGTATGAACAAGAAGAGAGATGTGAGCCAGAACAGCCTGGGAGTTAGCATGGGGCTTTTGATCCATTACAGGATATTTGGGTTAATCAGGAATTAGATGTTCTGTAGCTAAGGTAGTTGACTGTAAAGGGTGGAGGGGGGGTGGGGTGGTAATGCCTTTTCCTGACAAACAGAAATCAGCCTCATAGGATTTCTGTGGAATGCCAAGTTAGGGTTTTGTTTATCTGAAAGTAATCCTTCTGCTTACCTGGTCAGAATCCAGCCTAAGTCAATCCTGTGCTGTCATTTAGGACACTGTCATCAGCACTGTCATTATGGGGCCCCATTTTGAACCTAACACACACATAACAGATCTCACCATGAAGACTTTGATTTACAACCAGGGGCTTAGCACTGCACAGCTACCCTAGAATGCCTCCTTGGTCAATTTGCTTGACTGTCCCCTGGACAGTAATTCCCTATTTCTTCTTTGTCACACCATCACCTCTATCCTGAACTCCACGTGGAAAACTTCAACTTACAAAGCGGCAACTTTCATCTTACCACAAAAGTACTTTACAAGCTCACCTATAGCTACACCTACAGTTGGTAAGAAACTGGGTGTCTTAGTTAGGGTTTCTATTCTTGCATAAGCATCATGACCAAGAAGCAAGATGGGAAGGAAAGGGTTTATTAAGCTTACACTTTCACACAGCTGTTCATCACCAAAGGAAGTCAGGACTGGAACCCAAGCAGGTCAGAAAGCAGGAGCTGATGCAGAGGCCATGGAGGGATGTTACTCACTGGCTTGCTTCCCCTGGCTTGATCAGCTTGCTTTCTTATAGAACCCAAGACTACCAGCCCAGAGATAGTACCACCCACAAGGGGCCCTCCCCCCTTGATCACTAACTGAGAAGATGCTCCACAGCTGAATCTCATGGAGGCACTTCCCAACTGAAGCTCCTTTCTCTATGATAACTCCAGCCTGTGTCGTCACACAAAACCAGTCAGTACAATTGACACCTTGTCAACTTGACACACAAACATATCACTATTAAGCCTCAACCCTTACTTTCTTATTCATCCCCAAGATCTAAATAACTTTGAAATCCCACAGTATTTACATATTAAAAGTTCAATCCCTTTAAAACATCCAATATCTTTTAAAATTCAAAGTCTTTTAACAATTCAAAGTCTCTTAACTGTGGGCTTCACTAAAATACTTTCTTCCTTCAAGAGGGAAAAATTATCAGGGCACAGTCACAATCAAAATCAAAATCAGACTCCAACAGTTCAGTGTCTGGGGTCCAACTCACGATCTTCCAGGCTCCTCCAAGGGCTTGGGTCACTTCTCCAGTTCTTCCCTTTGTAGCACACACCTTGTCTTCTAGGTTCCAGATACCTGTACTCCACTACTGCTGCTGTTTTTGGTGGTCATCTCATGGTGCTGACATCTCCAAAACACTGCTGTCTTCAGCTGTAACTAGGCTTCACCAATAGCCTCTCATAGACTCCCTTAATGGTGCCAAGCCTCAACTCCTTTGCATGACCACTTCAGTCCTGTGCCATCAATTGCAATTTAGACTGTACCTTCAACAATGGCCTTCCACAGCCTCTCACAGTGCCAAGCCTCAGCTGCTCTTCATAACCCTTCCATGCCTTCAAAAACAGTACCACCTGGGTGACTCTTACACAGTACCAAATCCAGCCACAGCACAAGGTACAATCTTGATTATCTCTGGAACACAGCCTCTGTGCTCTCAGAAAACACTTCCCAGAAGATTTCACCTCAATGAAGCTGGTCTCTTCTTAATCACCACTAGTTTCTTAGCTCCAGCTAACCAGCATCAATAGTCTCAGTAACACAAAGTTTTGCTATAGTGGTTCTGGTATCTTGTTAATAATCACAGCTGATTCTTCAGCCCCAGCTGACCAAAACCTCAGAATCTTCACAATCAAAACATGGCCCTGTTAAGAGTCTTTAATCTTCCTTCTAAATTTCACAAGCCAGGCCTCCATCTTCTGCACTGTTCTCAACAGTATCTTCCAAGCTCCTACACAACATTCTGCAGAGCTCTTAACACCAAATGGATCTTCTAGCCCAAATTTCCAAAGTCCTTCCACAGCTCTCCCCAAAATATGATCAGGTTGTCACAGGAATACCCCACTATGCTGGTATCAATTTGTCTTAGTCAGAGTTTCTATTCCTACACAAGTATCAGGACCAAGATCATTTTTATGTACTCTTCCCAAGAGCTGAGCCACATCCTGCCTTGGTTTAAGATTTTGCCTTGTGGCATCCCTTTGGGTCCTAACAGGGAGAAGATTTTTATGGAGCCCTTTTTCCTAATAGGTAGCCCCTGCTAGTATCTTCTATACAGCAATAACCCTCTCTGTGGGTCTGAGACCTATGTTGCTCTTATTTTCACATCTCCCAAGTGAGAAGGCCCAAAGTACGACACAGGAAATGCTTGTCATTAAAATTATTTTTCTCTTATCTTTTTTCTTCATGTTACAAAGGCAAAACACATTTTCCCTTGAAAAGACAGGATGAAATGCTGCAGAGATAGTTAAATTGATAAAGTGCTTTTCACACAAACATGAGGACCTGAGTTTGGATCCCAAGCACCCAGGAAACATGCCATGTGGGATCACTTGTACCTGTAACCCCAGCATTAGGGAAGCTGAAAGAGAAGATCCCTGGGACTCACTGACAGCCAGTCTAGCTGGCTGAGTTACAAGTTCTCCATGAGACGCTGCATAAACTATGAAGAATAGTGATAGAGGAAGATACCCAACATCAATCTGCGGTATCTACATGTGTGCCCCTCCCACACACATAGAATAAGCATCCCTAATCAGAAAATTATAAAGTTAAAATGCTTTTAGCAACAATGTAACCTTTCAAGAAAAAAAATTCTACTTTGTTTCATAAAACTTTGTTTTATGAAAAAGTTACTTAAAATACTATATAGGGTCAGGAAGCTCAATCAATGGGTAAAAACACCTACCACCCAAGTTTTATAACCAAGTCTAAATTCTCAGATCCCACATGATAAACCAAATTCACACACAAAAAAAATCCCCTTTGCTAAGCGTGGCTCACTCTTTCATTCTGCAGTTCCTTCAAAGCAATCTGCTAACAAAATTGTTATTTCTTTTTTTCAGCAAAGGAAAAGAGACAGATTCTGTAGAAATTACATGAGGAAGGTAGAAAAATATTCCTGCTACCATATAATGCTTGAAAACTAGTAAACAATGAAACCCATTAATTTAGTGCCTACTGATCTAAATTTGTTCTTTTATGAATAAGAAACAAACGCCAAATACTAATACTAGCCAAGATGTGGAAGCCACCTAGACAGTAGTTGATTTCTACATGATTGGAAATAGTAGCCTAAAGGTTTTCATGTTTAAAAAGATTTCCAGAAACCAAGTCCCTTGACGTACTCAAAACCTCAGCTCGGTGACCCTTCATGCCATTCCACAGTAGGGTATGCACCTACATCTTGATTACTTAAAGAAGCATTTGCAAGTAAGTATACCCACATGGCAAAGAATGCACGTGGATGACAACTGAAAACCTCAGAGAGGCACTCTCAACTAATCCCCAAGCAAACACCCTACGATGTCAATCACAGAGAAAGAGGAAACTTCTTTGCTACATGACTGACTCCAGGGGTGCTGCTTATTTCCCAGAGAGCTGGAAAGATAATGAGACAACAAGCAGAGGAGGCCTGTCCCCAATAAAAACAGGTTCTCCCAGCTTTGGGGCAGGACAGTGGCCCAGCCCTGACATGCGTCAACCAATGATCTTGCTTTAAATGTTTAGTGAGACTAAGATAGAGAGAAAAAGGTACTTGCACAAGATCTTACATCATATTTCCTAATGATAGAGCTTTATATCATGGTGCAGTGATACCTTTTTCAAGTCAAAAGCAATTATATTCTAAAAGTAATATTTGTTAAACAGGATAAATTCCAAGTATATATGTTTGAATTTTTTTTAAAGGGCAAAAGCAATAATTATTTTGCTAGCTGTGTACAAAAACTACAATAGAAAGAATTGAAATAGCAGTTGGAACTGAGTATAGTGCTTATGTAACTGGGGTAAAAAGATTCCAAGTTCAAGAACAGCCTAGACTGTCCAGAGAGGGGGAGAGGGAAAGTGCACAGTTCTACTGGCTGGCATGTGTAGAAGTCTATTTTCCAATGCATAATACTAGGTGCTAAGTAACTTAGAAAAGAGTTTTCAGTTCACAATTGGAGGCTAAAAATACAAAGAGCATTGCTCAGACTCTGGTGGGGGTTCCCTTAGCCACATTACCTCACAGCAGAGGGCTTCATGTCAGAAGAATGAGTGACAGGGACAGGCAGTCAGATTGACTAATTTAGGTCATTTGAGGTGCCAGAAGCTCCCTACAGCCCCAGCCTCTTAAAAGTCTACCTCTTTTCCTGCTATACCACTCCTGGGCATATACCCAGAGGATTCCCCAGCAGGTAATAAGGATACGTGCTCCACTATGTTCATAGCAGCCCTATTTATAATAGCCAGAACCTGGAAAGAACCCAGGTATCCCTCAACAGAAGAATGGATGCAAAAAATGTGGTATATATACACAATGGAGTACTATTCAGCCATTAGAAACAATGAATTTATGAAATTCTTAGACAAATGGATGGAGCTGGAGAACATCATACTAAGTAAGGTAACCCAGTCTCAAAAGATGAATCATGGTATGCACTCACTAATAAGTGGATATTAGCCTAGAAAACTGGAATACCCAAAACATAATACACACATCAAATGATGTCCAAGAAGAATGGAGGAGTGGCCTGGTTCTGGAAAGACTCAGTGTAGCAGTATAGGGCAAAACCAGAACAGGGAAGTGGGAAGGGGTGGATGGGAGAACAGGGGGAAGGAAGAGGGCTTATGGGACTTTTGGGGAGTGGGGGAGGGGGCAGAAAAGGGGAAATAATTTGAAATGTAAATAAAAAATATATTAAATAAAAAATATAAAAAAAAAAAGTCTACCTCCTCCCAACTCAGCCACACTAAGGACCAAGCTGCCAACAAATGAGCTCTCAGGGTACTTACAAAAACCACATCACACCCTACAGCAGCATGGCAGAACATATAAAAGATGGCAAGCTACTGTGCTTGTCAAAAGCTGTGTCATAAAATGCAGAAGGGTCAGAGCCACAGTACCAACTGCTTCTGAAAACAGCAAAGGGTGGTGACTATGAAGTCCACAGCCTCCCACTGCAAAGGGAGGTGACTATGAAGCCTACAGTCCTCCACTAACCTTACAAGACACTGACAGCTCTGTTGGACAGAGTGTCTTTATAAAAAGATACATGTTTTAAAGGTTACAGATAGCAACTAACAGTATCTTACTGTGGACTATCTCCCTCTACCTTTTATAGACTCACTTGTATAAAACCCTCATGGTGCTGACAGAAATTGATTTGAGAGCTGCAGTAGCAGGTTGTCTTAGATAGGATTTTACTGCTGTGAACAGACATCACGACCAATGCAAGTCTTATAAAAGACAGCATTTAATTAAGCCTAGCTTACAAGTTCAGAGGTTCAGTCCAGTATCAAGGTGGAGACATGGCAATATCCAGGCAGGCATGGTGCAGGAGAAGCTGAGAGTTCTAGGTCTTCATCTGAAGGCTGCTAGTGGAAGACTGACTTCCAGACACCTAGGGGGAGGGTCTTAAGCACATGCCTACAGTGACACACCTACTCCAAAAGGCCACACCTCCTAATAGTGGATAAATAAGAGCAATATATATATATATATATATATATATATATATATATATATATATAGTTTCAGGGTCCCAAAGACCTCTGTGTCTGCAATGTGCGTTACCTAGTGATAAATATAAAGAAGCCCTCAGGCACAGTACAAAGCACAGTAAGTACTCCCACTTAGAGCAGGTGTGGACTGTAAACATCACTGGAGACAGGGTGGCACCACTGTTGATTACAAAATAGAGTTAGCACAAGATAATGTGTTCCTTATAGACCCTGGCCAGGGACATTAAGTAATTTCAAGAAGAGTCTAAACTCACATAAAATATCAGGAATTCAATTTCAAGAAAACCCGACCCCTTCCCTAATCATGCTTTTCTATATCCAGGGTCTTTCCAATAAATGGGACTCTAACTATATAGAGGCCTGGATCTTCAGGAGAACACAGTCAAGCTAACTAGACCCTGGCAGCTGAGGAAATGTTCTCACAGCGTCTGTGAGAACTAACTTCCCCAGGGTCTCAGGCAGAACACACAGGACCACACACAGTGAGCCTAACCTGAGGCTCTAAAGGTCTTCCAGACCTTACATGGAAGGGTTTCATGGGAGGGTTGACCACATTGTCTCAAGGCAAATCTGAGATCCATGAGCAACACAGGAAAGAATTAAACACTTCCTTATCATAGTATGCTGACTCATAACTTAATGTTGAATCCTTGCATTAGACACAATTAACAAACTGTGCATGCTTGCTCATTTCATTGCAAAGCAACCCTTCATTTCATAATAGAAAGACAAATCCAAATGCTAGGTACATTTGACATTTTTAACTTGACCCAGCGGCACCCACATCCTTGGCCAGAGGGTGTCCTATCAAACAGCCCAGCTCCCCCAAAATAACAGGACTCCAGAGAATAGAAGAACCCAAAATAGCTCTAAAGCATCTTCAGTGAAGTTGCTTGGAGCTAAGCTCAACTAGTATCAGAGACCCCAGGAGGCTTATCATGAACAGAAATCACCAAAGCATTTGAGGTTTGTTCTTGATCAATAAAACTCTCCCAAATCCATCTAATTGAACTGGGTTTCATGCAAAAACTGATTCATTCCAAAACTTATACCCATTCTTTCTCTTTATGCCAGTCTGACAATGTTTTTATAAATTATAATTATAGACAATGTATCCATTTATATTAGCTTATAGAAAAAGTACAGTTTGCACTGATTCTATTAGGGATTACATTTTATGATACACAAGCTTGCAAGCCACTCTGTTGTATACTTTTTCTTTACATTTTTCAGTTAAATGTAACAATGGCATGGTGCATCCCAGGCCAGCCTGCCTCAAAAACCAAAAAAATAAAAATGATTACTCAAGAACAAAGTAGGCAGCACTGTCAACAGTTTAAAACAAGGAAAACACAAGATGCCTCGGAAAAGTACTTGAGAAAACAAGAGACCAGTTTAATGTTTTCCTGATGTTGCTGTTTTGGGGGGTTTTGTTTATTTGTTTGTTTTGTGTTTTTGTTTTAATAAATTAGTAAAAATATTTAATTCAATTTGCTGTGACCGAGAAGTTACCAACTGCCAATGACCACAAGGTCAACTCAGTTTTGTGCTGAAGGAGACATTAGAAGTGTTAAGTTTTATTTTAAAGCTGGACAGTGAAAGCAAAAGCAAAAACATTCCAGAAGATTCTGCCTGACAAAAGCAAATCATCTAAATAAGAAACATCTAAAGAGAAGGCTCTAGAAAAAGAAGGAAAGGGGAGGTTGTCAAGGATAAGTAACCAAAATGACAGTTTAAAAAGCCAGAAGAGTGGTCACTTGTGCTCTTTTCTCATAGACCCTCTCCAGGAACTGGGCTACACTGTCTGCAGAGCTAAAGCCATGACCACCCACAGCATGCTGATGAAAGAGTGTTACACTCCAGTTCTGCCAGTATGGTCTGCACCATGCTCTAGTCATTACATTTTCAGCCTTTTATAATCTGTTGCATATGTTGTAGCAAGTCCCCTACACTGCCTAACAGCAATAAAAAAGGGAACAGGAATAGCAAGTTATTTTTAATGTGTACAAATATCTAGAAGACTGGATACTTTTAATATTATATTTTGACTTTCACAAAAATGGTTTAACTTGTAATAGAATAGGGGGTCCACTGTGAAGTCCCTTTTAGTCTCTGTAAGAAAATGTACAACCCAAGTTAACCAATCCCTTAACAAACAGCTAAGATAAAGGTTGAATGTGTACAAAAAGAACATTTACCTTTCCATCTATCCAATTATTGAGCACACTGGAGACATCAAAGGGCACGGCAGTTAGAAAATCCTACAGATCTGCTCCACCTTCTAACTTTTCTTCCATGAGAAATCTGCCTCCTGTTCTATTTTCTTCACAACAGTAACAGGCTTTAAAGAAATCCTTTTCAAGCTCATCAGCTCAGGTATGGAATGTAACTGTCACCACATACATGGGTGACAAGTACTAGAGAGAATGTGTATCAGATAAACAGGGGACACCTAAATCTGGCTCTGCTCACCATCAAGAGGTCTTCTCTGAAGACCAACAATACCATCATGGTGGGAAGGGAACTTTCATATTTTATTTTAATAACAAGCCAGCTCAGACCCAAACAAGTAAGAAAGACTCAAGCCTCCATCTATGCCAGACTGCATAAAGACCTCTGTCTTGGTGGGAGGGACAGGGAAGAGAGCTGGCAGGGACTAGGGTCACTATCACAAAAAAAGAAAAGAAACTCAAAAGGAAGTAAACAATCACATGCATTTAAAAAAAAATCCCCCTTCAAATAATAAAACATGTAACCTTTTAAAGATCTTTTTGAAAAGCACAAAATTAAAACAAGACTGTTTCACTTCAGTGACCCTGCTATCTAGGACAGAGGACAGCCTTCTATTTTGGAAAACAAGCCTCCTATAAAAGGCTATATGCTGAGCTTAGACAAGGAGTGAACCCTTCTCTTCTACACATACCCCAAAGGCCATATGTATCCCCAAACCACAAGACCCAGACTCAGAAAAACAACTCAGACTTGTATTGGCCTCCAAAAGGACTGCCACTGTCTGATTCTCCTTTGCTGTGAATGTCACAGTTGTCATGACCAGAGCCAAAGGGCTCAAGCACCACATGAACTATACTGTCGGCCTGGAAACTGCAAATGATGCTTAGGGCCCTGTGATGCACACTTCAATAGACACAAAACACAATGACATGCACATCAGGCTCCTAAACTTTAAAGATTCCCAGTTATGAAAGGACTGAGTGACTTACCATCTTTTAGACATCTTATCCATGTTCTGAATTCAGCATAAATGTCAATAGATAAAACCTGTAACACTTTTAGGAGCATATGTGCATGTATACTTATTTATTTAACTAACTGTTATTTACTTTTATATGTGTATGTACATGTATTTATTATGTACATATATGTGTATGTATACATATATGATTTGTTTGTATGAATGTGTATATGAACAAGTGTCAAGGTACACATATGGAGATTAGGTCTGAAGTGGAAACTTCTGGTTTCTTTGGAAAGTCAGTTATGTCAAATGATATTTTGCTAGGGAACACAGGTGAAAGGATGTTTTGCGAAAGCAAACACATAAAAGGATGCATGATGTTCTGAAGGAATATAAGTATGTCTCCACCAACAGGGAAGATTAAGCATTGGTTTGGTTGCCTCACTATTCTTCACTAATGACATGCATGTATTCATTCACCTGACATTGCATTTCTGAGCTCTGCTTATGCTGATGCAATAGAGAGAAGCTTGCCAAAGAACTTGTGAGGTTCCTTTGCCACTTCCGAAGCAGCCTCTGGCTGGTCGGTGAGCCTTGTGGTTTCATCTGGACTAAACTTCCCTTGCTGGATCATGTGTGGTGACTGCCAAGTGGACTGGACTGCCAGTGCTAGTTCATGTGTAGTGTCTGCAGAGACGACTAGACTGCAGCTGCTGTATTTGGTATTGCTACTGGGCTGAACTGCTAATATCCTGATGACAAAAATTGAACTCGCCTCCAAAAAACTTCTTTGAAACAGATCTCCTTTCCCCATGATGTATGGTAGACAAGAGGAGAGGTTGAACACATATTAAAGTAGGTTGAGAAAAATTTATGCCTACAGAGGACAGTTTCCAGAAGTTGGTTCTTTCCTTCCACTATGTATAATATTCTATTTTATTTGGCACAAAAAATTTTCAAGCCATAGATGCAATTTCTATCTGTGAATCTTTACAGCAGAGAGTGGATTCTAAATATCCAAGTAGGCTCAACAGGGAAAGCCCCTAAAGGTGAAAGAGGAAAGTAGGGCATAAAACCTTAGTGGCAGCCTGAGCATTTGATGACTCTGAAGACAAAGGACAAGGGCAGCAATCCAAGGTATCCAGGTGGCCTCTAGTGTCTTGGAAGGAAAGGCCGATTCTGGACACAGAACACAAATCTGTTGACTAGAGCTTTTACCTCAGTGAAACTCATTTTAGACTCTTTCAGAATTTCAAGTTTAAGGGGGAAAAAGGCTGTTGTGTCATTTGGGTCACTGAATCTGTGGTTATTTGTTGCAAGAGGAAGCCCTTCTCACTGGTATGTCCCTTCTTTCCTACTGTCCTGGGCAGAGTAACCAGTCTTTTACCTCACATCACTACATTTCAATTCCTCAAATGATGAAGGGATGAAATGACACCAAGCCTTCCACCTGAAACTCTGCTTGCAGCTCCACCAGCACAGCCCAGAACTGCATTACAATACATGGAACTCCAAATCTCAGGTCACTCATACAAAAGCCCACTGCTCTGCTAGCATACTCATCTCACATCCTACAAATAGGCATACGACCCTGAGATGCACCCAATAATCTTTCAGAAAACATGGAGCCTATATGTTCAAACCATCATTCACAAGTTTAAAAAATCTAAACATAGACTTATATACTTCATAAAAATTAAATCTAAATGAGTAACAGACCCAATTAAAAAGAGAAAATTAAAACACCTAGGTGAGAACCTCTGGTTTGGTAATAACTTTTAGATATTACCATGAAAGAATTGACATAATAAATGCCATTAAATTTCCCCACTATGTGAAGGACATTATTAAAAAGTGAGAATAGCCCCAAACTGGAAAATTATTTGCAGAAGAGATAATATATGCACAGTTAACCTGAGTGTACACTAGACTTTTAAATTCAACAACAACCACCACCACAAAAAAGCCACCTCAGGAGGCTGGGAAGAGTTCAAAGTATAAAGTACCTGTCAGAGTCCAGATCTCCAGAACCCATGTATATACCTGGTGGATGTGGTAAACCACCTGTAATTCCAACAATAGGAGATGGGATCACAGAGGAAGCTGGCTAGCTCCACTAAACATATCAATATACTTTGGGCTTAATGGAAAGACCCTGACTCAATGAATAGGTTAGAGAGTGATCAAGGAAGAATTCAGACATTGACCCTGGGCTTCTACATACATGTACACACACGTGCACATGCACCTGCACACATATGCCTGCAAGCATACATACCAGAAAGAAAGTCAACAGCTCAGCTAGAAATATACTAAAGATTTGAATGAACTTCACAGAGGAAGATAAAGGCATGATGGTAGAAGGTGAGAGATATTCCCTATCATACATAATCAGGAAAATACAGATCAAACAAAGGGCTATGTTTGGGTGAGGATAGAAAGGCCTTACTCAGAACCCTGAAGACACACAGCAACAGGCATGAGCACTCTTTGGCTATGAGTGAAGATGCAAAGGTGGGAAGAGACCTTTGGAAGTCAGTAGGAAGTTCCTTATACAGCTAAACATGTCTTTACTGCAAAACCTAGCTGTTACAGTCCTTGATACTGACCCAAAGGATGTGTGAGAATCTTCTGCATAAATACCTACATATAAACATTCACAGCTATTTTATTTATAACTGCCAAACTTGAAAGCAACCATGACAGTTTTTAGTAGGAGAGCATATGAACTATATATCCAGGCAATAAGATAATATGCAGCACTAGCCAGGGAACCACGGAGCCACAGAGAGGAAATAAGCACATCTGAGAAGGTGCCACACTGAGTAATTCTTACTCACAGCTGAGGAGTGGAGGGGTGAGTGGACAGCTCAGGGTGTCTGGCAGGCATGCATATCAGCCATTTTCCAAACCTTCAGAAGACCCAGTGTGAACTCCCTTGTAAGCAATGTTCTCTGGGTGATGGCATGATGATGCTGGTTCATCAACTGTAACTGGCATGCCAATCTGCAGAGCATTCCTGACCATAGCAAAGGCTCTGTATGTGTTAGTGTACAGGTAGGACACAAGAACATAGAAAATCTTCAACTCAATTTTTCTGTAAACCTGTACTTGCTGGGTTTGTGTGTCAACCTGACACAGACTGGTGTTATCACAGAGAAGGGAGCTTCATTTGGGGAAGTGCCTCCATGAGATCCAGCTGTGGGACACTTTCTCAATTAGTGATCAAGGGGAGAGGACCCCTTGTGGGTGGTACCATCCCTGGGCTGGTATTCTTGGGTTCTATAAGAGAACAGGCTGAACAAGCCAGTGGAAGCAAGTCAGTAAGGAACATCCCTCCATGGCTTCTGCATCAGCTCCTGCTTCCTGACCTGCTTGTGTTCCAGTCCTAACCTCCTTTGGTGATGAACAGCAATGTGGAACTGTAAGCCGAATAAACCCTTTCCTCCCCAACTTGCTTCTTGGTCATGATGTTTGTGCAGGAATAGAAACCCTGACTGAGACAAAACCTAAAACTGGTCTAAAGACTAACGCCTGATTTTATAATCCAGAGTATAAATTACAACATAACAAAATCATGCCAGTCTGCCTGTTAAGAATGCCCCTATTTCTGTAAATAGAATCTCAACACCTAGGACTCATCCTTTTTCCTTGTCCTACCCAAACCTGCCCCTCCACCAGTCACTGTTTCATCAAAGGATGTTTTTAACATACATTTTAAGCACTGGAGTTAAGAGGCAGGCACTCAGGAAGGGTATTGCTTCTCAAAGAGCTGCCCTTCACTATTTTTACAACTATCAAACACATGATTGTGGTGAATTCTGAAGTTATGATCTTCAAATGGTAACCTACATAGGATCTTTAAAAGATAAAACAATTAGGTTATACATTGTTTATGACAAAACCAATCCGGGGTAATACTATTTTTAAGAAAGGCAAACAACTTAGGCAAATATAAGCACGCACATCATATATACATATAAAACATAATAAAATCTGCTACTATAAACACTAGCATATGTCAATCGACTTATAAAAAAGGCAACAGTAAAGAAAAACCTTAGTCTCAACAGAGAGTACAGTAGCCAGGAAGGTTCAGGACATGTCACTAATGACATCTTTCTAGCATTGAAAGCAGAGTCACGTCGTTATTTTACAAACTGCAAAACATGTCCTTGAACCCAAAAAGCAATGAATGTTCTCATTAAAATGGCTAAGTTTCTTTTGAACCCTAGCCTTATCATAGCCACAACAATGGCCCAGGGAACACTTATTGTCACCACGTGCAGAGTCACTTGTAAGCACACAAATACCCCTGGTATAGTTCTAATCAGTATTCTTTCTAATAGCCCTATGAGGAAGTGGGATTAGTTCTACTGAAGATAGAAGATCACAAGTTTGAAAAGCATTTGACTTGATCAAGGTAACATGGCAGACCAAAGCACTTTAAATGGTAGAGTGCAACTAAAGGATATTTGATCTCACTGTGAACCCTGATTGTATTATTTGCTGGAAAAAAAAAAAAACTGTCTCTACTTATGGTTTGGCACACACCTTTAATCCCTCTGGCTGTAATACAGACATGCCCTTAGTACACAAACACTGAAGTCCCAAACACTGAAGGTAAAGTTAGTTTGTAGAAAGAAGCACCCATGCTAAAAGTGATGTCTAATTGAGTGGAAGACAAAGTAACAAACCAGAGAAAGTTTTGACAGAATAGAATGTTCCCAACTCTCATGAGAACAGAGAGAAAAGAGAGACTACTTAAGGGCAGAGAGAGGAAGAAGACAGTTTTACTAGGAGAGCTTTACAGAGACAGGTTGAAGAGAGAACAAGCTAGACACAGGTGAAGACAGAATGAGCTGGAGAATGAGTGGTGCTTAATAGATTAGCAGAGATTGCCAGAGTTAGTTTGAGGCCAACCAGAACAATTCAGTAAGAGGCTTAGAGAGAAGTCAGATTGCATCAGTCAATTGCAGAAGAGTTTAAGCCAGAAGAGCTGAGTTGAAATAGCCAGTCAGAGTTCAAAAAAGCTAGAAAGGGTAAGCTTACTCAGCAGCAAGTCTCAGAGGCTGTAAACATTCTAGGCCTAGGTAAGATTGTGCAGAGACTAAAAGTTTCTGGGACTAGGCCTAAGTTAACAGACAGAGGCACCAAGCCTCTGAAACGACAATTTATATCAGGTGAATAAAAGTTACTTTAACAGAGTGCCTCTGCAAGGCATCCCCCAACCCTCTCTCAGAAGGTGGGTTCTTCAGATCTGATCTAGCCAATATTCCTTTTAGCTAAAATCTTCACAAATGCCAACTGTGACATCGTACTTCAGATAATCCAAACATGCTGTAAGCTTCTTTGATCTGCTCACTAGGAGGACATGTTACGGTGAGGCTTCATGATCTGAAGATGTTTTTACTGAGATCAAGCAGCTCATTAGTATTTCTACATTAACCTCTAAAATTAACTTGGAAATAGCTTCAACTCTTACTAATTTTTGTTCAAAAGGCTTTTTTTCCCAAAAGTTTTTAAAGTGTTCCTTTTTTCAGAATTTTGAAACCTAGAAAAGTGTGGGAGGAAGGGTAGAGACCTAGGCAGCAGATGGCACCAGATTATGATCTCTCAAATCTTCTGGTTTAATAGATTTCTGTCTGGAAGCCCCCTAAGAACCAGGGAGCAGGGAGAGACATACAAATGGAGCACAAGAATCTTTCCAAGATACACAGACCAATAATGCAGTTTGCTAAGCTGAACAGACGGAACTTGAGAACACAGACAGCTAAACAGAAGAAAAAGTTCTAGAGTCAATGTGGTAGACAGATGTTTCTTCAACTAATAATAACCTGTGAATGGGCAGGGTGAAACTCTTCTAGGACTAGGAAGTGATCATGTAAATGGCCTAACACTCACAGCAGAACATCACCTTCAGGAACCATGTAGAGCAGGAGAAAGAAATGCATGCTAGTAGGAGGGAAAACTCATTGCTGGAGAAAATCTATACACAGGCCTAGAAAGGATGAACTAGTCTGTAGGGAACTCAGGGGTTCTTATGCTAACAGATAAGCATTAGAGAAAAAAGGAATGTTAAAGAGCAGGGTTGTCTCTTAAAAGGGAGGGATGTACAACCTGTTTTCCACACAGAAGGCTGAAATGAAGGTGATTAATAGCCTGGTGATTAATAATAGAAGGTGATTAATAACCTTTGCACTACCTGTATGATCAGTAATAACACAAAATCATCCCCTAGGCCCTTGTCATAAGCTTGCTTTTCCTCAGTCTTTAGAACCTGCCTTTATGGAAGACTGGCTCATGTAGTTATCTGTAAAACTCATCTTTATGGAAGATGACATATGTATTTACAAAAGTTCCATGTCTTAAGCTTTATTGCATTCATTGAATTGAGTCAATGCCACCAGGAAAACTTTCACCAAGTTGTGCTGTGTTTGCACATGCCTAGAATAACTACCTTGTATCAGACTCTCAAAATTTGAACCAACACCAGCTACTGAATTGCCTTACAAAGATCATTACTCTATTATCCTTGGTGATCTATGCCTTACAAAGATCATTACTCTTTTATCCTTGGTGATCACAAAGATCACACACACACCAATTTATAAAACATAAATGGTTTCTGAGATAGCACCACCTCTAAAAGGAAACAGTAAGATCCCTCCTGGATTAACAGTCACAACAGCCTGCCACTGGTAAACAGCAGCACATACACCTAACCATGAGGCAGGGACCATGAGCAGAAAGAACTAGCCAGAAATTACATCAGACTTTGAACATGGCTGAATACTTAATAGACAAATATGACTATCACCATGAAAAACACAAATGAGAATAAGCCAGAACTTTGGGAGATAGAGGATCTAAAACAAAAATAAATCAAAACAAACACAAAAACAACAACAACAACAAAAACCAAAAACACTTGAAGTACTGAAGCAGATTGCAGTGCTGAAGAATTGTTACTGGGGTGGCAGGTCAAAGCCTGGACCCTGGCAGCCCTAACAAGGAGGGCCTTGACCACACATCTCAATATGCTCATTAAACACAAAACAGTGAGACACACAAAGACTGATGCTGGGTGACCATACTTACATGCCCAGTCTCTAGCAAGTATGTCTTCTATGGCTACAGTTTAGGCTGCAAGATGGTCTGACACATGGGCAGAAATGTGAACCTCTGTGATTGGTTTAGCTTAGGTACTCCTATCATGTCACTAAGAAAGCAAAAGCCAAGCCAATAACCAGGTTTTATTTTGAACATAGATCTTGTAAAGCAGCAGTATCTGAAAAGCATTCCTGTGCCTTGCTAAGTTCATGTTCTCCTATTTTCAAATGGATTAAATCCTTCAAAACACACTAACAAAAGACAGATTATGAAGAAATAGTCAATATCAAATAATCAGGAAAATTAGTACCAAAACTGCAAGCAGAAAGGCCTGTGAGCATTAGAATAACTAACACGCAGAAAGACTAACAATTCTAGTTACTGGGCAACAGACAGAGCTACCAGAGTCCCCATGCATTGCTGCTGAAACTGCAAACTAGTTAGCAGCTTCTTGGGATATTAAGCATAAACAACTGCACAACATACCAATTACAATCCTAAGAAATTATCAAATATTAAATAAAAGTCTATGCAGAAATTTCAAATGAAGGATCTTCATAGAAACTTACATATAAAAAGCAAAAATTAGAATCAAGAAATCCAAGTAATGACCAACGAGTCAATGGATAAGCAAATTGGTTTATCAGTTCAATCAAATATCTCTGAACAATAAGGAATAATCCTGTAAATTGGAACAAGAATAAACCTTATGCTGAATGAAAGAAGCCATAAACAAAAGTATGTATACTGTATAATCCTGTTGTGGAATTATAGCAAAGTTAATCTGTGAAGAGAGAAAGCAGATAGCTGGCACTCTAGGCTGGAGCTAACTAAATGCAGGGGCAATTGGGAACTCTGGGGAAGACAGAAGCACTGTACTACCTGTCTGCAGTCCCAGTTACAAGGTGTATATATTGGCCAGATGTTCCAAACTGCACACTTTAAAATGGTGCCTGTATGCATAACTAAACATAATAAAGGCAATATACAGCAAGCTAATAGCCAAATCAAAATAAATGGAGACAAACTTAAAGCAATTCCACTAATATTAGGGACAAGACAAGGCTGCCCATTCTCTTCCTATCTATTCAACATAGTACATAGTTCTAGCTAGAGCAATAAGATAACTAAAGGAAATCAAGGGGGATACATATCGGAAAGAAATCAAAGTATTTCTATTTGTGGATAATATGATAGTATATATTAGCTACCCCAAAAATTCTACCAGAGAACTCCTACAGCTGATATAACACCTTAAACAAAGTGGTTTGTTATAAAATTAACTCAAAAAAAATCAGTAGCCCTCCTTTACACAAATAATAAATGAGCTGAGGAAGAAATTAGGGTAATAACACTTTTTTATAATAGTCACAAATAACATAAAATATCTTTGTAACTCTAAC
The DNA here is from genome assembly GCF_947179515.1 of Apodemus sylvaticus. Classification (NCBI taxonomy): domain Eukaryota; kingdom Metazoa; phylum Chordata; class Mammalia; order Rodentia; family Muridae; genus Apodemus; species Apodemus sylvaticus. The sequence goes on along the minus strand of NC_067485.1, from coordinate 2,075,605 downwards.
CAAGCAAGTAAAAGACCTATATGACAAGAACTTCAAGTTGCTGAAGAAAGAAACTGAGATATCAGAAGATGGAAAGATCTCCCATGCTCATGGAGCAGTAGGATTAACAGAGTGAAAATGGAAATCTTACCAAAAGCAATTTACAGATTTAATGCAATTTCCATCAAAATTCCAACACAATTCTTTACATACCTTGACAGAGGAATTCTCAACTTCATTGAAAAAGCAAAACACCCAGGATAGCTAAAACAATCCTGAACAATAAAAGAGTTTCCAGAAGTATCATCATCCCTGAGCTCAAACTGTACTACAGAGCAATAGTAATAAAAACCGCATAGTATGGGAAAGAAACAGACAGGTTGATAAATGAAATTGAATTGAAGACCCTGAAATAAACCCACACACCTATGGAGACTTGATTTTTGGCAAGGGGGACAAAAACCATACAATGGAAAAAATAAAGCATCTTTAACAAATGGTGCTGGTCTAATTGGATGCCTACATGTAGAAGAATGAAAATAGATCTATATTCATCACAATGCACAAAACTAAAGTCTAAGTGGATCAAAGACCTCAATGTAAGACCAGATACTCTAAATCTAAATAGAAAAGAAAGTAGGGAATAGCCTTGAACTTACTGGTACAGGAGTTCCTGAACAGAGCACCAAAGGCTCAGGCTCTAAGATCAACTGATAAATGGGACCTCATGAGAGTGGAAAGCTTCTGTAAGGCAAAGGACATTGTCAATAGAAAAACAAAAACAAAAAAACAAAAAAACGATAGCCTACATACTGGAAAATGGTCTTCATTAAACCTACACCTGACAAAGTACTAATATCCAAAATTTATAAAGAACTCAAGAAGTTAGACACCAACAACCCAAACAACCCAATTTTAAAATGAGGTACAGAGCTAAACAGAGAAATCTCAAATAGCTGAGAACCATTTAAAGAAATGTTCAAAGTCCTTAGTCATAGGGAAATGCAAATTAAAACAACTCTGAGATTCCACCCTACACCATTCACAATGGCAAGGATAAAAAGCTCAAGTGACAGCACATACTGGTGAGGATGTGGAGCCAAGGAAAAACTCCTCCATTGATGGTGGAAGTACAACCACTTTAGAAATCAACTTAGCAGTTTCTCAGAAAACAGAGAATAATTCTACCACAAGATCCAGCTATACCACTCCTGGGCATATACCAAAAAGATGCTCCACCATTCCACAAAGACACATGCTCAACTATGTTCATAGCAGCTTTATTCATAATAGCTAGAAACTGGAAACAACTTAGATGTTCCTCAAGTGAAGAATGGATAAAAAAATGTGGTACACGTACACAATGTTCTATTCAGCTATTAAAAACAAAGACATCATGAATTTTTCAGGCAAATGGATGGAACTTGAGAATATCATCCTAAGTGAGATAACCCAGACCCCAAAGGACATGCATGGTATGTACTCACTTATAAGTAGGTATTAGCTATAAAATACAGGACACCCACAGGATACTCCACAGAGTATCAATAACCCAAAGAAGCTAAATAAGAAAGAAGGCCCAATCAAGGCTTGAATCTCACTTAAAAGAGAATATAAAACAGTCATAGGCCGGGCGGTGATGGCGCATGCCTGTAATCCCAGCACTCTGGGAGGCAGAGGCAAGAGGATTTCTGAGTTCGAGGCCAGCCTGGTCTACAGAGTGAGTTCCAGGACAGCCAGGGCTACACAGAGAAACCCTGTCTCAGAAAAAACAAACAAACAAACAAACAAAAAGAAAAAAACAGTCATAGGAGGTATGATGGTTTATATATGTTCGGCCCAGAAAGTGGCACTATTTGAAAGTGTGCCATTGTTGGAGTAGGTGTGTCACTGTGAGTGTGGGCTAAAGACCCTCACCCTAGCTGCCTAGAAGTCAATCTTCCACTAGCAGCCTTCAGATGAAGTCTCAGCTTCTCCTGAACCACGCCCATCTAGATGCTGCCATGCTCCCACCTTGATGATAATGAACCTCTGAACCTGTAAGCCAGCCCCCAATTAAATGTTGTCCTTTATAAGACTTGCATTGGTTATGGTGTCTATTCACAGCAGTAAAACCCTAACTAAGACAGGAGGCAAATGGAAAGAAGGAACTGGATGGGAGAAGAGATAGGGAGGGGAATAAAAGGCATTTAAACACTCAGTCCCAGTAAATGATGCTATTTGGGAGGCTTAGGTCTGACCTTGTAGGCTTGGAAAGTTTAGAGACTCAGCCTTGCCAGAACACTGCTTCCTGTTCTCTCTGCTTCCTATGAGCAATGCAAGATGCAGCTCAGGCAGTCAGGACTGCCTGCTGCCATTATCCTCCACCTGTGATGGTTCTCTTGTCTTCCTGGAGCCTTTAAGTTCAAATAAACCCGTACTTTTATAAGTTGACTTGGTTATGGTCTTTTATACACACATCTTATGTAAACAGTCATAGAATATTTGTTACCTTTTTTAATATACAAATGAGGGTTGCAGTGCATAAAAGAACCAAAAGGAATATAGCTCTAATTCCCAGAGAGGAACTCATCTGGAAACAACTTAGATGTTCCTCAAGTGAAGAATGTGAAGCTAATCTACAGAATCACCCAGATGAGTTCCTCTGGATGATGAGAAAGTCTTCAGAGAGCCATGTTTTATAAGTACTCCTTGCATCTACCATAGAGTAAAGAGCCACTTAACCACAAAGCTTTGAAAAGACATGGGAACCAAGGTTTATGAGCTTAAGTCCATCTAGTTCTTTGCCATGCTGCTCATTTACAGAACTCCAATACTGTCAGTATTAAACAAAACCAGATCTTGTAGAAACAACAGTCAAACTATGACACAGTATAGCAATCTGTTGGGACATGCACACCAATGACAGTTACCAGCTCACAATGCCTTGCTTCTGGGGGATGATGCCAACTCCCTCCATAAAGATCCATGATGTCTGGGATTTAGAGCCTGTGCAGCTCTAACCTTTCAACAGTGGCTGCATACTAGAAAGCATCTCCCACAACAGACTTTAATATTTCAACCTACTTTTCAGGGTATTCCTAAATGTACCAAGGAACATGACCTGGGCAATTCAGATAAAACTTCAGTGAACCTGTCTTAGCAAAATCTGTAATATGTGAACATAAAGGCTCCCTTTACTTCAGGCTAATGACAAAACAGGAGAAGTGGTGTGGAATAAGGGGAGGACTGTGGGAAACAAGAGTCAGTGGTCTATGAACTAAGCCAACTCAGTCAAAGCTCTACTTACATGGGAAGTCAACACAACCATAAAACACATAAACTGAAAGGCCATGCCAAGCACAACAGTGCAGCCCAAACATCTTACTCCTCCAGCTGCTGAGCAGGGCAATGCAGCAGGTCATGCAGCAGCATGGTTGGGCACTAGACAGTTAGGTGCATTCACTTTAATAATTTTTTTTTCTCAAGACAGGGTTTCTCTGTATAGCCCTGGCTATTCTGGAACTCACTCTGTAGACCAGGCTGGCCTCGAACTCAGAAATCTGCCTGCCTCTGCCTCCCAGAGTGCTGGGATTACAGGCGTGCACCAGCACTGCCCGGCAATAAAAAATTTAAACTGTTACTTTTTATAAAAGCTTTTTAAATAACTTGGATATACACACATAGTTTTTCCTATCATACATTTTATGAAATATAAACAAAGATTGATAATTTTCAGCTAAAATTTAGTGTCAGAATGAAAATGTGTAAATATATGTGTTCAGGATATGGTATAAAAATATTGAAAAACAATCCCAAAAATTCTATAGTAACTTTGTGTTGAAATGATGGCATTTTGGATCAATAATAACCTTCTCAAATTAATTTCACCTATTTTCTGTCCTATAACCACAAACAGCTAGTGTTTGCATGCCTTTTCAGTTTCATGGTTAGCACATATTCCAGGAACACCAAGCTTTGGGTACCTGCAAGCACCAGTAGTTTCCATGGGTCCCACCATGCTTTGCACATTCTATATGCTGACACGCCTGGTCATTCCCTAAACTCACAGCCAACCTCACGACACATCTACTTTGCCATCTTCCTTAGGAAATGTCTCCAGTCCCCCAAGTCTAAGCAAGTATCCTCCTCAGGGCCATCATACCTACCCACAGCACTTCGTTGATAGTCATGCTCCACTCTAGAGTGGTGTGGTCACTGGTCTTAGTTCCCCAGTGGGAGAAACTGTTTGAAGTTTACTTTCCTGCAATAGTGTTAATTTAAGTACCCCTCAGTACTCACTTACCCAGGCATTAAACAACGAAAAGACTACAAAATAAAATGTGAGGCTAGGAATTTTAAAATGAATTAATAAAGTCATACATTAAATGTACAAAGTTAATCTAGTCATCCCTGAAACAATTTACTACATGGGCTACTTTGGGACTTAGTGATCTATCCAATACAAACTTGTACACTAAGAAATTGTTCTTAAAAGAGCAATCATTTAAAAAAAAAAGAGCAATCATTTTATCAAACACAATGATCAAAAACTTAAAAATAACACATTTTATTGAAGGCTAGTTATTGTTCTATTACTATAGCTTTTCTCCTCTAACTTAATTCATCAGACCCTTTCTTCAGGCCCTTACACGAATTTTTCTTCAAACTAAATTCTTCCACTTTAACAGAAAGTACAATACCGTATTTATCATCACCATTACCAATTTTGTCTAAAATAAAGGACACATAAAGAGTAGAGGTAATGTATCACCCACCATCAATGGACCAAACCCTATGCACCAATCTACCATCAATGGACCAAATCCTATGTACCAATCTACTATCAATAGACCAAACCTTATGTACCAATCTACCTGGGCAATTTCACAGCCATGAATGGCTCAAGATTAGTGATCCTGATGATACTGCATCAGCAAGTCCTCAAGCTGTAGCACCTAGTAGGGATAACAGAAAGCAGCAATAGTAGCCAGCCAGATCAGGTCTCCAACTTGTGCCTGCCATTTCATTGGAAACAAGTGTGGGAGAAAACCAGGAACCAATCAGCTCTCTGGGTAGCTGCCATGATGAATGACTTTGAAAGCATGAAGAGCAATGGCCTAGGCATCAACTTTGAGACACAAAAACAGGGCTGGGCTTTATGGATATTAGTTTGAGGGCTTTGTTTGTTTTGTTTTTGTTTTTAAAGATTTACTTATTTTATGTGTATGAGTATTTTACCTACATGCACATATATGTGTACCACATACACGCCTGATGCCATGGACCCCGTGGAACTAAAGGTACAAACAGTTGTGCACTACCAATGAGGTTGTTAGAAATTGAACCTGGGTCCACTACAGGAGCAGCTGCTCCTCTTAACCACTGAGCCATCTCTCCAGCCCCTCCATTCTAAATTCATGCTTATCACAAAAGAGACTCTGAGGAACAGAGTCATTCTTGGATAAAAATTATGTAAAGACTTACAAGGTAAGTCCTTACATGAATTGGGCTTACAGGGTAAAACAGTGCTTCCAGCAATAGTTGGCAGAAAACCCAGTACATTCTTTTAATCATTACCAAGTATTTTTCAAAACCACCCAGCATGCAGTAGTGTCAGCACTGGGAGGTTCATCATAAGGAGCAGTACTGCAGGCAAACCTGAAATCTAAACAGCTCAACACTCAGCAAAAACCTAATAGTAAAAGACAACCTGCTAAACCAGAGGTTCTTAACCTTCCTAACACTGCAACCCTTTAATACAATTCTTCAAGTAATGCTGAACTCCAACCATGAAATGATTCCATTGCTACTTTGTAACAACAATTTTGCTACTGTTATGAAGCATAATGTAAATATCCAATATGCATGATATCTGATATGCGACCCTTGTGTTCAACCCCCAAGGGGTCACCACCCATAGGTAGAAAACCACTGCTTTAGAGGTGGGGAGTGGGGTGGTATCTTTAAATCACCAACTAAAGTCAAAGCGGAGCCAACAGACAGAACTTTTCTCTCTTACCCGGACCCATGAGTTAAGTCTCGACTCTGTAGAAGTCCTTGGTTCTTTGTTCATCAGACAACATAAGCACCATATTATAATTTTTTGGCTTTCATCTGCAGAAAATAAAACTAAAATGAATAGACTTTATCAAATAGGAAAAAAATACCTTAAGAACACACTTAGGAAAACCTCAAGCCACAAGCTTAGCAGAGGCTTTTCCACTTGTGGGCTCAGCTCACTGTCCAGCTCTTGTGTGGTCAACTCTTTTTCTGTAACAGCAGCAGTTTTTAAAGCCAAACAAGAAGGATGGAAAGAGCCGAAAGTACTGGGATCTTCAACATGTTTCTAATTTCACATTTTAAACATCAGTAATTTCAATCTCTTTAAGGCAAAATAACTACTATCTGTCTGTTTCTGGAGCCAAATCTGTTCCAGGTAGAAACTCAGAGCACAATTAGAAAAAAAATACATATATATACATATATGTGTGTGTGTGTGTGTGTATGTATTTATATATATATATAAACTGAAGCCATTAGCATACATGATAGCCACAGGAATGCAGACCCTGTGGTGGAAGAGAGGGGAGGTAGACATACCCAGCCCCTGCAGTATTCTCAAAGACATCCAGAGTTCACCTTGTAGCCTCCTGTAAGCTAACAGTGCTTCCAATGGCTTTGTTATGAAAGGCACAGGACAGGACCAACTAGGGAGATCTCCACATTCACCGAGAGCACCCATTCCTTCATAATTTTTAGGGCTTTAAAAATCAACCATTAAGCTTATATTTTCTCAGTAATTAGATCTGAGTAAACTTACCAGGCCATTCTGAAGGACATTCATTTTTCCCAAACAGCTTAAATAAAGTACCAGAGGTACTGTCTTGCCTAACACACCTGGAACTTTCAAAGAATTCTTCAAGCTGAACTGATAACTCAGAGTAAAAATGTGACTATTGTACTTGAACTGGCATAAATACTAAATCACAAGTAACAGACATTTCAATTTGCTTTGCTGTGAAGTAAAGAAGAATGTGATGTACTAGGAAGCAATTCTAAACAGTACATGAGTTAACATGGAACTTCGAACAATTAAGTGGGTATCATTAGTATCACGTTGAATTATAGAGAATTTAAACCGAGGTAAAGGGAATGAGGAAAATGGTAGTTTATGGAACTTAAACTCCAAAAAATCAACAGATGGGAGGCTTCTCCAGGGTGCTAAATGATTCTACACACTTAGTTCAACAAGTGCATCATTTTTCTCTCATAAGGAAGAAAAAAAAAATCTAGGAACATTCTCCCAATCTTTGCTCAGAAGTGATGCAGAGATGTAGCACTGGCTAAAGAGCACACTGATCATCACTTTGATGGTTCACAGACATAAATAAGCCATTGCCGGTTACCTAAGTGCCACTAGCATATTCAGGAACTTCCTCCCCAGAGACCCATCCCACAGAGTGCAGTCCAATAGGATCCACCAATTGATCTTGGCATACATTTGAATTCTAAAGATTAGTGAAAGGAAAAAGAAATGTGCCAACAAACAGCTACTGCCTAATAGCTCACTTTTTTGGTATCATAAACTGAAATTCCAGATAAAATTCTTTACACTTTAATTGCCAGTTTAAAAGTACAAAACAGATAAAGAAAATATCTAATAAAAAAGTACAAAACAGAAATCTTCTGAGATGATAAAGACTGGTTATTGTTACAGGAGTAGATGTTCACAGTGAGGATGGGAAGCTCTAGTTCTTAGCCTGAATCTGCTGGCAATGAGAGCCAAAGCCCCAGGCTACAGAAAAGGCAGTGTGCTCACCAGAACAGTGTCACTGAGGAAGGTATACTCACCCTTCATCTCCAGGTCCTTCCGCTACCCTCTCACCCTTGATTCTCACCCTGACCAAATGACTCTTTCCATCAAGAAGATATTCACTCACAATATGGGCAACAGTACATGAGTTAACATGGAACTGCGAACAATTAACTGGGTATCATTAGTATCAACTTTAATTATAGAGAATTTAAAATGAGGTAAAGTAATGAAAGTGCATACAGATAAGCACTGGTATTTAAATCATGAGGTGTTTCTTCTCCATTGTAAGAAGTCTTGCTTTCCTACAGGCCTACATGTATAAGCCTCTGTGCACATATGTGTGTGTTTGCTGTAACACACAGGCGCACAGGAAGATGCATACACTTGGTGAGCTGCCCCGTGGAAACTTGAAAAAGGTTACAATGTACATCCCTGTGCTTCATTAGAAGTACAGACAGAAAAACTGTCATTAGGTGTTTGTGTGTTGAGACTCTTACCATACGCTAAGATGAGAGGATTCCAACAAGTTTTTGCCAACAGTTGACCAATTGTGGGGAACCTTTCCAGGATTGCATCAGAATCCTGTGAAAACAACAACCACATGTTTTGATAATTAAAGAGCACTATGAAATTCAACTGAGCAACACAATTCCCTAAGAGAGCCTGAGTGCTCCTATGCATCTTATTTTAGAAAGGATAGGGGAAGAGATTAGAGGAGAGCTCTAGGTTAAGAAACCCAAAGTAACTTATACTTTATCCTTAAAAACTCAGTATGACATAATTAGGTCATTTCAATTTTATCAGAAAGTTAATTGTATTTTGTTCAAACTTAATAGAAAAGACTATTTCAATGTTGTTGTTTGAGACAGGGTCTATCTACATAACCCTGTCTTGGAACTCACATGCTAGTTTTTTTTTTTTATTCGATATATTTTTTATTTACATTTCAAATGATTTCCCCTTTTCTAGCCCCCCACTCCCCGAAAGTCCCACAAGCCCCCTTCTCTCCCCCTGTCCTCCCACCCACCCCTTCCCACTTCCCCGTTCTGGTTTTGCCCTATACTGCTTCACTGAGTCTTTTCAGAAGAAGGGGTCACTCCTCCGTTCTTCTTGTACCTCATTTGATGTGTGGATTATGTTTTGGGTATTCCAGTTTTCTAGGTTAATATCCACTTATTAGTGAGTGCATACCATGATTCATCTTTTGAGTCTGGGTTACCTCACTTAGTATGATGTTCTCTAGCTCCATCCATTTGCCTAAGAATTTCATGAATTCATTGTTTCTAATGGCTGAATAGTACTCCATTGTGTAGATATACCACATTTTTTGCATCCACTCTTCTGTTGAGGGATACCTGGGTTCTTTCCAGCATCTGGCAATTATAAATAGGGCTGCTATGAACATAGTGGAACATGTATCCTTATTACATGGTGGGGAATCCTCTGGGTATATGCCCAGGAGTGGTATAGCAGGATCTTCTGGAAGTGAGGTGCCCAGTTTTCTGAGGAATTGCCAGACTGATTTCCAGAGTGGTTGTACCAATTTGCAACCCCACCAGCAGTGGAGGAGTGTTCCTCTTTCTCCACACCCTCTCCAACACCTGCTGTCTCCTGAATTTTTAATCTTAGCCACTCTGACTGGTGTAAGGTGAAATCTCAGGGTTGTTTTGATTTGCATTTCCCTAATGACTAATGAAGTTGAGCATTTTTTAAGATGCTTCTCCACCATCCGAAGTTCTTCAGGTGAGAATTCTTTGTTTAACTCTGTACCCCATTTTTTAATAGGGTTGTTTGGTTTTCTGGAGTCTAACTTCTTGAGTTCTTTATATATATTGGATATTAGCCCTCTATCTGATGTAGGATTGGTGAAAATCTTTTCCCAATTTGTTGGTTGCCGATTTGTCCTTTTGATGGTGTCCTTTGCCTTACAGAAACTTTGTAATTTTATGAGGTCCCATTTGTCAATTCTTGATCTTAGAGCATAGGCTATTGGTGTTCTGTTCAGAAACTTTCCCCCTGTACCGATGTCCTCAAGGGTCTTCTCCAGTTTCTTTTCTATTAGCTTCAGAGTATCTGGCTTTATGTGGAGGTCCTTGATCCATTTGGATTTGAGCTTAGTACAAGGAGACAAGGATGGATCAATTCGCATTCTTATGCATGCTGACCTCCAGTTGAACCAGCACCATTTGTTGAAAAGGCTATCTTTTTTCCATTGGATGTTTTCAGCCTCTTTGTCGAGGATCAAGTGGCCATAGGTGTGTGGGTTCATTTCTGGATCTTCAATCCTGTTCCATTGATCTGCCTGCCTGTCACTGTACCAATACCATGCAGTTTTTAACACTATTGCTCTGTAGTATTGCTTGAGGTCAGGGATACTGATTCCCCCAGACTTTCTTTTGTTGCTGAGAATAGTTTTAGCTATCCTGGGTTTTTTGTTATTCCAGATGAATTTGAGAATTATCGGCAGGATCAATATAGTTAAAATGGCCATTTTGCCAAAAGCAATATACAGATTCAATGCAATACCCATCAAAATCCCAACACATGCTAGTTTTAAACTCACAGAGATCTGCCTGCTTCTGCCTTCTAAGTGCTGGAATTGCCCAGCCCAGGAAAGACTATTCATTTAAACCCAACAAAGACTAAAGAAGAATAAAAACCGTACTGCTGATTAGTAGCCATGTAACCTCTTATGTAATACCACCTCTTCACATTATAAATTTTATTGCATATAAAAAAGGCCCCTTCTCACTCAGCTTTTTGAGGATTTAACAGGGTAAGAACTCTGTAACGTGTAAAGGAATGAAAGTGGTTGAGGCACTAAGATGTGTGGTGACTTTGTATGTTACAAGCCATGATTGTATGTTACAAGCCATGATTGTATTGTATGTATTGTATGATTGTATGATTGTATGTTACAAGCCATGAGTGTAACACGCTAAGTGACTTGACACTTCATTTATAACAGCTCAATCTTTAAGATGATAAAACTATCAACCAAACAGAAAATAGCTTAAGATAAAAGCACAGTTTTGGGGCACAACTAGATCTTTCCCCACTTTTCTACCTTTCATAAAGTTCAAAAGCAAGACAATGCTCAACACTGTGCTCATGTGTGGGGAAGCCAACAGATATCCTGGCAGTGAAATGAGCCCCAAAGATGACAAGGACAACACGGTTTAGTCTGACGTCCGTTTACCTGGACCACACCTGAACAGTCGGATACCAGGTGCTTCACTGTCAACATATTTAAAGCACAGAACAATTTTGGAAAAAGTTCCTAGGCAACAATCATTCACACTCTAGGTTTCTAGGAAACAACTGTTGCTGGTACACAATAAGGCATAGGGTGTAACTACTTAGAAACCCCTTTACTGGGCTGGAGAGATGGCTTAGTGGTTAAGAGCACTGACTGGTCTTCTGAAGGTCCTGAGTTCAAATCCAAGAAATCACACGGTGGCTCACAACCATTCATCATGAGATCTGAAGCCCTCTTCTAGTGTGTCTGGAGACAGCTACGGTGTACTTACATATAATAATAAATAAATCTTAAATTATAAAAAAAAGTAACTCCTTTACAAGTACATGTGACTATAAGAGCGGTTCCACAACTAAAGAGCCTCGAATCTAGTGTAGTATCTGACTGAGATAGTATAGAGGTCAAGCAGACTACATAGTACATATGACATGCTTCCTAAATATGGTTCTATTAACTGGGAGTTTAGGAGGGAGGACCTGGCATAAACATTCTGGAGGCTTTGGGTGAGGTCTACCACTATAGATAGCAAAAAGGTCACCAAGTCATTAACAATATCCACTCTCAACTTTCTGGGTAGGAAAACAAGGTATTTCATCTCAGCTATTGAAGAGAGGCCCCTGCATTTTTAACATTCCTGGTTTCCTTAGTGATCTGTGGGCAAAAAGACCTTTGTACCCCAGATGCTGCAGCAGGAAGTTCCTCATGTGGTCCCAGCACCAGGGGCTGACCCTAGACTTTTTGAGACCACATTATGGTCAAGTTACATAAATCTTACTGAAAAAAATTTTTTTTTCAAAAATCAGTACCAAATTCACATAGCTTTGCCTTTTAATTTCTAAGAGCATATGAACTCATTATCTACAGAATAACCTACAGTAACCTACAGAAATTTGCTCTTCAAATTTCTAATTTGCTTCTTTGACAAACAGAAAGTATTACAAGAGACTACTTATGTGAAATAACAATTAGAATCTCATCTGCAAATTTAAAAATAAATATGAAACATTAATATGTCTATAACATGAAAACATGCCTCCTACCTGGCAGTGGTGGTTTGCACCTTTAAATCCCAGAGCTTGGGAGGAACAAGTAGGTAGATGTCTGAAGCTCTCTGAGTGTGAGGCTAGCCTGATCTATAAAAGTGAGTTCTGGGTCAGCCAAAGCTGAAAGCAATTTATGTCAATAGGCAGATAGATGGGAGTATAAGCAATAAATTACATAAATGAAGACACTCAAAAATGTATTATTTGAAAGGATCTCCTAAAATGTTTACTAGAAAAGCTCTTAATAGAGAGATACAGACAGTTAACAGGATCTTACTATTTCTTAGGAGAACCTATTTGAAAGCAAAGCTGCACAGAAAGGGCAGTCTAGAAGCCCTCGGGAGCTTGACAGTCTTGAAAATAAACCCCATTTACTACCTACAGCAAACATCAAAGCCCTGTAACCTAAGAATGATTTGCTTAGATTTAACACACAATTTTGTGATAGAAGGCTTGCCTAACAACATGCTGAAGGCCCTGGGTTCAATTCCAAACACTGCTATTTTTTTTACCAGAAGGTACAAAAACAGCCCCTGTCTGCAGCACATATCTAAAAATTCAGTTCAGTCAATCACAAGTCCCTGACTCTAAGTAGAATTCTTGAATGGTGGAGTCCCTAATGTCACAAGATACTTACCATCTCCTTCAAGATTTCGTACATCTGCCTCAGGAACTCCTGGAACCGGGACAGGTGAAGACAAGTATCCTGCTGGGTTTCCTTAGAAGAGGCCTGTTCCCATGAAGAAAGCTTCTGCAGCCAAAATTGATAGTCAGAAGCAAGGTCTGCAGGCTCCTGAGCCATCTCTGAGCACAGCGTTGTCCCTTCACAGCAGCCTGCCAAGCAACACAGAAAATGGTAAGCACACATCAGGTCTTCAGAGGGGGAACAGGTGGAGACTCAGGACAGGGTCTTCATCAGCACATTCATGACCCACCGAAAGCAAAGCCATATTATGAGGGATGAAAACAACCTGCTGGAGATCCTGGAGTCCTCTCTGAGTCATTTTAAATATGTCATCCAGCTATAGCTCAAATTTTAACATCTGAACTTTTATCGTGAGTAATGTCGTTACTAAAAGTCAATTCACTTCCACAGGAACTCACTGTGGACAAAAAGCACAGCTGATAATACTTTATATCTCTTTATGACTGAGTTATTTTTAAATGTCCTGAATGTGAAGCTCCTTTTTGTATTCTAATGATGAGAAATCAGAAGTACCCATGGGTATTAATCTACAGTCTGTGCCTGAGAAATGCCTCTGACATACTACTGATTCTTTATATGTATGCCTGGCTTCTCATGTAGGTGTAAAAGAACTCCATGCATTACTATCTAAGGAATTTCCTGCCCAGTTCCTCTTCATCTCTCAGGGAAAAAAAGTAATGCCTTCCTCACACATCACTTTAAGCGATCTGTTTAATTAGACACTGCTCTGGGAGCCTGGAGCAGTTTTGTGGGTAGTGTGAGCTGTGAAGCCTGAGGACAAGTCTCCTGGGACTCCACATAGTCCTTAGCGCTCACTGGACAAAACCTACCCAGTAGATGTGCACCAGGTTCAATGAGAAATCCTGTCTGAAAGAATTAACTAAGATAGAGAAAGACACTGAATGTTAACTCTGGTCTCCATGTGCACACAAAAAGGGTGATGCATCCATACATATAGGCACATCTACACATATATCACATACACACAAATAATTAATAAAAGGTTAAAAGTAAAATTTTAAAGTACTGCTTTACATGTAAAATCCATCCACAAGAAGTCATATTTTCATAAAACATGACATATCACATTTACTAGGTAGTGGACTGATTAAAAGACAGAAATAAATCTGCTAAACCTTACTTCAAAAGGAGTTTACCTCTTCAGAGAGTGAAAGAGTTAAGTCCCTGGACACCAGGGGCCCCTCCAATCCACTGCCTACTGCCCCTGTAGAGAAGGGCAGTTCCTCTCAGACCCCTGAGCATCCCTGGTACAAGATAGCATGCAGAGATCTCACCTCAAGGTACCGCACTTATCATAATGAGTAATGTAAAACATTGCTTCTACTAGGTGCCAACCCTCAAAGGAAGATGGCCTTCTCCTAAGCAGGACAGCCAGAGAAGCTGAAGGTAACAGTCTCAAAGGAAGGTGGCCTTCTGCCAAGCAGAACAGCCAAAGAAACTGGAGGTGACAGCTAAGTATGGGGATTGAAAGTAGCATTTGCAGTTCTAAAGACTCAACCAAAGTGGGAGCCAACAAGAAGCTGACTAACACAGGACACACATGCACACTGTCAAAATGACATTTAGAAATCATAGATCTGCATTATGGACCTGGTGCAAACCCTTCCAGACCTCAGTGGCCAAGAGCTGCCACCCTCACCTCCCACCCACGCCACCCTCCATATCCCCCACCCTCCTTATATTCCACCCCCAACACCCAAAGTGCAACAGCCACTTCCAGCCCCTTAAGACTCTGGGGGCCAAGCTCCACCCTATAAAGGAAAAAATAGCCCAAGATCAGGCCACAAAATCCCACCAATCCCTAGCCAGGCCTCCCCCACCCCCCAAGAAACCCTATATAAAGCCTGACTCCTGGTCAGGTCTCTTTGCCACTTCTAGTCCAAGCAGAGGAAGACACTTTGTGTCTTTCACAATAAATCTCTTCTCTGAGGTTTGTTGTGCAGTGTGACTTTGTGGTATTCATTGGCTCCCAACTGCCAAGACACCTTTCCCTTCAGAGATCCAGCACTTGTCCTAGGGAACCCTTTCTCCTCAGAGCTGTAACAGTTACAGCTGGTGCCTTCCCCTTCTCCCACTGTCCTCATCAAAACCATCTACAAAACCATACCCATAAAATAATGTGGAACTTCATGAATTGCTTCCACCTCCCTCCTGGATTGTCCCAGGTATCTGCAGGTCTCATGCACTCCTTTACAAATCCTATAGACACAAAAAACAACTTTGTACATGTAAATCACACCCAGTACACACTTAACACTCCTTTTCTTTTTCACAGCTTCCTTGGAAAGAAATCATCTCAGTCAGGGGAGGGGAAGGAGAAAGAAGGACATAACAACACAACAGAAGCCACCAACTCTCATGTCCTGCACTCTCTTCGGCTCCCCAGCATGGCACACAGCCAGGCCAGGCTTCGGACATGCTCTGGAATACAACTAACCCCTCCCTGCTTCCAGATTATTTCCCTGATGTCTTGATAGCTCTTCACTAGTGTTGAGTATTCTGTGCATTTATTAATTCACTCAGTTAGAGCTTCCTTTGCTGGTATATCATTTCTCTGCCTTCCTAGAATGTCACATGGCTGACAAATACTCAATATCTATCAAACAAATGACAATTCTCTGGTAGTTTTCAAAATATAGTTTTAACCTACATGTTCATAGCAAAACTTCTCCAAATAATTTAATTTTTAAAATGTAATACAAGACCTCCAAAACTGAAAGCCCATGCCTTTATGTATCAGTCAGGATTCTCTAGAGGAACAGAACTTATAAAATAAGTTTTTATATATATGGGATTTTATACATATATACATATATATTTGTGGGATAATATATGAATATATGGATTATACACATATGTACACATATGTATAATAAATACATATACATTATGCATGCATACATACATACATACATACATACATACATATAAAGGGAATTTATTAGCGTGGCTTACAGGCTGTGGTCCAGCTAGTCCAACAATGGCGGTCTATCAATGGAAGGTACAAGAATCTAGTAGTTGTTCAGTCCACATTGCTGACTGCCTCAGCTGGTCTTCAGTATATGTCAGAATCCTGGAGAAGTAGGTTCTAATGCCAGTGAAGGAATGAACTTTCTAGGGAGAGTGAAAGCAAGCAGGCAAAGAGAGTAAGCTTCCTTCTTCCATGTCCTTAAGATAGGCTGCCAGCCGAAGGTGTCATCCAGATTAAAGATGGATCTTCCCAGCTCAAAATATCAAAAGTGAGTCTTTCCATTTTAAATAGTTTAATTAAGAAGAACTCCTCACAGGTAAAACCAGTCATGTGCATTCTCGTTAATTGCAAATGTAGTCAAGTTGTTAGCCAAGAAGAGCCATCACACCTTAGAATAAGAAAAGACAAATAAATAGTCTTTGTATATTTCATATGGCACTGGGGGAAGGTCAATTTAGATATTTAAGAAGGTAAATCAGAGAAATTTTTACAGAAACAAGGGGCCAAAACCCTCTATTTATTTTCAAAAACTTAAAAAGCCAACCTTTGTTTAGACATGGAAAGTCGCATAGGTCAGAGAGGCCCCTGCAGAGACACCCCAACCTCATCATATCCAGAACACTGAACAACTGAAGTCAGCACTGTCTACTTCGCAATCCCCACCTCTCCTCTATCCTACGGCATCTTAGGGCTGCTATCAATCAAGGGCGGGATTAAGACCCAGGCACATCAGACTCTACTGGGAACCTCATTTTGAGCTAGGTGATTATAAAGGCAGAACCCAGTTACCCACCTGAAACCTGCCCCCCTCACTTTTATTTATTTTCTTTTCTTTTAAGATAGAATACAACTCTGCAGCGCAGGATGGCTTCAGACTTACAGCAAACCTCCTGCCTCAGCCTCTTAAATCCTAAGATTACAGGTCTGAGCTACTGCGGCCAGTAGAAGTTCTCCTTGGGGCTGTCCTACTTTACATCCTGAATGAGACAGAGTCTTCTCTTTCACACATACAGTTTTACTGTACTCTCTTTGTGCTTGTGTATTTTTGTGGATAATTCTTACATAAGTGCCTTCATATGTAAAATGTCTTTTTCCTCTGGCTTCCTTCAGAAGCCTCTAGCTGTGTGTGTGTTTTTTTTTCTTTATAGTTTGAAAATGCAGTTAGATTTAGTTAGGTATTTATCATGCCAAGTATTCTCTGAGCCTCTAGGATCTAACATTAATTTGGGAAGTTCTGTCATCACTATGTATTTTTTTCTTCCTGTACTCTAATCACGCAGCTCTTAGATCTGCTATTCTGGTGTTGGCCCCCACTCTTTTTCTCTTTTATCTTTTATAGTTTGGGAGGTTCGTGCTGAGAACCTCAGGCTCAACACTAAGCCACTCTGGTTAAAGCAGTCTCTTCTTTCAAGCAGTGCATGTATACACAAAGCTACACAGGACATATATGTGCAGAGGTCACTATATGTAAAGTTGTGTTGGCTTTCTCCTTCTACCATGTGCTCCAGGAATTGATGAGAATAGGATCTGACAATATCCAGAAATCCTGGACTTAAACCTGGTGTTTAATAGGTTATCACTGTGAACTGGCACCTTGGGAAGAAAGAAAACGCTGTTAGTTTAAAGTATAAACTACTTTGCATACTGAAAGCAGCGGGTCTAGGGCTGGAGAGATGGTTCAGTGGTCAAGAACATGTACCGCTCTTCCATAGGATCAGAGTTTGGTTCCCAACACCCAAGTCAGAGTTCACAACCACCAGTAAATCTATCTCGAAGAAACATGATGTCCTCTTCTAGACTCCATGGACACCTGCACACACACACACACACACACACACACACACACACACACGCACACACACACGCACAGATGCACACATATACACAGAATTAAAATATATCTTATTTAAAAGGCCTCTCAACTAACCAGACAGGTACAATAAACCAAAGTATAATAAAGAATATGTTTAACACAAACTTAAAGTTAGAACCTGTTTCAGTTACACTCTGGATAATGGCAAGCTTTATAAGTCAGACTAATATTCCTACTGAATGTGATTACATAAGGCTACATTGAGTATAAAAACAGATACAGGAGTGTGGTTTAAAATGGCACACAAGGTTGTAAAAGCCTAGGTGAGGCATTTGCAGCCCTTACAAGCTTGCTAGACTCAGGAGGAGAGAGAAGCAGGTAAAGTAAAAGCAGTGACCCAGAAGTGAAGCTCCTCCTATGGATGGCAGCCTGACTGGGAAGGCAAAGGCCACAGTAGTCCCAGACTTTGAGTACTGTGGATGAAACTGCACAAAGCCCCATGCAGAAAAATATTGTCAGCCCATGGGGTCAGTTATTTTTATAAGTAATTTTCCAAATGCATAAAGAACATAAAAATGAAACCAATAACCACACTAGAAGAAACTAATGCATGAATAATAACCAAACAACAATGGACAATAGCCAAAGGACCCAAATGGAGTGCAGTGACCGGAGACAAGTATAGAACCACAGAGAGACACTGGTAACACTATGAACTGTGATCAAAGCAGGAAGGAAGGAGGGAGGGCTTATAAAAACAACATAAACAAATTAAGAATTCCATGGGTAGTCAGACCAAGACAAAAACAGAATCAGAGAGCTTAGAAGGTAAATCTGAAGAAGTTATCCAGAACTCAACAGGGGGAAAACCCCAACAGTGGGAGAGCACACAATAATGGACAGGGTGAGATGAAGAAACAAGACCAAAAAAAATTCATCCTCAACAAAGGATGTGGACCAACTATGACTCTAGGGCAGCCACCACCCTTCTGGAACATAAAGGGCAGTTAAGCCTCTTAGACACTGAAACAAAAAATATACCACCAGCCACTCTGGGGCTAAAGATGTCCCTCAGGAAAATGAAGAACAGTTCTAGGTGAAATTCAAGCATCATGGGAAATAAAATCATTACTCACAAAAGAAAAGCATCCTGAGTATTTGGGGTTTAAGTATATGCAGATATTAAAACATGTATGCATACTAGTTTACAGACCCTTAAGTTTGAGTCAGGAATTCCAAAACTTCTACACTGTTCCAGAAGAACAGATGAAAAGGGTGGCCTTGGGTTTTGGTAATTCAAGAATAAAAATTATAATTTCTAGAATATCCACAAAATACATCATAAACTGGTATTCCAAATTACCAAAGCAAACAGTTTATAATTAAAAAGTAATAATCAGTCAGCCTCCAAAAGAAAGAGATAGGAAGGAGAATGGGATTCCAGCAGACACCCTGAATGAACAGCACCCCTGCAGCAGGGCCGCTCCACTGCAGCCTGCCTGCTTAGCATGAGGCCTGGTCTCAGTCCCAGCACCAAGCAGAAAATAATAAGCCCTTACTGAAGTGACAGATTTAGACTCAAATGTATTAGTAGTTAACACTATATGCAAATAAAATCAATTAATTTATTAAAAATTTAGATGAAAGACAAAGATTATCAGTTCTAATCTTTTTAAAAGACCTACATGCTATTACAAAACAAATACTTAAACAATACAGATAAGGGAATAAGGAAAGTATCTTAAAAAAAATACTACTTAACCAAAACCAAAGGAGGAGATGAAGAGAGAAAGTAAGCATTCTACAAACATGAGGACTCAGCTAGGACTCTCAGAACCCACACTACTCAGGGACGACTAAGTATATTAACTCCAGCCTTGGGCAGCACAGACAGGCAAACAGATCAAGAGCTCACTGGCCAGCCAACCTAACCAAATAGCTAGCTTTGTTCAGTGATTGATCCTGCCTCACAGCAACCAGGCAGAGAGCAATGGAGGAGGACACACAGGATCTTGCTCTGGCCTCCATATAAGTATACAGGGGCCCGAGTGCCCAGATATTCACATGCATGCACCCTCCAAACACACACATCACCATCCACACTCCCCCACCACATTGAAACGCACACTCACACACACACACACACACAAACACAGCCGAAAATAAAACTACTCACAAAGACTGGAGGTTTAGGTTACAATTTTTCATCAAGAATAAGATACAATCCTAAATGTACAAGGACCTAATAGCAACATAAAACAAACCACAAAGAGAAAGTACAACACCAACCTAGACCTAAGGAGAAATAATTCCAACCTTAGCAGAAATGTTTATCACAGCTTTGTTAGTAAAATAAATATTTTTTTTAAAAAATCTCTGAATTGCAAACTTTCCGTCAAAACCTCACAAGCTTATACAGTACTTCAGTGTACTAGCAGAGCACACATATCAGCATTGCTTGTAACAACACAATGAAGACAACCACACACCAATAATAAACAATACACAGATGTGGGACACTATGCAGCACTGAAAATGAAGGGGCTTCCAGTGTGGATATAGAAGTGAATCCCAAGCAAACTTTCCAGCCTTTGTCTTTGTGAGTTCTTGTGAGACTACCTCACAAGAACACGTAAGACACAGTAGTAATTGTGCAAAGCTGGAATGCAGTGAGGTTGAACTGTAGCGGTTATAAAAAAAAAACATCATAAAGTCTGTCACCCTCAGGGCTAAGAAAGAGCACCCCGGGACAGTGTGTGAATGGCGACATTGGCAAAGACCAAAGGAAACACTCAATATATTTTACTGCCCCCAATGCTTAATTTCTAGACATACATTTACTATATACTAACATTGTCCCAACCGTAGGAAGCAGCAAAGGGAAGAAAGTCCATAGACTGTCAGCACTAACCAGGACGTAAAGTGTTGATGGATGGAACAAACAATGTTGAACTGTTCAGAAATTATTCCTTCTTTTCTCCTGATCTTGTTTCTAAAAATGCTGAACTGAGCAGAACCAGGTGAAGTGTCTCAGCCTTCACTTCTTCCTTCTCTGAAATCACAGTTCCTCTCCAGGCTGGCTCAGAGGAAGAACCAATCCATACCCTCCTTTTCAAAAATTTCCTTCTTAGCACATTACTTACCAAGTTGTGCCTAAGGAACCAAAACTAATAGTGATTTCACCCTCTGCACACATTATATAGGAGAAAATAAGACAGCCTTTAGAAATTTCTGTGCAGAAGGGAAAGTTTTATAAACACAGACACCTAGAAGCAATCAGTCAGACATGGGATCCTACATTCGTACCCATGTTCCTTCCTTCCCAAAGGACCAGTGGGGGTTCTTCAGAAGCCTGGCTGAGGAAGGGAGATGGTGTCAATAGGGAGAGCAGCTACCAGACTTGAGTCCAAGCAGTGCTCAGACAACTGAATTTGCCTTGGGATAGGATATAAACTGCCTAAACATCTGGTTGCCTTCATCTTATCTCCAGGGTACAAAGGTACTCCATTCTCCATAAGGCTCCTGGTGTGACAGTATAGCTCAGAGTTAAAATGTAGCAGGTGACAGAAAGAGCACCTTGTAGACAGCAGCTTCCTCACTTTTTGAGTTCTCCTCTTTAGGAGAAAAGATCGTTCAGAAACTTCCTGGAGAATATAATGCTTCACCAGAACCATGGAGCTCACCAAGCACAGATCACTGAGTGGAAGACTGCAGTAAAAAGCAACTAAGTCCCAAGCCATGTCTGAGTGAGAGGCTGGAAAAGAAACATATAATTTTTATGTTTTATGTACTAGTTACAAAAATTTAAAATAAATTAACTGAAACAAGCATTGGGGGTTGGAGAAATGACTCAGCAGTTAAGAGCATGTGCTGCTCTTGCAGAGGACCTGAGGTTAATTCCCAGCACCCATGTCAGGCAGTAAATAGCATCTATAACTTCAGTTCCAGGAACCAGGATGCTCTTTCTGGCCTCTGCAGGCACCTATACTCACATGTGCCTTCCCAGACATAACACACAAGCTTAATTTAAAATTTAAAAACAAACACATATACATACAAACAAAATCAGAAGGATACGCACCTGTAAAGGAAGGTGCTGAAGCAGCAAATCTCTCACCTCAGTAGGTTCTTCATGTTTAGTTTCCAGTGATATCTTAGCATCAGAAAGAAAGTCCCGCAGTCCTGGGCAGGACAGTGCTGGGCTGGGAATCAGATCCAACAACTGTAACTCCAACAGTAACTCCAGCCTCTAGTTTAACATTCAAAACACTACTTCTTCCTGTCTAATGATTTCCCATGGTTGTTCTGTAACCATCACTGCTGAGCGACATTTTCATGTCTCAAATGGCTACCCCATCAGTGGAAACCTTTGAACTCTACAAAGTCTATAAAAGTCCCACTCAACTGAAATTCAAGGAACTTGGTCCTTTTCGAATGCCGTTGGAGACCATAATTGCTCACAGATGTTAAGAAGGGATGCTTCAAGTCACTCCATCCTAACCATTATTCCTTAGGCATAGTTATGGCAGAATAGTGAACAACAGGAGAAATTCTAAGGTGGTTATTACAAATAGATCATGACCATTTAAGTACCATATCTTCCCAACCACTAGAGTTGGGAACAGTAGAATGGCCACAAGCATGCACGTACAATTTACAAATACAACACTGTGAATGAAATTAATGCCATCAAATTTACAAAAAAATTGATAATTATGTGCTCTTTATATTTTACTTGCATGAAAGAGAAGTGGCAGGGCCTGAGTGTCTCAGAGTGTCTCAAGTGTCTCTTGTCTGTTGAATCCATTTATCCTAGAACATACCATTGCCACGTGCCTTATGGGAGGTTAGCTCTCCCAAAGACCAGCAGAGAATCTACATTAATAAGAGATTTTTAATATTTTTTTCTTGGGGCCCCTTTTATACTCTGAGGCTTTTCTAGAAACCACCATTGGTTTATAGGGGTTACATTTTGGAATATTTATCAACAGAAATTAAAATTGAGAAAAACTTAAAGCATAAGAATACACAAGTCCACATGTCCACTACACCTCAGAGACACAACATTCTTCCTCCTCTGTGGCTGAAATCCACCAATACACTTAACTTGTAAAAAGTAAAGTTTCTTTGTTCTCTACTATAAGACTGGTTACTTTGCTCCTGTGTTTGTGGTATTATCTTAATGTCATGACAGCATATCCTTCTACTCAGGAAATACTTATAAAATAAAGAAATTGGGCTAGAAAGACTGCTTAGCAGTTGGGAGCACTGGCTGCTTTTCCAGAGGACCCAGGTTCAATTCTTACCACCAACATGATAGCTCACAACTGTAACTCCAGTTCCAGGGGATCCAATACATCACAGAAACATATATATAGGCAGAACACCAATGCTCATAAGAGCAAAAAATAAAACATAAGAAAAGAAAAAGAACAAAGCAAAACAAAATAGTATTTCCCTCCCCCAAACACCAAGGTTTGAGGGAAACAGGAGAAACTGGCTCTTTTTTTTTTTTCTTTTTAAATCAGTACTATTTCACCTGAGACAGCCTAACCAGAATCACAGGTCTGAAATTAAGAGGTAATTTCTGAACAACTTCAACTTTCAACAGAGGCTGGGTCTACGGAATTGGAGGTGCCAACTTCAAACCAGGTGCAGTGTGTGTACTCTCTTTAACCAACTGTGAAAACTTTGTGACCATGAAGGTAACACTAGGGCTTTCCTGCACTCTCCAGACAGGTCCCCAGTGTTTGAGGAATGAGCTTCTCTCTAGCTTGATTGCTTTTAGCCACAGCAAGTGCCTGTGCTGGGAGCAGCACTAGGAGGCTATTCTTCAACTCAAAGTATGCCATCCTTACCCTGAAACTCAGGCACAAACACTATCTACACTCTCCATCAGCACAACAAAAGCCCAGCCAACTACTCAGGCAGGGTTCTCACACTTTAATAACTACTGAGAGCCCCAAGGACAGGTTCAAGTTATTTTGTCTTTGTCCTGTTAGTCAGGTATCATGAACATAGACTAGTAAAGCCCTGTGCTTAGAACACTTGTAAAACTAAAAACTAAAAAACTGTAGAGATTTAAAAGTAGTGTCTTTACCGATGTCAACACTTAAACAAAGTCCAAATGGCAAACGTCTAAAATAAGTGAATTTCAATTGACAAGGGTGGTTTGACTCAGGTGATGTCGTGGTCACTGACACTCATGTCTGACCAGCTTGACCCTGACTCCAGGCAGTATGGCACTGCGGATGGTGGAGATGGCTGACTGGCCAGCCACTTCCCTCTTCAAAGCAACAATGGAATGGCAACCTCTAGTTGAGGTCAGACGATATAAACACTTTCATCTCTGTTCTTTGATAATGTATCCCTGCATTTCACAGCCACTTGTGTGCTAACACAAGCAGCTAGAGGCAATGAAAGTCCAAGACAGTAGTACCTGGTTGGGCAATAAGGTGTCTGGAGACTTTTTTTTAATTTTAATTTTATCTTCAAAAGGGTAAAGACAATCTTTCTAGACAACTTGAGCATGCTAATAAACCCCACCTACTTAATCTTCCTTATCTTTGGGGGCCTGCAAGCCTCAGAAGGAGTTTATGTAACTGTGCGCTGAGGGCCACTGAACTCATACAGAAAAGCTTTGTTGTGGTTACGTTTTAGTTCTGTATATAACCAAATACCTAACTTTGTTTCCTTTACACTCTCAGCCCATGGCTTCCTGTTAAGACAGCACAAGAAATCCTCTTTGATGGGCTCTCTACTCCAAACACAGCAACCAGATGGGAAGCATCAAAGGGAAAACCCAAAATGTTGTGGTGAAACTAAAAGTATATATAAACACTTCTTGAACTGGAACCAGGACAGAAACATAAAGATTCTCCCTCGGGAGGTGTTTCATGCCTCTGTGCTCAGAAACCCAAGCCAGGCAACAGAACTGCAAACTAGGCCAGAGTTCAGGCAAGCTGGGAAGGGGACATCTGAACTGACATTTCCAAACACAATGCCTTTTCACCCAACCCAGCCTCTTGGTGCTGTGCAGGGCAGATCAACGTGATCCAGGCCTCAGCCTGCTTCCTGGAGATGAACTGTGCTGTGGCACTGCAGCACCACCTGCTGAAGAGACACCAAAAAAAAAAAAAGTCAGTCCACAGCTGAAACTGGTTGTGGAGGGATGGACTCCACATCATTCCAACTAGCTGCTTTCTCTTGTTTTTAAAAGTGGAGTCAGGGCTTGCCCAAACTGCCTGAGAATAAACAGTAACTCCTCTTACTTCTCCCATTGCCTGTAATCACCACAGGAAGATGTGTCTGCCTTCCTCACCACAGCAGCAGCCATCTCAGGAAAGACTGTTAGACTCTACTCACATTTTCCATGGGGCTAAGGACACAGCTGAGGCAGCAGAACACAGCCAATCAACCCTTTCCTCCCCAGCTTGCTTTTGGTCATGGTTTTACCCTATCAATAGTAACTGTAACTAAGACAAAGTGATACCAGGATCATGGGATATTACTGTGACAGACCTGACCAAGTTGTTTATTGGAGGACTGTTTATTGAAACATTAGGCTAGAAAAGCCAGTGAGCTACTCTGAGGGAACTTTGAAGACTATTCAGAACAGGAGTTGGAGGGATGGTGCAGTGGTTAAAAGCACTGACTGCTCTTCCAGAGATCCTGAGTTCAATTCCCAGCAACCTCACAGTGGCTTATAACCATCTGTGATGGAATCCGATGCTCTGTTCTGGTGTGTCTGAAGAGAGCAACAGTATACTCAACTTAAAGGATTGGCCATTAGAGAAGGTACAGCCTCAGTAGCAGTTGAAGTCCTACGAAGGGATAATAGAGACAAGATAAGGTTTGGCATGAGGAAGAGAGCCCTGAAGAAAAGCACAGTCCAATTACAGCAGAGACCCCAGCATTTTGGAGATGCCAGTCCATGGGATGCCATGGCCATCTGGTATGACCACCAAGGACAGCAGCAGCAGTGGGGTGGAGCCTGGCAAAGCCTAGAGAACACGCTGTGTGTACTGTAGAAGACCGAGCCAGAGAAGTGCTTTAAGCCCTATGGAGAAACCCAGAAGATTGTGAGTGAATCCCAGCATTGGACATTGATTTATTTACACTTCTGAAGTTTGGTTTTGCTCTGTTCAGATTGTGACTATGCCTTGGTTCTTCCTTCTGGGAAAGGAGAATATTTGATTTTCATTTTTACAGGAGCCCTGGTTGAGAGATTGAACTTTTAAAAACATACTTTGGATTTTTAAAAAGACTGAGCCTTTAATGTGTTTGAATTTGTAAAGACTGTGGGACCTTTAAAGTTATATTTTATATTATGATATTATTATTAACATGCCATCTTGGGGAATAAATGAGAAAGAAAAGGCTCTAACTGAAAAGTGGTGTTTGAGTGTCAAGTTGACAAGGGGTCAGTTGTGCTGGCTAATTTTCCATCAACTTAACACAAACTAAAGTCATCTGAGGCAGTAGCTTCAAATCAAGTAAATGGCCTCATTAGATCAGGTTGTAGGCAAGCCTGTAGGGCATTTTCTTAATTAATTAAGATTAATGTCGGAGGGCCCAGCACACTGTGAGTGGGCCACCTCAGGCCTGAAAGACCTAGGCTCTATAAAAAAGCAGGCTGAACAAGTCCTATGTGGCCAGTAAGCAGGGTAGCTACAAAGTAACATTCCTCTCTGGCATCTGCATCAGCTCCTGCCTGCAGGTTCCTGCCCTGCTTGAGTTCTTCACTGCTTTAGATGAACTATCATATGGAACTGTAAGTGGGACCTTCCCCCAACTTACTTTTGGTTATGGTTATCTCTCACAGCAATAGCAACCCTAGGACATCACTACACACATAGTGACTCACAACTGCCTGTAACTACAGGTCCAGGCATCCAACACCTTCTGACCTACATAGGCATTGCATACAAGTGGTGCACATACACACTCAGGCAAACAAACATACATATAAAATCGGCAAATCTTTTTAAAAATTAACTCAGCTAAGTAGTCACTCATACAAGTTTGTGGGAGTGCATCCACCCACTTTGAATTTTCTAAGGGCAATTAGGAAAATAAGCTCTAAAATATTATACTCTGTAAGAATTAATCCATTTCTGGAAATTTAATAAAAGAAAATAACCAGAGATGAATACAGTGACTGACATAAAGTATGTTTATTACATACTTACAATCAGCAAATAAATAATGTATAATACAGCCATAGAAAATGACGTGGGCCACTGATCTCATTTTAGAGAAATACAGTTAGTGGAATGGGGAACTGCTTGTCTAAACTAAATTTAAGGTTATAAAATAATTCATGCATCATGACTGCAATCTTACTCTCTATACATAAATACATGCATATACAATTCAAAGCTGCTATGGCTATCTCACGCTCTTTACTAACTCCCAAATGTCCTATGGTAATCACACACTATTTCTGTTCTGTTCCTAGTCCAGTGTGGTTTCTGCACCTGAGAACTGACATCTGAGATTAACCTCTAGCCTCCATAATCAATAAAAAAGGCAAGATGGCCAGGTGGTGGTGATGGATGCCTTTAATCCCAGTACTTGGGAGGCAGAGACAAGAGGATCTCTGTGAGTTTGAGGCCAGCTTGATCTACAGAGCTAGTTCCAGGATAGCCAGGGCAACCCTGTCTCAAAATACACAATCAATCAATCAATCAATCAATAAAAGTAAGATGGCTTTAACGGTTGGTGATGAGTTTCCAGGTAACACACTATGCGTGTTTAAAAAGGGCAGTAGAGTCTGCAAGTCAGTAACGAAGGTCAAGAACTCCTCAGAAGTTACTAGAATCATAAGTATTCTAAGTGCCAGGCTTTTTATTTATTTACCATTAACAGAAATAGTTTTTAAATAAAATTTAAAATTCCTTGTCTTTTAAAAAGGGCATCCTAATGTGTGGGAACCTGGGCAAAAGCACTAGGAGATATAGGCTCTTTGTCCACACACCAAATGGTTCCAGGGTTGCTGCTTGCATACATGACATTTATCTTTATGTTTTAACATAGAAACATGCTAAGAAAATAGAAGTCCTCATACTTAATGGTACATTTTAAGTTAACATTGGAAAGTAACAGGATATATCATTATATATCACCTTAGACACTAAATAACTTGTTTCTGATTTTCTATAAAGCATAAAGCATGTATCAAATACTGTGGTAGTTTGGATGAGAATGCACCTCATGGGCTAATATATTTAAATATTTGATCCCAAGTTGATGGAACTGCTTAGGAAGGATAAGGAGGTGTATCCTCACTGAAGGAGACTTTTTGCTGGGAGCCAGATCTTAGGTCTCAAAAGACTCAGTCTCTCTCTGCTTCAGGATGTAAGCTCTCAGCTACTGCCTAGGACCCTGCCGGCCGGCCTGCCTACCTGCCTGCCTGCTACCATGCTCCCTGCCATGATGGCCATAGACTCCAACTCTCTGGAACTATAAGCCCCAAATTAAATGCTTTCTTCTATAAGTTTCCTTGGTCAGGACAAGTAGAAACGGAAAAGGAACTAAGACAAATATATTAAGGGACTAGAAGAACAGGCTTCCTCCTCAATCTACAGAAATAATTTCCACAGCAGAAGGGAGAGACACTTCAGTCCCTGCAATCCTGTTACAGAGATGAGGAAAATGCACGAACAAGGTTAGTCGTGTTACCAAGGTCACAAACCTTGTAAGAGATGGGGCCAACATTAAGAAAAACATCATATGTTCATTACATGTTCATCCTAGTGTTGTGTAAGTATAAGGACCTGACTGAATATCCCAAGACGCACATAAAATTTTAAGAATGGGCATATACACACATGTAACCCCAGTACTATGGGGGCAGAATTAGGATTCTTGAATCTTGATAGTTGCTGTATTTCACAAATACATATACTCATACACACAGGTAAAGATATGTGCACACACCATTCACACACACACACACACACACACACACACTTACTCATTGACAAATGTTTTCTACAATTTCAAGTTCAAATCCCATGGCTTGAAAAGAAGCTAGCATTCTGTAAGCAGCTATATTCCTCATTCACTCTGCCATTGCTCTCTGCTCTCACATCTGTTCTCTCCATCCCACACATCTCCCCATCTCTCTCCATCCCACACATCTCCCCATCTCTCTCCATCCCACACATCTCCCCATCTCTCTCCATCCCACACATCTCCCCATCTCTCTCCATACCACACATCTCCCCATCTCTCTCCATACCACACATCTCCATCTCTCTCCATCCTACACATCTCCATCTCTCTCCATCCCACACATCTCCCCCATCTCTCTCCATCCCACACATCTCCCCATCTCTCTATCCCACACATCTCTCCATCTCTCTCCATCCCACACATCTCCCCATCTCTCTCCATCCCACACATCTCCCCCATCTCTCTCCATCCCACACATCTCCCCATCTCTCTCCATCCCACACATCTCCATCTCTCTCCATCCTACACATCTCCATCTCTCTCCATCCCACACATCTCCCCATCTCTCTCCATCCCACACATCTCCCCCATCTTTCTCCATCCCACACATCTCCCCATCTCTCTCCATCCCACACATCTCCCCATCTCTCTCCATCCCACACATCTCCCCATCTCTCTCTATCCCACACATCTCCCCCATCTCTCTCCATCCCACACATCTCTCCATCTCTCTCCATCCCACACATCTTCCCATCTCTCTCCATCCCACACATCTCCCCATCTCTCTCTATCCCACACATCTCCCCCATCTCTCTCCATCCCACACATCTCTCCATCTCTCTCCATCCCACACATCTCCCCATCTCTCTCCATCCCACACATCTCTCCATCTCTCTCTATCCCACACATCTCCCCATCTCTCTCTGTCCCACACATCTCCCCCTCTCTCTCTGTCCCACAGAACAGTCTCATTTTGAGACTCCAGTGGGTCCCTCCACCTGTCAGAGGCAGTGCCTCTGTCTCTCATTCCTACCTGCAAGAGTTAACCAGAACTCCACAGCATCTCCACAACAAACTGTCATCTGGTCATGAACACTTCCACCAGACCACCTTACATGAAATGGAGTCATTCAAACTTCATTTTGAGGAACTAAATGACAAATTTTTCCTTCCTGTCTTTAACAAAAAGCCAGGCATATACATGTCAGGAGCTGCATAGAATATAATTTCTTTTGTATTTTCTTCTAAATAAAAAATCATTTCTGTTCTCCTTATCACATTATTACTAAACATATTGGATTTGGTATGTATTTAATAGGCATCACCAAATGGCATTAACATTAGCTTTTCCAGCTGATAAGCAAGCCAGTGGACAAAAGCAGGAAAACCATGGGTCATGAAAGCATCACCTCACCTAGAATCTGGTTGGCAACTCTGCCAGCAAAGAAGCAAGAATGCCAGAGCAGCTTAGCCACTGCTTAAGGCCTTCTCCCTTTCTACCTTAAACCTGTAACTCTCTAGGAATCTCCCCAGAAATGCCATTTACAGGAAAAGGACCTGTCCTATCCCTTTCTGCAGCCCTAATACAACCTGGTTTGTCCATATCAGCTTCTAGTTCCATCCAAGGCATCTCTTAAGCCCTCCTGAAATTCCACTTAGCAGAAGAGATAGGAAAGGGGAAAAAAAAGTTTTCTTAGCAACTTTCTGACATGTTGTTTGAAAGCCATCAAACTGGTATGGTTGGCGTATGTGGCTGGTACATATGGCTAGTGCTAAGGTGTTTGATGACTATTCTCCCTTAATGAACACACACTCAGGCATGACTGCATCCTTCTGAGTTCCTTTCTCCTAACCCTTCTGCTTATGGTCTATTCTAGAACATCCTTTGTAAAAACCCAGCTCTGCTTTATACTGGCTAGTCCTGAAATTCTTTTCTGTATTGAAGCCACAAACCCCAGTTTGGCCTGAGTCAAAGTCCCTAAAACAGTAAGGGAACTCCTTAGGCTGCCAAAGATAATAGCACAGAGTTGTGTTTCTACCCCTCCCTGCTAATAATAAGGTCCTCACTCTCCCAAGTTCAAGTTACATTTTTCTTTTATGTCTAAGAGTATTTTCCTGAATGTTATATATGTGCATCACATGAATACCTGGCACCTAAGAGGTCAGAAGAGGGCATCAGGTAGCCTAGAACTGAAGTTATAGTTATGAGCTACCATATGGATATGGGGAATTGAACTGTAGTACTCTATAAGAGCAACAAGGGCTTTAACCACGGAGCCATCTCTCCAGATCCTCATAATTTCGACTAAGAGATCCAAAACCTTTTTCAGCAGCACAGATTCAAGTTCTCACTTCCCAAAGAGCTATACTATGATAGAGATTTCTAGCACAAAAACAAGATACTTGGTATTTAATATCAGTGAATCCTAGATCATGGAGGCCACCTCTGTAGAGGGGGTCACCCATACCTTATAATCTAATACCCTCTTTAAGTTGATAAAAAGTCTACCATATAACAGCCCCAAAGAACAGCAGGATGATGGGATTAGCTTCCAAAATTACTGCCTTCTATCCTATCTATCATCTTCCAAACTCCAAGACCCCTATCCTCTAAGCTCAGAGACCTCCCACCCACGCAAGTCTTAAATGCAAGAAATTTCCTTTGTTCTGTGTGTTGCTGCTGTATCTCCTACCACAATCTCCCTCATCATCTGAAATGCATCTCCAGTATAACTCTCTAATGAATCTGGAAAGAATCTTTACCATTTAAAAAAAATGAATAGGATAAAAAAAATCCTTTTTACCTAAAACCATTCTTACACTCTGTAAAGCAGGTTGTTTCAGTAAGAGTAACTTGCTAATAATTACAACTCCACAGGTTATGTTTTAGACATTCTTAGGTCACACAAGGCTGCTGAGGATGGTGTAGTAACTGCTTACTGTGAAGGATCTTCATGACTATAAGTAACACACCTACATATTTTATATGTCTCCCCAAACATCTGAGAACCTACCAAGGTCAGATAGACAGACAGACAGACAGACAGACAGACAGATAGATAGATAGATAGATAGATAGATAGATAGATAGATAGATAGACAGATAGACAGACAGGCAGACAGACAGACAGACATATATATAAATCATGGACATGGGACCAAGGAAAGGAAAGCAGTGTCTCCCAGAGGCTCACTGAAACCTTTTGGCTCTTGTCAGTTGAAGATCAAGGACTCCAAAATACTTACCAAATACATTTCTATTTAGTGTAAGGAGAGAAGGGTGTGTATATGCACATGTATGTGCATGTGTGTGGTATAGCATGTGTATGTGGGGGGAGGTGCATGTATATAGTATATGTACATGAGTGTATGCAAGGAGGATGAGTGGAGGATTTGTGTGCTTGCATGTGCATGTGTCTATTTGGTCATAAGACAACTTTGGGGAGTTGATTTTTTCTTTCATTGTGGGTTCCAGGTACCATCTCAGATTATCAGGCTATAATAGTAAGCACTTTTTCTAACCATCTTGCCAAATAAATAAAAAAGACATGTATTTAAAATGTCTTTTAATAAATTCTAACTTTGCTTTATACTGGCTTATCCTGAAATTATTTCCTTCAGCAAAGCTAAGAACCTAGTTTTACCTAAGTCAGGTCCTTAAAAGACCAAAGGGATTCCTCAGACTGCTATAGAAGCTAGGAGGTAGGTCAAAGACACACTAACCATGTTTTTACAATAGAAAGCCATGGTGCATGGATGCAATGTGCTTAATTCTGGCCCCTCCTAATCTGTTGCCAAGTATATCCTATGCACTAGTTCAGCCTCCCTGCGAATTTGTGCCTAGAGTCTCCCTCTGGTCAGCCTTATCTATCATACTTCATTTTCTTGTTGTCACTGTTTTTGGTCTCTCTTAGGAGTATCACTTCACTCTATAGTTAATGTGTTTTTATTTTACTAATATATTTTCTACAACTTTTTAAGGGTCCTCAAAATAGTCAGACTTTTAGAAAATTGTTCTGCATCTTTAAAATATCTGATAGGAGGGGCTAGCAAAATGGCTCAAAAGTTAAGAGCACATAATGCTCCTGCAGAGTTCTCAAAAAACTAAAAGCAGAATTACCACCTCACCAAGCCATTCATTCCGAGACATATACCTGAGGTTTCCAAGAAGGCATACCAGAGAGTTGGACATCCGAGCTCCTTCTGCACTACCCACAACAACACAGCTGTCCATCAACAGATGGATAAACAAAGGAAAAGTGTATATAAGCAACAGAACTTCATCCAACTATAAACAAGAATGAAAAAATACAAAAAAATTGGATGGCGATAAAGGGTGTGTCATGAAAACTACCTAAGACTCAGAAAGATAAATGATGTGTCTTATCTCATATGGGGAACCTGGAGTAAAATCATATGTGCATGTCTATGTATGCAGAGCCTGAAAGTTGAAAGGGGCATAACAGGGGGACACTAGGGCTTTAAAAGAAGGGTAAAGAGAACAAGAGAGGGTAGTGATATTTTGTGACATCAAAACAGGAAAAAAGAACTATTTTAACAGGCCCAGCAAGAAAAGGAGAGTGAGTATAGGACAGAGTGGAGGGTGAACAGCAACAAAGGGTAACGGTACATATACACAAAATGTATTACTTTAAAACAAAAAAGACAAAAAAAGAAAATACACAAAAACTGAAAAAGTTTACCTTTAATGTGAAAAATGGAGGCAGCCTCAAATGAAATTATGAAGAACTATAATCAGTGATACACACACTGGATTGTAAGAAACTACTGTGAAAGTTATAACCCACAAGTTAGATAATCTCAGGAAATAAATTAACCCTTAGAAACTCAATCTGTAAGACTGATTCATGAAAAAAACCAAACAGAAATTCTAAGCAGACCAATAAAAGTAGAGACTGATTCAGTAAGCAAAAGCTTCCCTAGTAGCAGAAGGCCTTCGTAGAAAATGCCAGGTGTTTAAAGAAGAATTAATATCAATTCTCCTCACAATATTCCAAAAATGTGGAGAGGGAAGAACAATTCCAAACTCATTTCCAAAGACCAGAATTGTCTGATGCCAAAGCAAGACAAGAACACTTGAAAAGAAAATTACAGGCTGATATTTAAGATAAGCTTAGAACTACAACAATTCTCAAATACTAGTAAATATGGTGGAGATATGGCTCACAGATTAAGAGCACTAACTGACTGCTCTTGCAGAGGATCTGGATTCAGTTCCTGGCACCCATATGGTGACTTACAATTGTAATTCCATCTCCAGGGGATCTAATGTCCTCTTCTGGCCTCCGCAGACACTGTATATATATGGTAGAAATACATGTAATCAAACGCTCATACATATAAAATAAATCTTAAAAAAGAAATAAATACTAGTAGGGCTGGAGAGATGACTCAGCAGTTAAAAACACTGACTGCTCTTCTAGTGGTCCTGAATTCAATTCCTGCCAAGCACATGGTGACTCACAACTGTCTATAAAGGGATCTGATGCCCTCTTCTGGCATGTAGATGTACATGCAGACAGAGCACTGCTACATTTTAATTAATTAATTAGTTAATTAATTAATTTAAAATGCTAGTATTCAGTGCTGCATCAAAAGGACTATATACCATTAAGAAGTGAATCCTGTATTCAACATCCACAAAACTATGAATACATCTCATCACCATATCGAGGATGAAAGACAAAAATCATGTGATAATATTGATGGATATAGAAAAGGCAACTTACCAATTTAGCATCTTTTCATAATGAAAACTGAACAGATTAGGTTGTATGCTCAGACGGACTCAACACTGACACCATGAAGGCCATGTCTGACAGGGTCACAGTAAGCATCACACACAACACAGAGAGATAAAAGCTTTCCTCTAAGACTAGAAATAAGGCAAAAATTCCCAGTCTCAACACCTGTATTCAACAAGTTGAGGAGACAAAGAAAACAAAGGCACATAAGTCAGAAGAAGGAAAGCAAAGGCATAAAAGTCAGAGGAAGGAAAACAAAGGCACCCAAGTCAGAGGAAGTAAAGATGCCTCTACTTGCAGATGGCATACCTCTATACAGAGAAAATGGACTTCCAAAGCCTCCTAGAACAGAGAACTGACTCTGTAAAGCGGCAAAGCATGAAGCCAACAGCCAAACCAGCAACATTTCTGTACGTGAATAAGAACTAATCAAAAGAGCTTCTAGCGGGGCAGTGGTGGCACACGCCTTCGATCTTGGCACTTGGGAGGCAGAGGCAGGTGGATTTCTGAGTTCGAGGCCAGTCTGGTCTACAGAATGAGTTCCAGGACAGCCAGGGCTATACAGAAAAACCCTGTCTCAGAAAAAAAGAAAAAAAAAAGAGCTTCTAAATTTTCATTTACAATATCTACAAAAATATTGCTTTAAGTGAATTTAATCTAGGAGGTGAAAGGTCTCTACACTGAATATGGTTCAGTGTTAACAATGGACATTGAAGAAGTTACATGATAATTCATGTTGGTCATAAATCAGGACACTATTAAAATGTCCATTCTACCCAAGGCAGTCTGCAGTTTCAATACAATCCTTTATCAAATTTGCATAAACATTTTTCAAAGAATCAGAAAAAATAAACAATCATAAATTTCATACATAACTACAAAAGACCCCAAATAGCCAAACCAATCTTTTGGTTTGGTTTTTTTGTACAGGGTCTCACATATGACCTTGAACTCCTGATTCTCCTGCCTCTGCTTTCTAAGGGCTGATCTTTTCTCAGGCTAGCTATGCAAACATGATCCTTTCTTGTTAATCTGAGCACAGAAGAGAGAAAGAGCCTCCAGTCAACCATGCTATAAGATTCCATATTCCAATGTGCTTTTGTACTGTTTGATTATGCTGTCCCAGAAGGCATTATACATATTGTATTGACTACATTTTCAACTTGCAATCACATTTTCACTTTGTAATGACCTTATAGGACCATAATCCCAAAACAAGTTAAAACTGGCTATGCCTAAGAGGTGGGATATAAAATATTTGATGTTTAGGTTGAACTAAATTTCAGAGATGAAGAGAGTGAAGTTAAGGATGGTGCTTAGACTCCTGATGAACCAGGTGCTTACAGAGGAAACAGGGGCAGAAACTTACCTGGACAGAAAGATATCTTGAGATATGGTAAATGCAAGACAGTGTGGAATCCAAATGAAGAAATCCAATTAAGCCGTGGCCTATGTGGATAGACAGGTCAGAAAATAAATCTAATCAAGGTTCTGAAAATCACTATCAGAGCAAGGTAACTAAAGCCATGTGATGGGATTACTCAGAAATGTGAGCAGAAGGAACAAACTAAAGGCAAGAATGGAAGAGGGTTGGAAGGTCTAGTTGGTCTGTAGACATTTAAGTGAAGAAATAGGGGAGAGGTAGTTGGTTATAACAACTGTTATGTAAGGAGCAAAGTCTTTCCCCCTAGCCTGGTTCTAATGAGACACATTATCAGATCTGTGGTAGGCAGCAGAGGTATGCCCACCCCTCCAGCTTTCTGCCCTAGCTTCCTGGTTTAGTCTGCTATATTCAAAAAAGCTATTGTCATCCAAAATAAATACAGATCAGTGAAATCAGGCACTGTCATTCTCCTTCCGGTCTCCTCTTATTTAGCAGATTAGGCATGGATATCAATCATCTGTGCAGTCAAGCAACTCACAAACTGTAGTGCAGACTCATTCTTCCATGAGACACAAGTCAGAAGCCTACCCCAATGCACATGAAAAATCAGAGCTTCAAATACTGTACAATTCAGTAATTATTTTGGGTTCCAGGTATTAAAAATACTAGTGTATATGGTTCTGAATAAGACTCTGAATTTCAGTCATGTACCTAAAGTAATTTTTTTTTATTCAAGTGTTGACAGGCAAAAAAAGAAAAGAAAAAAAGAAATACAGCTTTAGTCTGATGATACAGGCACAGACTGTCTTCCCTACTTTTAACTGCACTTAACAGTAAGGATCTTCCTGTACAAGTGAGCAGAACCAAGGCCAATGAATAGCTAGCTTCTGAAATCAACTGAATCCCTAAAATTTGTAGTGAACAATAATAAAACGAGATTTTTCATTTTAACTAGGATATTTTCCAAAGAGAACACACTATTTCAAGAAATTCTGTGTGACCCATGCCTCACTGACAGGTAACAGCTAACATATAACACTCTCATACCTACAAGCACCCTTTAGTAAAAGCTAACCAAGCTGAGAGACTGCCCACATCTTCGCAGACCCCATTTTAACCTTTCTTCAAATGGAAGTGCACACAGGATGTAAACACAATGGCCCTCTCCCTTTTCTGCCCATGAGCACTCCAGGCAGCCCTGTTGCTCCCTTTATCTTTCACCTTCTCCAGGGGCTGGTCCTCCTGCTCAGTCACAAAGTCTGTCATCTGCCAGAAGGGTCAGCACATGAAAGCTTTACTATCAGAGACCAGGGAACTTCTACTCGTTAAAAGGAATGTTAAAAGAAATAGGTTCTTTTTCGTTTCATTCTAGATAAGTTAATCAGACAGTAGTATATTTGTGCCCCCTCCCTTCACCCTTCTAATCCACATGTACTGAAAACCTCAATCACAAGACTCAAGAGGATGGAAAATCTGTTAATGTTAGAAAATGGAAGAGCCTAGAGAAATAGAAATGGGGAGGAAAAAGTAAGAATGATTAAAGGATAATGATTAACCAGAAAACCTCACCACTCCTAGAAGAATACAATATACAATAGCAGATGATAATGAAGAAAGAAGTAAACGGAGGAGAAAGAGAAGGAAGAAGAAGAGGAAGAGAAAGAAAAGGAGGAAGAGAAGGAAGAGGAGGAGGACAACAGCAGCAGCACCAGCAGCAACAACTACAACTGATCTTAAACAATAGCTTAGAAGACAAGTCACAACTCCAAAACCCCAGCCCAGGGATGTGTAGCTATCCCAACCTGGTGTACTTGTAACATGAGTACCATGATGACTTGGGGCAAGGACCACCATTATTTACACTTTGCCAAGAGACACATCTGGGAAAGGAGCTAGAGAGCTGGTGACAAAGACATCAGGGCAGAAGGCTAAGGTGTACACAAATACACCTGATGCTGCGGTTAAAATCAATGACAGAGGATGGAGGGAACAAAGGGTGTCAGGAAAGTCACTGCTGCACTAGGGAAAGCTCACTTCTGGAGCTATGTGACACCAACAACAATTCCAAATGGAAGATTTATATACTTTGACAGCTATTCCTTATACTACAGAAGAAGAAAAAAAAAAAAAAGCTAAAGTGAATCTGGAGGTGTCGACACAATCCAGTCCACGTTATAGCCCTCTACTCTTCCCTAACTGCTTTCAGATCATGAATTCCAACATTTGTAAATGGTTTCATCATCCCTGACAGTCTAAACTAAAGGCTGGGTCTCCTGCCTGCTCTCACCATATCAGTCTACGTCTAAGCAGGAAACCCCTTGAGATCAACTGAGATTAAAACTTAGTTTGAATCTTAAAAATAGTTGCTTCCCTCTTAAACAGTGTGGAGTGATCATACCATAGGACAGAAAATATAGTCCTTTAAGAGGGCTGCTTGTGAAACTGACCCTGAAGCTACTGGGACCTTCAATTCTCAAAGGGTTCCTATTACCATAGCTACTAAGAAAGATGTGCCTAAATTATCTGCACAAATATGATGTACGTAAAGAACCTGATTCCAGGGTGGAACATGTATATTAAGACCCTTGGGTAAAGAACATTTCCCAGAAAGCAAAGCTTGCCACAAAAGGAGTGCTGGTGGATGTGCCAGAGGGGGCTCCTGAGCCTGTGCCTGCTTTCCTACAAACATCACACCTCTGTTCTCTTCAGCTGACTTTCTCAGTGCTCCTTCTTAGTAGTCACAGTCATACACTGAGTCTGTGACTCTTCCTATTAACCAACCATCTGGACTAGGGATGGTCCCAACTAAACCAACTTATCACTTTGTTTGCTGATATTACTACCTATCTCTCCCCTAAAAGAATTCCCAATTCCAACTTGCAATGAGATTTGGATGGTTCTCTCCTTCCATCCAAGGATCATCCTGGGAATCAAACTCATGTCTTGGTGGCAGTTTTCATCACCCTGCTGAGCCATCCTTTCAACCCCTGTTGTGGAAATTCATCTTTCCTCTAGAACCTATAATTCTTCTTACCTGGCCTCAATCTGGTTGACTTCCTAAAATTATCAGACACACTTGACAGGCCATCAACCCGGTCAGGGCTCCTGCAACTATAGGGGATGGTCTCCAACAGACAAGGGATGTTTTAAACATAAAAGAATCTTTGTTTCTTCTTAATAAAAAATAAAAGCAATCATATTCCCAGAAGTATCTTCATGTTTTCCATAGGGAACCACCAGATACTACATTGACCTGCCTTATGGTTTCTCTCTTCCAAGTATCCTCACCTGCTAGTGATCCAGGGTTTCCATATCACAGGCCACCATCCACACTCTCCATCCTCAGCACAACTAATCTAAGCCCCTACAGTCTCTCCCGTAGAGCCTTGTACTGGCTAGTTTCGTGTGTCAACTTGACACAGGCTGGAGTTATCACAGAGAAAGGAGTTTCAGTTGGGGAAGTGCCTCCATGAGATCCAGCTGTGGGGCATTTTCTCAATTAGTGATCAAGTGGGGAGGGACCCTTGTGGGTGGTACCACCTTTGGGCTGGTGTTCTTGGGTTCTATAAGAAAGCAGGCTGAGCAAGCCAGGGGAAGCAAGCCAGTAAGAAACATCCCTCCATGGCCTCTGCATCAGCTCCTGCTTCCTGACCTGCTTGAGTTCCAGTCCTGACTTCCTTTAGTGATGAACTGTAACGTGGAAGTGTAAGCTCAATAAACCCTTTCCTCCCCAACTTGCTTCTTGGTCATGAGGTTTGTGCAGGAATAGAAACCCTGACTAAGACAAGCCTGCTCACCACAGGACATAGATGTCAACCCAGGATACTGCATTCTTGACACTTGTGTTCAAAGGATCTGGACTGATTGTGGCAAAGGTTGAATGGGAACCAAAGGCTCTTGGCTCCACTCAGTGAGGACAGGATCTGCATAGGAATGCATGTGGAGCAGTAAATGCTGTAGAAAATGAGTGGTTGAAATTTTCCCATAGAGAAAAATCTAGACCAAGATGCTTTATTGTGCAATTCTATTAAACCTTTTTTAAAGGTTTGTCAAATAACATGAATCCTTCACAAGTTCAGAAAAAAAAAATAGGAAACATGCTTGTCTGAGACAACACTGTACTCCAAATCAAGCCCATGGTGCACAAGGGGGTCATCATGTCAGCCATTTCTGTATCAGATCTTGCACTTGTCAAAAGACAACCAGGGCAACAAACAGTTAATGCCTCAAACAGGTAGAAAGGTCTCACCTCCAATACCTGTCCTAAGAATCCACAACAGCCTAGCTATAAGCAAATTACCCTCAACCCCAAAAGAGCTCTGAGAGACATTAAGCTTAATGCCTCCTCCTTGTACTAAAGTTGAACAGAAAGCATCAGATGAAAAATACACATAAAACTGTATTCACAGAGTACATGATGTATATATATAATCACACACACAAACAACATTCACAAGGCTCCAAGACCTCCATCAACATACAAGATCAACTACATTGTATATAGTGGTATCAAGCAATTATATAATAAAAAATGTTAAAGCAATTATGTTTGTAAGAGCATAAAGTATAAAAAAAAAAAAAAAACCGAAAAGCGTGCAAACACACCTGTAATTCTGGCACTTAGGAGCTAGGTAGAAGACTAAGGAGCTGAAGGCATCATTCCCACATGGTAAGTATGAGGCTAGATTAGGACAGACACATGTGACCTTATCTCAAAAAAATTTAATAATCTTCAATATAAATGTGACCAAAAGGGAAAACACCATATACTAAAACATACTAAGAACACTGAAAAAAACAGTGAACAATCATGTTGAGATTACAATTCTCCCAGAGAGATTTGTAAGTTTGTTTAACATAATGCCTGTCAAAAGCCATCATAGCAGTGTTTTAGGAAAACACAAGCTGGTGCTTTAAGGCATATGTAAATGTAAGAAACCCACTATGGTAGGTGTCACTGAAAACAAGTACTGATGAGGATGAATCAAGACCCTCACACTCTGATCCTGGGAATGTAAATGTCCACACAATTAAATTTACTAAAAAAAAAAAACAAACACAACTATTATTCTTAATAACTAAAATAATCTCAACCTAAATGTCCATCATCTGAAAATCCAAACACATACAATATACTAATCAGCAATAAACAGGTCTAAACTACTGATACATGCTACTACATGAGTGAATCTCAAAATCATGTTAGGGGAAAGAAGTCAGACACAGTACTTATTTCATATTATATGGATGTGAAATGTCTAGAAAAGGTTAATCCTCAGAATAAGAAAACAAACCAATGGTTGTCTGTGACTGAGTGGAGACAGGATTGGCCACAGATTTGTGAATCAAAAAACCATTAAAGTAATTCAAGGAATTCTGATTCTGAGTTGTGGTCATCACTGAACAATTCCAAATTCATTTGGAATAGCTTATAAATGGTGAATGTAGCTTTTCAATGACAATTTCCAAAAGCT
Source organism: Apodemus sylvaticus (assembly GCF_947179515.1). Classification (NCBI taxonomy): domain Eukaryota; kingdom Metazoa; phylum Chordata; class Mammalia; order Rodentia; family Muridae; genus Apodemus; species Apodemus sylvaticus. Next base: position 2,034,433 of record NC_067485.1, on the reverse strand, counting down.
AAGTGTGATGGTACAAGGCTGAAGTCCTAGCCCTCCAAAGACACAGGCCTGACATATATAGGAAGACTCATCTCAAGAGAAGAGTGATTCAGACAAGGAGTCTTTCTTGTAACAACAGAAAAGGCTCAGAAAGGCATGATCAATGCCTATTACAGACCCCTCAAGCTAAGGAACAAGAAAAACTTACATACCAAAAGGAGATGATTTAAGAGTTGGACCTAATAAGAGGAATTTACATATTTATTGTAGGCTCATGAGACCCTAGCACTGAAGTCTTGTTCACTGTCTCTCAGTGTTATTCTTCTTGCACATGCTCCTGACAGCATATCATCTACCAGGGTGTGATATATGTAACCAGAGCCATGAAATGGCTTTGCATTTTTGACTCTCTAGAATTATGAACTACATAAACTACTCTTTAAAGTATCCCACTTCAGGCATTTTGGTATAGCAACAGAAATCTAATACAATCCTGAAATTATTTCAGGATAAACAACAGATAAGAAAAGCCTAACAGAGATACCCAGATAGTTTTGCAACGTCTTTTTCAAACGAAATCCAATAATAATGCTGTTTGATATTTAGCAAAAAAAAAAAAAAAAATAAAGCACTCAAACCAGGCATAGTGGCACATGCATTTCATTCCAGCACTTAGAAGACAGAGGCAGGTGGATCTCTGTGAGTTCAAGATCAGTCTGGTCTACATAGTGAGTTCCAGGACAGATAGAGCTATATAATGAAATCTTGAAAGTGATGGGGCAGTAGGACATTCAAGCACCACATTGCTACCTGAATCTGTGAATCCTTGTATACTCTTTTCCAATAATATTAGATTTTTAGTAAATCACTGAAAATTAATTCATTTATTTCTAAGATAAGACTTTCATATTAAAAAGTTAACTAATCAGAAACCATAAACAATGCCAGAAAATATGCATATCATACACTACATTAATATTCTTAAGAAGCATTTCAGGATGAATTCTCACCTGATCTGAGGCTCTACCACTCCTATCATGGTTCTATCACTAGTATGAGATGCCTTGGAGCCTCTTTGTGGCCTAGAAAATCCAACTAACTTTCTACTGGCCAGGCTGGCCTGCCTGAAGTTGATTTTACAAATACAAGATTTGTATAATTCTTGCTGGAACTATTTGCCAAAATATGGAAGCAGTTAAGAGCCCCATTGATTTAAAAAGTGCATACAGCTTCACATGGGAACAACATAGCCACCATGACCACCCAGACAAAGTAACACTGAGCAGAGCTGGGGAGCTAGCTCAGTGGATAAGGTGCTTGCTATACAAGCATGAGAACATGAATTCTATCCCCATAATGCATGTTTGTTGCTGTGTGTGTGTGTGTGTTTAAGGTTTTAAGTGTGTGGCCCACATTTGTTATCTCAGCAATGGGGAGGCAGAGAAAGGCATAACCCCAGACCTTGCAAAGTAAGGTGAACTCCAAGCCAAAAGTGATGGGTGTGAGGAGAGGAAGGAGAGGAATAAGGAGGGAAAGATGGGGCACGCCTGACAACACCTCTGGCCTCTATACACACACACACAGCCAGCTGTTTGTTTGTGAACATTAAATCTGCCATTTGGAACAACCCTTAACATGAGGGTCATCCACAAATAGGTATCTGATGTCAATCACAACCGCTTAGATTAATTGAGGGATGGGATTTTTCGAATCATCTCAGACTAGAGGAAAAGTCCAGGCACACAGAGGTCTTGAACATCCTTGGCCTGTTCCAAGATTTTCGTCCAGCACCCCCTCCATGCCCAAGCACCTAAAAATTGTTCCAGCAAGACAGCAAGCACGTAGCGCCCTTAAATGCTCTCAGGCCTGTTACTCAGCAGCTGTGGGAAGACGTTCATGAGACCCTGGGCCGAGCTGCTCTAATGGATAGCGAGCAATAAGCTTCACCTTTGCTCCAGTCCTTCCGAAAGTACCTGAGGCTGCGTTGAACTCAGAATTGCTTAAAACAATAAAAATAAATGGGGACGAAGGGTAAGGGACTGACTCCTCTCTACATTCACCCCGAACCAAACTCACTAGGCTTCACCTTGGGCCTTAGACCCCCATCCCTCACTGTCGGCCCCGCCCCACCGGGCTCATCTGCGACGGCTCCGCCCCTCTCCGGCTCCTCACCCTTGTGGAGAGGCCCCTCTAAATCGACCCCGCTCCCGCCGAGATCGGTTTCCATAGGGCCACGCCCACCGCGTCTGTCGGCCACTGCCAAGCCGGGTTCAACTCCCTGGTTAACCACGCCCCTCACTGTCGGCCTCACCTCCCACCTGGCTCTAGCCCCGCCTCTCACCAGGCCCCGCCTGCTGCCGGGCTACAGCTCCAGCTCCAGCTCCGCCCTCCCGTGGCTCGCACCCGCCCACCGTGGCTTCTCACCTTCGAGTTTTAGACCCCACGCGCCGCGGGAGCGCGGCTCGCCCACGTCGAGACTTGGCGCACGTTCTCGCGAGTCTTCCCTGCCCTAGCAGGAAGCGGTGGCCTTCCCGGGTGGTCCTCACCCAGAGCTGCCTCAGCAGACTGAGCCGCGACGGAAAAGAAGCCACCGCCCGGCTTCTGCGGCTTGAAAACTTGGCATGGCCTCACGAAACTTTTTTTGTTTTGACGTGTTTGGAATTTTCCCGCGGTCGCAAGGGAGTGGGGCTACGCGCGTGCACGCACGCACGCACGCACATACGCACGCACGCGCAGTGCACTCTGGGGCCCGAGCGCGCTCCTGCGGCATGATGGGAAGAACCTTCGGGTCTCCTGAAGGAAATGGGCGACGGCGTGCAGTGGCTAAGAGGGAGCTTTTAAATGTGGTTCTTGAGAGAAGGGAGTTAAACTCCACATAGCGTTCAGCCTGCTGGGCCCAACCACAAACAAGTTTTGTCTGTGGTTAGTGATCGCTCCAATCCCTAGTCGGGCCCATTCACTGCTTAGTTCAGGTTCAAATCAGCTCAGACTTGCATTTAAGCCACTTAAGTAGAAACTTTCATTCTTGTCAAATGAGACACGGCTTATCTTTATTCTTGAATTTTTAACATTACATTTGTGTGCATGCCAGATGAATATAGAGGTCAGTTTGTGGGAATCAGTTCTCTCACTAATGCAGGCACCCAACGTTTTCAGGCTTGGTGGCATGGGCTTTTTACCTGTTGAGCCATCTTGCCAGCCCCTTTTTAAAAATTATTTTCAAATTTAGATCTGCATGGTTATTTACAGATGTTTGAATTGAGGAAGAGTTAAAATAACCTTAAACCTTTAGATTTTTTTAATTAGTGGCTAAGAACAATCTGTTGTAATCATAAGACCACAACTTCAAGTGTGCCTTAAAAATAACATGTAAGGAATATATGCCTGTAATAAATAGCTCTTATTTAAATACTCTGTTGCAGAATATTTGATAACTGTGAATCCCAAGATTATATACTGGAAAAAAAAAAAAACTGTCTCTAGGTGTGGTGTGGTTTGGCCCTAGCACACATCTTTAATCCAAGATCTTTCTGTTTATTGTAAACAAGACTGAATTAAGAAGAATAAGATTAGCTTAAAGATATTGGATTGTAGAAAAACTGATGAATTAGATCACCTGTATGCTTTAAAGATGTCTAAACATCAGACTGGAACTCAGGGAATTTGTTGAGTTGGAGAAGAGGTTTTTCAGATAAAAGACTATGGGTTCCATCAAAATTGGTAAACATCCAATCCAAGTAAGAGAATCTTCCACATGAAGGGCATGACTCAGGGAAGGAAAAAATGCAAAAAGCTGATCCCCTTGCATGGATTACTGTTAATCAATATTCTGAAGGCAGATCTATGGAACAAATCGAGTTCATAAAGCAAGTGCTACCCCAGGTTATAAAGCTCATAAAATCCAAAATCAGTATATTTATTTATAATTTATACCAAGGTTTGTTGTTGTTATTTTAATTAAGGGAGAAGTGTAAGAGATGACTTACCCATTAAGAGAACTAGCTGCTCTTCAGAGAACCTGAGTTTGAGTCACAGCTTCCAAGTGGCAGCTCACAATTATTGGTAACCCCTGTCCAAGGGATCTGATGCCCTCTTCTGGCCTCCCTGGGCACCACACTGCACAAGCAATAAGACATAATAACATCCACACATATAAAATAATTATCAAAATTTAAAGGGAGACACCAGGAGAACCTAATCCCAAAATTAACACGCTCTGCTTTATGGAATCGAGTGGTTATCCTTTTTTTTTTTTTTTGATACTTGAGGCTTGTGCCTTTTTAATATGTCATTTTAGTCTAATAAAGAATAGCATGCTTAGTGAGACAAGTGTGAATGACACCTTGGCTCTGAAAAAGCCATACAGTGGCAAATTTTTTTAGTTGTTAATCTTTGTATTTACCAGCAAAAAACAATGTGGAGCCAGGTTTGTTTCTTGTCTTTTAGAGTGAAAGTAACCATATATATATATGTGTGTATGTGTGTGTGTGTGTGTGTGTGTGCATACATATATATACATATATGTGTGTGTGTGTGTGTGTGTGTGTTTGCAAAAATGGCAGTGTTTTAATGTCAGGTTAGTGGTTAATAAAGAATTACTGGTAGCCGGGCAGTGGTGGCGCAGGCCTGTAATCCCAGCATTCTGGGAGGCAGAGGCAGGTGGATTTCTGAGTTTGAGGCCAGCCTGGTCTACAGAGTGAGTTCCAGGACAGCCAGGGCTATACAGAGAAACCCTGTCTCGAAAAAACCAAATCCAAAAAAAAAACAAAAAAACAAGAACAAAAAAAGAATTACTGGGCCATTTAACTTCAGCATGTAAAATGACACAATGTTTAGGCCTAATTGAGACTAAATGGGAAGCAAATAGAGTATAAAGGGCACATGTTTAAATTCATGTGTTTCTTAGGTGTTCTTTCTGTGTAGCATCCATATGTATAGAGCTGTCTTCATTAATTTTTGGCAGTAATGAGATGACCACATTGTGATATGTCCAATGAGTTTTCTGAGAAACAAATGGTTCAGTATAAATCTTATTTTTTTTAAATTGTAGCAAAAGCTGAGTCTGGGTCCCTCTGAAAATAGTTTCAATTGTGGTGTGAGAGAGCACAGATACTGTGGCAAAAATGAAAATTACAAATTTAGATAAAGTATGTTAGACACTTCTACATTCTTACTTTACGAGAGAGAGAGAGAGAGAGAGAGAGAGAGAGAGAGAATGAAAAACTAGCAGCTGAAAGGCTGCAAAATTGCTGCCTTAGTCAAACCTGCCTTCAGATTTAACAAATGCATAAAAACACCAGTCTTGGATTTCACATTGTAAACAGAATGGTAGTAAGAGCCCCTGTTCAGTGAATTACAGCACCTACCTCCCGCATGAGATTGGACACCAGCACGCTGCCTTGCTCCTGGCTTTGACAATTTACGCCTTTGGTGCATCAAGTGTATCTAGTGTGTTTAATAGTTTTGCCTTTGGTCCCTCAAATGTATCTCGTATGCTTAAGTCTTGGTGCAGGGTAGATCACTTACTGTATCCATTCCTTTAAGCCTCACATTGACCACACATGGAAGGTGGTACTTCTGTTTCACAGACAGAGAAGACGAACAGAGCTGTACTTTCTCACCAGAAAACCAATTAGCTTGGCCTAAAGCTGGACATAAAAGCCTGGAAAGATAGCTCAGTGGTTAAGAGTAATGGTGGTTCCTCCAGAGGACCAGGGTTCAATTCCCAGCACCTACATGAGAACTCACAACTGTCAAAACCAGTATGTGCCTGCTCACTCCCAGGCTAGCCAAGTATAAAATAGGAGCTGGACCCTTATGATCCAAGAGACTTATGTACTATGCTAACCATATTATTTCCACTAAAACATTTTGACTGAAGAAATGTACACTGAATTAGAGAAGAAAACCTTATGAGCAGTTTAGGTAAAAATAAAAAATAAAAAAAATTTAAAAAAAGGCTTCAAGAGATGGGTATAGCAAGTAATGAAGGTTAGATAAATATCCAGAGAGGAAGACACTCCTGATATTAAGGAAGGGATAGTTATAGGAACAAAAGATTATAGAAAAGAGAAGTCCTTTCTCTGCATATGTACCCACATACTACTTTCTGGCCTCTGTTGCAAGAATACATTTAAGAGAATGTAGACACACAGTCTTCAGTCTGCTGTGGTCTCAGAGTCTCAACTCTGCAATGGTACAGAGACATGATCAGCAAACCCTGTAATTTGAAAGTGGTAGCCCCATGTAAAAGCCACTTTGAATTTTGATCTTTTCCAGGCTGGTGACACTCAGCAGTCTTCTTTCCTGTGATGCTAGAAACTCTTGCCACAGTTACTAGGAACCACACAGTCACAAAGGGCAAACAACTGAGCTTATGGTGGGTGCTGTGTTGCTAAGTTGCAGTGTCAAGTAGGTTAGATATGTTAAATACACTTGATATGTGATCCTTTTATGATTACAGTGGATTTTATTAGAAAAAAGATATGATTAGAGGAGAGTCTGGGCTACTAGAGGAATGTCATCCTAAGTGGGGGAGAGTCTGTACTACACACACACACACACACACACACACAGAGAGAGAGAGAGAGAGAGAGAGAGAGAGAGAGAGAGAGAGAGAGAGAGAATCTGGAATCCTTAAGTCCTTATATATACCCAAGTTCTATAACAGGGTAAAGCAATGTAGCAAAGTTGACTGATATAAAAACCAGGAAGATAAAAGGATGTGTTGCTGAATGAGAGACAGTAGCTTACATACCCAACTTTCTAATTTTAAGTCCATTTTTTTTTCTCAAGACAGGGTTTTACTATGTAGACCAAGCTGGCCTGGAACTCACAGATATCTGCCTACCTCTGCCTCCCCAGTGCTGCGATTAAAGGTGTGTACCACCACTCCTGGCTTTTTTTTAATGTGCATTTCTGTTTTGTTTGCATGTATGTCTGTATGAGGGTGTTGGATCTCCGAAACTGGAGTCACAGACAGTTGTGAGTTCTCATGTAGGTGCTGGGAATTGAACCCTGGTCCTCTGGAGGAACCACCATTACTCTTAACCACTGAGCTATCTTTCCAGGCTTTTATGTCCAGCTTTAGGCCAAGCTAACTATACTGTTGTTTTCTATTCTTAGTTGTCCACATGATTTCCCATATGCTTGTAACCATTATGCCTTTCCCTAGCTGATCTCAATGACAAACTACCTGGAGTCAGACAACTCTTTGTTTGTCACTGGGTGTTGGGAGTCCAGCCAGTCCTACTTTGTAAGTTAACCAATGACCGTCCAACAAAAGCCAACCATAGGGGAAGCAACAGAGTCACAGAACCTGTTTTAGGAGAAGTTTAGAAAACCCTTCCTACATTGGAAGAAGGAAAGCTCAGACTTCTAGTACCTAGATGCTTTCAGTACCTAGATGCCAGTAATCACACAAGCTACCTGCTTTGGCTAAACGGGAAAGAAAAATAAGTTTCTGTTTTGTCAAAATGAACATTATTCTAAGCCCCTGTGGCTTGCCTCAGGACTAAGATGAAGCACTGTAATAAAGTCAGATTTCTGAGGTCAGGGGAAATTCTTGTCCCCTGCCTTGGTCTAGAGAAAGGAACCATCAAGCTAATGAATAGTTGCTCTTCCTGCAGAGCCCATCATTGGGTGCATGGCTGTTACACGAGAACAGCCAAAGAGCAGCAAATAGCATTTTAAAATTGGTGGGGATATTGGGGCCTGAATTATAAAGGCAGGTAACCTATCTACTTACTAAAAACACGTGAAGGCTGAAGATCAGAGGAGCAACCCTGGCCTTGTGGAATTTCTAACAGGATTACAGAAAACAAATATCTGTGTTTTTCCCCATTGAGCAATGAGTGACATGTATACTCTTTTAGGAAAACATGTAACCAATTTTAGCCCAGTTTTATTTAGGTCAGTAAACGCATGCATTCATATTTAGAGCATACATCCCAATCCTGGTGTGTTGTAACTAATTTAGCACGTTTTTATTGCCTGCAGAAAGTAATAAGTTACAGTTTCAAATGAGCACATGACTTAAAAATAGTTTTCCTCATAAGTATTTAATAATGATTCACTTAGCATGAAATTAATATTAAAGAATTTCTAAGAATAAGCACTTAAAAATTCCAGTTGAAAAGGGAAGAAATTATTCACATTTGTGACTTGATTAATCCTGGCAACCATTAAGTCAGGAAAAAAGTGAATTCCATCCTATTCCTGTGTCAGTTTCAGATTGACCCTTAAATCGCTGAATGTTTTCCAAAAATGAAATTAATTTCATCTTGTCCATTTCTATGCTAAATGAAGGTTCTAGTCTTTTCAATCCCTGTGTGTGTGTGTGTGTATTAAATAGTACTTTTATTCTTAAAGTTACATAGGAACAAAAACGTGTTCCTTATGTTTTGAGACTCAGTGATGAAATGCCCAACATGACTGCTTAAGGGAAGGAAGGTGTGTCGCCACCTGCTGCTTGGCACCGTGAACTCACCCATGGGAGGACACAGGAAGCAAAGAGGGAAAAGGGAGCCTTGCCCTGACCAGGCACAACTGTCAAAAACACCTTCCACACACCTGCTCTCAGTCAGGCCTCACCTCCCTCAAAGTTTTTACTGCCTTTCAAAGTAGAACTGCCAGCTGTGAAGCAAACATTCAACACTTGAGCCTCTGTGAGACATTTCATAGTCAAGCCATAACATACAAGCATGAGAAACCAACATGTAAAATAGTCACGGTGGCTATGGTCCCACTACCCATGAGCCTGAAGTGTAAAGGTTGCCTGGGATACACAGTGAGGCCCCCATCTCAGAACACCAGCATTTAGTGAGCATCTCTGTTTGGGCAACTTCCCCAGGCACTCTATGTTCACTGCATCACTTGATCCATAATTCCAGTACACGTAAGTAAAGCATTGCTCCCGGTTTGTACACTAGCCAATAAGGAATGAATCAGAATAAAGCTTTCATGGCGCTGAGGGTTAAACCAAACTCTCATTCATACTAGATAAGTGTCGTACCACTAAACTACATCCCCAGCCCCAAAAGAAATCATTTTAATATGTGAAAAAATTCACAACAGATAGCAGTGTGGTGTTGTAAATAGAAAATCATTTCCCTGAATGTTCGGGATTCTGAGAACTTCATTGTTTTTATGCTGCCTGTTTTCAGGCTTGTTCGTGATCTTTGCCTCCTGCACCAGTTTCCTATTGCTACTTTAACAAATGACCAAAATGAATGGTTGAAAACAAATGTATTGTTCTATGCTTCTATAACCAGGGATTCCTTGTCAGCCCCAGTGGTCTAAAATTAGATGTCAGTGGGATTTTTCTTCCCTTGGAGAGATTAAGCTCAGAATGTTTCCTGGACGCTATGTGCTTTCCTCAGCTAATGCTCCCAGTGTCTTTTCCAATTGGATTCTCACCTTACTTCTCTCTTCTAAGGACCCTTATGATTGCTTCTGCCCACTTCAGTAATCCAGGATAATCCCCCATCTGAAAATGGCTGACTTTTTCAGGTCGACAGAGAGCTTTCGTAGAAGGTGATATATTCACAAGTTACAGGCTACTATTTTTCAGTAGACCTCATCACTCACTTATTCAGACACATTTCCACAACTCCTCTGAAGTACTGAAGAGTGTGTCACCTTGTGAAATCCTCAGAAATTCTTTTTCTTTGTGGAACAGCTATGTTTCCTGTGGTATATAATGAAAAGGGCCATTAATATTTTAGTCATTTACTTCCTAAGCTTCCTAAGATTTGCTTCTGGCCATTCCTACCGACTTCAACATCAAAGTTAGTACTGCACACTCACACTTATGACAATACTGCTTGTGCCTGGTGCTTGCCATCTCAAGAAGACAAAATAAGTAGGTTCAATTTCAAAATCACAAGATTCTGATGTAAGCTAGTACCAGAAGTCTTACTGGGGTTTGATTTCACAGCTCCTGTAAATGGCTTTCATTTATTTTTTTTTTCTCATTGGGTTTGCATTTCTACTTGCAGTTTCACGCAAAAATGTGCAAATATCCTCTATTTTCAGCAAAGCCACCAGGTTCTTTTCTCTCTCTCTCTCTCTCTCTCTCTCTCTGTGGAGAAAATAGAGTCCTGGCTGTCCTGGAATTTTCTATGTAGAGTTGTATGGCCTTGAATTCACAGAGACCTTTCTGCCTCTGCCTCCCAAGAGCTAGGACAAAGGGTGTGCTCCACCACACCCAACCAAACAACCCATCTTAACAGCAAGACCTAGGTCTTTTTATATCTCTCAGGCTCTAGCAAAATATTGGACCAGGGAAAGAAAATAAATACCCCCGATGTCTACATCTGGCCTGCAGGTTTGTTTTGTTTAGCTTGAAGACCACTTGAGGAAAAATTTTAATTGGAAACATTTAGGAATCAAGAGAATTTCACACAGAACCCTAATTTTGCATTGCCTCATAAATTGGACAGTGTGGCAACCCTGTGCCACCATTTCTGCCTAACATAAACCAGAAGTGAGTACAAGTCTCAGGCAGACAGGTTCTCTAGCTTGGTGGTCTCTGGTCAGTTCACGCTGGCCTCTAAGAGATGGTCAGATTCCTGTGCTAAGATACCTTTAATGTTGGGTCTGGGAAGATGACTCAGTAGGTAAAGTGCTTGCTGTGCAAGCTTGAAAACCCTAGTCCACATCGAGTATTCACATAAAAAGCAGGGCGCTGGGGAGATAAGACAGGGAGATCCTAAGGCTTGGTGGTCAGCCAGCCAGTCTAACTGAACTCATTGACCTCCAAGTTCAATGACAGACACTGGCTTAAAATGGCAGTGGGGATGGGGGACAGAGAGCAGAGAGTGACAGAGGCAAAAGCGTGATACTCATCTCTGGTTTTCACATGCATATACTTGTGAACTCACAAGCATAGACACCACACATTAAAATGAAATTTAAAACCCTCAGTGCTGTTCCAATATTACCCTTTTGGTTTCTGAGTGTGGAAATTGCTTGCTAAGCCTAAATCTGGCTCAGAAACCGTTTGAGGGTATTTTCACACTAGGTTTCTGATATGCTATCATTCTCCAGAACCTTGGTAACCAAAGTATAACCCATGGACCGGCAGCATCATGTCAACTGAGTGATGATTAACAATGTGCTTAGCCAGGATTTTCATCTTAACAATGCCCAAGTAGTTCAGGCCTACATTAAAATCTGAGAATTAAAGCCCAGAATAAAGAACAGCTGATCCTTGCCTCATATATCTGACTAAGACCAGTCCTACATTGTTCATTTAGCACTATGAAAATTAGTAACATGCCTGTCTCTTGTGACTTTCCAAACCTGCAGATGAGAGGCAAGAGATTATAAACACAAACGACACCAAAGCAAAACTTAAGTACTGCCCTAGGTTCAGTACAGGAAAACAGAAACGTATTTGTTATAGTCTGTGGGTCGGAAAGTTCTGTTTTCTCACAGACATCTCACAATGTCACAATACATCTCACAATGTATACATTATTGTGGCCTCACCTGTTTGAAGGGCCAAGAGGTTTCTCCAGGCTTCTTCCATCAGGGCATCAATTGCTCCCACAATCTGGTTAATACCTGAAGCCTCCACCTTCTAGAGGATGAGAGTTTTAGTATATAAACTCTGGGGTACTTGATATCTTAATATCCCTTTTATTTTTATTTGTATTTTATTTTTTACTTGAGTAGTGTTAAATGCAGATTCTGGCTCTCATCTCCTTCAGGTCTTCACCCAGACATTCCTTCTTAACAGAGTATGCTCGGTCACTATTGAAAATGGGGTGTGGGGGGATCCCTAAGCCCTAAGCTCACTCCAAGTCCCTCTCTTCTGTTCTGCACCTGTTCTGGCTGAACAAAGCACTGATTCGCCTCCATTACTTACAATGTCATTCACTTATTTATTGTGTTTTATTTTCTGATTAATACAACCATGTGAAGTACTCAAGGTCGGGGATTGGCTGGCTTGCTGATGCCTCCTAAATACCCATGGTAATATAGACACTGAATGAGTAAACAGATGAACGGAAACTATTTTTCTTTTGACTTTTCTGTCTCGTTGACTCTTCCCTTATCATTATTTCAGGATCTCTTCAGCTTGTTTCCTCAGTCCCACACTCCCACACTGTAGTCCCCCAAGTTCCTTTCCATTGCTGTCATGCTTTCTGTTTATTATGAGTGTGCTGTCTTCTCTTGTTTTTATAGTTTTCCTCTCTCTTGAGTTGCCTCTGTCTTCCCTGACTTCCTTGTGCTGTTTCAATTTTGTTCTTCATAATAAAAAAATCTGCTTCAAATTACTGACGACCCTGTCTATTCCTATTTAAGATGGTGGTGCAAGAGGCTCCTTGAACATTCTGCATATCTGAGTGAATCTGTCAGTGAGTGGGCCTCCCTGTGCCCAGGACATTTTAGCAGTGAATCTCAGGAGTGATAGCTATAGAACCACGGAAATGTGAATGGGGCTTCTGCAGCCATGGAGGTTAGGAGCAGGTGAATCGGGCAGCGGGTTCATCGGGCAGCCGCTGAGGTCTGCTTCACCGTGTCTATTTGTTTCACTGGTTGGAGATCAGAAGGGGAATGAATACACTGGGATGGGAGTGGAGGGTTCTTTTCGCACCATCGGTTCTCCCCCAGTGACTGCAGCCAACCTTCTGAATGTCTGAGCCAATGCAGGCTTTTCTGGGGTAGGTCTGGGTCTTCCTGATCTTCCAGCGGACTGAGGCCTTTGGCTCTGTGATTGGCTAAGGCATATCGCATCCCCCTGACTGAGCATCTGGTTTGGAAAGTTAGTCCTTTGCTGTCCTTGCTCTTGGGCCACCTCTTCCTTCTCATGTTTGGTGAATTTCACTGCGTTCATGAGGTTCCAAGGGCCAGTGTGCCATTTGTAACTAGAAAATGGTTGTGTTCTAACACAGTATCTGTATAAAAACAAAGTGTGTTGGGTTTTTTGTTTGTTTGTTTGTTTGTTTTGCTTTGCTTTTCATTCCATATTTCTTTTGAGGGTCATTTCATTTCATACTCTTCAGAAATTACATTACTCCTAGAAAAATAGGTGCAGCTTTGGAAACCATAGATATAAATAATCCTATAAATTATGTATAAAAATAAATAAATAATATAATATAAATTTTGGGTTGGTTTGAGACAGAATCTCACTCCATACCAGAGGCTATCTTGAAACTCATTCTGTAGCCCAGGCTGGGCTCTGACACCCCAACTTCTTTGTGCTGGGCTTATGAGTAGGAGATGCTAGGCCTGACCATCCTGAAGTATTGATCAATGTGAATTTCCATTGGTAAAAGGAAACCAAGTTGTGGCGGGGTACAAACAGGTACAGTAATGATAGAAACTACTTGTGCAGTGAAAGATCTGTAGATGTGTTTAAATCATTCTGTGGCCTTAGTGCATGTTTTCACATAAAGCCCCAGGGATTATGGAATTAAGAGCACTAGCTAACAAATGAAACCAACTTCTGATCCGTGCATACTTACCTGTGAAATATCCTCTAAGCTTCTGTCTTTGAAGATGCTAAAATACTTTGAAAAGGGGGGTAAAAGTCAGAGATCTATACCACTAATGAGCAATCCACAGGGAAGCTGCTTCTCCATATGTCCAAGCTCCTGTCTGAACAAATTTAATGATCACCACTTACCCCAGATTTGACCATTGCTGAAACATTTCTGTTAAGACCTAGCAAATATTTGTCAAGCTCTATATTCTATACTTGGAATCATAAAAGTGCTTTATGGTTATAGTGGCAGCTCAGTGGTAGAGTACTTGCCTAGTGTGCATAGGGCACCAAATTAATCCCAGGATCACAAAAGAACCATTTGATTGGGGGAGGGGGCAGAATTTGTTTTCTGTTTTCAAACATAGATTATTACTTTTTTGGAAGTGACATTTTTCTCACTTCAAACCAGCCCTCCTAGGGGCCAAAGAAAGAGCATGTGACCAGGTTGGTAACACCACACAGGTGACCGGGTTGGTAACACTACACGGGGATGGTAACGCCACACCAAGGACAGGTTTACGTGCAGTATTTCCTCCCCACCGACTGCTTGTTCACAACATAACTGTGTTCTGTAACATTTTAGGGAAGGAATGATTCTCAAGTGAATGTTTGACTGTTTACAGCAGGGATTTCCAGAGTATCCATCTCCTCCTGACTTTGACTCAGTTGTGGTGTTTGGACTGATACAAAATCTGAAGCCAATTTGTAGCAATATACCTTCCACTTAGGGGGCCAAGATACTTGGCTGAGATGCTGGCTGCCTGCCAGTGTCTCTAAGGCCACAGCTTAGTACGTAGGTCACAGCTTTTATAAACTCCATTAATTCACCTTAAATCAATAGTGAAACATTTAAAAAAATCTATAGAAACTTAAAAGCACAAATGAAAAAAAAGCAGACACATTAGACTTCAAAGAGATTTAAAATTTCCACTGAACCCTATCATCAAGATAGCAAAAGAACAACCCACAGCCTGGAAGAGAATACTTACAGCACTTATAATTGATGAGAAAGTTGTATCCAAAATATTTAATATTAAATTCAACATTAAAAAAGGCAAAGAACCAATATAAAAATCAGCAAGTTTTTGAATAAATTTTTTCTCTGTAGAAAATTCATAAGTAGCCAATAAGTAAACACAAATATCCTAATCACTAGTGCACATATGATGATACCACTTCAGTGCAATACCACCTTATCATTAGTGCACATAAGATGACACCACTTCAGTGTGATACCACTTATTTTCCACCATGAAGTTCACAATGTTTAAAAGCCAAGAGAGATGACTCATAGTCAAGAGCATGAACTACTTACTCTAGCAGAGGACCAAGTTCAGTTCCCAGCATACACATAAAATGACTCATACTCATGTGTAATTCCATCTCCCTGGGTACCAACACCCTCTTCCAGTCTCTGAGGGTACTCATATACAGATGCACATACCCACAAACTAACGTTCGCATATACACATGGTTAAAAATAAAACAAAATCTTTTTTTTGAAAGACATAATATCAAATATTGGCAAGGAAGATGTAAAGAACCTTTGGAAAAATCATTTGTAGCTCCTTAGCACACTAAGAACAGAGTTACAATACAACCTAGTAACTCCATCCTATACATATGCCTGAGAGCACCGAAAACCTGTGTCTAAACCAGCGGTAGTGGTGCATGCCTTTAATGCCAGAGAGAGGCAGGCAGATCTCTGAGGTTAAGGCCAGCCTGGTCTACAGAGTGAGTCCCAGAATAGCCAGGAATACACAGAGAGACCCTGTCTCAAAGCCAAACCAAACCAAACAAAACAAAAAACAACAACACACACACACACACAAAGTTTTAAGAAAAAAGGAAATAAAAGAAACCTTTGGGGATGGAGATATGATTCAGTGGTTAAAAGCACTGGCTGTTCTTCCTAAGGATCAGGGTTCAATTCCCAACACCCACATCAGACAGATCACAAAAAAATCTGACACTTCTGGTCTTGGCAGACACCTGCACTGACATGCACATATCCATATATCTACCTGTAATTAAAAAAATAAAGCCATCTTTAAAAAAAGAAGATCTGTGTCTAGTTGTGTCTAGAGCTATAATCCCAACCATTCAGGGTGTTGAGGCAGAAGGAATGGACTACACAACTGGACCCTGTGTCAAAAAAAGGAGAAGGAGGAGGAGAAGAAGGGGAAGGAGGAGGAAGAAGAGAAGGAGGGGAGGAGGAGGAGGAAGAAGAGGAGGAGGAGAAAGCGAAAGCCACATGTCCAACACAACTTTACTTTTGAGTTTCCATAGCAGCATTATTTAAAATAGTAAAAATATGTGATCAACTTAAATATCCACAGAGACTCTCTATACAATGGACTATTACTGGTTTATAAAAAGTAATACTGATAGCATGCTCTGCAGCATGGATTAACTCCGAAATATTACACTGAATGAAAGAATATGTTTTTAAAAGGCCACTCATTATGCCGCTGAATCGACTAAAGGTCGAATAAAGGTAAATCGACTAAAATAGAAAACTAATTAATACATATGGAAGCTGAGGTAAGGAGTGCGGATGAGACTTTAGATACTGCGAGTCCTCTAGGACTGGTAAAAAGTTAGTGGAATTAGACGATACACATTGTGGATACGGGAAAACCTGCGGCATCCAACACTCTCAAAGAGCGAAGTGTATGCACAGCATGCGAATGCATGCCCTAATAAAGCCCATAGCCTTTACAACGTTTCCCTGATTCGGGAAACAGTGATCGTTTAAACAGGCAGTTGGAACCAGGGGCTAACATGTCACACAACACATTCGGTTGGTAGCTCTCCACGATCACATTGGAAATCCATCCCAGTTACTGCCTGGGTTGTGCGACTTACTTCTATCTTTGTTACGACAGCAGGTCTCTGCTTGTCTTTTGGAGTCAGACAAGGACCGGACAGTTGGGTTTCTTTCATTTCAAAACCTTCACTTGGCTCCCTGTTGTCGTCTGCCCTCTGCCTGGAAGACATAAGCCTGAGCTGCTGTTAAGCAGCGCTCCCAGCTTTCAAAGACTTAGATTCTCATTAGCTGCTTTCCTCTGCATCCCCTCCAGTCTCTCCGACCTCCCTCATTGCTGACCTCTGCCTGTTCTCCATTACCCTCAGCCAGCCGGGCCTCCCCAGGGTGGCGTGCAGATCGCAACTCCAGATGTGGCCTGACTGGCAAGCACCTATTAGATTATTTCCCTTGATCTGGACACCATATAAACGCAGATCTCATTAGCTAGTTCCTTCTCCAGCTTATACTTGCCTCGTTGTCCACTGGAAATCAGCTACAACACCTACTGGTGTGTTTGTGTGTATGTGTTTGTGTATATTTGCCACATAAAGCAATCCAAGCTGTGTGCTTTCCAATGTGATTGCTGAATCTCAGCATCCAGTTCTGCTTTTATCATTGTTATTTTTTTATACTAAATTTCAGTGGTCTGATTTCTAATCATCCATATATCTGTGCAGGATACTTTGAATTCTAAGCTTTACATACCTTGCAAATTGAAGCACATCTCTGTGCTACAAAGCTAGACACAGCATGCCAGAGCACTCAACAAAGGCCTGCCTTCTCATGTAGTATTGATGCGTTGCCTTTGTGACCCCTTTGGTTGAACCAACTATAAATCCACAGATCTGGACCCCTGGTCAGGCCTTGAGTCTCCATGTGCTCCCTGAGAGTGCTATGGAAGGCTTTGAGGAAGTGGCCCTCTAAAACAGAGACTTCCCTTTGCCTCCAGATCTGTGTCATCACAGTTTCCTAAATGTGGTATCTCAAGCATGAACTGCAGCCCCAAGACTCCCAGATGAGATGGCTCTGCACTCCTTCTCTCTTTTGTCCTTTAAGAAAATTTCCCATAAGTAGATTTACACTGCTTTTTGTTTAAGATGCAATTTTCACTATACTGGCCAGACTGATCTCAAACTCCTAGATTTAATTATTCCTGCTTCAAGCTCCTGAATTACTGGGACTATAGCCTCAGACCACAGTGCTAGACTTGGTTTATCTTTGGATTCTGTCTTATCTGTGTGATAATTTGGACAAATACATAATGATTTATATTTATCTCTTAGAAATATTTTCCTATAAAAACTTTTTATCAGCATCTTCATTTCTATCACATTTTCTTGGGTGGGGCACATGTGGAGGTCCAACGACAGCTTGCAGGAGTTGGCCTTTCCTTCCACTATCTGAGTCCCAAGGATCAAACTCAGGCCACCAGGCTTGGCACCAGTAGGTGCTTCTCTTTGCTGAGCCATTTAACCAATCCTCTTATGGGTATGTTTAGTTGGAATCTCTTAGGTGAGTCTTATGATAAAACTGTACTGTAAGTTTTGTTCATCTTATATATTCTAGTGAGAAACTGCTTGTAGATCTACATATCAGCTGTGGAGGACAGAATAAGAAAAGCAGTTGCCAAGTGCAGCCACAAACAGGAAATTCATCTCCACAGTTCTCTGAGACACTCAAAGCTCCTCTTTATAATACCCAGAAAGAATGCCGCACACTCCAGAAACCCACAGTGCGGTTGACCTACATGAGAGCTTCAGTGACTTCAGGCACTTGTGGAACAGCGCTTACATGGCATGCATCTATAGAATCACACTGGGGTCTCCATGGGAATGGGCTACATTCAGGGACAGGGCTATGGCCAGGGACTTAATGTACTTCTGTTCTCACCATCACTCACGCAAAGAGCATCTGTATTCAGGGCAGGTGTTTAGGAAGTAGTAGCTGGTTGTGGACAGGAAGGAACTTCCAGCATTCCTGCTAGACTGGGCAACTCTGGGAAATGCTTATACTTCTTCAGACAAGGCTGGCCTACATTGCAAATGGAAGCTGGCCAAGTCTGAACAAGGGCAGATGATTCCATCACTGCAAGATGCAAACTTGATCCTGCTCAGTAACATTCTCTTCTGCTAATGTGATCTACAAAGCAGTAAATAAAGTGAACATTCTGTACAAGTTCGGGTGGCAGAATATAAGGCAAGTGTCTCTGCCAAAGATGACATTCAGAAACGCCCTTGTCTAAAGGAGACACCTGGCTCAGGGCTTGGTTGCTTGGCCCTGAGAATGGATATACCTTCCTTCAGGAAGATGCTAATAGTGCTTAGAGTTTCCCTTGACAGATAGAGTTCCTGATCTTTTGCAGGATAACAGCATGATTATTGTGTATGATGCAATAAGGAAGCCTTAATTAGGAAGCAGCAGACAAAAACACCAACAGGCTTTTCCACATAACTAAAGCCTTCCCTTCTACCAGGATTCTGAAGTGCTGGTGAATTAAGTTTTGTGGACTCAGGAGTAAAGCCATTAACATAATAATCTACAGAGATATCACAGCATCCCTTCTGAAAAATCCCTAAATCAGAAGACATTGCTTCGAAACTATGATTTGTAGGCTAATAAATTGGCCTGCAGCATTTCAGCTAGTCTTCATGGTCAGTCCTGGCAGGAGCCAGAGAAACTCCCAGCCTGCTTCTGGGGACCATCCTACTATCCAGTTTTATTTCTCATTCTTTTAAATAAACGAGCATTGATGATCAAAAACAAAGACACACTTTTGAAGTGAATTTATACCCCCCTTTCTTTGGGCCAATAAAAACATTTTAGCAAGCCAGAGCTTAGCAATAGATTTTTTTCTTCTTTTTGAGATTCAAGCACACGTAACCTAGACTGGCCAGACTCACTCCTGAGCTAAGGATGACCAACTGATATTACTGCCTCTGCCCTCAAGAGATGGGCTTAAAGGAGTTGTTTTTAACATCAGCTTTTTTAGTACATGCATATCAAATTTAAATCAAAATATTCTTTTGCATTGGAAGAATATTCTGGAAAGGAAAGCTTAAGGAGATTTTACACTACTTGCACATACATGTACATTTTAAGAGGAACATTATTTTGCTGTTTCATACACAAGTTTAAAATATACATCTATTGAGATGTTAATGTATACACACATATTTATATATCCATACATATACATATATCAATGTACAAAACAATGATACAAACTTTTTTTAGACAAGTTTAGCTCAGGCTGGCCTTGAACTCATAACCTCCTGCCTCATTCTCCCAGTGATACCATTGTTTTTAGTAACTCTGGTAAAAAAGTGCTTTCTTGTACTCCAGCTAGAGGTTAAAGGCCACATTCTAGAATCCGTGACCAGGTGGGAAGAGCAGCTGCCACTGAGGGTTTTTCAGAACTGTCAATCTCAACCAATCATTAATTGCTAGAAATGTCTTGAACCCAGGAGGTTAGCGTTTATACAGGACTGTGGAGACGAGAGCACAAGCTCGAAGCACTACTGACAGGCAGCACTCTTGTATTAGAAATGAATGAATGTGTTGATTATTGTTCTGAAGAATGGCCAGTTTCAGCCATTATTTAGCATTCTACCCAAATAAAATATGTATGGTTTTTTCTTTAAATTAATTGTTAATTTATTTTATGTGTATGAGTGTTCTGCCTGCATGTTATGTCTGTGTACTATATGCATACCTGGTGCCTGAGGAGGTCTACTTTTTCGCTACAATCTTTGGCTAGGACCTTTTATTTCTTAAAGAGATCAACCAATGAGTCCATGGGAATCTATAAAAAGGCCTAGGACAAAATCCAAGAAATGTCAGACTGCTGCCCTTCAAGTAACCAAATTCATCTTTAGATCTGATTTCAATCTCTCTTTCTCTTTCTCTCTCTCTCTCTCTCTCCTTCAATTTCACCTTGAACCACCAAGACCATCAGGCAGCATCTTAGGGTCTCTGTGGTAAACCATTTGTTTCTAGAGCAAAGGGTAGGCTTCTTAAAGGCCTATGTTGCTTTACTGCATGGCTGACAATAAAGCCTCCACATGAGCCTCTGGAAGGACAGCAGCATTTATTTCTGAATAATAAATATTATTTATTCATCATTGCACCAGTGCCCACACTGAAAACAGTTATAGCAGTTCAGGCCACACCCTTAATCCCAGAATTAAGAAGAAAACACAGGTGGATTTCCTTAAGTTCTAGGCCAGCCAGGGCTACATAATAAGACACTGTCTCAAATAAATTAATCAAATAAATAAAATACAATTATGTTTTCAAATGAAAGAACAAGTTTAAATTAATTTGACTTATTAAAGTCATTATGAAGTAATGCAATCAAATACTTCTGGATCATTTTGTTATTTTTGTCTTTTGGGCAGATTTATTTTGTTTTCTTCATGTTCTCTACTGAGCTCAGGAATTAGGAAGCTCTAGGCAAACAGAATCTAAAGCTCACAGCTCCCTGTTCCACTCACCAGTCACTGTCTCTTACTAACACCCTCACCCTCAGATTATGGAAGGGAGTAAGGGCAAGTGTGTGGCAGGTGAAGGCAGAGCTATAAAATGAAAACTACAAAGCAAAGGGCTAGCCTGTAACAACTGTTAATGTTTATTTGGAGCCTTCCTCCGAGCCTCTCAGGGATTTATAAATGCCATCTCCTCGGTCCTTCAGGGTGAACCGGTGGCAGGCAGGGCTCTCCTTGGTCACTCAGGGTAGGACTCGTGATGTTCATCTGACACATCTTTTTCCTGTGATACAAAGAAATTAAATGCCAGCAAAAGGCCTTTAGAAAGCACTTTGGTCATGAGAATGATTAGGTTTGATGTATGTCCTCAACAACAGTTAACAGCACTTTGGACTCTGTTGCATGTTTCCCCAGAGCTCTGAGCTCTGATGTGATGACGTCCTAAAGAAACTCTGGCTATCCCCACTTGGGGAGACTCCTCCTCACTCTGCATGTTTTTACTTCACCTTCCCCTGTTTTTTTTAGATTTATTTTATGTGCATAACTATTTTGCCTATATGTATGTCTATGCACCACATGCATGCCTGGATGCCTACAGAGATGGTGGAATCAGAGTTAGAGGTGGTTGTCATTGGTATGTGGGTGCTAGAAATTGAATCTGGGTCCTCTGCAAGAACAGCCAGTGCTCTGAACAGCTGAGTCTTCACTCTAGACCCATGGATTAATCTAAACTTAAACTAAATTTAAAATCTCACATATGATGTCCTCAGAGAAATATATGTATAGACATAGACTAAACCTTTTTAAAACAGATGCAAAAGGGACAAGGTGTCTTCACTCTTTTTATGTCCCCAGTGCTATTCAGGAGGCACTTACTTTGGCTTTTTTCTCCCATGTTTCTTTGCCACCTTCAGATATAAATCATCAGGGGGTAAACAGTGTCTGGTTCACAATCACAGACATGAGAATCTGTAAATTTAATAAATACTGAGCAGGGAAGAGAAAGAGTGAGCACGGAGACCCGTTGAGCTATGTGGCTCTGAGCACTTCCTTCATGTCCTTCCTGCATCTGGGTGGTCAATCACATCAGATTTCAGATATATTTCTAGACTACAAAGAGTTATTAAAGGTTTTCGAAGGGGGGCATTCTCCTCCTGTCTCTGGTTCTCCCAGCCTTAATGTCTTTAAATTTTTTTGGTTCTGATTAAATACACATGATGTGGGAGACTTGCACAATTCCAAATACAACTTGAAAAGGGAAGCTAGAAAAGGTGAGAGTGGCCTTGGGGGAAAGGGTTGGTAATCTTTTGACCTTTGCACCCATGTGGTACACAGACATGCATACAGGCAGGACACTCATGCACATAAAATAATCTTTTTAAAAAAGTTTTAAAAGAAATTAACATAAAATGATTTTTTAAAAAAGTTTTAAAAGAAATTTCGGAAGGGGACTGAGTGAATCAGTTTATAGAGTAACTTCTATGTCATCTGGTGTTTATTCCCATTCTTAAGTTAGTGAAGCTTCAGCAGAACCTGCAAGTGTTACAGCCAGCCTCAGTCATATTTAATTGATTGTCCTGGTTCCGAAAGGCAAAGTTTTCTTTTTTTAATGCAACGTTTTTAACTTATCATTTGACAAATTTATATATGTATATAATGTATTTTCATCATATCTATCTCCTCTCTCTTCCCCTCTTGCTCCCTCTGACCTCTCCTTCCAACATGCACCTCCTACTTCCCTGTCTTTTGGATTCCTTTTCCATTGGGGCTGGAGAGATGGCTCAGTGCTTAAGAGCACTGACTACTCTTCTGAAGGTCCTGAGTTCAATTCCCAGCAACCACATGGTGGCTCACAACCATCTGTAATGAGGTCTGACACCCTTTTCTGGTGCATCTGAAGATAGCTACAGTATACTTAGATATAACAATAAATAAATCTTTAAAAAAAAAAAAAAAGATTCCTTTCCCCACATCACAGGGTTGGCAGGTGGCAGGTGAGGCCACATCCATCACACCCTTAAGAATCTCAGACTCTACAGCTGGAGAGATGGCTTGATGGTTAAGAACACCATTTGCTCTTCTAGAAGACCCAACTTCAATTCCTGGCACCCACATAGTGGTTCACAATCATCTGTAAACCCAGTCCAGGGGTTTGATGCTCTCTTCTGGCCTTTGTGGGCACCAGGCACACCTGTCATGTACAGATACACATTCAGTCAAATACCCATACACATAAAATAACATAAAACAAAAAAGATATTAAGTCACCTGGTTTAAAAGACAAGAAGGAATGCAAAAAAAAAATTACTGAAATAAAGTTGTAAATGCAAAAAAAAAAAAAAAAAAAGACAAGAAGGAAACAAAAGGTAACAAAAGGTATTAATACCCTTTGGCCGTATTGTGCTTGTCATCTCACCTTACAGCTTCTTTCTTAGATTGGTAAGGCAGTGTCACCTTCTGGGCAGCATGTTGTTTTCCACACTGAATGAACAGACAATAGAAAAGGTAAGGGTGGAGAGGTGTGGTGAGATGGCTCAGAGGTTAAAAGCACTGACTGCTCCCCAGAGGTCCTGAGTTCAATTCCCAGCAACCACATGGTGGCTCATAACCATCTGTCATAGGATCTGATGCCCTCTTCTGGTGGATCTGAAGACAGCTACAGTGTACTCATATAAATAAAATAAATGAATAATTCTTAAAAGTTCTTTAAAGAAAAGAAGAAGAGGAGGGTCTCTGACACTGACATGCTTCTTCCAACTAGGAAAAAGAACAGCCATGTTGTAGGTGGGGCTTCAGCTCCTTATTGGTCACTGGGCCCAAATGAAGATACAATGGCTTTCTGCAGCTTCAAGGGAGTCTGTGAATAAAAACTGTTTAGCCAAGCACACAAATGTTCCCCAAAATGGGATGGCTCAACCAAAGTTCAACTTTCCATGAGGGAAAGAATAAATATTCATTAAAACCCAACTTATTATAGAATTTGAGGACTGGCTTTTCCTGAACTAGCAGCACAAGCTCTATACCATCTTGCAAAGCTGGGCAAAAGCCTCGCCTCTTGTAAGATTACAAGAGGCAATACCGAGCACTGCTCTGTTGGCACGCTGCCAGCTCTGTAGGGCTTGGTGTTGTGTGCTGTGTAGAAACATGATGTTACATCCAGTATGTATTGTATGTGTGTACAGGACATGGTCATCATTGCTATAAGTAAGCTTTGTGTCTGGTGGTTTTGCCCAGCTGTTACTAAGTAGGCTAAGTCACAGTGTTGGGCAGGTGAGGTGGCTCGAAGGTATTTCTTACATTAATGATGTCTTCCTTTCATGGTAGGCTTATTGCTGTGTAATTGCATAATAAGCTAAGGAGTAGCTTTACTGTCATGTTTAACAAAATAATGGTTCTGTTAGGAAAACCAGAAGAGTACAGGAACACAGATGTTTTAAGCAAATAATACCCCACACTGAAGACATACATGCTGTAATCACTGTGTCCTGTGATATTTTTTTTTACTGTACTAAATAGTTTTATGTCACTATAATAACACAAGCTAAAGTCATGTGAAGGAAGGAGCCTCAATTATGAAAACACCTTGGTAGGTCACTTTCTTAATTAGTGATTGATGGGGGAGGACCCAGCTCATTGTGAGAAATATAAGAAAGCAGACTGACCAAGGGAGCAAGCCAGTAAGCAGCACCCCTCCATGGCCTCTGCATCAGCTCCTGCTCCAGGTTCCTGCCCTGTTTTAATTTCTGTCCTGACCTACTTTGGCAATGCACAGTGATATGGAAGTGTAACACAAATAAAGCCTTTCCTCTCCAGCTTACTTTTTTGGTCATGGTGTTTCATCAAAGAAATAGAAACCCTAAAACAGTTACCTTCCATGAAAAAAGTACTTTGCAGATCTGGTAAATCAAAGCTTTGGGGATGGTGAGGATTATCCTGGAGGCTGACCCTAATGTAACCACAGGGGTCCTTGTCAGGTGGGGGGAGGAGGGGACAAAGGATATGTAATGTTGGAAGAAGTTAAAGAAAGTTGGGGCCATAAAGCCAAGAAGAACAGACATCCGGAAAGGCAAATGTGCAGACTCGATTCTAGGAGGATCACAGGTCTGTCAATCATTTTAACTTTAGCCTAGTGAATCTTGGATTTCTGACCTTCAGAATATCAGGAAAGTTTGTATCATTTTAACCTACCATCTCTATAAATGCATTACAGTAGTAACAGCCGCTGATATAGAAACTGCCATTCTCACAGAAGACTTGGTGAGGCCTTCAGTAATAAGAGAAGGAAGCCCCAGGCTGAAGCACTTTGGTGGAGCCAGGTCACTCACAGCAGTGCCTCCCCCAGCATCTGTAATTTCACTTTTTTAAAAATTACACTTATTTATTTGGGGGAGGAGGGTGCATACCTGCCAAGATGCAGAAGTCAGAGAAAAGCTTCTTCCTGACATGTGGGTTTCCAGGGACCAAACTCAGGCTGTCAAGCTCAGCTCATCAGTGAGTACCTTTACCTGTGGAGTCATCTTGCAGGCCCCCAATTTCACATTTTGTGAGCGAACAAATCTTGGTTGTCATCTTGGCTACATCTGGAATCAACTACAAACCAAGCTGCTGGGTACTCCTGTGAGGACTTCTCTCAATCTGATTATTCGAAGCAGGAAGGCCCACCTTAAATTTGGGCCCTACCTTCTGGTGGCAGCCCATAAAGACATGGAAGAAAGGATCTTTGCTTTTTGCCTGCTTACCTTCACTCTCTTACTGGCAAGTATCCTGTTACTGCTGCCAGTATTAAATTCAACATCTTCAGGATTCTAACATAGACTGAAAACCAGCAGCTCTCTTGGAATCTTCCAGAACTTCGATGCCATTGGACTTCTGAGACATCCAGCCTCGAGAACTAAACAATTACTGATTCTCAGTCTCTCAGATGTGAGACAGCCATTGTTGAACTGCCTGGACCACATCCTGTAAGCAAATCTAATAAATCTCCTTCTCAGCACACACACACATGCAGACACATACACGTACACAAACTCTCTCTCCCTCCCTTTTTCCTTCCCTCCCTTCCTCCTTCCCTTCATTCCTCCCTCCCTCCCTCCCTTCGTCCTTCCCTCCCTCCCTTCGTCCCTCCCTCCCTCCCTCCCTCCTTCAGCCCCACACCTTTAGAGCCCTGACTATATTGTGGTTTTAGTTACCTCTGGCCAAACCGGGTCTGAACAAATTAAGCAGGAAATCCCGTAAGTGAATGTTTTCTCAGTTTTAAGGTATATATTCTTTGGTTGTATTGATGCAAAAGCCACAACTTTCATCTTAAAGGGAATAAGAGATAGTTTATTCTGGAGTCATTTTTGCGTGACTGTGTTCCGGGAACACATATTTAGGTTACTTGAAATTCCATGCTCCAATGTGGAAGCAGCTTCATGAAGGTCTTATGCTTTTCCAGAACAAAGTCACAAATCAAGGCAAGTTTAACACATATTGTTGGATACATCAAAGCAAGAGGTAGGCACATAGAGATGGGGAAAGCTTCCTACAGGCTCGAGGTGCCATCTGATGGCATTCTCAGATTTTGGAGATAAAAGCTAGTTGTCCACTAAGTCAATAGATTCTAAAGGCTTTTATCCATTGTCACGAGATATTAGTTCTGATGGGAGGTGGGTGAGGAACGATTGTTCAAGAGGGTCAGAACCTAGTCCAAGGTGAGTAATTAGCCTCTGGACTGCCCATCTCTCCATAGTACTGAAACCCTAACCAGCCAACCTGTCTCTGC
This sequence comes from Apodemus sylvaticus, assembly GCF_947179515.1. Lineage (NCBI taxonomy): Eukaryota > Metazoa > Chordata > Mammalia > Rodentia > Muridae > Apodemus > Apodemus sylvaticus. The sequence goes on along the minus strand of NC_067485.1, from coordinate 2,007,899 downwards.
ACTGTCCTTCCAGGCCTTATCTCCATGCACAGTAGCACAGTAGCATGACAGAGTGTCCCAACATTCTGCTCCATCCTGCCTCCAACATAAATCATTCCCTGGTCCAGTGTATTCAACTGCATGTGCTGCCAGCCCATGATTCTCTCAGAAGCTGTGTCAGACATTGGATTGATTGTCTCTGTGTCATACTGTCTCTGTGTCACATTGCTCATTTTCAAGCATTCTCTCTTTACTCAGTAGCAGCCAAAAAGCACAAGTGTCTCAGCCATGGCCCTGTCATCGCAGGACATCATTGTAATCAGTCGATTATATTGTTGGCTCTTGTAGCCATTCTCTAACTGCCTGATTTATAAAGTAAACTTTATCAGTGGTTTGTACAAATGGGGAAACACAGGAGAGAGCGTGTTACTGCATACACAACTTTTGTCACCCCTAAAAGTCCTCAGAAGGGTTCTCCAAGGATAACAACTGAGCAGTTTCTCATTTCTTGGCTGTTTTATCTTGTATCAGCAAAAGCTTGTCAGGAAACACAGCGAACATTCAGCTCTAGCCCCTTGTTCAGACACTTGAGCACTTGAGGCCTGAAGTCACTGTTTTTCCCAAAGTTTACAGTGTACAGGAGTCCTAGGGCCCCTTCTTCACGGTGCTGTTTGGCATAGCCAACTGCTCTCTGCTTAGTGTTTTCATTGGGTGACTTCAACTAAATTAAAACTTGAGATAAACAGCAAATGATGTTTAATGTATTTTATGACTGTCCTAATAGCAAATTCCAGTGGCTTAAAGCCATCCAAATGTGACCAGCTGTTGTCAGAAGTCCCACCGGAGCTCTTGCTCATAAACGTCTCTGGCAGGATATGTCCCTTCAGAGAAGCCTAAAGGAGACTGCATTTCCTTGCACATCCCAGCATTGCTTTGCTGGTGGACCCTTATCTCTAACTCTGACAAGGATCACTGTGATGACATAGAACCAACCCAAGAAGGACCTTAACAGTGGCATATGCAAAATTTCGTTTGTCGTTTTAGGGATCATGTATGTTCTCTGCTCAGGCATCAGGATGTGTCTACATGTTTATTATTTGTTATAGCCGGAATCAAACTCAGGGGCCAACTGCATGCTGGGCTAACACTTAACCACTGAGCTATGTCCCCAACTTCACAACATGGGCTTTTTAAAGCACTTTCCTGCTTATCACAAGTATGTCACAGATATCAAGTGTAACATACTGATACAGAAAAGGGGGGAGGGGTCATTGGTCTAACACTCAAATTTAACTAGACATATTAGTTAAATTTGCTAAATTTAACAGGCCTCCTTTTAGGATTTGTGGATAGGGATATTCTCTTCTGATATGAATTTTACATATAATACTTAACAATGAACAAAAAGTAAGGATATATTCAAATAAATCTTATTGCTTCAGTTAAAATGGATATTAGTTTTTAGGAAAAAAATTAATTGCATCTTTACTTGTGCATATGTGTACATGGTATGTACATGAAACTGTGTGTGAGTATGTCTATGTATGTTAGTGTTTCTATATTTCTATGTGTGTGTGTCTACATGTGTCTGTTAGTGTGTCTGTGTGATGGTTTATATATGCTCAGCGCAGGGAGTGGCACTACTAGAAGGTGTGGCTCTGTTGGAGTAGGTGCGTCACTGTGGGTGTGGGCTTTAAGATCCTCGTCCTAGCTGCTTGGGAGCCAGTCTCTCACTAGCAGCCTTCAAATGTTGAACTCTCAGCTCTGTCTGTACCATGCCTGTCTGAAAGCTGCCATGCTCTTACCTTGACGATAATGGACTGAACCTCTGAACCTGTAAGCCAGGCACAATTAAATGTTGTTCTTATAAGAGTTGGCTTGGCCACGGTGTCTGTTCACAGCAGCAAAACCCTAACTAAGACAGTGTGTGTGTGTGTGTGTGTGTGTGTGTGTGTGTGTCTGTATGTGTGTCTCTCTATGTGTGTGTCTGTACATCTGTGCATATCTCTGTGTGTGTCTGTATATATGTGTGTTCATCTGTCTATGTGTACGTGTCTGCATGAGTGTGGATGTGTGACATTGTACAAGTCAAAGTCAGAGGACAACTTGAAGGTGTCAATTTTCTCTCTCCTTCTATCATGCAATTCTCAGGGATTCAACTCTGGCTTGGCAATGAGCACCTCTACCTGCTGGGCCCTTCACCATCCCCCAGACTTAAGTAGGCTTCATATTTTTTTAGTGAAAGGCTGCTAAAAAATTTCTATACTATTAGTTGTCGATGTGAACTCCAAGAATGGCTGAACATATCTCAGCAGCAGGAGAAAAAAATAATGCTGGATCTTTAAACATTTCCAATTTCCCCAAATGCCAAGAGGCTCCATCTCTCAACCAGCCCACTAATAAATCTTTCCTTCAAAAATGTGGGTCTAAACAGGGCTTAGATTTTCTGTTCTTGGTTATTGGGTATGTAGAATGTTTTAATTTTTTTTTTTTTTTACAACCACTCCTGAGACCAGGGACGGTCAAGGAAATAGGGCTATGAGCCAGAAGAGGTTCAAAATTGATGTCTCCTTGCCTGGCGGAGCCTACTAGGCCCTGATTTCCACCTAGGTTTGCTTCTGAAGGCTTTCCTGGAAAAGCCATTTGTTCACAGTCTTGTTTTGCTTGACTCTTCTCTAATCTGAAGGCAGTAAGTACCTTTCACCATCAAAGGACAAGCCTATCATAGAAGTGTATGCCTTTAATCTCAGCACTTTCCAGGATCTAGGCTGTCTTACCTATAGAGTGAGCTAACAGGTCAGCCTGGGACACATAAGACCCTTTCTCAAAAAAAAATTTTTTACCACTATGTAAGTGATATAATTCAGGATAAGGGAAGTGATTCAACCCTAGAACTCTGTACTATCAAGCTGTCCTTGAATTCACAGAAATCAACCCGCCTCATTTTTGAAAGTTTTTGTATTTCAAGACTAAGTTTCGTGTATCCCAAACTGACCTTGAACTTATAAAATAGCTTGTGCTTGCCTCAAACTCAAGATCACTTTGCCTCAGTCTCCTGAGTGCTGAAATTACAGGCATTTACTACCAACCTGGTTTGTATTGCACTGGGATCAAACCCAGATCTTTACATATCAATCCCCAATCCTGTAAGTGGTATACTTATTGTTTCCTTCTGAGTAAAAAAAGAAGCTTTACATAGATTGCTCTGTTTAAAAAAAATGTTTTTAAAAAATTACTCAAAACAGCCAGGAAGCCAACAGGATGGCTGCCTTTTTGATATCACAATGAAGCTTTGTTTATGAAGGCCTTCTAAAGGCCATTTATCTGGTGGGAATAAATTCAAATACATTAACATGGCATTCGGGGCTGTTCACATCCTGGTTGCCCTTTAACAGTCTCTCTTCCATACCATCTTCCCTGGCCTCTTTTTCATACTCTACTTGACTCTGCCCTTGAGCAGAGACAGATATCCCTTGGCTTTTGTATTCATCCTCCAAGCTTATATTTGTTGGTAAATTGAAGTATTTTTCTACCCATCTGGTAGAAACTAATCTGGAGATTAGTTCAAATAACATGCCACTGCCATGCCACATTGTCTGTGGTTGAGGAGAGTTGTTTCTGAGAGGCACTTCCTCTGCTTTTACGTCCCCTCTTCCTCCTCCTTCCCTTCCCCTTCTTATGTATGTATGCGTGTGAGTACAGGCTCAAGTACATGTGTGAAGGTGAGAGAGAAAACATAGGGACCAACCTTAAGTCATCAGACTTGTTCATCGAGTGCCTTTATCCTCCTTGCCATCTTGCCCATCCCATCTCTTTTCTATTATATGTGGACAAAAGCCTGGAATCTAGAGGCACCATCTTCAGAGGGTCAGTGGAGCTAGCCTTGGGATGAACTCAAGAATGGGAAGAAGCTCTGAGAACTGGAGAGAAAGAGCACTAGACACAGGGTTTGGTTACAGATCCACTCTAGAGATGAGCTTGCTTCTGGACCTTTCAGTTCTGGAAGCCAGATGAACACTTGGACTGCTTCATCCGCTTGCATCAGGCTTGTGGTTACTTCACACCAGAGCTTCCTTGAAGATCCATGTGCCTGTGTTTGACCCCCACCAGTGACTCCTGGTTGGTTCTGAATCTTTCTGTATACTCATTTGACCCCAACCAGTGTCTCCTGGGAGGTTTCTCATCTTTCTATATACTCATTTGACCACCACCAGTGTTTCCTAGGAGGTTCTGCATCTTTCTGTCTTTTGCTCAAAAAGAAATATCTTTGCTTCTCTGCCAGCTTGGTCAGTTTCTGACTTTGTCAAGACTCAATCAGTAACTGTTGCCTGAATTATTTAAATGAAAACACATTGAGGACTATAATCATGGTAAGTTTTTCCAAGTAATAAAACACAAACCTACTTTCCTACCTTCTGCAGAGCCTTGTACCTCCAAAATGTCAAGGCTTGGTTACCTTTTCCAGCCCCCTCTCTTTTTACTTGGACTCATATGAACCTGTTAATATCCCAACTCTCCCTACCTCAGTCCCTCCCTTCCTCCTTTCTCTGGAAATATGCCTGGTAGGTGAGCCAGGCTGGCAAACTGGGTTTAGCAGAATGTTATATAAATACATGCACATGAACAAGATGCACATACTTGCAACCTTAGAATTCAAAACTGAACATCCAAAACTGCCCCCGTGTCACAGTGCTCCATACCCAAATACTGCTGGAAGAAAACTGGCCTCCCAGACGTGCAGATAAGCCTGTGAGCATAGATAAGACCACCACAGAGGGATCTGTCTAAAACCCTTAGAACACAGGAACCAAGGAGCAGTCTAAGATAGGAGCCCTCCAATATCTTTCTGCTCCCAAAGCTGAAAGCCACAGGTAGCCACAGCACTACATACACAAATAACACCAGGAGAGACCTGTTCTCCCAGGAGTGCCGACATACCTGTGAGCACAGCAGGGACAAGCAACAGTCAGAGACAGCAAGACCAGCAAACACCAGAGATAACCAAATGCCAAGAGGCAAGCATAAGAACATAAGCAACAGAAACCAAGGTTACTTGGCATCATCAGAACCCAGTTCTCCCACCACAGGAAGTCCTAGATACCCCAACACACCAGAAAAGCAAGACTCTGATTTAAAAGAATCCTCTATCTCATGATGATGAGAGAGGACTTTAAGAGGGACATAAAGAACTCCCTTAAAGAAATGCAGGTAAATGGGTAGAAGCCCTTAAAGAGAAAACACAAAAAAACTCTTAAAGAATTACAGGAAAATACAACCAAACAGGTGAAGAAATTGAACAAAACCATTCAGGATCTAAATATAGAAATGGAAACAATAAAGAAATTACAAAGGGAGACAACCCTGGATATAGAAAACCTAGAAAAGAGATCAGGAGTTATAGATGCAAGCATCACCAACAGAATACAAGAGATAGACGAAAGAATCTCAGATGCAGAAGATACCATAGAAAACATTGACAAAAGAAAACACAAAATGCAAAAAGCTACTAACCCAAAACATTCAGGACATCTAGGACACAATGAGAGGACCAAACCTAAGGATAGTAAGTATAGAAGAGAATGAAGATTCCCAACTTAAAGGGCCAGTAAATATCTTCAATAAAATTATAGAAGAAAACTTCCCTAACCTAAAGAAAGAGAAGCCCATGAATATACAAGAAGCCTAAAGAACTCCAAATAGATTGGACCAGAAAAGAAATTTCTCCCATCACATAATAATCAAAACACCAAATGCACAAACCAAAGAAAGAATAATAAAAGCAGTAAGGGAAAAAAAGCCAAGTAACTTATAAAGACAGACCTATCAGAATTACACTAGACTTCTCACCAGAGATTATAAAAGCTAGAAGATCCTGAGCAGATGTTATACAGACCCCTAGAGACCACAAATGCTAGCCCAGGCTACTAAACACAGCAAAGCTCTGAATTACCATAGATGGAGAAACCAAGTTATTCCATGACAAAAACAAATTTACACAGTATCTTTCCAACAGATTGGGAAAACAGCTTTACCAATCTTACATCCAATAGAGTGCTAATATCCAATATATACAAGGAACTCAAGAAGTTAGACTCCAGAGAACCCAATAACCCTATTTTAAAAAATGGGGAACAGAGCTAAATAGAGAATTCTCTACTGAGGAAACTTGAATGGTCTAAAAGCACCTAAAGAAATGTTCAGCATCCATAGTCATCAGGGAAATGCAAATCAAAACAACACTGAGATTCCACCTCACACCAGTCAGCATGGCTAAGATCAAAAACTTAGGGGACAGCAAGTGCTGGTAAGGATGTGGAGAAAGAGGAACACTCCTCCATTGCTGGTGGGATTGCAAGCTGGTACAAGCTCTCTGGAAACCAGTCTGGCAGTTCCTCAGAAAATTGGACATAGTACTTCCTGAGGAACCAACTATACCAGAAGATGCTCCAACATGTAATAAGGACACATGCTCCACTATGTTCATAGCAGCCATATTTATAATAGTCAGAAGCTGGAAAGAACCCAAATGTCCTTCAACAGAGGAATGGATACAGAAAATGGGGTATATTTACACAATGAAATACTACTCATCTATTAAAAACAATGACTTCATGAAATTCACAGGCAAATGGATGGAACTTGAAAATATCATCCTGAGTGAAGGTAACTCAGTCACAAAAGAACACATACCACATGCACTCAATGACAAATAACTATTAGCCCAAAAAGTTCAGAATACTCAAGATTCAATTCACAGACCATTTGAAGCCTAAGAAGAAGATAGACCAAAATGCGGATGCTTCAGTGCTTCTTAGAAGGGTGAACAAAATATTCACAGGAGGAAGTAATGGAGACAAAGTGTGGAGCAGAGACTGAAGGAAAGGCCATCCAGAGACTGCCCCACCTGGGTATCCATCCCATATACAGCCACCAAACCCAGAAGCTATTATGGATACCAAAGAAGTGCTTGCTGATGGAAGCCAGATATGGCTGTCTCCTGAGAGGCTCTGCCGGAGCGTGACAAAGACAGAGGTGGATGCTTGAAGTCAATCATTGGACTGAGTGCAGGGTTCCCCGATGGAGGAGTTGGAGAAGGGACTGAAGGAGCTGAGGGAGTTTGCAACCCCATAGAGGGAACAACAGTGTCAACAGACCAGACACACACACATACACACACACACACACACACACACACACACACCGAGTTCCTGGGAACTGGACCACCATGAGGAGGGACCCATGGCCCTGGCCGCATATGTGGCAGAGGATGGCCTTGTTGGGCATCAGTGGAAGGAGAGTCCCTTTGGTCTGAGGGTGTTCAATGCCCCAATGTAGGGGTATGCTAGGGCAGAAAGACAGGGGTGGGTGAGTACCTTCATAGAGGCAGTGGAGGGGGGACAGGATAAGAGGTTTACGGAGGGGAGAACTGGAAAGGAGAAGACATTTGAAATGTAAATAAAGAAAATATCCAATAAAAAATTTTAAAAATGTAAAAAATAAAAATAGCCAGGTAGTGGTGGCACATGCCTTTAATCCCAGCACTTGGGAGGCAGAGGCAGGCAGATTTCTGAGTTCAAGGCCAGCCTGGTCTATAGAGTGAGTTCCAGGACAGCCAGGGCTACATAGAGAAACTCTGTCTTGAAAAACCTAAATAAATAAACAAATAAATAAATAAATAAATATTTAATAAATAAATAAATATATTTAATATTTATTTATTTATTTATTTATTTTTTAAAAAAAGAATTCAAAACTACTGTGAAAACCCAGAACTAGACTTAGAAATTGTTGGGCTTAATTCTCTAGCAGTCTCACTTAAAGCTCAGTCTGAGATAGGAAAGCGGTTTTCTCCTCTAAACAACTGGGGTACAGGTGCTGAGGAGCACTTTGAAGTTGCCCTCCCGACTGGCATCTATAGTCTCTGCCACCTGACAAATGCACCCATCCTGCCTGAACAACTCTTTTGGGGATAAGCATGTCAGGTTCTTTACTGTATTTCTTTCATTTCTTGTACAGTGAGAACTCAAAACATCTGTGGAAAGAACAAGCCCAGGGAATTGTCTAACACAATTCCACATACTGCAAGAAGCCAGAACTGTCTTCTAATTGACTAGAGTAGATAACGATTTTGATAGTTTACAATGAAATTAGGTAATTCTGAAGAACCAAAGCAAGACATCTGTCTACTTTAATTCCTAGATAAAGCTGGCATTGCCTACTCTTGGGGATATCCCACTACAGACATACATGCTCACATATGTTTATTTCTGCTCTGTTTAAGAAATGAAAATAGCATAGAAGCCCATAAATGGATGAACAGTCCCCCAAAAACATGGTTCATATACACAGTGGAATATTATTCAGCTATAAAAAGGAAATGAAATAATGAAACTTGTAGGTAAGTAGATGGAATTGGAAACAGTCAATTCTGAGTGAGGTCACAGATCTGGAAAGACAGACTGCCTGTTCTATCTCATATGTGGATGTTATCTTTGAGTCAGTAGTTTATGTGTGTTTAAATTGGAGTACAGATAGAAGTCAGGAAACCAGTAAGGTACCATAGGAGGCAGTGGAGACTGAGAGAAGGGTGCTATAGAGCGGGAAAGAGGAATAATGGAATAAGGAGAGTTATGAGGTTGGAAGGGGATATAGGGAGGAATAATTAACACTGAAGACCTTTGAACATGACATATTAAAACCTACCATTGCTGAAGTTTCCTAACACACACACACAGAGAGAGAGAGACAGAGAGACAGAGAGACAGAGGCAGAGAGACAGAGACAGAGAGACAGAGAGAGAGACAGAGAGACAGAGAGACAGAGGCAGAGAGACAGAGACAGAGAGACAGAGAGAGAGACAGAGAGAAAGAGAGAGAGAGAGATTAAATAGTTACCCTAATATTAGGTAAATGCACTGACAAATGCACCCATCCTGCCTGAACATTATCCCATGAGTTATTATTCTTATACCCATAGGATACCATGTCAGGATAGACAGTGCTTCCCCAGATACTATAGACTTACAAGTAAAAACCCCAGTGCCAGGTATGGGTTATGTCTCTTTAAGTTGTTGTCTAGTATAGTCCCATAGATCCCCCTAAACATGACAGGTTATTTACCCTGCTCTTGGTTTCTCTCTTCAGAACTTGATGCTAAGGCCTTATCGTTTGAAGCCACCACATACATGAGTGATAGAACATGAAGACATTGAACTGGTACCAATCTGGAGGTTTCATCCCTGTTGGCTAGCTTTCATAGTGCTGAAAGTGCTATGTGTGCACTTTACCAGGGAAAAAAGTCATTGGTGGTCTTACCCTGTGAGTTACAATAACTGGTTTGGCAAGATGTGCCCAGTGGTATGATCTTGATGCAAATGTTATGGGAGTGACCAACCAATTTATGATCGGATTTAAGGCCTACTGCACAAGAGAGAACCCATGCTTGGTTCTATGAACTGGGCCAAAAATCTACAGCTGCATAAATCATGGAGGAGAACCTAGCACCATCATTCTACTATGCAGACAGAGCAATACCTTATCCCATGAGTTATTATCCTTATGTCTATAGATTAGTGCACCCTGCAACCTTCATCAGAAAAACTCCTTTTTGTAGTGGGTAGAGATTAATACAGGAATGCACAATGGGTCAACCTGCAGAGATAAGGGACTGTGCAGTACTCAGTTCCACACAGGACATTCATGTAATACCTCCTTTCCAAAAGACCCAAAGATCATTGGAAAAGAGGAGAATGTAAAGATTCTAAAAGCAGAAGTAGTAGACATTTGCATTCAAATAATATTTGTCAGACCTGACAGCACTATTGCACACGTGAACTTAAAGCAAGACTACACAAACCCTACACAAGCCAGCCAAAACACCACCATGGATGGAGGAGGGGCTCATGCAGTCCCACCCTTATCAAAAGAGCTGTTGACAATTGGTAGCATCTGCGGAAGAGTAAGGGATCAGTTTTCTCCAGGGATACAGTCTTAGAGACGCTACCCCAGACTCCTGCACATAGAGGCACCAATAAATGGACTCAGTGGGTACAAAAACAAAACAGAAACAAAAACAACCAAAAAAAAACAAGAAAAGAGAAAGAGAACACATGGTGAATTTGGGGAAAGAAAAGAAAAGCTTGGTGGGAGATAGGGGAGGAATGAGAGGTGAGGGAATTGGGAAAAGATTTGATCTAAACACATTATATGCCTGCATGAATTTTAAATATTTTAATGTAAAAAATGAAATAAAAGTCTTTTTAAAACAAATAAAAAATTGCTATTGATCCTAAGAAAAATACTGAGTAATATTACAGTAGGCCATGCCAGGCATATATTTCAGATGGGAATACTGCTGTGTATTTTCCTGGACCTACTTCATATGGAACAAATGTAGCTCATAATTTATGTGTGACTTGCCATCACTCCATGTTAAAAATGGAGTGAGGGAGTTAGCATCAACCTAGACTTTACATCTGGTCCATTGACCTCTTTCCTACCCGCCACCTGGGGTAGCTTAGAGGTACAATGTTACCATTTAAACATGAAACACCCACAGCCTCTGTTTATTTTTCTCCCTCTCAATTCATGAAACACCCACAGGTTAAAGCAGACACCCACAGGAAGAAGTGGGGTTTATGACTTGTGTCTTGCAGATTTGTTAACAAGCTTGTTCTCCTTTCTTTTTCTTAAATTGATACTTGATGTTCTCACAATATGTAATCCTAAAGTGATACTGTTCCCGGTTCAAGCACAGGTAAGGGGCTACAGCAGAGAGATAGCACAAGTTAGTTATTCTTAAGAGTAATGACCTGCTCCACGGGGTCATTGTAGATTCTAATTTTAAAAGGTGAGTCTGGGGCTGGAGAGATGGCTCAGTGGTTAAGAGTACTGACTGCTCTCCCAGAGGTCCTGAGTTCAATTCCCAGCAACCACATGGTGGCTCACAACCATCTGTAGTGGGGTCCAATGCACTTTTCTGGTATGTGTCTGAAGATAGCTACTATGTACTCATATAAATAAAAATAAACAAATCTTTAAGAAAAAAGAAGTGAGTCTGAAATAGTTCACATCTCTGTAGCATAAGACTATATCCAATGTTTAATAAAATTTTCCCATTCCCCAGATGAAAATGTTTAAAGAAACAAAATTCAAACATTCACATAACAGAGGGGCAACTATGAATCTCCATATTGCCTAAGATGTTTCCACTTTTCTTCCAATAAAACAATGATCCTGTTTACCAAGCATGGTGGGCAGCCTGGTAGACAGCCACTGAGTCACAGATCACAAGTTGATACAGTTTAATGCCTCTGTGGGAACTGCTCTGTGCAAATGGAATATTCTGCTGAGAAGTGCAAGCCACTGTGTTAAGTGGCCCTAATAACACTCTGGGTCCTGAATCTTGACAAAGAGCTGAGTTTCCCAGGGTGGAACGATTGGGAGGTGGCAGTGGAACCTTTAAGAGGTCTTTAGGTCACTGAGGTATGTCTTTGAAAGGGACTGCAGGACCCCAACATCTTGTATCAGCAAAGATACAGTTACCCTATCAGATCCTACTAATACATTATCAGTGACCTAAAACAGGAAATTACAATACTAATTAGAATATGCTCTGAAGTTAAAACATTTAGGGTAAATGTGAAAATAATAAGTGAGATAAAAGGATAGGGAAGTAGAAAATAATAAGACTGAATAAATGGGGAGGAGAGGCACAGAGAAGTCCACAAACAAGAAAAAAAACAAAAACAAAAACAAATGAGCTGGGCAGTGGTGGCGCACGCCTTTAATCCCAGCACTTGGGAGGCAGAGGCAGGCAGATTTTTGAGTTCAAAACCAGCCTGGTCTACAGAGTGAGTTCCAGGACAGCCAGGGCTATACAGAGAAAGCCTGTCTCAAAAAAACAAGAGAGAGAGAGAGAGAGAGAGAGAGAGAGAGAGAGAGAGAGAGAGAGAGAGAGAGAGAGAGCAAATGATAAATGATTGGAACAAATAATTAAAAAAGAATAAGTTTCCCAATAGTAACCAATACTACATAAATGTCCCACAGAGAATAAATATATATAACAATCCATAAGCTGTATTTTAAATTAATCAGCAAGGTGAATCAAAATGTTACTGAAAGTATAGTATGGTAAAGGATAAACACAGAAACCAAAACAGACTAAAAAGGGTTAAAAAAAGAGAAAATATTGCTCAATGATAAAAAATCTATAATTAGATTAAAAAATGAATAAAAAGGTCACAGCATGAAAGCTTTTAAAAAATATAGTGGGCTGAAGGCCTAGTGTGGTGATGCACACCTTTAATCCCAGCACTCCAGAGACAGAGGAGGTGGATCTCTGAGTTAAGGCCAGCCTGGTCTACCATAGTGAGTTTCAGGACAGCCAGGGATACACAGAGAAACCCTTACTCTAGAAACAAAACAACAACAATAACAACAACAACGCGTGTGTGTGTGTGTGTGTGTGTGTGTGTGTGTGTGTGTGTGTGTGTGTGTGTAATATACATATATTATATATAATATATATATTAAAATAGTACTAAAAGTAGAGTAAAAAGAAAAATGGGAATCACCAGGGGCAAAGGTAAAAGGAAGATAAGGTGTTGGGCCAACTGCTTTTGTGATCCCTGAAGCCTGGAACTGGTCTGGCATATGTAGAGGCAGAAGGTTAGTCCAGCTCTTGGGCTTTCGTCTTTCCTTTAGTTCATATTGGTGCTGGGCTAGCACTGGAGTAGGATTCCAGGACCTGTGTTGTTAGTAGCTTCTCATCTTTGCTTAGTGAGAGTCCACTGCTTGGCACTCTTAGCTTTGTGGTCTGGAGAATGTGAGTTTTTCCACCCTCCTTAGATTTCACAGTGTGCCTTGGGGTGACTGCTGAGAGGTGTCCCCTAAGTGCACTGGGACCAGAAGAATCAACCACAAGACCGGAAGTCTGAACAAGTGTACCTGTCTTCATACTTTCAAAAGACAAAGCATCAGTCACCTTGCTGGAATGGTGTGTTACTATCCAGTGGTGAACCTTACCCACTGACCTCAGGTTCAAAGCTGTGAAACCAAAGTTTCTCTGTTTATGGACTCTGTTCCTAGGCACTAATGATGAGGCTAACTTACCCTGTTCTCTTCACTGCCTAAACTGAGCCTCCTGCTGCCTGCCCTTTCTAGCTTGTCAGTATCTATCCTTTCCACTCCCAACAATTGCCTCCCAGGGCTGACTCTCACCATGGGAGTATGGCTTGTTGAATTTAGGCTCTTTGTCCTATGGCTGTTCCCTGTTCTCAGGTCCTTAGGCTAGCTCAATCTTAAATAATATTTCCTTCCAAATCCCCTCTTTCTCTCCTATCTCAGGCCTCATCTGGTATTTGTCATTCATTTTTGATTGAACAGTAACTTTAGCTAGATCAACGTGCCTTGAAACATTTTCATGCACAGCTTAGAACAGACATGGAAGATACAGTATGTTTCTTTTCTTGTCTAATATTTTGTTTTCCTAGAAGTCCATACTTTATTTGTGCTGGAATCCATTTTGTCTTTTTCTAGAGTCCATATTTTTTACTCTGTAGTTTGAGGAACATGTGTGTGTGTGTGAGAGAGAGAGAGACAAGGTCTCTCTCTATAGCACTGACTGTCCTGGGATTCACTAGACCAGGATGGCTTCAATCTCAGAGGAAAAAATAGTCCTGCTTTTTGTCAGTCTCTCCCTTGTCCCTGACTGTGCTCCTTCCTGACTACCAAGTTATCACTGGTACCTTCCTAACACCACGAATGAGCTTGGATTTCCTAGAGCTTTGTGCACATTCCGCTGTATATAGCACATACTTATAACTACCTTAGTCTTCATTTACTTTATGTTTATTAATGGTTCATATCCTTATTATGCTCAGTGGAATTCCATGCTGTTGCAAGATATTTCCTATCTATTCACATTGAGGCAGTGAGAGACCAGGGATTGAAGGGGAGAGTGGAGGAGGAGCTAAGGGAAGTGAGGGGTGGAGAGAGAGGAGAGGCTCAGGGGACCAGACTAGCAGAGTAAAGAGGAAGAAGCAGATATCCAGGTGGCTTTAGATATATTTATGGTGTTTTTGAGAGGTTAGAAATATTTGGATAAGACTTTATCATTGTAAATTGGCATTATGAAATTGGGAGTTTCTTATACTCCCAATTTTAACTATTCAAGTTTAAGAGTCATGCTTTACTGGATGCTTGGAAGGAGTGGTACAGAAGCCTGGCAGGGTAATACTCTTTATTAAGTATTACCCACTACACCATGCTATGTCTATACCACTATCTCTCTATCTCTCTTTCTTTCTTCTCCCTCCTCCTATTCCTCCTCCTTCGTGTGTGTGTGTGTGTGTGTGTGTGTGTGTGTGTGTGTGTGTGTGTTGGGTTAGGCTTTCCAGACAGGGTTTCTTTGTGTAAGTAGCTCTGGCTGTCCTGGAATTGGCTCTACAGACCAAGCTGTCCTTGAACTTGAGATTCTCCTGCCACCTCCTTCCCAAGTGCTGGGATTAAAGGTGTGTGCCACCACAGCCCTCTGTATACCACCATTTATTATTAACTTATTGATTGGCAGTTGTGTTAAATTTATGTGTCAATTTGACTGAGTTAGTGGGCAGTCACTTAGCTGATAAAATAGTACTTCTGATGTGTTTGTAGGCTAAATCCAGAAGATATTAGTATTTGAATCAAAAGACAGTATAGAAAATTGCTTTTACTGAGGTGAGCCCCAAATGACAGTGTGGTGGTTTTAATGAAAATGACCTTCATATACTCAAATAGTTGAACACTTGGCTTCCTGTTGATAGCAGTGTTTGAGGACATTCAGGTGGCGCTAATTTGCTGGAGGAGGTTTGTCACTGCAGAGGGCTTTAAGTTTAAGAGACTGGTGCCATTTTTCCAGTTTTTTCTGCTTTGTACTTGAGATTCAAGGTGTGAGCCCTCGGTTTCCAGTTCCTGTCACCATGCCTGTGATTTTTTTGCCATGTGGGTGCCGTGTGGCCCTTGGGTGGGGCTCAGTGGGCAGTGATGAGGCTTCCACAGTACTCTAAACTATTAGAGTTTAGTCTATGTCTCATATCTGCTGGCATACCATGTGACACAAAATAGAGGATCCTAGCAAATGAGTGGAACCTCAGAATGGGCCTGGAACAGACTTCTTCCCCTGTCTTTAAGGAAGTCTGCTTAAGTGCTAGCAGCTTGGCAGCTTGCCATAGTACCAGAGGGATGGATGATTGGCCACTCCAGAGCATATGTCAATTCCCCATTGGTCCAGAGGCTAGTTCACAATACAGTAGATCTGTACCTCCATGTTGGACTCTGGAGTTTGTTTCCTGAGTTCTTGACACCACTTCCCTCACCCCCTCCAAGGTACCACACTGCCATATCTCCCTGCCTTGATGGATTCTTATACCTCAAGGCCAGTAGTTCTCAGTCTTCTTAATGTTATTACATTTCAACACTGTTCCTCATGTTGTGGTGACACCCAACCATGAAATTATTTTCATTGCTACCTCATAACTGTAATTTTGCTGCTGTTATGGCTTGTAATATAGAATCTGTGTTTTCTGATGGTTTTAGGCAAACCCTGTGAAAGGGTCATTCAATCCCAGAAGAGATCATGTCCCACAAGGTGAGAACTGCTGCTGTAGATCATAAGCCTAAATTAACATGCCTTAGGCATGATGTTTTATCTCAGTAACAAAAGTAACTAATATAGACAGAAAGTAGACTATGGGTAAAACTGTCTCTTTAGCTGGCAATGCCCATTTTTTTCCCTTGGACAGTAATACCTGAATCTTCCCCTCTCTTCTCCATCTCTCACCCTACAAATCTCTGGCTCTGTGCGACCTCCAGGCCTTCAGGAAGCATGAGCTATTAAATAATCAATTATATATGTACTTAATAGTAAGATTCTCCAGAGAAGGAAAACAAATCCCTACCAATTTACCTACACAAGTATATTTGCTTCTGTTTCCCTGAACAGAAACCAGGTTTTGTAACGTTCAAGGCTACTAAACGTTTGTATAGGACTCATTTTCTATAGATATGTTTTCTTTCATTTAGGTGAATCATATGGGCTTTCAGTACATGGTTTCTAGAAGCTTCAGCTGAGCCTTGGGTATGTGCTGAATCCAATAAGATACTTGCAAACTGTCCCAGGAAGGCTGAATGGTTTTTACATCCCATCAGAGTTTAAGTTGTTCCATATCCTTTAACTTCACTTGATATTTTTCTGTGAGAAAACACCTGAAAAAGTAACATTTACTTTAAGTTTTACTTTTTAAGTTTAAAAAGTAAAAGAGGAAAGATTTATTATGACCCCGAACAAGCTGCTGCCTCATAGTAGCCAGGAAAACTGAGAAAGTGGAAAGAGGATAAAATATATCCTTTAAAAGCTCAAACCTGGTGATCTACTTCCTACCACCCTTCCGAATTCCCACCCACTTTCCAACAACTCTTCATCAATGTCATTAGATTATGGGTCCATCGATGGATCCATCCATTGATAAATTCAGAGCTCTCATGATATAATAATTTACCAATAGTCTGGTAGGCTGGCAACCTAGCCTTTTACACATGAGCCTTCTAGGTTCAAATCCAAGAGCCATTCTTTCTAATTGGAAGGTACAGGTTTCTTATTTGCTTTAAATTTGCATTTTCCTGATAACTAATGATACTAAGTATCTTTCTATGTCCTATTTGGTACCTGTCAGTAGTGAGAGTTTTGGTTTCTTTGAAAAAAAAAAAACACAGAAATAGCAATTGTCTTTCATTTTAACCCCAGGTGTGTGATATAGGGCTGTCCACAGCAGCTGACTGTGATTAGCCTTGCACTCTAGCAGGAACGTGATTTTGCAAGCTACAGAGTTTCTGCAATGGTGTGATGCTTGGAGTCCTGGGGACTTTTCAGAGGGTATATAAATATAAATACTAGGGCCTCAAGAGGTGGGTTGGGTCGGTGGCTGGTGGCTGGTGGTCAAGGTTTGTTAAGTAGCTGTCTGTAAAGAAGAAACAAAAAGTGAGATATCCTGACAAAGAAGATCAAACTTACCCCCAAGGAACTCTATGTTCCTACTTATGCTGCAAGTAGTCTAATGATAATGTCACCCCCTTTACCCTCTATCCTTTTCTCTTCTATCTAGTGTCAGGGAGTTGAAAGGATGGAAGAAAAGGGGGAAGAAGACTGGAAGAAAGAAGAATCCACAAAGTAACTGGAAGACCTGCTGCATGTATCTGTCTTAGTGTTCTGATTCTGTGAAGAAACATCATGACCACAGCAACTCCTATAAAGCAAAGCAACTAACTGGGGCTTGCATACAGTTCCAGTTCATTGTCATTGTGGTGGGGAGAACATGGCAGCATGCAGGCAGACATGGTGCTGGAGAAGGAATTGAGACTTCTACATCTTGATCCACAGGCAGCAGGAAAGGAGAGCTCCTGGGACTGGCTTGAGCCCTTGAAAATCCATCCCCACTGACACACTTCCTCTAACAAGGCCACACCTACCCCAATAAGCCCACATCTCCAAATCCCTAAGCCTATGGGGGACAATTCCTAGTTAAACCACCACAATACCCAAATATTATCACTAGTCTGTTCAGATCTTTTGATGCTTGTAAAATATGGGTTTTTTTTCCCCTCATTGTTGGATTTTGAGAATGTTCTTTTCATATTCTGGGTAGATTATGGGTTTTCTACTCTAAAAATGATTTGAGTAATTGTCAGTTCCAAATAAATTCTTCTGTGTGTTCTCCTAGAAGAGTCTTCAGATAAGTATTTTGGTCAGTGTTCTATGTTGACTTCAGTTTTACATACTGTACAAAAAAAGAGCTAAATTATGTGTTTGACATATTTCTTAGTCAGGGTTTCTATTCCTGCACAAAACATCATGACCAAGAAGAAAGTTGAGGAGGAAAGGGTTTAATTCAGCTTACACTTCCACATTGCTGTTCCTCACCAAAGGAAGTCAGGACAGGAACTCACACAGGGCAGGAACTTGTAGGCAGGAACTGATTCAGAAGCCATGGAGGGATGTTTCTTACTGGCTTGCTTAGCTTGATTTGTTATAAAACCCAGGACTACCAGCCCAGGGATGGCACCACCCACAATAGGCTCTCTCACCCTTGATCACCAACTGAGAAAATGCATTACAGCTGGATCTCATGGAGGCATTTCCTCAAGGAAGAGTCCTTTCTCTGTGATAATTCCAGCTTGTGTCAAGTTGACTCACAAAACTAGCCAGTACATTCACTAAAAGCAATATTTGATAAGTTTCCATTGAATGCCAGTGACATACAAGGTGTTAGAATGCCTGTTGCCTAGACCACATTTAACTCCAAATGCCTCCTTACTTCACACAAACTCCCACTTAAAATTCATGTCACTTCATACCTAATTAATTGGCTAAAGGCAAAGGGTGGCTTACAAGTAATTGTGATTTGAGCTGAATCTCCTGGCACTTTAGTAATATTTTATGTGAATGTTTATTTATTCATTTGTTGTTCTATCAATATTTTGGAAGTCTGATAGATGCTGACACTGAGTTAGGATCTTGGAAAAACATGGTGTGAGGTAAGTGCTAACAGATATCTGTTCCTACTTTGAGGGATGGAGACTATAGTGGAAAAAGTTAGGTGTTGGAACACTTCCTTTGGTGCCCATGTTCTGCATGAGCGGTGAGCTGCCCAGACGCACAGGTCATCTCTATTGTTAGCCCAAGTACCCAGGATAGCCACTGGTCCACTGAAGATGCATAACAAAACAGTTTTGTATGTTTGAAATTCACCACATACCATATGACAAGTTTGAAACTAACCTACATCAAACATCCATGAGAGGAGGCATCTTTCTGTAATCTTATATTTTTATTTTGGTCTTTCAAGTTGATTTAGAACAAAGACTCCTCGACAACTCTATTACATTTGAATCCCTCTAGTTTGGTTGGGGTGGCAATGTGCCAAAACCAAGCTCAGTTTTACAGGAATGCTTGGAAGGTGGAAAAGGGCGGTTCAGGGATACAGGGTGCTCCAAGATGGGTGGGAAGGAAAATAAAGCAGGAAGGCATGATAGCATCTGAGTACAAGGGAGGTCTTCTCCTTTATAATATTCCTAGGGCCATCCAACTCTGACAGAAGCTCAGAGGTTTAGCTTTCATGTGAGGACCACACACAAATGAAAAGATCGTGAAGGAACTACGTCACAAAGCTAAGTATATGTGACAACATTGGAGGGTCTAGCCTCAGCGTTGTCAGAAGCTGGGCATAGCTCTCCTGCTCCTGTCAACTTCAGACATTTGTTGTTGATAGAAAAGACGACCAAAGCTGATGGGAAAGAGCTGCAGATTTCATGCATAGCAGAGCCAAAAAAGGGGTCTTGAGAGTTGGCTTTGGGGGTCATTACGTTCTATGGCTTAAAGCCCATCTTCCATGACCCCGATGGTCAGTAAGGCTCTTTTGTAGGCAGCTCAATTCATTCTGGAAAGTGGAGATGATAAGATAACAGCCACCACGGGGCTGCCTCACTGAGAGGCTTGCATTCCAGTGTGGATAGTGCACTCATTTACTTATCTTAATCCCATCTTTGGGCTGACCTCTATTTCAAAATGATGAGTGTGCTCTGGAATCTCAGACCTCCCCTTGGAAAAGTTCAGACAAGACAGACTGACAAGATTCTGTTAAGATTGCTGCCCTCTGCCAAGAACAAACAAAACCCTGTTACAGTAAACACACTGTCATAGGTATCTCTAAATCACTGAGCCCCGCTGCAAGTCTGACCCATTATGCTTCTGCAGTTGTATAAGAAAAAGTTATTTGACCAGCAAAATAATTGTACTGATATTCAGAAGTTTCTCCCTTCCCAAGTTTCTGAATCCTTTGTTGACAAGCTTATTTTACTAAAATAGTTTGCCATGATTTCATTTAAATAAAATTGATGGTTTCACTTTGTCTAATTCTGGACAATTATTTGGGGAGCTGACATTCACTTATAAAAAAGACCATTTAAAAAGTTAAATATTCTGAACTTCCCCATTCCTACCCCTGGACATTTTTTATTTCTAAACTGAGCCCTTTTAACCTGTCCACAAAGCCGAATGTCTTTGCCACGTGAGCGCTCATCGAGTCTGAAAGGTCCCCACAGGTCACTTCTATCTCTTGTTCCCCCACCACATGGTGCTATTATGGGTGGCTGTGTTGCTTTTAGGAAGTGGGTCCCAGCCAAGGAAAGTACTACACTAGAGGCATATCTATGAAGGTTAGAATAGCCTTGGTTCCTGGCATGACCTCTGCTTCCTGATGGGTACGATCTCACCTACATGCTCCCCCCACCAGGAATGAGCTGCTCAACCATTCCTTCCCTGACATGAACGATACCCGAGAAAACTGTTATCCAAACTAAATCTCTGCTCTAAGTTGATCCAGTGAAGTGTTCCATCACAGGGGTCCAAAAGTAACAAACGCAGCCCCCCTTCTTCAGTGGAGGATGCTTTGTCTGAGCCTGCTGAGGCTCTGAGCTCCATATCACTTCTGCCTCCTTGCACAAACGGCAAAGGTTTGACTTAATGGGAGCTACTTGAGAGTGACAGGTGGAGAATCTTTAACGGGGCCAAGGGGCATTTCAGAATGTCTAATACTCAATAGGGGAGGTAGAGAATGAGTAAGGGAGATAGCCTGTCTGTAGTAGTATCCAATTAAAAACTTAAATCCCAGAGGTAGAACATTCCTCGCTGCCCACTCCAGTATTCTGAGTTCCCGAATGAAAGACACACACAGCCTTTATATTTTGATATGCTTTAATCAGCTCAATGGCTGACCTAACCTCCATGTGGCTAATCCACCTCCCTCCAATATTCCTGAGTCATTATTTACTAAATCCTATATTCTATCTTGGCTGCCCTGGCTCCAGATGTGCAGTCCTCTGGGGCTGCTCTCCCATGGTTCTTACATGGCGGCTCTGTTCTCTGTGCTTCTCAGGCATGGCATTTCTCTCCTCCTCCTCCTCCTCCTCCTCCTCCTCCTCCTCCTCCTCCTCCTCCTCCTCCTTCTCTTCCTCCTCTTCCTCCTCTTCCCTTCTCCTCCTCCTCCTCCTCTCCTTCTCTCCTCCTCCTCCTCCTCCTTCTCTTCCTCCTCTTCCTCCTCTTCCCTTCTCCTCCTCCTCCTCCTCCTCCTCCACCTCTTCCTCCTCCTCCTCCTCCTCCTCCTCCTCCTCCTTCTCTTCCTCCTCTTCCTTCTCTTCCCTTCTCCTCCTCCTCCTCCTCCTCCTCTCCTTCTCTCTTCCTCCTCCTCCTCCTCCTCCTTCTCTTCCTCCTCCTCCTCCTGCCCATCTCCTCCTCCTCCTCCTCCTCTCCTCCTCCTCCTGCCCATCTCCTCCTCCTCCTCTTCCTCCTCCCTTCTCCTCATCCTCATCTCCTTCTCTCCTCCTCCCTTTCTCCTCCTCCTCCTCTCCTTCTCTCTTCCTCCTCCCCTTTTCCTCTTCCTCCTCTTCCTCCTCCCTTCTCCTCCTCTTCCTCTCCTTCTCTCCTCCTCCCCTTCTCCTCCTCCTCTCTTCTCTCCTCCTCCTCTCCTTCTTTCCTCCTCCTCCCCTTCTCCTCCTTCTCCTTCTCCTCCTTCTCCTCTCCTCCTCCTCCTGCCCTTCTCCTCCTCCTCCTCCTGCCCTTCTCCTCCTCCTCCTTTCCTTCTTTCCTCCTCCTCCTCCCCTTCTCCTCTTTCTCCTCCTCCTCCTCCTCCTCCTCTTCCTCCTCCCCTTTTCCTCCTCCTCCCCTTCTCCTCCTCCTTTCCTCCTTCTCCTCCTCCTCCTCCTCCCCTTCTCCTCCTCTTCCTCTCCTCCTTCTCCTTCTCCTCTCCTCCTCCTTCTCTCCTTCTCTCCTCCTCCTCTCTTCTCTCCTCCTCCTCCTCTCCTTCTTTCCTCCTCCTCCTCCCCTTCTCCTCCTTCTCCTCCTTCTCCTCTCCTCCTCCTCCTGCCCTTCTCCTCCTCCTCTTCCTCCTCCCCTTCTCCTCCTCCTTTCCTCCTTCTCCTTCTCCTCCTCCTTTCCTCCTTCTCCTTCTCCTCCTCCTCCTCTCCTCCTCTCCTCCTCCCCTTCTCCTCCTCTTCCTCTCCTCCTTCTTCTTCTCCTCTCCTCCTCCTTCTCTCCTTCTCTTCTCCTCCTCTCCTCCTCCTCCTCCTCCTCCTCCCAGCCTGGCAGATCTTCTTCTCCCTAGGTCTCTCCTCAGGGAAATCCTAAAAGCCCCGCCTCTGTCTGCCCTGCCCAGCCATTGGCTGCCAGCAACTTTATTTGCCAATCATAACCAACTGGGGGCAGGGTCCCTCAGTGTCATATGTGGATTCTTGTGCAAACAGTTTTGGGGACCCAAATTAACATAAGAATATAAACAGTATTAGGCCAAACCCACTACACCTGTCCTTAGAAACAGTATCAACAGACTCCTGGAGCAGCTTCATGGAGAGATTATGGCCATGACATTCCCACATAGATCCCTAGCAGGGCTCTCTAGGCATCCTGACTCCCTCCATAAGCCAACTACTATCTCTTCAGTAATTTCTCTCCTCACTTAAAGTAGACAGAGTTCAGTTGCTGATCATAAAAATACTAGTTATTTTGTGTTCTTGGTTTCATCTCTTCCTCTTTATGACTTTATTGTTATCAGTTACTTATGTTGTTAATATGACAAAACACCCTGGTAAGAAAAAACAATTAAAGGAGGGGTTCTTTCTGGCTTACAGTTCCAGGCTACAACCTACAGTCACAGGGAAGTCATGACAGCAGGAGCCTGAGACACTGGTCATGTGGCGTCCACAGACAAAGGACTGCTGACCTAGGTTTGCCCTTTCCTTGTTATTTAGTTAAGGACTCTGGGCCACACAATGACGCTACTCACATGTAGGGTGGGTTTTCCCACCACATTTGACTTTATATGATGCGCAGAAATTTGTTTCCATGGGGATTCTAAATCTCATCAAGTTGAAACTATAGATAACTAACTATAAGAACCCTACCCCTTGTCACCTTGACACCCAAAATGCATCATCCTAAACCATAACCTTCTTCCCCTGTACCTTAAAGTTTCCCTTTCATTTTACTATGCAAAATGTATTTACCTCATCTTAGAAATCTTACAAAATGTCCAGTCTTTGACACTTCCCATTGCCAAACAAAAGAACAAATTCTCTCCTAAGACTTAAGACAATCTCTTATCTTTGTGCAAGCATAGCATCAAAAACCAAGGTCTATATTCCTGCCACACAATAACACATAGCAAACCTCAGCAAGAAAGACTAGATGTATACAAACCAAAACCCAGCCTAGAAAACACCAAATCCCTGCAGCTCTATGCCTGGCATCTGGGGCTGGGGGTACACTCATCTGGGCTCTGCGCCTCTAACTCTGCTGCGTGGAGTACATATAGCCTCTTTCTTACCCAGCTCAATACCTAGCCTGTCTGCTTTTTCTACAGAAGTGCTGTTTTCTGGACTCTCCAACTTCCTGGAATCTATAATTCTATTTAGTCTTTTCTTTCATAGATTCACACAGTGGGATCTCAGGACTTCTAGCAGGAAATCAAACCCTGCCATACACTGTCTGGTCTCAGGAAGTCTCAGGCACTGGGTTGCAAGACTCCATGGAACCCTCAATCTTACATCTTTCCTTGCCTGTAAGACAAATACCATGTGGACAACACTATCTAGTTCTACCATTAACCTCTGGGTGAGTGGAATCTGGCCTGCTTGGCCCTTGCATGCTTACCCTGAAGAAAGAAAATACTTTCCTGGGTAGTTGTTGATAAGCAGAGAATCACATCTATAGAGAACCACATCTATGGCAATCTGAGTTCAGGTTCTCTCAGATGAAGTTGCATTTTCAGAAACTGAAGCTTATAATGGATGGGGTCTTGTCTTCAGAACATCTTTTTTATTGCCCAAGAATAGAGTCCAGTTTCTCTTCTGTGGTTCTGATCCCTTTAAAAACAACAGATGCTTTGCTATCTGAAGTGTGATTGTCTGAAACTTTAAAATTGTTCATTTTCTTAGGGTTTTACTGCTGCAAAGAGACACCATGACCAAGGCAGCTCTTATAAAGACAACATTCAATTGGGGCTGACTTACAGCTTTAGAGATTCAGTCCATTATCATCAAGGCAGGAACATGGCACCAGGCAGGCATGGTATAGGAGGAACTGAGAGTTCTACATCACACCACTTGGAGAAGACTGGCTTCCAGGCAGCTAGGACAAGGGTTTTAAAGCCCATACCCACAGTGACGCCATACCTCCAACTAGGGCCACTCCCTGAGCCAAGCATATTCAAACCACCACACTCATATACCTTTCCGTCTCAAACACTTTTCTCATTTTCTTTTTTTGTTTTTGTTTTTGTTTTTGTTTTTGCTTTTGTTTTTTTGTTTTTTGTTTTTTGTTTTTCGAGACAGGGCTTCATTTTTAGTTTTTAGTTTTTAGTTTTTTGTTTTTTGTTTTTTGAGAGAGGGTTTCTCTGTGTGGCCCTGGCTGTCCTGGAACTCCCTTGATAGACCAGGCTGGCCTCGAACTCAGAAATCTGCCTGCCTCTGCCTCCCAAGTACTAGGATTAAAGGCATGCGCCACCACTGACCAGTGTCATTTTCTGATTCTAGTTTTACTCTTCCTCACTATAGACCTAGAGAAGAACAGTAAACGGTCACTATCCATAGCCTGGATGCTACACTGACTCAAAATACTTGGCAAAAACAAAACAAAACAAATAGCCCTTTGTTTTTCTTTAAAGTGAGGTTTTCTTTAAAACATCACTCAGGTTTTTAGGATGTGGACAGAATACAGCTAGAATTTTTGACCAGAGCATTACACAAGTGGTCTCTAGTCCAATTTCTGATATTTTTCAGCATCCCCATCTTCCAGGCTTTCGGCCCATCAAGCTCTCCTCAAAGTATTCAAGAGCTTTTTAAGCCTCAGGTTCCAAAATCTTCTACAACCTCCCCCAACACACACACACACACACACACACACACACACACACACATCCAAAGGCCTAAGAACTACACAGTCTAGTTTATTGCTGATGGGTCTTTATCAATCTTTACCTAGGACATTGGTCAGAAAGAGCAGCATATAAGTGACAGAGAACATGAGGTATCAAATTGGAAGCATTGGCACAACTCCAAGACCTTCAATGAGTGACCTACATAAAAGTTCACCACTTCAAGCAAGCATTGGAAGAAAGTCTTGTGCTTGTGGATCAGATGTTAGTACTCAGCTATTTCTCCAGCAACAAGCCCCTCTGTCTGCTGCTATGCCATGCTTTCTGCCATAATAGTAATGGACTCACCTCCTGAGACTATAAGTAAGTCTCCAATTTAATGCTTTCTTTTATAAGTTGTCTTGGTCATGCTGCCTTTTCACAGAAACAGAATAGTAACTATGATACCTTCTTTTGCCTCAACTATAAGGTGACCAAGTCTGTGAGAATTCATAACCATAGGGTAGGCCATATATAAAGGAGCATGGTCCAAATTCACACAACCTGTGTGGTTTGTTTAATAGTCAGCCAAGAACTTAGTTGCAACCCAAAAGAGTTGAAACATTCGAAATAACTACTAGATACAGACTAAAATTCTTTCTTACCTTAAATTTAAGCCTTGAAGAATTCTCTTAGATAACATTAAAAAAGAACGTGAAAATAATAATAATAATAATAATAATGACACCAAAGAACACAGGAGAGCATAAGGCACTGTGAGTGAGTCAGCAAAACACCAAGTGATGACCCAGACCCACAAAGACATCACAAAAGAAAAATCACACACTGAAAATAAAGTGGCTACCTTGTATATATTTGAAGAAATAAAAGGCTACAAAAGTATCCCTAAAGAAACAAAAGACTCAAAGAAGTCAAGGCAGATGAGCTTGCACGGCAGCCAGTAGCATTATCATGGTGTCTTAACACCCAGTGTGAGCATGATGGAACCATCCAACCTTCAGTGAGACATGTGTTAAGTAACGTTTAAGGGACTAATCTGGTAGCCATATGTAGAGGGACTAGAAAAAAAGAGGGTGGCATAAAGATCAATGGAAATTCCACAGCAAGACTGGCAGTGTGGAATCCTGATTGAAGAGAGTGGAAAACATTCGTGAGAACAGGGCCCAGCAGGCACCATGATGAAGAGAAAGACAAGTTTTGGTGCCTGCATGTCAGCAGGGCGGAAACAGTTCTCAGAGTCTTAAGTCTATATCTAATATTTTGTATTCGTTCCTCCTCTAACCCTTGATTCCCTCTCAGTTACCACTAACTAATCCCATGTGCAGCCTGTGAGTTTGCCTGGGACTGCTGAGGGACCATGACTCTTCAAGATACATCAGGACCCAACAGGTCCCTATTAACCAAAAAAATCATAGACTATGTCCCACTCAGCTGAGACTGGGGTAATAATAGTAGGACATTAAACACCTTGCATGTGCCAATCTGCCACTTGTTCCTGAAGTAGGCAAATAAGTCTTCCTTCTCCGTCTCTTCTATGCTCCTACAGAGCTAAGCTCTTCCAAATTTCTCCAAGGCCTTGCAGAGGCAGATTTCAAAGATACAACCTCATGGTTTCCATTCCATTACATTGTATTGGGATCCTCCCATGGATTCAGGGCATGAAAGGGTGGAAAATGGCTAGAAACATTAGTTCTAGTTGGTTTGCAGCTATAAAGAGGAAGTCGTATAGTGTGGTGAGTTTTACAATTTCTACAATTCTTTTGATCATGAAGTCTGATGTAGGGGAGGGGCGGTGACATAAGGGAGGGTGAAGAAAGAGGGATGGAGTTGTTTAGAAGGATTACAATTACATTTTTTTGATGCCCTGTGGTGTTAATTAGACATTTCTTTCCAATCTGAGTTTTCAAAATAATTATATATATATATATATATATATATATATATATATATATATATATATATACATATACACATACACACACACACACACACACACACACACACACACACACATACATATAAGCACACTGTAGCTATCTTCAGATACACCAGAAGAGGGCATCAAATCCCATTACAGATGGTTGTGAGCCACCATGTGGTTGCTGGAAATTGAACTCAGGACCTCTGGAAGAATCTCTCCAGCCCTAGACAGCACATTTGATGAAGAAATAGAACACATCAGAGCATGGTTATATGCACTTCCCTTGCGATTTATGAGCTGAACTTCCCTTGGCAACCTGCATCTGATTCTCTCAGCTAATGTCAGTAAAACAATGTATAGACACTTTGTTTTCAATAGACTTGCTGTTATTAATGGCTTCTGCATTTTCTGCTAAATTCTTAGGTTCATTCAATTTCATTGAATTGCTTTCCTAAAAAAAAAAAAAAAAAAAAAATTGTGCAAGGTCCGTCACAATGGGACAGTATGGAATGTGCTAGCTTGTGATGGAAGAAGGTCTATCTTAAGTGTTAGAAGATGAAATGATTGCTTGTTTCTTTTTTTGTTTTTTTGTTTCTTTTTTTTGTTTTTTTTTTTGGATTTGGTTTTGTTGAGACAGGGTTTCTCTGTGTAGCCCTGGCTGTCCTGTCTCTGTAAACCAGGCTGGCCTCAAACTCAGAAATCCGCCTGCCTCTGCCTCCCAGAGTGCTGGGATTACAGGCGTGTGCCACCACCGCTTGGCTTGCTTGTTTCTTAAGATAGTTTCTCTTCATGTAGCCCAACCTGACGTCAAACATGTACGGTTCTCCTGCTTTAAACTCCAAAGTCCTACATTTTCAGGTGTACAATAATATACGGCAATCTTTAAAAGTGTTTTTCCCCTCCCATGATCTTCAAATGGGATGTTTCTTGGTTAAGTGAGAATAAATCCTACAGGAGTCCTAAACCATCTATGACCCATCAGAAGTTGGAGTTATGTGTGAAACATCCTGACCATCTAGAAATGTTGATGCTTGGGCCAATGTTTCTGGAGTGTTTTGTTTTGTAATATTAACACCTGTTTCTGTTTATAGCAGGCCTTTAAAAATAAACACATCTTTAGTGTTTTTGCCTCCACCCATGAGTGAATAAATATCCATCACTACCAGAGAGAAATGGAGAATTCTGCCTTTTTGTAGATGAACTAGGTGACTAGGAAAGATAGCTGCAGGAGAGAAGGAGTCCTCTATAGACAGGAGTGGCTTAGAGCTGAACCAATAAACCAAGGAATAAGTGACACCAGTAGAAACTACAGAGGCAGCACTGGGTAGATCCTTATAAACTTCTTCAGGGAAATGGAAACATTGAAAGCAGCCCAAGAATTACCCGGAATACACAGTCCTCTTAAACGAGAGAGCTTTATGCATTGAGAATTAATACGAGGAGAGGAAAGACCCAAATATCAGCTGCCTAACCACAGTCCTAAACTTTTGTGACCCAGGGAAAAGACACCCTGTGCCTTATTGAGGACCCTGATCAGATTCCCAGATGTTCATCCACCTGGCTTTCACCATCTTTAGTTCAGTATTCAAGTTCCTTAGGTATGAAAGGTACTACATATATAAAAGGTGTGCGTACATGTATGCATATACTTCACATGCTACAAAGCACATGTGGAAGTCAGAGGACAATTTTCAGAAGTCATTTCAACCACATGAGTTCCAGATAGAATTCAGGTCATTGAACAAGGTAACATGCAACTTTGCCCTGTTATATGCCATTTTGCTCATTGCAAAGGTGATCAGTTTCAGGTCTGAGTACACAGTGAGATTACGGATACCTCTGTGTCTGAACATACGTGTCCACAGTGCTGTTTAGTTTTTTTACTTGTAAATGGGTAATGCACTCTGAATGTTTTAGTTTTGCTCCTGGTACTGGCCTTGTCCTGAATACTTGATTCTATAGCAGACAGCTGCTGTAACATCCCCAGCCTGAGAAATGGTATATATAATTGAACTGATTCATAGAATCATCTTTCTCACATAGGCACCTAACTCCCCTCAAACATAAACCTCACTTAAATGAACAGCTATTCTCTCTTTCATACCTAGATCTCACTTCAAAGTTCAGACTCAACTGCACAGCTTCAAGCACCAAGAGCATTTCCAGCAGAAATGAAGTCTTCATATGGGATTTGCTCTCCACACAGGGAATTGGAAGCTGGCTAGAGTTGGGGCTGAGCCAGAAAGGTGAGCAGAAGTTACTGAGTACCTAAAGTTGATTCAGAAAAGAATTAAGGGAGAACAAAAGGCCCTGGAGCAGAGAAGGCCAGAGAGATCTCCAAGGATAGTGGTCAAGGGAGAAGAAAGAGCTACTTATCAGCTGCCTTCTTCCCTTGTTCTGTGACTACTGCTCGGTCTAGATGGATTGTAAGGAGCCTGTCCTTACTCCCAGTGAGTGTTGAGCAATTGGGGCTTAGGGAGATGACCAGGTTATTCCAGGTTCTAGGCTCTAGCCTGGAATGAGTAAGATCCTTAGCCCTTAGCCCAAATGATGATCACACTAGTTTCTGTCTTCTTGTATACATCTTTTCAATGGGTCTGTCATGCAGGCCATGTTTAATACAGCCTCCACCATGACCATTTTGATGTTCAAACATCTTAACATCTGCTTTGAAATTCTGTGTTGTGAGCACTCTCCTGTTCTTTCCCAAAGGGCACCCTCATGTGCTTATACCTTTTATTTCTGAACTGTCTTACAGAGGAAAGGCACATTTTTTCTGAGGAGGAAACTGATAGACTTTGATTAACTAGTTCCCTTACTTGATATTTCCATGCCCCAGGCAACTGGCACAGGGATGCAACGATCTTATCACCAAGTTGATTCTAAGCTTCTGATTGGCCAAATCTGTTATCAAGGATCTTCACTCCTAAACTACCCAAAATCATCTGCCAGGTGATAAGATGCCCTTTGGACTATGAGGTCAAACACTGCTGGATAGGAGGTTGGGGGTCAGCCAACTGGACATCAAGAAAAAGCCTTGGGGCAGATAAGCAGAAACTATCTTATAAAAATGGGAATACTGGCTGACTAGGCTTATCTAAATTGCTTGAAACTGGAGAGTCAGATTCTAGAATATTCACAGATAAGATCGCCAAGCCCCTTGGGGACGTGCTGAGAAATAGTATACATACTCAAACTGTGTTAGTTCAAGATTAGAACATATATGTCTAAGCATGAAACTCAGTCATGTTTCATACAAACCTTATGTGCTTACAGGGACTGCCACACACTATTTTAAATTTTGTGCCCGAAACCAGGCTTCACAGTATGGCATTTTCCACCAAGGCATTCTGTTGCTGCTCTCCAGGCTTCACATGTGGGGATCAGGAAGCACAGTAATTTAAGTTCAGGTCTCATGCTAGAAGTGCTCTTAGGACAGCGTCATTATGACTACGTCTGTCAACAACATGTGTATTTAACTGGCCGGGCATTGTGTGTGAGGTACGTGTGAACTGCTCACATGTCAAGGCAGACAAATTATATCAGTGTTTATTCCTATCACCATCTTGCCCAAGGCCACAACTCACTATCAGCTAAGGTGCTGGAGCTATGACCCAGCTCTGCTTCAGTCAGAATACTGTTTTGTTTGGGTGCTGGAGCAGCTCCTGCCCCATCCTCCCAGATTTTGACTATAACACCACAGCTGGCTCAAACCCATTCTGTTGAATCTACTGATGAATATTTTGCATGACTTCCAGACCTTTGTTGTTCCTTGTCCCTGATTTTTAAAACATTGTTTCCTGTAATAAAACAAAAACTAAACGTTCTAAATGGGCTACTTGATAGAACAGAGGGAGTGGTGATGCCTCCTCTGCTGGAAATGCTGTTTTTGCCTCACCAACACCTCATCCAAAGTCAAAGTCCTCTAGATTCCTTCCAGCCCATAACTCATACAAGTAAAGGTCCCTGTCTGTTCCGACTGAGGCCCCTCCTCATGTGTGGACACTCTTAAGGTGTCTGCAAGACACTCTTCCTCCACCAGGTGTTCTCAGCAAGAGTCCCCAGCATTAATTATTCCCGTTACCAGACAACTCATCTGAGCAGGGCTGCTTTTGGGGTTGCTTTGCCTCTTACGGAAGCTGCTTTGCATAGACCACCCGGTGCACAAACATTTTCATTCAAAACTCTGCACTCTGTGAAGTTGGGGATTAGTTGTCCTCAGCTTAAAGCCAGGGATGAGGGTGGGGATATTCAACTGAGGGGTGGCAGGGAGAACCTTCTCTGGCTATCTCCTCATAAAAGAGAAAATTTAACAGGAGAAAGTATAGGGCAACCCAACCATTCAGACACAGGAGTGACATCTGAACGGAGCTGAGGGTGGGGGAAGGGGTGAGGGTGGGAGGTGGGGAGGGGGTGGGGCAGATGGGACATGAATTGGAAATAAAATATTTTAAGTGTCACTTTTAACAAGTCAGGGCAAAAATGGACCAGATTTGCCACGGCCCAGGAGGAGAGGTGGCCATCCGGGGATGTGTGCAGAACACCAGTCCGATGCTCGCGGGAATTCTACTCATCTGCTTAATTTGCAGGCAAAGGATAATATAAACGTCATTGTTTGAGGGAGGCGAAACCTCCTCCGAGGGAAACAAAACAAAAACAAAGCCGATCTTCTCTGCTCTGTGTTCATTTTCCTCCGCTGCTCTGATGAAAGTGTTCGCACTAATTTTCCAGGGAGACCAGAAAATATGTACGGTGTGTTTTGTCTCCGGTGGCATCCTGGGTCACTGAGCACCGTCATTCAATACGATTTGTTGATGGATAGATGGAAGAATCGAACCTTTCAGCTTAGGGGGTTGGGGCGAAAAAAAAAGGTAGCCTGAACTTAATGTTCATAGAAACCCACAGGGGGAAAAAGCACTTGTAATGTTAAAAAGCTTAAAGTTTTGGAACACGCTAGCCCCAGAAAGAAGCCTAGCAGCTGTCCTGGGAGACAGCAGGCCAGTTGATTTTTGCTTCTGCTGGAAAAGATGCATCTAGAAGCCGTGAGAGAACTGACAAAAACAGTCTTCCATGTGGTGTCTGAATGGCCCAGACTTGGGCCCTCCAGTCAATTGTGTGCAGAAAGAAAGAACCAAACTGCTACCCAGGGCTGCCCCAGAACTGGTGGGCTGTGAGAGCGAAGGGGGGCGGGGTGGGGGAGGGGAGGAAACGCTGTCTGTGTGGAGGGGTGAATTCTCCACCGGCTTCTTCCCAGCTGAGAGCAGAAGGAACACATCCCAGTTGCTCTCAAGTTCCCAAGGGAACCAGAGGCAGCTTCAGCTCTCTCCTGATTGGCTCCCGATTAGTTCAGGGACTGAATTCACTGCTTCCCTGAGGCTGGTGAGACCCTAGGCCCTCTCCCCACAGGGGGCCTGCTGCACCCTGCATCTTAGAAAGAACGCTGTGGAGCCAGAGCCTCTCCTTTCCCCAGAGCAGGTCACACTCCTGGGACCCTTGGCTCCTGGGAACCTTGATGGGTACTTCATTTCCCTCCAGAGGACTCAGTCCTGGTATGTGGGCAGCAATGCTAAAGAAGGAAAGACTCCCTACCAAGCATAAGCCAGGCCTGCTCTAAAATGCTTTGAAATGATTTTCTGCCTCAAACAGACCCATCTGACAGATGAGAACAGGGAGTCTTGAGCCAGTGAGCAAAATGTGGAGATCAAATATTACGTCAGTGTAAGCAAAATACATCTGAAGAGCTTGTCCGAGAAAAGCAAGGGTCTGGGGCCTTAGCCAGGAAAATCTCCAGGAGTCCTATTTTCGTTGCTGTGTGGACTCTGATTGACTCTGAATTGTGACTCTGAGTGTGACTACATGACATGGAGAGTTGAAACCGTTGCTTCTGGGGAGAACTGCCTCTGAGAGTTTGGAAACATCATCTCCAGAGGGGATCAGGAATCATGACCCCTCAAATATGTTTGCTTTTTTTCCTCCCAAGTTATGTACATTAATTCCATCCTAAAATGTTTGAACTTATTCCAGCACCTGAGGTACCAACTGCTGCTTAAATCAGATATGAGTGACTTCTCAGCCTTCTGGCTCGGTGTAAACCAGACATGGGCGATGTTTGAGGTGTGATTCAGGCAAAGGCAGAACTCCTTTGTACCTGTGATGCCAAACATCCTGTGAATTTGCAAAAGACTATGGGAGGAGGGCAGGGTAGATGCTCCAAATCCAACGGAGAGAGAGAAAATAAGGAAGGGTTGACAAATCCCAAGCACACTCCACTATAATACAAACCACATCACATCTCAGTGCTCAGAACTGATCTTATATGGCTCACTGCCCTATCTTCCAAAGTCACTGAACTCGAGGTATGGCCCCCCAAGTTCTGTTGGCTCAGGGCTAATAACCCTTAACCATCCATTGTCCCCTGACATCTGCGTACACACACATGCACCAAAGAGAAATACAGTGTGAGACAAATTACACATGTGGTTTAAAATTTATTTTCCTAATAGTTGCATCTAAGGAAGTAAGCAATAGGTATCCATCACACTTGTCCTAAATCTGGATTAGCCACATCTTCAAGGTTCAGGGAACAGCACAACATCGAATCAACCAAAGAGACTACCCTATCAGATACTGTGATCTGCTGTTTTTTTAAGCAGCAGTGATTAAGACAGGGTAGGTTTGGGTAGAGCTACATGTGAACTCATCCCAGCCTACAACAAGGGAGACTTCACACAGCACCAAGTACGGCAGAAAAATGGAGCAATGCTGTATGTGCCTGGGAGGGAGTTAGATGTCTAGTTTATTGTTTAAACAAGCAAACTATTCATCATTGCAGAATCAGCACTGGTATACTGGCGGGAGCTACAAACGCTGGGTCAGAAAAGGGAAGAAGCTAAACAAGAGGCTGAATGCCTTGCTCAGGGGAAGACCACATGCTTAGCTAGACTTGACGTTTCAGTTGAGGGGTGGAAAAGAGTCTCTCCATGTCAATAAAGCTAGGAAATAGAACTGGCTCATCCTCACCAGGGAAACTAAGGAAACTGAAAACACTGGCATTTGTAACTATAGGGTATGTTGGCCAATGTATTATGAGCAGAGAAAAACTACAAGCCAAGCCAAGTATCATGTATTAGTCCAAAGCAGGCTGCTCACTGAACAGATCCTGTACTGTATTATAGAAAAAAATCTATGCAAGAAAATTACATTGTTAATAAGCCCAAAACACATTTTCATCTGTGCATACATTTATATCACCCTCTTTCAGTTCCAGAATTTCCATGTGGAATGTCACCATGCCAAACAAACTACCTTAAGCCCAATTACCTTAAGGACTAATTTTTCTCATTACCATAAGGTAGCTGTGGACAAAAATCTATATATAATATCACAGCCTTTCTACAAACAAATCCTTTAATAAGATGGAATTCAAAGTTCTGCCTTTTTTTACATATCCTACTGAAAACATTCTCTTGTAAGTTAGTTAGAAAATTAATATTATTTTTCAGGTCTATGAGGCAATGGCTGTTATTAAGACAGATCAAAACAGATAACTAAAAAGCTGAACATGGACTGGTTATCAGAACAGCAGCAAATATGTAAAATAGTCAATTATTTAGTGTCTGAGGGAAGTACCCAAAGAAACAATAGATGGAGGTCTAAACCACAAATTGGATTTGCAGCTTGTCATACACTTGCTTTGGTTTGCAACAGACATAATGAGGGTACAGGCTGAAATCAACCCTGAATGCAGAAAAGCAGCAACGAACTGGGGGTCCATCTACCTCACAGCAAGGTCTATGTCAGATTTTTCCTCACTTCTTCCTCTGCTCCCTCTCTTCCCCTCCCTCTCCTTCCTTCCTTATCTTTCCCTGGGGCTTTCTATTCATCAGGCAAGCATCCAACCACTGAACTAGACCCCAAATCCATAATCCTTAGAAGGCTTCCCAAAGTTTATGCTCAAAATGTTTGCTTAGAGGCTGAACGAATAGATAGATGAATAGGTGAGCTCACAGAGTATAGCCTTTGCAACGGTTGCACATTGTAGACTGCATGTGCTTTGCTGAAATTAGTGATTTTATGGCTATGTTGCTACTTCAAGGGGTTTCACAATATAAAATAAATTTGCTATCAGACTAGCATCAATACATAAAATAGTAAATTACTTCGTGTCCAAGGGAAATATCTAAAGATATAAAAGACAGAGGTATATATAAGCTACAATAGATTGATAAAATCATTCATGAATCTATGCTAGACATCTAGGTAAACACAAATGTGGGCACAAATCTTCACATTGGGGTAAAATTAGCTAGTTATTGAATATTAAATGCATGTGTGAATACCTTTTTGTTTTTAGGCAGGAAAGGTTTATCATGTCTCAAGTTCTGTGGCTATAGTCCATCTCAGCAGGCAGGGATAGAACTAGACCCAGATCAGTGCTGGGTTCCGAAGGCTGCTCACTCACATCTCTGTGTGTCATTCAGAAGCAGGAAAGGCAACATGCTGGCACTTAGGTGCCTTTCTAGCCTCTCTTTTTCTCTTCATTCCAGAACTCTGCCCAGTAGTGACACCACACACATTCAGGGCAAGTCTTGTCCACTTAGTTAATCTAACTAAAAGCCCTCACAGACTGGGCAGTAGTGGCACATGCCTTTAATCCCAGCACTTTGGAGGCAGAGGCAGGCAGATTTCTGAGTTCGAGGCTAGGTTGGTCTACAGAGTGAGTTCCAGGACAGCCAAAAACTGTCCAAAACAACCAAAAAAAAAAAAAAAACCAAAACCCCAAAAAACCATAAAACAAAAAGAAAGAAAGAAAGAAAGAAAGAAAGAAAGAAAGAAAGAAAGAAAGAAAGAAAGAAAGAAAGAAAAGAAAAGAAATGCCCTCACAAACACAACCAAAGGTATTCCTCATTAATGTCCTGGGAATTTTTATTGGAATTAACCATTACAAGTTCACCATTCAAAAACTCAGGAGACATCAGGTGTTGGCGAGGATGTGGAGAAAGAGGAACACTCCTCCACTGCTGGTGGGATTGCAAGCTGGTACAACCACTCTGGAAATCAGTCTGGAAGTTCCTCAGAAAACTGGGCACGGCATTTCCCGGTGACCCTGCTATACCACTCCTGGGCATATACCCAGAGGATTCCCCAGCATGTAACAAGGATACATGCTCCACTATGTTCATAGCAGCCCTATTTATAATAGCCAGAAGCTGGAAAGAACTCAGATGTCCCTCAATGGAGGAATGGATACAAAAAAATGTGGTATATATACACAACGGAGTACTATTCAGCCATTAGAAACAATGAATTCATGAAATTCTTAGGCAAATGGATGGAGCTGGAGAACATCATCCTAAGTAAGGTAACCCAGTCTCAAAAGAACAATCATGGTATGCACTCACTGATAAGCGGATATTAGCCTAGAAGCTTGGAATACCCAAGACACAATCCACATATCAAATGATGTCCAAGAAGAAGCAAGGAGTGGCTCCTGGTTCTGGAAAGGTTCAGTGTAGCAGTGTAGGGGAATACCAGAACAGGGAAGTGGGAAGGGGTGGATGGGGGAACAGAGGGAGGTAAGAGGGCTTATGGGACCTGCAGGGAGTGGGGGAATCCAGGAAAGGAGAAATCATTTCAAATGTAAATAAAGAATATATCGAATAAAAAAATCAATCAAACAAACAAAAACAAGTTTACCATTCGCCAACCTGAAACTCAAACATATAACTTTAGTCCACAATATTCCATGCTTAGCTCCGAGGCCTTATGTTTAGCTCATAATGGTAAAATACATTTATCCAGCTTCCAAAGACTCTACAGACATAACAGGTCTAACAGTGTTCAAAAGTACAAAGCCTCTTCTGAGACTCAAAGCAGTCTCCTAGCTGCGAGCTTCTGTTCTGCTCTGGTTTTCAGATCAAGTTGTATATACCTCCAGGATAAAACAGGGCAGAGTAAACACCCTTATTTGGAAAGAGGTACTAACAGGAGGGTAAAAAGGAAAGATCAGATAAAAGCAAGACTGAAGCCCAGCAGGGTAAACACTAACCCCTCCGCTCCCTGTCTGGCATGCAGGCATTTAAGAAAATGCCTTACAGGTTTACCTGCAACCCCTTTTTTGTTTGTTTTGTTTTGTTTTGTTTTGTTTGTTCAAGACAGGATTTCTTTGTGTATACTATGCTAGTTTGGGACTTGCTTTGTAGACCATGGTAGGTTCAAACTCACAGAGATCTACC
Organism: Apodemus sylvaticus; assembly: GCF_947179515.1. Lineage (NCBI taxonomy): Eukaryota > Metazoa > Chordata > Mammalia > Rodentia > Muridae > Apodemus > Apodemus sylvaticus. The sequence continues at coordinate 1,970,806 of NC_067485.1, read as the reverse complement.
TGCTTCTGCATCCCGAGTACTACTATTAAAGGTGTATGCCACCAGGCCTGGGGCTGACACCCTAGCTTATGGAGACATCTTTCTCAGTTTCGGCTCCCTACTCTTTAATAACTCTAGCTTGTGTCAAGCTCACATAAAACTAACAAGCACACATTGGATTCTTAATCATTCTGAAACCCTAAAAACACAGACTTAACTGTGGATGTGAAGCTAACTTGAGCTCGTGGTAACACAGGGTGGAAGGTGATAGGATAAACGTGTTAGGTTTGAGTTTTGAGTTGAAAAAGGTTGTCTCATGATGGTTAATCTTGATTGACAATTTGATGAAACTTAGAATCACAATGGAAACAAACTTATTAGCATGTCTGTGAGGGATTTTCTAGATTTATATGGGGGGAGGGACTCTTGCTAGATGTGAGTTGCTGGGGAACTATATAATAAGTAATCATTAAAACAAAAATAAAGGCTGCAATCCTGAACTGAGTGAAAAAAAAAGAGAAAGTGAGTCAGGCCCCGGGCTTGCTTTCTGCTTCCTGACTAAGGGATACAATGTAACCAGCTGCTTCAAACTCTGCACCATAATGGCCTGTACCTTGAAAACTGAGCTAAAAGAAGCCCTTCATTCCTTAAGTTGCTTCTTGTTGGATATATTGTTACAGTAACAAGAAACATAATTAATAAAGTAAATTGTTATTGAATCACGGAGCTGAGCTGTGACAATCTAATCATGTGATTTTCAAGCATTCAGAAGTGTTTGTAGGAGGTATGTTAAAGAGCTTGGGATTTTGGTCTTGAAAAGCCTTGGAGTGCTAGAAGCAGAACATTATGGAACACTCTTGGAGTTTACAAGATGAGAACACTGAGAAAAACATGGACAACAGAGTCTTGATGATTTGGCTCTAGGGGGAACAAGGACTCTCTCCCAGTTCTGTGACTTGGCCATTCTGACAAGGAATCTTATCTGCTGCATTCTGTTCCTGTCCTGAGGACCTGAGTGATGCTGACCACAGAAGCAACAGATTCACTTGTTGTTGAAGGAAATTTCAAGTCAGGACAAAACTCAGTGAGCTACTACTTACTGCTCTCATACAGGGACAGAAAGAGACAAAAAGAGGGAAAAACATGCAGTTTGCTGAGGAAAATAATGCTAGCAAATTTCACTAACACTGCATTTCTGATGCTGTCCCAACTTTTAGCACTTCTACCACACAGCCTGAAGATTGTTCTTAAAGTATCTGAGGTCTTCTCTAGCCCTCAAGTCTAAACTCTTCAACATCTTCCCACGACCAGTTCAGAAGCCCATAGAACAACATGGTCTGGTTTGTCCCTGAGACTACCTCATGCCTGATATTGCTATCTTGTTTGGATGCCTAGTGTGGGCTTTTGAAACCTCAAAGCCCATCCTTAGGAGCACACTTCTGGCGGGGCAGTGGTGGTGCATGCCTGTAATCCTAGCACTCTGAGAGGCAGAGGCAGGTGGATTTCTGAGTTCGAGGCCAGCCTGGTCTACAGAGTGAGTTCCAGGACAGCCAGAGATATACAGAGAAACCCTGTCTTGAAAAAACCAAATCCAATAAAAAAATCAAAAAAAAGGGGGGGGGAGGAGCACACTTCTTCTAATAAGGTCATACCTGTTCCAATAAGGCCACACCTCCTAATCCTTCACAAACAGTGCCACTCCCTGGTGACTAAACATACAAATATATGAGTTTATGGGGGGATCATCCTTATTCAAAACACCACAAGGCGATTTTGAATGTTTGTATCACAAAGAGAATGCTCCTGTCACATGTTTAAGGTGATAGACAACCAATGAATTACAAATGCACTATAAGTGTACACAGCATCATGTTGTACCCCATAAACATATACAATTATTATTACTTAATAAAAAAGGAAATTCAAGTGAGATAACAAAATTAAATGGGCAGTCGTAAAGGACCCAGAAAAGAAGCCATATGGAGAAGGTCCAACATTAGGATAATTCTACCATATAAAGCAGCAAACAGGACATGGAGACAGAGTTACTATTCTATTTTATAGTCTAATGACTTTCTGAAAATTAAGGAAAATGTCAATATTTATACAGAGTGGGATTATAACACAACTGGGGGAGAAAGCAAACCGTGCACTCCAAGAGATAGCCTAGTGGGCTGGAGAGATGGCTCAGTGTTTAAAAGCACTGATTGCTCTTCCAAAGGTCCCAAGTTCAAATCCCAACAACCACATAGTGGCTTACAACTATATGTAATGACATCTGACAGTTACAGTGTACTTACATATAATAATAAATAAATTTTAAACCAAAAAAAATAAAAATAAATAAGATAAAAAAGAGAGATAGCCTAGTAAAACCTTCCAGACTTTAAAGACAAAGGAAAGAAACCCTCAGAACTTCCAAGCAAAAAGATCCAGTTACTTATCCTCAAGAAGGTCAGACATGATACTGGGGGATGAAGTTCAGTGGGAGGGCAGTTGACCAGTGTGCATGAGACCCTAGATTCAACCCATAGGGGGATGGGGGAAGTCAAGTATAATATCAGGCTTCCAAGAGCCACAAGAAATCGAGAGTGAAGCAAGTGCCTCATGGAAGTCAAAGACAAGCATATCACATATCCATCTAGCCCAGCTGGACCTTGAAATACTAATGACCTGCAGGACTTAGCACAGAATGAACCTCACCCAGTGAAATGATGACGGGGAGACTTCAGCAAAACAACCATAGTGACTGTCCGGGCAGCCCAGAAGCTGAGTTGAGGATGTATAAGCACTTCCCAAGAGAAGAGAAAGAACACAACCGGAGATAGGAGACAGAAGGGAGAGAAAAAGCAGAGCCAACATGCTGCAGATAGAAGACTCTCTGGATGGTTAGACAGCAAAGGGTTAAGGGGAAATGGAAAAGGAGTTGGTGAACTGTGAGATATAAAAGTAATAACTAAAATGAAATGTAGGCTGGAGAGATGGCATGCTAGGTTAAGAACACTGGCTGTAGACCACCGCTCCCCAGAGCTCGCGGGGACTGGACCACCAACCAAAGAGTACACATGGACCCATGGCTCTGGCGGCATATGTGGCAGAGGATGGCCTTGTTTGATGTCAATGGGAGGAGCAGCCCTTGTGCGTGAGGGTGTTCGATGCCCCAGTGTAGAGGAAGGGCAGGAAGATGGGAGTGGGTGGGCAGGGGAGCATCCTCATAGAGGCAGGGGGAGGAGGGATGGGATGGGGGTTTTTAGAGGGGAAACGAGGAAAGTGGATAACATTTGAAATGTAAATTTAAAAAATCCAATTAAAAAAAAAAAAAGAACGCTGGCTATTCTTCCAGAGGCCCTGGGTTCCAACCAGGCAGCTCACTACTGCTTGTAACTCCAGTTCTAAGGGATCCACAGCCTTGACATAGTCTAGGGGTCTTGATCAGGTTCATTTTCTCCGCCAGTTAAAAAATTAAAAGGCAGGAAAAATCTGAAGCACAACAGGGTAGCACCACCCAAAGAATCAGCAGTTGAAGAAAGGTGTTTATATTGGAGTTGCGGAAACACCAGTGGAACAGACACAGGGAGGAAACGACATTCTGCAAAGTAGAGGGGCTCGAGGTTTTAAACTTCAGGACAGTTTTCCTCCCCTAGTATTTGAGTTGGTGAGTTTGAAGACATAAAGGGTGGTTGTTTAGTCCAAACCTGCTGTGTGACATGTTCTGATCCGGCCTTGAACTTGCTGAACCAGTCCATGAGCACGGGGTCTCCAGGTCTGCTAGCCTTTTGTCTCAAGTCAGGAGGTTGAGGAAGAAGCTGGCATCTTGAAATTTGCCACCTCTCTTAGCTAGCCACGGCCCCTCTCCCCGTGTGCCTACCAGGCAGTTTCTCTAATTTCTAGTTTCACCCTCTTCTGGCCTTCTCCAGCATGAGGTATACACGCATTGCACACATACCTACAGGCAAAACAATCAAACACATAAAAACAACAAAATTTAAAAATAAACTTAAGTATTAACGCAGACTTGATAGTGCAGAGGCAGTGAATCTCTGAGTTCAAGGCCAGCCTGAACTATAGAGAGTTCCAGGACACCCATGGATACACAGAGATCACGTCTCAACTCAAAAACATTTAAAAAAAATTCTCAGTAAAATGTAAGAGGCCAAAAAAATCCAGTCTGTGGTTTGAGAGCAGAAGAGTCCATAAACACTAGGTGGCTGGTGTGACTGTCCACTTGTCCGTATTTTCTTTGTCTTTTTTTTTTTTTTTTAATCCTGAGTCTTTTGACAGTTTAAACATGGTCAAAGAGTTCCCAGGAACGCAGACCTATATTTCACCCTAGTTTCTAAGAGTCGGAAAGGACACATTTTTGAAGTATCAGAACTGTCCCTGAAATTCTAGCTCCGTTTTCCTTTTCCTCTCAACTCTGTAGTTATCTCAAAGCTGTTCACACTTTGTATTTAAGAGTGTTCTCATGCGCATGCGCAGGCGCATGCACTTGCACCTGTGTTGCCTGGAAGAGTCAAAGCTGGCTCCCACCGCCGTGGAGGTCTGCTTCTGGTTTAGTGTTTTAGAGTAAGAAAGGGGCCATTAAAATTCTCTCTGATGGTGGAGTCAGCCCTGGTGGGGGAGGGGACAGACGTAGACAAGGGAAGAAATTTCCTGGTAAGCAGAGCCCACTTAAAAATTTTCCCTTTCTTTGTTTCTCACTTTTTCCCCCTTGAAGCAGCTCTCCCCAGAGTCAAAGCGTTTTTACAAAACAAACCACTCCAAAGCTTTCAAGTCGAGGGAAAGCCCAAGCAAAGTTAATTAACATGAAGGTTCTCACAAAAGTTAATTAACATGAAGGACTCACAAAAGCTGTCTGTTGGCATCTGCTGGCCTGCCATGTGCAGCGGTCCCTTTGTAGCAACAGCCTTGAGCCCAGTACGACCTCATGCGGCATCTGGGGCTCTGAGGCCTCCATCTCCCACGCAGTACGCAGGAACCTTCCACTGAGCTGTCCACAGGGCAACATACTCTGCTGCTTGAAACGGAGGGAGAAAAGCTGCTTAGGCTAGCCAGTTTGAAAAGGAAGAAGAAAGAAAGGACCAAACTTGGAGGGGGCAGGGAACAGGAAAGCAAAAAGAGGAAGGAAGTCATCAAATCTCTTAGAAATCTGCAGTGTTTGAGAAGAGATTGTTTGGAGTAGAATTATTTAAAAATACCACATACATGCAAAACACACAGCACTGAAACAATAACACGAGGAAATGACAAATGAAGAACGCAGAACACACTGCACATAGGGCAATTTTATAAACACAAGCACAGAATAGCAGTTCTCTTTGTATGAGTGATGTAATTATAATCAAAATCCTCATACCCTCTCTGACCTTTGTCTCTGTTCCTGGTCATTCTTTTTCCCTCAGACACTGGACTGACTATAATACTCTAATACCCTATCTACCTTTTTTTTTAAATCCCCCCTCTTTTTTTGCATTTTCTTCTTCCTTCCTAGAAATTCTGAGGTGTCCATTGAATAGAATAAAACCCCCTCTTTTTTCTACCTTACCCATTGAGCTATCTCACCAGCCAGATGATGTGCTTTTTGATTGAAGCACAGAAGACCTACCTTTTGATGTCAGTAAATGTTACACCGTCCCTGAAGATACACAAATTCTCGTAATCTTCCAGGTGATCAAACTGCCACAAATCACATATGCGGTGTTCCCATGCCTCTCTTAGATATATACTGTGTCTAATGTATACAGTACTTATTTAGCCACACACAAAGCAAGGTGACCTTTCTTTTGTAGTGCTGGGGAATGAGATCCTGGCCTTATGCCTCCTAAGCTGTGGCCTTGGCTCTTACTTCTCTTGAACAAGGGTTTGGTGTGGCGATTTCCCCTAGAGTGAAGCTAGGCAGCATGTCTGCCATAAATTTGGAGATGTATGTAATGTTTTGTGGTCATTTTATCCTAGAATGACCTGGGCAGCGTGTCTATACTATAAATTTGGGGTTGTATGTCATGTATTTGGAATTTTGATATTGAAGACATTTGCTAGAAGTCTGAGTGGTCTCCTGGGGAAGTGATGGCTCATATGTCACCCTTTCTGTCCACTGAGTAGACTGTGGTCATCCCTTCACAGGCTCCTGGTCCCTGCATCACCGTATCTACCAAGAAGATGCCCAAAACAGTCAGTCATCTTCTGTCAGGTCCTGAGCCACCTGGAAGTATAGGAAAGATGTAAAAGATGGTGTGGTCAGACTGGGTCATCAGCCTGTTATTATTGCCAAGGTATGTATTTTTTTCTTTCTGTTTTTAGTATAGAATAGAGTTTATTTGGGGCGTGGGGAGAGGGTAGTAGAGGCAGAGAAAGGCAGAGAGAGGGAGAGAGTAGAGCAGCAGCAGGTATATGCATTTTCAACACACCTTGCATTTCCAAACATTCCTAAGTGTGCCAACTGTACTATCACTGCTCTGCGACTCCCATAGATACCAAATCAGATGTTCAAGTCCTTCACAAAGCATAACTGAATACTCCCTACTCATCTATCTATATATGACGCATATGCATTCCTCTGTACATGCTCCTGTTCATACTCCCTGTATAGTGTTTGAAATTGTTTCTTGTAATGCCCATGTTATGGTGAGGATTTTGAATAGCCTCCATGGCTTAGCTAGGTTTCTAGGCCTGTGATAAACAACAATGAACAAAAGCAGCTTGAGGGAAGAAACGGTTTATTTCATGTACAGTTACAGTCTGTCACTGGGAGGAGCTAAGGCAGGACCTGCAGCAGAGACTATGGTGGGATGCTGCCTACTAGTTTGCTCTCCATGCCTTTGCTCAGCCTGCTTTCTTATTCAGCGCAGAATACTTACCCAGGAGTAATACCCTCTGTAGCAGGCTGGGGTCTCCTACATCAATCATTAATTAAAAAAAAAAAAACTCACAGACTTACACATAGGCCAATGTTTTTTGAGACAGGGTATTTCTGTGTAACTCTGGTTGTCCTTGAACTTGCTTTGTAGACCAGGCTGGCCTGGAAGTCACAGAGATCTGCCTGCTTCTGCCTTCAGAGTGCTGGGATTAAAGGTGTGTGCCACTACTGCCCAGCACCTCTAGGGCAATGCTATGAAGACATTTTCTCAATTGAGAATCCCTATTCCCAGGTGACCACACCTTATAACAAGTTAATTGAAAAAGCTAAGCAGCACATACCAAAAGCCTGGTGCTGATAAAAAATGGTAGAAAGTCTAAGAGGTGAGGCCTGTGGTGCCTTACAGAAGGGTTTTATAAACTTGACTGGTGAATCCTTGAGAGATCGTGAAGCTAGGTGTGGTGGTGCACAGCATTAATCCCAGTATATGGAGGTAAACACTGGTGAATTTCTGAGTTCAAGGCCATCCTGATCTACATAGAGAGTCATAGGACAGCCCAGACTGCACAAAGGTAGATCTCAAAAAACCAAAACAAGGGGCTAGAGAGATGACACGCTTAAGAGCACTGACTGCTCTTCCAGAGGTACTTAATTCAATTCCCAGCAACCACATGGTGGCCCACAACCATCTTCTGGTGTCTGTAGACAGCTACAGTGTACTCATATACATAAAATAAATCAACAAATCTTTAAAAATCAGAATGAAACAAAACAAACAAATAAAAAAATCTAGTTCCAGAGAATCCTGACGCCTTCTTCTGGTGCACATACTTGCAGGCAAAACAATTCAAACACACAAAAAAGAAAAATAAATCTTTAAAAAATAATATTGAAGGAAAAAGGAAGCAGTGACTATTTTTCTAGCATGCATGTACTTTTCTTCCAGGTAATCAATAAAATACAGACGTAGCTGCTATTGTAAAGGAATTTCGCAAATGTGAATATAATTCCCAACCAATATCCTTTAAGTTTATTTTTAAAATAGTAAAATATCACTTATGCTCCTACCCTCACTGGTATTTTTATTATTATTTCTCATTTATTTCCTTTCTACAAGATGAATTTATTCTTATTTTATGTATGTGTTTTGCCTGTGTATATATATATGCATATGTACCATGTGCATGCTTAGTACCCATGGAGGTCAGAAAAGGGTGTCGGACTTTCTGGGACTGGAGTTATAGACTAAATGAGCCACCACGTATGTGCTAAGAACAGCCATAATGGTGCTGGAAATTGATGCTGAGTCCATCTCTTCAGCCCCTCTCACTCGGGATTTTACTTTACTTATGTCCACCCTGCTGGGGAATGATCTCAGGTGCTACCCGATCCCTCCAGTGGACTCTGTCACGACCTCGACTCTGAAAACCCTCCTGAAGTTGAACCTTCATCTGCCTCCTAGGATTATTGAATTATCAGCTGTCTGTCTTATGCACCACTTTCCCCTCCAAGTTTCTATTTAGGTTGTTAGGAAAATGCTGGTGTATGTTGGTTAACATAATCTAACTCCCAGTTTATCAGAAGCTGCATGATAAACTTGCAAGCAAAGTATGTGTTATTATTATGCAAGGATCCAACTCTAGCCTCTCTTTTCTTACCTGTTATTGTAGTTGGTTTTCTGTTGCTGTGGTAAACTCAAGACTAGAAGAATCCTGGAGAGAAAACAGTTTACATGTTGGTTCCATCACTGAGGGAAGTCAGCATAAGAACTGAAGCAGAGGCCATGAAGCAACACTGCTTACTGGCTTGCTCCTCATGGCTTGCTCAGTCTGCTTTCTTATACAACCCAAGCCTGCATGCCCAGAGGTGGCACTTCTCACAGTAAGCTGGATCCCACACCAATTAGCAACCAAGAAAATTCCTGAATAGATGTATCCAACAAGCCCATGAGATGAAGCTAATTCCTCAATAGGGGTTTCTTCTTCCCAGGTTTGTCGAGTTGACAATAAAACTAACCAAAACACTTGTCTTCCAAGAACAGGTAGTGATACGAAGGGCAGAGACACAGACAAGGCAGAGCCATGGCCACTTTGAAGAGCATATGACACATCTATTAAATTAAAATTGAATCTCTTTTGTTGTCTTGGAGACAGGGCCTCTCTAAGACCCTGGCAGTCCTGGGACTATGTAGACTAGTCTGGCCTCAAACTCATAAAGATCTACCTGCCTCTGCCTCTCAAGTGCTGGGATTAAAGATGAGCACCACCACACCTGGCTCCTTAAACAGAAATCTTAAGAGGCAGAAAAGAGCACAGTACACTTGGATTTGTCACACTCTTCTGGTCTCCAAGGTCACCACACTCAGGGCATACACTCACATACACACACACACACACACACACACACACACACACACACAATGAACAAAAATAAAAGTAAATCTTGAAACATGAAGATAAGCCCTGCCTTTCACTCATCTGTCTTTTTGTTTTTGTCTTAGAATACCATCTCATGAGAAGACTTGGCTGTGTGGCAGAGAATTTCAGCAAGGCCTCACACCTGCAGATGCCTCCTCACTAGGCCTGGTTCACCTCTATGCTTGGTTCTCAGATGCCCTTTTCCTCCTCTATCATCCACACCTGTCACTCATCTTTGCTATTTCCTCTCACAGCTCCTTCTGCTGTTGGTTTATGGGGAATCTCTGCAGATGAGCCCTGTTTATTGGGCTCCTTAGGTATATAACCAGGGGCCTGTCACAGATCAAGCAAGAAACAGTTTTTCTTTCACTGCTACACAGGGATTTGCTTAAGCATCTTCATCTTTTTATTTATGTGCACATGTGCATGCAGAGGCCAGAGGACAATCTTGGGTGTAACTTCTCAGGAACTCCACCTTGGTTTAAGAGACAAAATTAACCACTTGCTGATTAGGTTAAACTGGCTGGGCAGTGAGCCAGAGGGATCCTCCTGCCTCTGCCTTCCCTGTGCTGGAATTATAAGCATGTACCACCCTACCCAGATTTTTACATGGGTCTGATAATCCAATGCAGGTCCTTATGCTTGCATAGCAAGCACTTTAAGAACTGAGCTATCCCCTGGCCTAGTTTGTGTCTTTCAGATGGATTTCAGTAGGTTTTGGTGCTGAGAGTATCTAGCTTGACTAATGAAAACAGAAGTCTTCTCAAGGAGAAGGGATGAGAGAACAGTCCAGCTGTGAGTTTCACATCCATGAGTTAACTTGATTTTGAACTAATTTTGAGTCAAAAGCATTTGAAAAAAGTTGTATGTGTATGAAACATTTGACCTTTTTGTTATATCCTAATTGATACAGAATAACACTTTTCACAGTATTTACATTGTATTATAAGTCATATAAAGATTATTTAAAATAGTAAGTAATATAAAGATCATTTAAAGTCTGCAGTAGGCTGTCTTCAGGCTGTACGCCAATGCTATACCATATGTTACAAGGAACTTGAACATATGAGGATTTAGGTGTCTGTGGAGATGCTGAGAGATGACAGCAGAGAGTGAGAAATCCAGAAGGGGCCAAATGTCACAAATGCACTCCTTTGAGAGTGTTTGAGCAAGCATGTGCACACATGACACATTTTGCAGTAGACCTTGGCTCTGTATTCAGCAATGGAAGAATAATTAATAAATTCAGACAGTCTTCCATTCCAACACTTTGAAAATTCCCCTGTAATTGTGTGTAGCTTATGATTACAGGCCATTAGAGACCATTAGTAAATGAAGTTGGAGATTTCAATCATGAAATGCAAACCTAACTTCATGTATTAATTGCTTCTAATTACGGAAGGACATTTTAGCCAATTAGCTTTTGGAATTTAGGTGTAATCAGAAGGAGAATTCAGAGATTTGCTAATTGCTTCCCTCAGTACTGCTGTTTGCTTTAGCACAAACATTTGCTGGGTGTGCAGGGTAGCATGTATGCTCCTGGATGTGCAAGATTTTAACATCAGTGTGGATGGGAGTCCTCTATGTCTTTGAAATTAACACATGAAACAAATGGGGGGAGATGAGGGCAATGAGGTAACAAACACCTTGATTGCTGTGGGCATTAGCAAGCCATATTGATGCTCCAGATTACAAGGCATCAAGGGTCCCTGGCAGCTCTAACCTTCCGTGAATCAGACATCTTGGTTTCTAGTAGCCTTCCATGATGCCATGCAAGATGGGAACTGTAAGGAAGGACAAAAATGTCCGTCGTGAGATGGACAAACATACCTCAGAGTTCAAGCATGAAGGACTGCCTTCTCTCCCATCTTGTAGACCATGGACCCCCTGAAGGAGGCCATTGGCCATTTTTTTTATATTTTTGTTTTCTTTTGTTTTGTAAGAGTCCTGGCTACTATGTTCATAGCAGCCCTATTTATAATTGCCAGATGCTGGAAAGAACCCAGGTATCCCTCAACAGAAGAGTGGATGCAAAAAATGTGGTATATCTACACAATGGAGTACTATTCAGCCATTAGAAACAATGAATTCATGAAATTCTTAAGCAAATGGATGGAGCTAGAGAACATCATACTAAGTGAGGTAACCCAGACTCAAAAGGTGAATCATGGTTTGCACTCACTAATAAGTGGATATTAACCTAGAAAACTGGAATACCCAAAACGTAAGCCACACATCAAATGAGGTACAAGAAGAAAGGAGGAGTGGCCCCTTGTTCTGGAAAGACTCAGTGAAGCAGTATTCGGCAAAACCAGAACGGGGAAGTGGGAAGGGGTGGGTGGGAGGACAGGGGGAGAGAAGGGGGCTTACGGGACTTTCAGGGAGTGGGGAGCTAGAAAAGGGGAAATCATTTGAAATGTAAATAAAAAATTATATCGAATAAAAAAAAAAGAGTCCTGGCTATCCTATAACTTTCTCTATAGACCAGGCTGGTCTTGAACTCACAGAGATCCACCTGCCTCTTCTTCCCAAGTGCTAAGATTAAAGGTGTGCACCACCACTGGCTGGCCATTGGCCAGTTCTTGACATGCTTCCAATCATTGCTAGTATCACCTCCTTTGAAGGGTGCATTCTTCTCTTTTTAAGATGCTGGCTTTGCTTTCTACTCATCGTCCTCTCTGATGGTGCTTCTTTGTTCCTGGTCTGCAGCAGAGGGCCTCCTGTTGTTCTCCATTCCTGCCTCATCTTGCTTTTCCTCTGGCTGCAGAAGCCTTTAACACCAGTCCACCTGATCCCACCATGGATTCACGGTTATAATTACAAAGGGGAGTCTTTGGCATCTCAACTCTGGCTTACTCCTACTGTCCTCCTTATTATATAATAACTCACCAGTCAGAACTTGCTCATCGAGATCTCCCCCATCGACATAATTTCTTCCTTTATACAAATAAACCAGGTTATTATCCACCCCACTCTGCTTCCCGAAAGAACACAAGCTGTTGTCCGTTGCGTGTAAAGATGGTGTCATTGATAAGAGGTATTTCCTGCAGCATTTCTCTCAGGAACAACTTGCTTGGCTTCATTGCCCTTGCTGTGCACTCTAACATCAAGTTGCTGGTAACTTCAGATGAATTAAGATAACACTCTCCAGGAAAACAGAGTGTCATGGAGCCTCCCTGTCTTCTCCCAACAGGCATTGCTTCTTGCTGAGGTCTCTCTATCTTAAAGAAAGGACTGTCCCCGTGTCTCAGCAGTGGTGATTCTCTTTGGTGATGTGCTCAAAGTTTTGACATTGCAACATGACATTGTCATCTTTAAAGTTTATACTGGAGAACCACACACTTGAGTTTCTCACTCCCTCTCAAATAGCCTCATGAAAAAGCTCTCATGTTTTAAGTTTATGGATTCTGTTTTTGTACCCTACTAATAGCTTTCCTTGGCCACAAGAGGCTGCATCCACAGACTGCATAGACACCTGCAGATTGTAAGCTCTGTTTCTTTTGCTTCAAGAGGGAATTCCTACAGAGAAGCCTTGACTTCATGTCAAAGAAATCATGTCATGTGGGAACATCCCAGCTGTGCCATGTCCACTGCCATCTGGGTCACTTACATTGGGTACAATTCTTTTTGTAACAGAGCCTCAAGCCCTCTGTTTGCTGGAGTTCCATGATCTGAACAAACCAGAGTATCCCTTGAAGAGATTCATGATAGTTCTAATTTTCTGGCAGTAAACCTATGCAGAAAATGGTGGTCAACACATCCTCTATTACTACTATGTGAACAATTAAACAGACTCATGCTTACAGTATATGTTCTCATTATGTTTCATTAAGAGCAATTAAAGGCTGGGCGAAAGGTCTTTTCAGATGACAAGGAGACCTCCATTTCTTCTTTTGGGAGGTCAGTTATCCAAACAAAGCAACAGTCTTTGTATCAGCCTGGCTGCTGCCTGGAGTTCAGAGGCCTGGAGCTTTCTAGTAGCTGTGGCAAATAACTTATGTGGAGAGAATGGGAGGGAGGGGGGAGAGAAACAGAGAGAGAGAGTGAGAGAGTGAGAGAGTGAGAGAGAGAGAGAGAGAGAGAGAGAGAGAGAGAGAGAGAGAAGAGGAGAGGAGAGGGAGGGAGGGAGAGAGGTAGAGAGGGAAGGAGGGAGAGGAGGAAAAAGAATGTGAGGGGTTATATGGGGTTATATTTACCTAGGTCCTGAATAAAGATGGCAGATTTTTTTTTCCCTCCCTCCCTCCCTCCTTCCAAGATGGCAGATCTTGATACACAGTTTAATTAAAATCTTGTCCCAGACTGTGATTAAAAATGAAGTTACTTATTAGCTATGCATTAATTATAAGGCACATAAACTGGCTGGCAAGATGTCTCAGCAAGTAAAGGTACCTGCTGCCTAGCCTGACAACCTGAGTTTTGTCCTTGGGTCCACATGGTAGAAGGAGAGAGCTGAATTCCATAAGTTGTCCTCTGACCTACACACATACAGTAAATGTAAAAAAAAAAACAAAAACAAAAACCAAAACAAAACAAAAAAAAAATAACCATAAAACTAGCAGTTGATCTTTGAGTTCGAGGCCAGCCTGGTCTACAGAGTAAGTTCCAAGATAGTTAGGGCTACACAGAGAAACCCTGTCTCCAAAACAAAAACAGAGAAAAGACAAATAACAAACAAACTAGCAAACAAACCTTAAAACTGGATGGCAATCAACCATCATCTTGTGGGACATAACATGTCTCAACAAAAGCTTCTCTCAGTTCTGGTTCTAATAAATGCTAGTAATATTTCCCATGCTGATTCAGGAAGTCCACATTCTCCTTGAGTTGAATTTGGAACTAAGTTAACATCTTTTATGACTTTCACCCTACAGAAGGGCTTAAGAACAGATCTATCAGAAGAAAAGATAACCCTTAACTTTTTTTTTTCTTAGTCTCTATTATGAAGGACACTGTATTAACAATATTTGATTCTCTCTCTCCCTCTCCCTCCTGCTGTATATACTTCTGCAAAGCTTCAGGGCTATTTCTCAGGAACATTTTTTCACTGTGTGTTTTATAACAAGTGGCCTGGGGCAGTGATTGGCTAGGCAAGTTCTCAACACTGAGACTGCACGTACAGCTTGTACCTGGCTTTACCTGGATCCTGGGGACTGAACTCAGGTCCTCATATTTGCACACCAAGTCCTTTCTTGACTAAGCCATCCCTCTAGCCCTGCTGGAGCTCACTGTAGGGCTTGAGTATGCCTCTTGGGTTTCTATACGATGGTCCCAGGCATCCCTGTAGAGCACATGGGATGTGGTTGATCCTGTCCTCACTCACCCAGTGACTCCACCGCCATTCTGACCTTCAGACACTACGTTCAGTCCTATTTCATTTATAGATGACATGGGATTCCAAGGTTTCAAGGGACTTGTCCTCAGCTGGCCAACTGGATGCTGGAGAAGCCTTTAGGCAGGAAGGGAAGACAGAGGGTCCCTCCTCCCCTGCCTGTTCTATCAGGGGCACATAGCCTCTGCTGAGGTCTGGCTCCCAGCTGTGTGGAGCACAACACTGGGAAGGGAGTTCCTGGGCCTGCATTCCCAGACATAAATACAAGGTTCACAGGTCTCAACTTTTTCCCACAGAGGAACATGTGTTTTTGTGGAAAGACCACACAGAAGAGTTGGGGCCGCTCTGTTTCCAGAATCTGGTCATTCAGCCTGAGTCACAGAGTGCCAAGGCCACATTAGCCTGGAGGAATTTACAGATTGTTCCTACTCTTAGAGCACACTCCTGGGTTTCCCTCCCACAGAACCCTGACTTCATGGGTCTCAGCAGCACTGGTTTCTGGGCTTTCTAGCATGCTTCTAAAGGCATGCTGACTCAAGGACATTTGAGTAGCACTGGCCAAATACCTGTCTTAAGAGGAACTGGCAGGCTTCTTCCTGAAGACCAGATTGTAAATATTTCAAGGATCTGCAGGCCAGTCAATCACTATTGCACACCACACAATTCTACCATTATAGTGTGAAAACAGCCATGAACAGTGCGTATCGATACGGCTGTCTCCTGACAAATCCATATAAAACCAGGAAGCACTCTTGGCTGCAACTGGATGATCCCTCCCTCTAGGACTCACCATGTACTTAGAATGGTTTGAGCCTCCAGGCCTATGGGGGAGCACTTATTTACAGTCACAAGAACAGAAGTGATCAGAAGAAACAGGTGTTATTTCTATTCATGTTTTCTTCATGTATGATGAGTTCATGATGAAATCACATCAGTGAATGCTTAAAAAAAAAAATCACCTTGTACCAGGCCAGTTAGTACTTCACCAACAGCTATACTGGGTCAGTTAGTGCTATGTCACCAGCTACAGTGATACTATTGTTTTGTATTTAAAATACTTCAAAATTTTAAATCAGTGTCTCTTTGTGTGTCTGTGTGGGTGAGCAAGTGTACAGGTGCCAGTGGAGGCCAGAAGAGGGCATCAGATCCCCCGGAGCTCGAGATAACCGTTCTGAGGGGCTGGCTCTCTGTAAGAGTAATTGTCACTGCTAACTAACCACTGATCCACCTATCCAGGGGTCATTTTTGTATTTACATTGAATTTGGCCATTCTCATTTCCCGTGTGCCTGTATGGAAAGGTAAGAAAAGGGAACACTCAGAAGAGTCATCAAGCGACTCCTTCGGTGTCCACAAAATAAACATAAAACAGTTTTCATAAGGCCAGTAAGAAGAAACAAACGGACGGCCTGGAACTTCCTGTGTGCATGTAACTTAAGAAACGTTCTAGAAACAAGCGCATAAACCAACAAGTTATATTATCTTTATTCATGTTAGAATTTCTATCAGTGTTTGAACATTAATATTTAGAGAGTTTTGTACATTTTCATCTGAGAACCGCACTAGGTCACCATGCTCACACCAACACTTTCCAGTCACATGGATCGCTGCTCACGAGTACTCTCTTAACACTGTTAAAACATACTCTCTCCCTTGCTGTCAGTTATAACGAAATGTGTCCTCACACCCATGTCTCAGCAAAGTTCCAGACATTATGGATTTCATCACATATAAATTCTTTAAAAATATACTTCTGTCAAAAGACTTGATGACTACTATGTACACTACAAAAATAAATTTTCATATAAATAAATTATATGGCATACTTTCATCTTTGTAATTGAAATGACACAAACTCATTTCCACCCAAATTGGCAGACGAGACCCAGTTTGAATATTTATTTCCTTTAAACTCCTTACACTAAAACCTACCATGAGTCTTTAATGTAAATGTTATATACTCTGAACTATTTAACATTAGTAAGCACTCTATACAAATAAAACTTCTGTTCAAAAGTAAAACATAACTGCAATAAGTGTTTCCAATAGAAATAAAATCCCTGCAAAATTTTTTTTTGTTATAAACTGGCATGACAAATTCTGGAGGACATTCTTATGATACAAAATTATAAATATCAGCAAAGATCTTCTCTTTTAAAAATTAAAACATCCAAATGAACAAACAATACAGACAAAATAAAACTATGAGACAGACAGAGACACACACTCTGACTTTAGTCTCCTGTCAGCTCTGTGTCCTTCCTGCCTTGGCTGATGGTATTCATGATGCACAGAAGCTGAGAGGATGTACGAACTTCTTCTGCCACATGTGCAAGGCTCAGGCACAAGGGACACAATTAAGAACCACAGCAAATGTGGCTTCAGCATCTTACATCCCCTTCCTCAACTCAGGGTGCAAGACATCTGAGCAGAGCTGGTGTTGGGTAGGCAGACAGTGGCTTGACAGGCATTAAGACAGTAGCAGTGGATGGCCAGGGCCTCTGGCACACACACAGAAAAAACATGCGTGTGTACACACACACACACACACACACACACACACACACACACACACTTACTTGGTAGTCACAGGTGGCTTCCAATTAGTACCTTACAGCTTGGGGGATAAGTTTTAGAGTCTGAGGGCACTAGATTACTGGTACTACTAGGGACCCATCCCCTTAAATTTTTCCATGAAGGATAGGAGGGATTCAGGGAAGCTCCATTTAGAGTACACTCCTCACAACAGCTTCCACGGGTGCTAGACTTCCTTCCTTTGAGACAAGTCCTCCATGTTTACTTGCAAGGGATAAGGGCATTTGCTCCCCTACCTACTAATTGCTGGCCAGAGACAAAGAAACCCAAACCTCAGGGAAAGGGAACACCTGGTTCAAAGAGCTTACTCTATATACTTTTATGGGGTGGCATCTTCCTGCTCTTTCACAGACATCACACTGGGTGGATGCTAACAGTGGGTAAGAGAAGGAAGTATGCACAGGAAAAGAACATGTGGAAAAAGAGTCCTTAGAAACTCACCACACATAGCTGACTGCACCACAAGTAGCCTACCCCAACCAGGCAGTCATAGCAAGGGAGAGACTCTCATTTGTAAAGGCTTGAATACAGACCTTCAATGAAACAGGTCTTTTGGGCCTGAATCTGGGGTATGGGGTGGGAGGCTGTGTATAATCACCTGAAAGGGGACAACCACACATCCCTCTATCACCCCAGCTGAGACTCACCATCAGGCAATGTCCTTTTTTTTTTTTTTAAACCACCAGTGATGACTGCTGACTATAGACGCCCTAATAGGCAAAACTATGTCTGTGAAAACATCTTCTCTTTGAAACACAAGGAGAGATGCTTGGAGGGCTACCCATGGCCTCAAAAGTTGCCACAGGCATGAAGCAAATTTGGCTTCTCTTGAATAGTCCCAGTAAAAGACCTGGACCTTCCCAGCTCACCTAGGCCAGAGCTAAGATCATACAAAGCAACAAAAAACACAAAAATGAACAACAATAAATCACAACACAGTACATTGGAAAGTCACATGCACACACCCACCCACCCATGCGAACTGTATACAACTACCCCTAGAGAAGCCACTGGGATTAACTTGTTTTCTTCATGTCTGCTCGTTAAACAATTACCACGCATAGCGTGTTCGAAAGTTAACAGTAACAATTCATCCTACCACAGGGTTGTGATATGCAAATTTAAAATATTTTAAACAGAAACCTTTACAAATAATCCTATTACATAAGCAATATTTGCATAGAATTATACAAGTAAATTATACAATATTTAAGCAGCAGCGACATATGCTGGGAGATTTTTAAAAACTAAGTTAAGCTTGGTTGCGGCACAGAGACCAATGTACACAGGGGAAACGACCCCTGTGGTCTCTCCACTCTGGGGCAGGAGTGGAGAGGCCCCAGGCAATAGACTGTACAGCATTTCCATGTATATTACATGTGTACACCTTTTAAATATTTATAGAAATATTTCACAAAATAATACAATCAGTTACAGTAACAATGAACTGCTTTCCCATAATTCCAAGCAGTTCTCTTCAAGCAGTCAGTTCTGGAAAGAGGTGGGGGCGGGGCTTTCCAATCTTTGGCCTCTTTGCTTCAGATTTTAATTACCCTTTAAAAGAGAACAAAAAAGGAGGTCACATAATGGTCACGACCACACTGAACTGTGAGCCTTACACAGTGCAGCTCTTTACTCTGGAAGGGCAACTGAGAGCCCTGAAACTCTGCAATGGGGCTGACCGGGGTGCTAAACACATTTCATCAATTTTTCACCCTGTAAAGTCATCTGCATGCTTGTTAGAACTCTGCTGTAAGTGCCCAGCAAACAGGTACAAGGTAAAGCTGTTAAACTGGCATTCAGGAGATTAATAGCGAAAGGAAAGAGATCCAGTTTGGAACGGTATTGTTATTCTAAGGATGAGAGTTTGGTCAACTTTGCCTTGGGAATTAAAGGTCCCCCAGGGTCCAGTTTGGGCCACTCCTCAGATGGCCCTGGGAAGCACCACTCGGACACCTCTGGCACACACCTCAGTTGGAGTTGCTCCCCCACGGCCTCTCCTCACACTCCACGTCCTGCAGCTCTATGACCTCCACCTTCGAGTCCCTCCTCTCACACCTGACATGAAAAGGCACATGGGGATCCTCGAACACCCCGTGATCAGTTTCAGGGTAGCTCTCATAGCCTGGACAGGGTCCCCCTCGAGGGTTGCGCCCAGGTCCAGGTGGGGGGTGCACAGCAACAGTCACAGAAGCGGAAGCTGTCACAGTGGTGACGGGCTGGCAGTAGCTGGGCACAGAGCTGCCCATGGCGGTGGACGTTGGGTTCCGAGGGTTGTGAGAACGGGCCCCACGGGGCCCTGAGCGGTCCCTATTGCTAGGGCCAGAATGCCCTTCAGTAGAAATTTCAAAAGCGTCTCTGCGCGGTCTGTAGGGGGGTGGCCGCAAGCCTTCTCTGGGAGGATCCCTTCGAGGCTGCTGGCCTTGCCGTCCAGGGGACAAGGAGCCAGAGTCCAGGTGGGGCTGTTGCCGAGGGTTCAGGGGAGGCTGATGTCTAGAGTCAGGATGGACCACCTGCAGAGGAGACATAAGTTAACACAGGAAGGATGGTGACCTTCCACCCACCAAAAAAAACCCATTCCTTTAGAAACCTCTAGGATGGGAATCCTGCCTGCTCCAGCACAACTGGCTAGAGGCATAGAGGCACTCCCCATAGCTACAGGAGCATCCCAATTCACAGCCAACTGCCCCACTCCGCTCAGTCCAGCCAGAGCCTAGGTTCTTCTCCTCAAAACTGGCAAGTCCTGGATGGCCAAGAGCCTGGGTGTCTTGGAAATATGCAGCCATATACAGAAGCTTTTAGAAGTCTAAGGCTTCCATTTTTGGGTCATATTAGCTTTGTTTCACCTATCCCCGTCCCCAAGCCAGATGTGGCCAGAAGCTAGTATACTATAAGAGCAGAGCAAAAACTTCCACACAGATAGTTCTGTTAGGCCATACATCTCTGCCTGACTATTAGGAATCTGGTTTCTGGGTCTCTGTACAAAGCTAGGAGCAACACAGTGGCCACATCAATCAAAAGGACCGTGACCAACTTCAAAGTTGGTGAGCTTGTACCTATTTTTAGGCTCCTGCTGAACAGAACCAGATTCACACTGCAGCTCAGCAGGGTATCGTCACGGGCATATGTGTGTGTGTGTGTGTGTGTGTGTGTATTGGAGGGGTGGACAGAGGATGAGGACACAATTCACTGGCCAGCCCCTCTCTCCTTCATGGAAGGCTGCTCTAGCCTGGGACACATTTCCTGTAAACATGGTGGGGGCCTCAGGCAAGCAATAGGAGCTTTGGAGCCTTCCTTAACTCTTCAAGGCTAAGCATCATGACTTGGGGGGTGGGCTGGTGTGGGTAAGGAAGAAGCCTGTGGATTCCTCACTACCTTCTGGAATCAAGTACTCGGGATGCTTCTGAGTACTTTCAATAGATCTCCAGCCATCTAAACAATAAGAGCTTGAAGCCACAAAGCTATAGGGAAAGCCTTAGATAGTAATTAAAATAACATTGTGCCGGGCCATTTAAAGGTACTAGAGGTGAGAGGAAAAAATAAATGCTCCTCGGCTGTTTGTTACGTCTCCTCATGTGGCGTTCTGAAATGACAGATAGTATGAAGGGACAAGAGAGGAGATAAAGGCCCTAAAGCAGAGTCCACTCTGAATGGGGCTGGGGATGAGCCCCAGGGCTTTGGGAATTCCAGGCAAGCATTTCACCGCTAAACTAAGCCTCCTGTAACAATGCTGGCACTGCCCTGTTTCAGTCCACAAGATTAAACTAGGAAGCACATCCTCATTTACAAAGAATGGCATGCTGGCAGTTCTCTGCGATTTGACCTGACGTGCACGCTTTTTTCTTGCACCCCATCTGTCTATGAGATCTGCTCCTCGGAGGAGGCAAGGGCCTCCCCTGAACCTCCTGGCACACTGCCACAGGACAAATGAATCTTCCCCAGTCCTTCCCTCAGGTGACTCACAGTGGACCGGGCAAAGACGGGGTTTTCTGTGGCTTCCACAATCACTTGGTGGGCAGGACCTCTGGCACCCTGCTGTGCTTCGTAATGCCTGAGCTCCTCACTGATGCCAGACACTGTGGTCTGAGAGCTGTACTCCGAGTCAGAGGAATCAGACCCGTTGTTCGTGTGACCAGGAGGCACGGCAAACCGAACGACACTTGCAGGAGGCTCAGGCGAAGGAGTGGGCAGTCGGTTTAGGCTATTGGCTGGAGACACCTGTTTAAGGAGATTTCTAATTAAAAGTGTTACATTTGTCTACCTGCTGGTCACCGGCCTCTGTGACCTCATAGGGAAACCCCACACTTTATATTCTATCTATTTCCCTTCTCCCGGCTATCTGGAAGATGATCAAGATTCTTTCTGGCACAAAAACATTGCCCCAACTCCCAACACCAGAAAAGTCAGACGGTATCTTTTACCTATCTTGTCTGTTCTGTTCAGCCCAGTTATCTAACGTAGAAAACCTTCCTTTACATATCCCCAAGATGGAAGCTGCCCACCCACTGGTGTACAACAAAGGGAAAAGTGAAACAGCCATTGTTAATGGATGCTAACTGGAAAGCTAATATGGCAGCACCTGAGTATCTCCATTAGGGGTGGTGTTGAGGGGAGCTCTGGGCAATCACTGACCTCAGGACACGGTCCAAAGAATGATAAGAGAACAGGCAGCAGAACCAATCCGTTGAGAACCCCCAAGATGGTGAGAATGGCCAGGACTGCAAAGAAGTATCTGGAAGACAAAGGGATATGGGACCTGTCAGTGTGGAAGGAGAGCATTCCACCCCCAGGCAACTCAAGGTACTTCTCACTAGGTCAGCTCAACAAACCAGCTCAGCAGAGATGTCAGCTACAAAACCGTAGCCCAAACTTAACTTAGCGTGGATTAGTTTAGGACTTTGCTTTTTTTTTTTTTTTAAATAATCCTTATGGCTCTGATGACCAGATTCCACACCCAGCAGAGTCAGTTCATGTACGGAAGGGGAAAAAATTGTTAATTTGCTGAAATCTCCTGCCTGTGATGCTATTTATGAATGTGTTACACCAACACAGAAATACGGGATGGAGCTAAACGGCCGAGCAACCTGAAAGCACAGACACAGTGCGGAGCGAGGGGCCCCTCTCGAGAACCCAGCAGAAGCAAACAAATGAAGTACAGGGCGTAGAATTTAAACAATTTGGCCCAGGAGGAAAAGCAGCCTGCTTCTGCAGGCAGCTAATCCACTGTGAAATGCCCCTGCCTCTTAACAGCAGAATCTCTAATTAAGTCTCTAGTGCATCAGGTAAGGCTTTCCCTGGGCTTTCATTAAGCACAACTTTCTGCCTAGAATTTCTCTGGGTTCCAGTTTTACCAAACAGCTCCAATTGCAACCTTTTTAGAACACAGGAACCAGCTTTCTGCAAAGAAAACGCTGCCCATTCTGTGAGAGCCGGGGCATTGTGCGGGGCGAGGGCGCTCCACAATGGCAGAGCTGCTCTGAAGGCCGATCTTTTGTTGAACAATTTAGCATCTTTGAATACTCTTGTTTTGCGTCAGCCAATTCAAACATAAAGGCTGAAGCACCATGGTAGAAGAGGGAGAGTGAACAGCGAGTTCTGCGTTCCCACCATTGAGGGCTAAAGGTCTGGGAGCCTTCAAGAATACCAAGGTAAACCTGTCAGCTAGGGCCCGCCTCTGGTCAGCACTCTGCACAGCTGGAGGGCGCACACTCCACGCAAGGATGCTTTTCTGGAACTAATGATTTCTAGGGCTTTGACAGAAAGGTTGGGGCTGGGGGCTGGGGGCTGGGGGCTGGGGTTAGGATGTCCTGGAAAGAAAGAGAGAAGGCTACATATCTGTTAATGGTCCCCTGGATCGTAAAACTGAACAGCTAACCTACAATGCCATGTCTACGTATGTTTTGACATCAGATGAA
The DNA here is from genome assembly GCF_947179515.1 of Apodemus sylvaticus. NCBI lineage: Eukaryota > Metazoa > Chordata > Mammalia > Rodentia > Muridae > Apodemus > Apodemus sylvaticus. Next base: position 1,947,717 of record NC_067485.1, on the reverse strand, counting down.
AGGAGAGGGAATTCCTATAAAAATACAAATACCTTACAGCTATTGTAAACACTAAAACCTGCTGAGTTGCATTAGTAAAAACCCAAGCCGCCAATGTCTTGCTCTAACATAAACTGTGGAACTTTTGGTGGAGGCATATATCAACGGCAGGCATTAAGACATTTGCATCCCATCCATCTAGCTGCAACATAAACAGACCAATTAGATTTCTGACAGCTTCATGTATACAGTGTCTGCTCATTTATTTGATTCCAGCGAGGACTTTATCCATCCTATTTTAGAAAATGGGAAGGCCTTCTGAGTGCTTGAAACAGAAACCCTGGTATCTCTGGGAGGGAATGAGCAGGCCCAGCTAGGACAAGACGAGGGGATAAGTTATGTTCCTTAGCATCCTCTGCAAAGCTGTGCACCAGCTCCTCAAGTGACTTGACCTGCAAGGTCTCCACACACCCAACTTTTCTTGGCTTTGAACTCCTTGGGGAGAGTTGTATTTTCCAGTTCCTGCCAACCATAAGCCACACAGCAGAGATGGGTTGCCTGCTAATTGCCAGTAATCACAAAAGAAGGCATCTGTGAAGCCAGCATTACCTTTGTGTTGGCAGAGCCAAGAGACCATACTAAATCAGTCTCATTTCGCATTGGGTATTTTATACCAGTAAGACAAAGCTAGTATCTGTGTAAGAGTATGCAGAAGAAACAAATAACAAATCAACACTTTAAAGAAAACAATCCCAAACCAGGATCTAAGAGCAACTGTCTCAATGGTATTTGGCAAATGAGAATCTAATGAGAGGTTCACTAACTTACTAATAGGCTGTGTGAATACTAGCCTGCTCAGGCTCACCTGGGAGCTGTCTGGAGAGACCTGTCAATCTGTACTTTGATGAAGGAACATATTATTATATAGGAGTTCTAGTCTACCTTGAAATGGAGGCAATCTCAGCCTACTCTATCCACAATGAGCCAAACATACCCTCAGTCAGAAAGACTAACATGCCAGAAACTTGGCTGCACAAGATGCTAGCTATGCCTCAAGACTGGCCAATGAACTCATGACCTTTCTTTTTCCTCCTCTGGTAGTGGGGACTGAATTCACTTGTCCCATACATTCAGCTAAAACTTCTAGCTAAAAATCCCTTTTTTATTTAAAAAACGTGAACTTCCCCTACTTGGCCAGCCTATGTGTATACATGTGTAAAGCTTGATTAGAGTCAGATGTGGAAGCACATGTCTATAATTTTAGCACTTAGGAGGCTGAGGCAGGACTATCAGTAATTCAAAGCCATTCTTTGCTATGGGAGTTTGAGGCAAGCATGGGCTACATGAGACCTGTTTCGTAAACAAACAAAACCCAAGATACCCAACCACTTAAAAAGCATTTTCTTATCTCCTTCACACTTTCCTGCTTTTAGTACACACTAGTGTTTTCCCTAAAGAGTAGCAGAGGGTACAGGAGTGCTAACCCAACCAGGGTAGCACAGAGTGATCCTGTTTCAAAGAGTACCAATAAAAGAAATCCTAAACAACGCTACCAAGAACAGCTGGATTAGGCCATCTCTTCAGACATGGAGCACCCTATACAGCCTCTTGCTTCTGCTTATTCTAAAGACATGCTAGTATCTTTAAACATTGTTTTTTCCTCCCCAGTGGATCATGGTTTTAATCTAGTAGTCACTCAGTAAAGCCAACATTGCTTTAGAGGTGTTTTTTTCTTGGGTGGTTTCCAAAATAAAAACTCACTGTCCTTTACTTTGCAAAGTCAGCATGTTCCCCAAAGGAACAAAATCTGGCCTTGTAAAGATGCAAAGAGGAGTGCACAGGCCAAGCTTAGAGTCTCTACATTTGACCCTACAGTCAGGTGTTCAGCATTTATGAAGCCTCAGAAGGGATCCAAAAGCAAAGTCTGGGTACACTGCATTCATTTCCAGTGTATACGGAGAGCTAGGTGACCATAATGGAGGTAGACTATGTTTTCTTTCTACAGTTTGCTTTAAGGCAAGGTCTCATGTATCCCTGACTATCCTCAAACTCAACATATAGCCAAGGACTGGGATTACAGATAAGACACCTGTACCCGTTTTACATGATATGAGAGATAGAACCCAAGGCTTCACGAATGCCTAGCACCCCATGAGGTACATCCCCATCCCTTCCACAGTTCTGAAGGAGAGGGAACCTCATTAATTACCGGAAGCCACAGTCATCTCTCTGTAGATGTTTGCAACTGGAATCTCAACACGTGCGCTACCACATGCTCTTTTCATGCTGTGGAGTTGCCTCTACTCTAAGCCAAGATACTGCTAGACTGGGATGCCTGTAAGAGACAGGCTGAGACTCACCCCCTACTGGACAGAGACTGAATAAGCAGCAAAGACAGTAATGATTTTTTTGTATCAAGTCTCCTCTTCCATTTCTGCTTACCTGACAATGAAATCAAATTCGGATCCTGCAAGCATCAATACACCCAGCAGAGTGGACACAGCACCGTCCAGAACAGGAGCGAACATGTGTTCCAGAGCAAGCATAGCTCTGTGGTTCTTGTCCCCGATGGCTGTCAGAAAGGCCTGAACAAAGGAAAAATTGAGATGGTCACATTCTAGGTGTGGTAAAGTGCTCAGCTGTGCCTATACTTGGGTTTTGTTGATTTTTCTCAGGTACCTTGGACTGCCCTCAAACTCACTACTGTACAAGAATGACCTTGAGCTGAACCCTCCTTGTTCCATTTCTGTAGTGCCAAGGTTTACAGGTGTGCACCACTATGTCTGTTTTTTTGTTGTGCTGAGGATAGGGCCACCTTACCTGTAGCCCCTACCCTACAAGTTAAGTAATGCTTAAGTTTCTGTAGACGGAGTCATCTCAAACAGACTGCTCTATTGTTAAGAAAGAAAAAATTATCCAAAATGTAGCAACATAGCCAAAAGGATGACTGACTTTTTAATATCATGATAAAGCATTATTAGGTCTTCTGAAAAAAGAGTGTGTATAGGAGCTTTGCTCATAAGTCTCTGCTTACGTCTGTCCACCATATGCTTGCCTGAGACCCACGGGAGAAAAGGGCCTTAGATCCACTGGAGCTGAGTAGCAGGTGGTTTTGAACTTATGCTAGCTAGCCAAGCCCTCTACCAAATGAGCTGACATTCCAGCCTTAGCTCTGGAGGAGATACTAGACCCTGCCTCTCCGCTTTTTCTCCAAAACCCATGCTCAAGAGTTTACTGCTTAGCTCCTACAATGTTTACTTGTTCTCACCGAATCTGGATTCATTACAATGCCCTGTTCATAGTACTAAGCTATGGCTCCATTAATGATAATGCAGATTCTGAACAAAACCCAAAGCATGGTAGTCCAGGCTTATAATCCTGACAGGCAGATCCCTGGACTTTGCCTATCAGCCACCCTAACCTACTCCAGACCAGCGAGAGAATCTATCCAAAAAAACAAGGCAAATGGTTTCTCAGTAACAGTATCAGTTACCTGCCAGTCTCCACAGATGCTCGCAGACACATGCACGCAATTCACACTCATGGACAATTCTGAGATACTGTTCCTAAACTATCATCTTACTAACAGCTTCAAACCATGTTCCTTCTGAACATACACACCCACAGCCCATGAGAGCGGTGACAGCTCTGAGAGGCTACAGAAGGCACATGCCATGTGCTACACCCAAAGCACAGTGCTGGAAAAGCAGTGGTAACATCTAACTTGGGTATTCCAAACACTAGCAGTTATTCAGCCAATACTATTTATCAAATGCCTGTCAACAGGCCCAGGTACTTAACACTATGAGCCTATCTGTAGGCAGATTAAACTGCAGAATGCTACAAGGCTTTTAAGTAGTTTTCTCATCTGTGTGCAAACCACCAGCTCATCTTCTGGATTCTAGACTCTCTTTCTGGTTAATTTCTTCCAATAACAAGGCAGTGTATAAAGAAAGAGGGGCCAACATCCTGGTGAAACTATCCCTGGTTTTCCTGTTTTCTGCTGCCATGGATGCATGCAGAAGCTGGGAGGTCTACAGAGCTGGGTGGGCTGAGGTGGAAGAGCAGGCTCTTCAGGACTGTGCACTCAAGCTTTAATTCGCAAGCCTGAGGGTATGTCTGTGGCTGCCAGCTACCTCACCCTAAATTATGCTATCCCCACCAAGCCTCTGAGGGAGGTCTTGCTTTACCCTAGCTTTATGACTATATTTAAAACAGTGTGGATGTTTGCCCTGGAACAGTGGTGACAACTTTGAAACTGAGTGCTACTAGTCACAAACCAACACCTTTGTGCAAAGGCCTTGCAGGCTTCTCTAAATACACTGCAGTGTGTGGCATGCGGTCCTATTCCCTCCCCGCCCCCCATCCCGTCAGAACATTTCAGACCTCCTTGGGAAAACTGTGCCTGAAGCTGTCCCTGTGATTTATGGAAACTCGAGACCCAGACTCCTTTGCCCTGTCAGTGTGAGCCAGTTTCCCCGAAGAACCACTCATACCAAAGCCACGTGGACGGTGAACTCCACTCCGATGCCAACAGATGCAATCAGGATGACCACAGGCACAGCACTCAGCTTGATTCCAATGAGGCCCATCATGCCAAAGAGCTCAACGGTCATCAAAGCCAGGACCATGACCTTGAGGGAGGAGCACACGCTTAGTAAGTCAGCTCAAGGCATGCTAGAGTAGCAAACAGTACAAATTCAAGGTCTCAATATGGCCTCATTTGGGGGTGGGGGTTGGGCAACAATATACCTGTTACCTACTTACTATATAAAGTACTTACTTTCTTTACCCCTGAATAACTTGCCTAACACTTCAATTTTCTGTGTGAATGGAGATGTTTGGACAACTTATTGTCATGCTAAAAAAGCTCAAAAAAGGTATTTGTGAGGGCAAAGTTTAGCATTTATGTGTGTGTGTATGTGCATGTCTGCCTGTGTGTACAGATGTGTGTATGTGTGCATGCATTTGTATGTACAGGTGTGTGGGCATGCATGTGTGAGTGTATCTATATGGGTATATGTATGTGTATGGGTGTGTGTCTGTGTGTATGAGTGTGTATGGATGTGTATGTGTACTGGGTGTGTGTGCATACATGCATGCACACATTCTAGAAATCAAGCCTAGAGGTTGTTCTCAAAAGCCTCCTTGTTGTTGAGAAAGGTGAGACCTGAAGCTCACTGGTTAGGTTGGCTGGCCAGGCATCCTCCTGTTTCTGACTCCCAAGTCTCACTGTACCACACCTAATACCACACAGCCTTGTGCAGCAAGTATTTTAAAGCTATTTACCAGTTTAATAAGTAATCTTTGCAAGTTATTTTTCTAATATTCCTATCCTAGAAAAGGAAAAATAAAGGGACCACACACTGAAGGCATCTATGAGGAATTGTACTATCACAGGGTACAGCGTTTCCCCTGCTATTATTCCATCAGCCACACAGCATTTACACTGTAGTAATTATTATAAGTTACTAGAGATAATTCAGAGTATAAAGCAGGATGTGCAAGGTTACATGCAGTATTATATTGCTTTAATACATCCGTCTTGGGTCTCAAGGGGACTTTGGTACACAGGGGTCCTGGAGCTAACACCTAGGACAACTGTGGTTCATAACAAAGCTTTTTAACCTTGAGCACCAGAAAGTAACCTTTATCTCCTTGTGTTCATACGCAATGTATTTTATTGTTAAAGGTTGCAGCCTAAAGAAAGCTGATGGACCAAAGGAAGAGACCTGAGAGTGGGCTAGGCCACTGGAGGTCAGGTGTCAGGTTATGGGGCCTCTGCTTAGGAGATGGGGAGCAACAAGGACCCACAAAGCAGACCCTCAGGTTTAAGCAAAGGCTTCCAAGAGCCTTTCATCTTTAAAAAATGTGTGGAGGAATGGTAAGAAAATCTACAAGGTAGACTTTGGAGTTTCTTGTGCCAAGGAGGAGAAAACTTATTCATAACCCAGGAGGCTTTTGTTGCGAATCTCTGTCACTCTCACCACATGGAGGAATGAAAGAAAATGATCTCTTCTGCACGGGGATAGGACAGTAGATGGTGGCAGAGGTCAGGAGAAATAGTGAAAGATGGACACCATCCACAGCCTAAGTGCTGTGAAGACTTTTACAGACTAAACATTTACCTTTAATGTACCTGCTGCCCAGACTCGGCACAGAAACAAAACCTGTTTTTATAATTCTGGCATTTTAAAGGCAATAGGAGAGTTCATGGAGCTTAAGCAATGCCAGAATTTCAGACTCTACACGGACTCACTTTGAATCTGAGGGTGATTTGGAAAAAAATGTTGCCCCAAACTGGCTGTGAGCAGCAGTTCACCATTTCCCCGGGGAGATCCAGGGTACCCGGCACAAAAAGCCCGCCCAAGAGTCATCGTCCCCCACCCCGCACTAACTTCTGTAACTTCTCTATGCATGCTTCCACGTCGCACACAGAAGGACTTTCTGGGATGAGGACGCACAATGAGACTTTAGAATTAGAAAATCATTTATACTTTTGGTTATTTCTAACTTAATAAATTTTCAGCACTTTAACACAGTGTGCTCACAAAGGCCCCGTGCAGTTTTTAATGCCGTGTGAAAGGGACACGGACTCTAGCGTTAAGGGATCTACCTTCCCCATGAACCTCACCACCTCAAGTAGAATAAATATCTTACAGATGATGCAATCCATACCCTCCTCCTCCTCCTCCAAAAGCCCAGACATAAACAAAACTTCCCGGCTGCAGCGAGAGCTGTGCTGAAAGGAATCCGACTTCCATAAAGACCCTTGTAATAAACTTACAATGATCCCGGCCGTCCAGGGGTTCAGGAGGAAGACTGCACACACTAGAAACGTGCAGGCCAGCACCACGCTGATGGCTAGCAGCAGCCAGTGGCGCAGGCTGATGTACTGCTCCCAGAACAGGAAGGGGTAGCCATTGGGGTAGCTGGAGAGTCCCAGGCTTGTGTAGTTGTTACAGATGACTCTCACTTTTTCTATGGCTTCCACAAAGTCTGAGGTGTCTCGGAGGCCGTTGAGGTAGAAAGGGAACTGGGCATACTCGATGGGCTCTGCTGCTGGGACTGGAGAGAGGAGAAGTGAGGTAAGGGAGGGACCTTGGTGAAGATCCTCCTCATCCCAACTCCACAGACACTGGGCATGAAGTAAAGAGAAGAGAACTTCCCCAAAGTCCACTTGTTAGCTTTCTACCAATGAAAAGAACAAACAATGAATAATTCTGGGTCTTTACAATATTCCCTGTTTAAAATTTCTCAATGTGTGTGTGTTGTGTGTGTGTGTGTGAGAGAGAGAGAGAGAGAGAGAGAGAGAGAGAGAGAGAGAGAGAGAGAGAGAGAGAGAGCATACACATGTACAGGCACAATGTGGAGGCCAGAGGACAATTTCAGATTTCAAAATCTTTTCCTAACTTCCTTGCAAAAAGTCTCTTGCTGTTTGCTGCTGCATATTCGAGGTTAACTGGCTCTGGATTCCCAGAAATATTCCTCCCCCCTTTCTCCTCTTGCCATGTGTACTGGGATTACCAATATGCTACCACACCCAGCTTCATGTGGGTTCTGGAAATTCAAATCCAGTCCTCATGCTTGTGTGGTAAGCTCATTACCCATTGAGCCATCTCTCCAGCCTATGATCAACACTTTGAATTTTATTCGATAGTGGCAGGGGTGTAGGAATTGGGTGGGCAGAGGAAGGCCACTATGATCTGCTTGTTTTTTTTTTTTTAAAGGTTTTGATTTTATTATTCCAGAAGCAAACTTAGAAGTTGAAAATACTGTTTTTATTCCTACATCAATCTGTTCCCCTTGACTATTTATAAGACCAAAACAATTCCAGAGTCATGCCTTGCAGAAAAAAATACTATACTTTCTGGTCCCTTAGTGACCTAGCAACCTAAACCTTCTCTGCCTCTCTAATGCAATGCTAAATCTTCAGCAACAGGGGAAGAAATCCTCACACAACAAGCACTTAGTTACTGCCCTTGTGTGTTCCACACCCTTTGGGGTCATTCAGTTGACTTGCTAAACATGATTTGCCCTATTATAATCTCAACTATAAATTTTCATTAAGACAACCCTTGGCTGCTTGCCACCAGGCTCTGGGGTTTAGGTACAGGGGAGTTCAGACTGCTGCCTGCCCTGCTTGCAAAAAGGACCCGTCTTCTTTCTCATGTCTTCTCTTGGCCCAATATCCAAAGCATATGCTGCTACTAACATCTCCAACGTAAATGCAAATCAAATCCACACAGAGCCACCTTCCAAACCTCAGGCTTAGAGGTGAAGGGAAGAGGAGAGCACTGATGTATACAGACTTTTCCTCTCCACTTTAAACAGCTCTGACAGAGCACAGGTGCTTGGTGGCTTATAGAAAATGACCCAACATGCCAAAAATCCCTTCAACACCACAGTTGACAAAGTTAAGATAAACATACAATCCCTAGCGATAAAACTCGGCAATAGTAAAATAACACTCGACATGGAGGCGTCCTCAGCTTTCACACGGAACAGCTGGCATCAGGAGAAACGCCTGGAGTTAAAGCTACAAAAGGAGGTTAGAAACGCTCACTTCTCAACGTGAGAGAGCAGGGCTGTGTTCCATTACACATCCTCATCTGTCTCCCAGAGTTTTAAACTAAAAGAAATATATTGTTCTATTTACACTTTTGAACTCTGGGTAGTGTCAACGGATGAGGCTGTTGCTGAGCTCCAGGCAGTGACTGAAGGGGCCTCTGAGAGCTCCCAGCCTCTCAGAACAGGAGCGCTACTTACTTCTCAGCCTGGTCTCTGGCATGTAGTCAGCTTTGTCGTGGACCCACTCTGGTCGGTGAGGCCGGATGTTGGCCTGGGAGGCAGCGTAAGCCACAGGGTCATTGCTGACCCAAGCAGTCAGGTAGATGTAGAAAGCGCTCGGATTAATGATGCCATCTGCGTCCACCAGACGCTGTTTAGTCAACTACAAAATGGGAAGAACAGAGTTCATTCAGAATAGGCTGTGGGGTAAACACACTCCTGCTGGGAGAGCAAGGCTTTGTACCCACATTTCCAACAAACAGTAGAATACCCATGCCTCCACAGTGCCCCAGTCCCGCAAGAATACCTTTGATGTCTTTCAAAATACACTTATTGGGGGATACAATCACCAGCGTGTTTACAGCAAACACACAGTTCCGCAGATGGCCCAGGAATTGGCTGAACCAATTAAATCTGAATGCTAAAAAAGACTGTCTGCAGCCAAGGCGGGGAATGAACAATCTGGAAAAACATATTTATAGGAGGGGCAGGGGGGAAACCTGGCAAGCATCCCTATCCACGTCTGTGTGCAGTTAACCTCTGTTGTTAACACTGAAGGAAATACCACCCAGTAAATGGAGGGAGCTATAAAATAAAACAGCATCTGTATAAATTTTGCTAACACAGCCTCCGATGACCTGTGTATTCAAAAAAAAAAAAAAAAGCCCATTACCAGACCAGGGAAGACAAAGATGCAAAGCCAGGGCCCTTCTACACCTTGGTCAGATTCAGTGGCCACATCTGCTCCCTCTACAGTAGGTCTTGTGGGCTTTGCTTAGGTCAAAGACACTATGAGACACAGTGTGGATTATATATATGGTAGATACATCAAAAAAATTTCCTGTTTACTTTAGACCCAGGCCCCCTTCCAATGTTTGGTCTTTCTTAACAAACACCAGTGACAGAAGTTCACAGAGAAAAGAGTAGGGGAATAAAAAGCATGGAAGAGACGGGGGTGGGGGGTAGGGGTGGGAGTGAGAGGGGGAGTAGATGGCAGGGATCTGGATTCAATTAATCCACGGGATCTCTAACAACTGTAGGTCCTCAGACTGTCTCTGGAATTACATAGCACAGCTCCTGGCCTCTACGCATGCAGCACGCTCTTCTTTCTCCCAGGAGAGGAAATGATATCTCGGTGCCTGGCCCCCACCACAGGCATCCCACAGACTCCCTGATCCCTAACTCCAATTCAGTCCATCCCCGCCATCCTCTCAGGCAGGCTGGTCTGCTGTACCCTTGTCAGGCCCAACAGCTCATTCTACACCACTATAGAGCACCAAACTTCATGCTCCACAATGACTCCAAACAATGTACTTTGTAAATCTGTCACCTGTAGTGCCAGCAGAAGGGAGAGAGGACAATATGCAGGGCTGACAAGGAGATCATTAAGAAGATGTTTTCTGCCTAAAGATATGGAAGGTAAACTACCAAGAGCAAAGAGGCCCGGGCCTCACCTCAAACCCCGGGTGCAAACACATCGCTAAACATGCCTGAGGAAACCATATGGGATATGCTAGAGTCCAAGTACTTCAAATACAGAACACTATCATGAAGAGCAGCTTTTAACATACTGTGGCGTGGCTGCATGCTTCTACACATGCTTCTGTTAGCTCTACTCAGGAGCAGCAAGCATCTACTACTGAGGCCAAGCTGACCCCAGAAGGCATTAAATAACAAATACATCCTCAACCTCTAGTGACTTCTCTCATGTCCTAAACCACCCACCTACCCAACCTCTGTTCAAATGACTGCTCCCCAACAAATCCACCATCCCATGTCTGAATATAACTGAGACCACAGATATATTTTCATATAACACACATTTCAGTATTAAACTCTGAATGCCCTGTATGGGTTGGTGCTTCCCATCACTGGGAAAAGTCCAGTGTCTACACTGTGTTTTGTTCATTACTATTGTGTTAGAGGCAACACCTGTCTGTCCTCTCACTTGACAGGCAGGGAAAGGGAAGTTTTCTGGCTAGCTTGAGGTCACACAGCTAGATGGTGGGACGAGATGGTTCAGAGCCAGTTCAGGCTTCTTCCTACCATCATCTATCACTCCAGGTCTTCATGGAACACAAGGTGGGATTTATACACTGCCAGCCCTACTCCACGGGCCAGCTGCCTAGATATAGCGTGAATACCTGACTAATGTCGATGGGCTTGTCTCGACTGCCAGTCTGCACCAGGAGTTTGTAAGCGAGGACCCCATCATCCGATCCATTTTTATAATTGTTTGGCATGATCCTCCCAGTTTCCCAGTCACTGTCAAATGCATCCTGAAGTCCTACAAACAGAAACATGTGCAACACATTAAAACCTGGCCTGAGAGCCTTGGTCCAGAGGGATTAGGCTGAGGACAGGAGGCAGGGCAGGCGACTTGTCTGCAGTTTTCTCTCACTTAAGGAAGGGCTCCTGATCTGCTAGTGAATGAACTGTGGTGCTAATCAATCAATGCTCAGAGGGAAGAATAAAACACACACACGGTTTACTTAAACTAAGGAATGAAAGTCCAGGAACAAGACAAACTGAGAACTGGCTGTTCTTCCACAGGATCCAAGTTACCACTCTGGAGGGCACACAACTACCTGTAAATCCAACTCTAGAGGTAACTGTCTCTTCTTGCCTCCATGGGCACCTCTCTCTCTCATACACACACTCTCTCTCTCTCTCTCTCTCTCTCTCTCTCTCTCACACACACACACACACACACACACACAATCTTTTGAAGAAAACACACAAAAGATGGAAAGGAGAGGAGGGTGTGGCAGTTCATGCCTTTAATTGCAGCACCTGGGATGCAGAGGCAGCAGATCTCTGAGTTCAGGGCCAGCCTGTTCCAGGATAGCCAAGGCTATATAGAGAAACCTTGTCTCCTCCAAAAGAAAGAAAGGAAGAATGAATGAGAGAAAGAGAGAGAGAGAGAGAGAGAGAGAGAGAGAGACTGATTCATTATGTATCTCTGCTTCACTTACACCTTGACTTCACTATGTAGGTCAGGCTAGCTTGGAACTAACAGAAATCCACCTGCCTCCCAAGTGCCAGGCTGGCTCAGCTATCCCTCCCTCCCTCCCTCCCTTCCTTCCTTTTTCTTCTAACAAGAGAAAAGAGAAAGCAAGGGGGAGAAGACACATACCATATCCATTAACCATTTCATGTCACACAGGGAGCTATGTCAGGAGTTCTTCACCAAGACCAGAAAATCTACCCAGAGCAGTAAAAAAAAATCACATTCAAGCTCTCAACTTGGCTGCCCCTGGAGCCAGGGTGAGGGGAACACAGCTCTGTCAATCCGATCCATCTGTTTGACTTGTGCAGCTAATACAAGCTGTAGGATCTGCTGCCAGGTGGTGTAAAGATCACAGCCAGCCCCTATTCACTCTCCTCCTGTTCTCTTCCTCCCCGCCACCCTTCCTTCTAAGTAGAGGGATGTGTGGAGGAGAGGGAGCACAAGGAAATACCTCACAGGGGAAATTTGGATCTGTTTGAGAACAGGAAGCCACAGGCCTACACAGGGAAGCTCTGTGGGGCTCGGTGAGAACAGATGACAAACCGCAAGCCCTGGGCGGGAAAGAGCGAGCCTTCTGGGCTGGGGGATGGGTGAGCCCACCAGCTCACCACACACAGCTGGGCTTGGCCGCTGTAATCAAAACCATCATTATGGACCTGACAGTTTGGCTACAGCTGTAAAGAGGTAAGCATGCTGGAAGACAAGACAGGGTCCTGGTGGTCCAGACTTGGAGCTGAGCACTGCCTGGGGGGTACTCTCTCCAACACCCCCACCAGCCTTGCTGCTCACCAGTCACCTCCCAAGCAGACCCCCCCCAGTCTCAGCTGCTCAGGAGACCCCTGTGGTAGACACATCTACCCAGAGACATGCATTTTACTCCATTTCAGGACATGCCTGGGGGCACTTCAGAAACTAAAACAACTAAACAACAAAAAAATATATGGGTCTGTGAATGCTTAGCTCAGTGAGGTTTTGGGGAATAGGGAGAGGGAAGAGGTGGAGCAGCCCTTGTAACAAAAGCCTCCCTCCAGCATTGTTCTGCTGTGGGCATTGTTTTTATAAAGTAGGCTGGGTCACCCATGGGCCCTGGGTAGAGGGGCCACCCGGGTGGCAATCTCGTCTCAGACAGCTATTCACAGTAAGGTTTGCACAGAGAGGCAGCACTACACTACGCAGATGTTATTTTATGACCCAAAGCTCTTCCCCACCCCCACTCTGGAAAAAAAATAAACAGAGAAGTACACCACTCCCCCAACCCCCTACACGAATCCTGGTCTGTTTTCCAAGCAGGGAGAGAGGAGAGCTTTTATAACTTCAGACTGATGAGGTCTTCTTGGCTCAGTGCTACTCCAGGTAGTCCACCTTCAGCTGCTTACCTCCTCAGAGAACAATAAACATTATCATTCCCACTTTACAGATGAAAGGACTGAGCCTGACCGTCAGAGCTAAGCTTTGAGCCCAGGAAGCCTAAAGCCAGTCAGACTCCACACTTACCTACTCACTGGGGAAACCTGCTCTGGGTACAGTGTGTTGTTAGAAGTAATTGCAAAATACATGGGAGATACCAGAAACCTAGCCCAGGTACCAGCAGCATTGGTGTCAAAGCTGGTAACCGAGAGTATATTTGTAAAGGTATATTCAGAGACTTCTGCAATACCTAGGGATCTGTGTGTGTGTCCTACCACCAACTTAGAACACATTTGCTACAAAGCTGGTCCCAATGTATTGTACAGCTAACAGCAACGTTCTTTCACAAGCACTTTAGTATTTTCTGACTGACCGCTGAAAATCTCAACTTCCACAGACTGAACACCAAACACTTGCCCCTTGGCTGATAATTACATTCTGAGAGTTTACAGCAAAACCTTACATTTCAGCTGCAGTTCTCTTACTAGAAACACTTTACACAGAAAATTATTGAGTCTAGGCTAAAGGAAATTACCCAAATAGATAAGCCCCTAGAAATGAAATGATAATGTATTTCGTTCATGCAATTCAGTATGAATAAAAGATGAACACACCCAGTACATAAATCAATTAGATTTCATGTCCAACTTTATCATAGATGTTCTATGAGAACTCAGAATATTATTTCTCAAAGGGAGAGTGCTTTCCTGGGTTCTAACCCAGGGCTGACTTTCGAAATGGCCTGTATTAGCTATTAGATATGTTTTAGGACTGAAAAAAAAAAACCAAAACAAAAAACAAAGTAACTATTGGAGTGTTGACAAAGACCAATGAGATGGCATAGTTTAATGGACTGGACTTTAAAACCACACACAAGTATTTGGAAGAAATGTTCAAAGACCCAAGTAACCACTCAGTAGGTCTAAATAATGCCTCTGCAGACTAGAGCCCTGGTGTCTGTGACCAGTGCTCTGTAGGATCCTGAAGGCATTACAGCTCCAGGCTGCATGGTATTCTGCCATCTTAGCATGCATGGGCACAACAGTCTGGCTGGGTACTGTTTGCTTAGCAACCAAAACGTGGTTCAAATATATGAATAGCTACCCATCTGAAAGTTTTGGGTTTTACAAGAGGTGAAATTACAGATTAATACTCTCTTTAAAATGGTGTCCCTCAAACTGACTCTGCTTATCCCTCCCAACCTTGGCCTACCTCAAAGGGAAGATGCTAGAGAGCACATTCTACAATACTCTCCTCCACTCAGCACTGCAGACTGATTTGTAGCAAGTTATTTGCATGTCTTTGGTCAATGTTGTGGTGGTGGTGGGGGTGCGCTGTCGGAAAGCAGAGACTCTCTCAACTGTTTGGCTCTTTGTTAATTCCCTACTTAAAAAACAATGCTTTGTGGACCAAAGAGCAGGAAAATAAAAAGTGAATTCAAGTTAATCTCCGGGTTTCCAGGACCAGACAGTCAAGCCGTGCTTTCTCCACCATCCCCCAAATTGGACCTGGCACACATGTATGAGTAAATTCTAGTCACTGCTCAACACCAATTCCTGTCAAATCGAGTTGTTTATCACCTAATGCAAACTCAAAGGGAAAGTGGCTGTCTTAAGACAAAAAGAGGGCACTTAAATATGTGTTTAAACAAGCCTAATTAAGTGGGAAATTAAGACAGTCTGGGATAATCTAAGCTAACAAATACTGGAGTCTGGAATTATTTGGGTACTCTAATAAAAGCAATTTTTCTTGAATTGTGTGGATAATGGTCCTGATTGTCAACCATGATTTGCGCATGTCAACATGAATAGATGTTTTGGGAACTACTGAACGTCATTCATATTCAGTCAGTGTGTAGTTACAAGCAAATTCAGACCATCTTACATTGTTCCCCTGCTGACTAATATTTCCTAGAGATGTGTCTAGGATGGGGTAAAAGGAGATGAGTTTGATCTCCAGGACCCACGCAGTAGAAAGAGGAAAGTTGTCTTTGGGTCTCAATATGCATACTAAGGTTCACACACAAATCAGTAGATAAAACAAAAACGGGGGGAGAGAGTAGGACTTGCCCCTTCTTGAAACAGGATGTAGCTAAGCATTTTTAAGTTCATCACCAATGGAAGGATGGTCCATATGAAGCTCTTTGGAAGTCAATGGTGTCTACGGTCAATTGGAAGGGAAAAGAAAGCACATTTCTATACCTTCCACTCAAATTTGCTATGAGCCCTAAGTATATGGGTGAAATTTTAAAAGATGATCCAAATACACAACAGCCGACCCCAAATCCACTGCTACAGTAGGCTGTACTGTGTAGCAGTCTCTGAGACAGCTCAGAGATCCCACCAAATACTCTAATTTCACTTGGCCACCAAACCAGGTGTCACCCAGAACAGAAGCATCCAGGCTCCCTATTTTCCTTCTTTCTTTTTTTTTTTAAAGACTTATTTATTTCATGTATGCGGATACACTGCGGCTGTCTTCAGACACACCAGAAGAGGGCATCAGATCCCCCATTACAGATGGTTGTGAGCCAACAAGTGTTTGCTGGGAATTGAACTCAGGACCTCTGGAAGAGCAGTCAATGCTCTTAACCTCTGATCCATCTCTCTAGCTCGCAGGCTCCCTATTTTCAAATGTCTTTCCTCACTGAATGTTCATAAATGAATTAATAGGCTCTTGCTCAGTTAATTACAAAAAGCCAGGTTAGGAGGTTGCCAGAGAAGTGGGCTTCATATAAAACAAGACTAGAGAGGCACTCAGCACTAACTGTTCTTGCTGAGAACCTGGGTTTGGTTCTTAACACCCATGTGTTGCTTCACAACCATCCACAACTCCACTTCCAAGGAATTCAATGCTTTCTTCTGAACTCAGGCAGCAGGCATACTAGTGAATAACACACAAAGTACATCTTAAAAACCTGGCTGGGTGTGGTGGCACTCACCTTTCATCCCAGCACTCAAGGGGCAGAGGCAGGAGGATCTCTGAGAGTTCGAAGCCAGCCTGGTCTACAGAGGGAGCTGCAGGACAGCCAGGGCTATACAGAGAAACCCCTGTCTCAAAGAGAGAGACAGAGACAAACAGACAGACAGACAGACAGACAGACACACACACACACACACACACACACAGAGAGAGAGAGAGAGAGAGCGCAATAAAAAACCCATGCTGTTCCATAGTGATACAACACCTTCGTACGGTGGTCAGAAAGGAATCATAAGACCCAAGAACGACAGAAATGTGCAAAGCAATGGCCACCTGCCGCAGCCCTACCTTGAAGCCAGTCTCTAAAGTAGTGCAGCCACATTTGGGGAAGTTGCTTGTTCTCCTCCAGCATGACATACTTCACATTGCTGAAACTCTTATGAAGGTCGTAAAGTAGGTGTTGGATATTTGGGTAGTCTGCTTTCTGGGTGACTATATACATGTTGTAGAAAGAGAAGTACTTGAACTGGGCAGCTATGAAGTCATATTCTCTGGTTTCCCGGGGTACAATGTCTGTGAGGTCCAGTCCATCTCTCACTCGGGTGGTCCCATAAAGGCTGACCCCCAGCAAGCCCAGGAAAAGAAGGATTACCACAACCTGTAACAGATAAAGAAGCACTGGATGAGACCCAGAAGAACATCCTCAATTCCTCCTAGACTACTACCAACTGATTTCTTTACTCCCTTCTGCATAACAGCCCAGGCTGAGTATGGCAAATTAGGGAGTCAGTCTCCCAGAGGGAAAATCAGAATGCCACACTAAATCTTCTTTTGAGGTAATCTCATGAAGAAGAGAAATGTTTACAAAGTGAGGAGCTTCTTTACATTCAGATTAATATCTGCTACGTGAACCCTTGTAGGATTCTGCTCATTAAAGTGGTCCTGAGCTTTGCAGTCTGGCTCTGATGGACATGTCCCAGAACACAGACACATATGGTGATGGATCCAAAAGGTGTCAACCATTCACGTATCTCTCTAGGCAGGAAGCCAGACATGGTGGAGGGTTACCTTGGCTTTGGGTTTCAAGAGGAAAGGAGCATAGTGCTTTTCTGCAAACGAAGAGAGTGTCCACTTGGTGCATGGGGGCTCGAGGCAGTGGAGGCTGGAGTCTGAGAACTGGGAGAGCAGGTCCCTGGTGGAGCTGGTGTTCTCAGGGCTCTGACAGCTGAGGGTGTCCTGGGTGACGGTGACAGGCTGTACAGAGATCTCGGAGCGCGGCTCGGCGGTGGTGTAGTACACGTGTGTGTGAGGATCGTACTCTGTGCGGAGCTGAACGGTGGACTGCATAGTGATGTGGGTTTCGTGGGCAAAGCTGTGGCTGCTGTACGGGGGTGGGGGACTGTACCGGGTGTTACTGTGAGGCTCTGTGTAGGCCTGTGGTTCAACTTGAATTACCCTGCTGACACAGGGACTGAAAGACAAAAGATAAACACATTATACTATATGTGTAGTATATATCTCTCTGGAGTATAGATAATGGAAAGAGGGCTTGCATTTCTGCTGGAGGTTGATGCTACCCACTGACATCACTGACTGCAAGCATCACCTAACTGCTCTGGACAAAGACCTGATCAAGACCAAGTCAAGGCATGACTAGCTGATCCTGAAATGACGATAAACAACTTCAAAGTGTAACACCAAAGAACGAAAAAAACTAAAGACAAAAATCCGTCACCCTAAATGTGTTCTAAACAGGTAGTTCTCAGCATTGCTCTGCTCCAAACACCCACCAAACAGTTCACTGATGAACTGACACAGGCTTATGACGGAGAAAAATGACCACATGCAGCAGAATCTCTTGGGGAGGATTTTGGGCATATTCAGGTGTGGAGCAGGCAAAGTATGGGAGCTCACATGTACTCAGAGCCCTCTGACTAATACCCACGCCTACCCCATCATACTAACCCAAGCCCTATTAGCTAGATTCCCCTTTGAGGAAGCCCACAGACTGGAAGGGTTCTCTAAACAGTATTTCTATATACCCAAAGAATAAAGGCCCCAAGCACCTGAAAATGTACCTTGTGAAACAGCAGAAAATATCCAATCTTCTGTCCTCACGTCTGTATAAATCCATGCTGAGAATCGCAGGAAAAATGAGCAATACCATGGCAAAATTGAATACCACCACCACAGCAGCCTGGAACAGAAAAATAACGGACATCACCAACACGCTTCACGGTTAGCTTGTTGCTTTGTAAGCAAAGATCACTTTTAAAAGAATTATTCATGTGTTTGAAGGTTTGCCTGCAAGTATGTGCATCATGTGCACGCCGTGCCTTCTGAGTCCAAAAGAGGGAGTCAGATCCCTGAGATCACAAGCAGCTGTGAACTGGTATGTGGGTATTGGGAACAGAACCTGGGTCCTCTGGAAGAGCAGGCTGTGCTCTTAACCACTGGGCCATCTCTCCAGCACCCCATATAAAGATATTCTTGTTGCAAGATATTTCCTATCCATTCACATTGAGGCAGTGAGAGGCCAGTGATTGGAGGGGAGAGAGGAGGAGGAGCTAAGAGAAGGAGGGGCAGGGAGAGGCTGGGTGAACGGGACAGCAGGGCAGAGGAGGAGACACGCAGATCCAGACGGCTTCAGACGTATTTCTGGTGTTTTGGAGAGGTTAGAAATATTGGGATAACACTTTATCATTGTAAATTGGTATTATGAAATTGGGATTTTCTTATACATAAATATATCTGGTTAACTATTCAAGTTTAAAAGTCATGCTTTACCAAGTATTTGGGTGCTGAGCGAGACCCACCGTGACTTGTTGGCGGGGTGGTACTTTTTTAATTAATTCCCACTACATATTCTGAACAGTATTCTCTTACCACCCTACTGCTACTTAGTGAAGCAGAGCTAGCAGACAGAAGAGGGTTGGCAGCAGACGGTAGAGTCTCCCACCACTAAGAGTCCATGTGTAACTAAAATGGAAGAACCCCAGAAGTTACACAGGTTGGAGTGAAACCAGTAAGGACTTACTAACCTGACCGAGCAACCTCTCTACAAAGCCAGGCACAGAAAGGACTTGGAATGTTTTACTCAAAAAAAAAAAAAAAAAAAAAAAAAACCACACAAAAAGAAACATTTTTCCTTCTAGAATGTTTCTAAGAGATCCCCCAACCCTGATTAATAATCTGCATGTAAAGTAGATTCAGTCTATCAAAGTGTCACCTTTAAAAAAAAATGAAATAAAATTTCACACATGTCCCCTGAGGTTTTTAATAGGAACATTCCAAATAGCCCCAGGAGCAACTTGCGGGGTGTGTTAGTGAGTAACGGGCCAAGGTCAAGGAGAGTTAAGCAGAAAGAAATTCCAGTGTGTGATTATAGCCTGTAGAATAAATAAGTACGAATTCAAAAGCCGCTCCATAACCTAGAATAAACACAGGGCTAGGTTCTGCAGCACTTGGGTAAATCTCCTGCTGACCTAGTAAAAATTGCAAAATTGGGCTGTTATTAGGCAGAGCAGACAGGACATCCAAGGGCAGTCCTGTTCTGAGAAGAAAAATTGAAGGAGAATCTTAAACAGCCAAGATAATCAGAAATTCATTTAAAAAGTAAAACCTTCTAGTGGAGTTTTCAAAAGGACAGCTTCTGAGAACTTTGTAAAATAGGAAGATGGATTGGAGTGAGGAAAGGAATCCTAGCCATCACTGGTACCAAAAGTTAAAAACCAAGAGACACTTCACAAAGGACATTTTGAAGGAAGGTTTATGTTCCAGGTAAAACAGCAAGCCAGGAGAGATGCCCTTCAATAAAGAGTCCTCTGTTAAGTCTACAAAGCCATAGAACGGTCAAGTCTTCTACATACCCTTTCCTTAGGTGATTATAAAAGGACCTCATCAATTCCACAGAACAGGTTAACTATGGCTCAAATGCATGTGCAAGACTCTGAAGACTTCCTTATGAAGTAGCACATAAGTGTGAGAAGTTCCTGTCCAACTGAAACTGGAACACTATTTAGGACACACATCCCCTTCTTTTTACAGACCAGCACTGTGCTGGATTCTGGAGAAGCAGGGACAACATGCCTTTCCAGCCTCAAACAACTCGCACCTCAGGCTGAAATGTTCCCAGTGGCTTAGAGGGAGAGTGCTCATGGGTTGGGGTATACAGTATGTCTGGTCCAAAAAGGCTTCCTGAAAAAGGTTTAGAAGATGAAAACAGGTCCAGGAGGGACAAGGAAGAGACAGGATGCATGGTTTGAAGACACAGGACAGGAGAGTCAACCCTGACTCAAGCTACTCAGTCTTGGGACAGGTATTGGGAGACCAGACTGTCAGTGTGCAGCCATCGTGTTCCAACAGTAACCAAGATGTGGACTGATTGCCTCAGAACCAAGTACCTAAAAAGTCTGAGGCTTCCCAGTCAATCAGATTCAAATGGAGGCTTGTTGCAAAGTCTTTATCTTAACTGGGTTGGAAGCTCTTGTCAGGGGCTGGTGAGTCCCTGAAATGGCATACTCTCACTAGTGGTGAACTGTTGACCAACTAGATTCAGGGAATGCTAGAAAGAACAAGAGTAAGACTGGAAGTCAGGTGGTAGTGATGCACATGTGGAGGCCATGCATGCCTGGAGGCAGGGGCAGGTAGATCTGAGTTCAAGGCCAGCCTGGTCTACAAAGTAAGTTCCAGGAAAAGCAAAGGCTACACAGAAAAAAAAAAAAAAAAGCCTGTCTTGAAAAATAACAACAACAACAAAAACAAAAACAAAATAAAGCAAAAAAGACTCAGGAGATTTTCCATAAAGACAGTCACACTGTGGGCTGAATCCTATTAGCCTTTTAATTCCAGTGATGTTTACAGCTCAGGTGCAGAAATCAGAGATAAACCCTAGGTATCTCTGGAGGGCAGTGACTCCTAAGCTGCTAAACTTTACAGGGGATGAGAGAAACATGCAGCAGTGTCCTATATTCTGACAATATGTTACATTTTTAGGGGGTACCATTTTCTGCAAAGAAAATGAATGTCGATATTCCCTATATCAATGTCAAAACCTTAAAAGCAGCCAGCAAGGATTTCTCAAATAAGGCAGAATGGTCTCTGCAAAGGAAAATAGTTAAGTCAGAGAGTCTGGTAAAAATGACCTTGGCTGTGGATTGATTCCAATTACTCTTCTTAGAAAAGCTGTCCACATCATCTACAGTGGCCCAGCTGAGACACCTATGGCAGGACCCTAGCCTAAACCCTTTTACTGGGAAGGGTGTAGTGTGGTGGTAGAATACTTCTTTCTGGGGTTTTGGGTTTGAATGCCCCTGCCACAAACAGAATGGAGTAGAATAGGGAGATGACTCAGTAGGTTAGAGTAGTCACTCTGAAAACCTGAGGACCTGAGTTCAAATTTTGTTATGTAACAGTTTCTTCCAAGACTGAAACTTGTATCCTGCAGGAAACTCTCTAAAGAGAAAGCCAAACAACCTAAGATAGCCTCAACAAGTCCCTGCAACTGACCAGCACAGCCAGGCTCCAAAGAAGACTTTCAGACAAGTCTAAGACCAGACCAGCTGCCTATGCCAGAAACCAGAGACACTCTTCAACTTGTTGAGCTGCCTGCAGGCTGTGCAATGACCTCTAGGTTCCCACCTTTGTGAGCTCTAATGCACACTGGGGTAAGCTTTAGTAATGCAGCTGTCTTCGAGTCATTGCCGCTCCTATAAATAGCCCCTCACCCATACTCCCATAAGTAACCCCAATAAAAATCATTGTTCCACCATGTTGGGCTTTGGTGGTATCCATACTTTGCTCTGTCATAGGTTCCCTGTGTGCTGTGTGTAGATGTGTGTGCTGCATCTTCCCAGGAAAAGTTTTGAATACAATCAATTCTTAGCATCCACATACAAAGCTGAATAGTGCTCTGTCCCATGTCTATAATCCCAGCATTAGGATGGAGACAGGAAGCTACCAGGAGCTTACTGGAGAGCTGACGCAGTGTTTGAAAAGATTCTGGTTCAGTGAAAGACCCTTTCTCAAGTCAGAAAGCAATGGAGGGTCATACCTGATGTCTTGCTCTGGCATCTGCACATGAGCATATAACACTCACACATTCTCTCTCTCTCTCTCTCTCTCTCTCTCTCTCTCTCTCTCTCTCTCTCTCTCTCCCATCCCCCACCCCCACCCCAAACACACACATACATACACATAGAGAGACAAAGAGAAAGACAGTGTGAGAGAGAGACAGAGACATTTAAAAAGCAGCCCTTGATCATTAGAATAGGTAAGGGTCTTGGTTTGGGGGTTTTCACTGAGGAACTAACACCACAGTGAAGGCCCATCAGAAGACTAAAGATATTTGAGAATGGAAACCCTGTGATTTAAGTCAGGGTAAAAAAAAAAAATCTCTAAAGTTTCATAAGGAAAAATCCAAATGTTACACTTTTCATTACGGCACAGAATCTCTCTGGATGCTCTGACACACCCCCAAAATGCAAAGAACTCATTTTTTGTCTCTGTAAGTTGCTTACCTTGGGAGAACTTAGCGTACTGGATTTTCTAAAAGGCTATCCTCAGGGAAAACTCAACGTAGCTTTCAGAGACCACACCGTGGGATACCAATAAGGGAGGAGAGTTTGCCTTGATGAACCATCAGTACTGAGTGGAGAGGAGAGAGAGAATGAGGGAGAGAAGAAGTGTGTGTGAGCTGACAGAACAGAGCAGGGAGCGCACAGCGAGGGAACAGGCAGTGGAAAGGACAGCATGAACACAGAGGGTCCCATTATTGAAGGACTCCAGGACCATTGCCATTTCAGAGTCAGCTGCACACAAACAAGGGCACACACAGGAAGAGCATGCAGCAGACGCACGCCTGTGTAGAACAGCCTCCCCAAACGCCAGCGGTGCCACCAAGACCACGAACATATTTCCCTTATTTTTCCTCTTAGAAAACACTTGGTTATTTTCATTTCCTTGGGTCTCTGTCCAGAAGCAGATTTGACCCATTAACCCACTGTTATCTCTGTTTTCATAAATGTTTATAATAAGCCTCTTTCTGATATGTTTTTCCTCCCCAGGAGTTGGTGCTTGTGACTAACAGACAGACTCTTCTCAGCCTCAGAGCCTACTCTAAATGTCAGGGAGGGCTTGGACCTCGCACACAGCAGGCAGGGAGGTGAAGTTCAGACACCTAAAGGATTGTTTCTACCTAAGTGACAAATGTGCATTTAAGAATATAAATAGGAACGCAAGATCATTTGCCACCTTCTCTTCCTGGTCATAGTTCTTATTAGCACCTGAGCAGATAGCATGGAGGAGTATAAACTTAACAACAGTTTCACACAAACACACCCAAGTGATTTCTTCAAGCAGCCCGCTACCTAGTGAGTTGTAGATCCTACTTTAAGAACAATGGAGACAAATGCTCCCTCCAGCTGTCGCTTTAAAAACTTGACATGAATTCAATTACCTTCCACCGTGTCATCAACTACACGAGAGCCTGCTTCCTCTGCTATGGTGACCACTTCTGGCTTGCTACGGACTACCACAACTACTAGGTATGGACCACAGCTGCTCCTCTCACACTGGGGAACACTTTTCAAGCTGATTGCCTGGCTATCATAAGGCCTGTTTGGGAGGAAGCAGGCAGAGGAGAGAGAGCAGCAACACAGCCCTTGCACACAGTGAAGGGCAGGTGCTCTAAGCTTGAGTAAGCAGCCTAAGGAGTAAGTAAGGAACCACAGGTATACAGGAGAGAATGCAAAGGCCCACAAAGGGAAAGGCAGTGGCAGACACAGACTCCCAAGAGATGCCCCTGCAGGATATAGCCAAGTGGCCAACACACCATCACACGGTGTGAGTGACAGTAACTGCCAGGCCTAGGGTTCAGACAACCCTATCTACGTACACCAGTCGGGTCTTCTAAGGTCTTGAGATGGGGCCGGAGTTGTTTAGGGAAGGGAGATATGAAGTGACTAAAAAGGGAGCAGTCTAGAGGTAGAGGCCTGCCAAGGAGGGCATTAAGGAGTCCTTAATTAATTAAGGAATCCTTGGGCCCACTGGCCTAAACTGCACAGGTTAACAGCTTCTGGAGAATAATGTCTAAGAAGGCAAAGAACCTTGGAACCTGTTTTGGAAGGAGCTCCGAGGTCACGCCTTAGAGTACCCACCTAGCAGCACAAAGACCCAAATGCCACTGCCAAGCACTCGATTTGTAGCCTAAGTGGCCTAAGTGCTGAACTCTAGAGTAAAGCAGAGCAAGGATGCTGAAGAGCCAAGCCACAGGGACCCGCGCACGTTAAACTCACCTGGAGGGAGAACGCTCGTAGAGCAGGAATAGGAATCAACGCAGCCATGAAGAAAGCAGTGACATTGCTGATAGAGGTGAGGGCCACGCTGGCTCCTGTGCGCTTGAGGCACTCCCCAGTCCTGTCCTGGGGATGACAAACCACAGTGCTGAGGGCCGTCATCTGTACCAGCTGCCCCTTAGAGCACACTGCGGCAGTTTCTAATACTTGACTGTACCATGTCTGAGGAACAGGGAAAGGTCCCAGCCACCTTGATCCCAACACCAGGTCCTGCGGGTTCCTCCCTCACGGCCATGTGTTCCTCATGGTTACCATTGCCCCTCCCCTCCCCCAATCAGAACACTCAAGATAATGCTGACTTAAACGCAAATTCATAGCCAAAGAGAACTGCAGCAGCAAACATGGGCTTTGGGAAGGGATGATACAGGAGCAGTGCAGAAGCGTGAGGTATTCTTCTGCCAAGGCACCCATACTTCCACAGGCAACCTAAATGGGGCTCTTGGTGCCTCTCATAGCAATGTGTCATTTGGCATAGGATAGACCAGATGGTGGGAAAAACTAAAGGACAAATACTAAGGAAATGAGTGGGCTCTGGATGTCTCCCAAACATCATGCTTTCTCCTGCTGTTACCTCGAATGGAATCCTCTTATTCTGTCCTGTTTCACTGAACGCGTGTGCCAGGAGGAAGACGTCGTCCACACCAACACCAAGAGCAAGAAACGGCAAAACCTACAGAAACATAGGGAATAGCAGCTTTAGTCAGGTAAGATCTCACAGGGAAATGCTGAGGCGCATGCCCTGCAGGTGCCAAGGGGGCACTTACACCAATTTGGTGGATAACCTACCTATTTGATGGTCTGTCTGTAACCCCCAAAAATCTTTCAGTTATGACTCAGAGATGTTCTTACAAGTTTCTATTCTATCTGAGGTCCAGGTAGAAGAACGTGTTTTAGAATTAAAAGTGAAAAGATAGCTAACTCATACCTAAAGCTCTAGTGCTTTAGGTGACCCGAGAAAAGCTGAGAATTTAAGATTGTGCCTTCTTAAAGAGTGGGCCTAGTCACCTTTGTTTTCAAGGATTCTAATGCCTACTGGAGTTTGGGAGTCAGGGTTTGAATAAATGATACAAACTATTCTAAGTGAATGTCCCTGGAATTAAAAAAGCATTATTAATGTATGTGTATATGCACATGATGTGCATGTGGGCATAAGCTGCCACACAACCATACAAAAGTCAGAGGTCAATTTTCTAGAGTCCTTTCTCTTTCTCCACCTTTATGTGGGCTCTAAATACTGAACTCAGATCACCAGGTTTGCGTGGCAAGTGCCTTTACCCACTGACCCATTTCACTAGCTCTCTAGGCTTTTAGCCTATAGACCAGATGGGTCTACTGAGAGCCAGCCCTCCCCTTTCCCTCACAGAAAAGGTTTTACCAACTCTTTAGGTAAGATAGACACAAAGGCGCCTGCAGACCAGGAAAGGTGTTGGCCAAAGGGAAGCAATGGCCAGCCCCCGAAGTACCTGAGTTGTCGCAGCATTAAAGGAAATGCCAATCAAGGAGCAGAGGCCCAATCCTGCAGCCACTGACAGCGCAACCAACAGGACGCCAGCCAGCCCCACGGCACCCTGGGACTTGGAGCAGTCCCAGCGCAGCATGGTTAAACAGGCATAGGCAAGCTGCAAGCAGAACGATTGGGGGTGGGGGGGGGGGAACAAAAGGGAATCAGAGAGAGAAGGAAGGGGAGGACACAAAAGGAGAGCCAAACATTAGAGTGTGTAACGCTTTAGGAGTCTAATGTTTCACCCACCCATCGCCCCACATCCAAAGGCAGAACCTATTGACTCCAACGACAAAACTTTACACTATGAAGACCACATAACTGGGGGTGAGGGGTGGGGGGGAACAACTTCTAAAATCCTTCCAAGGCTGAGCCGTCTCTGTCTTGGGTATGCTTTTATGTTGGGGGCAGTTAAAAACCAGGTACCACCAAAGTAAAATTACAAACAAACCCATGGGAGCCCAGAATTACCATCAGTAGATAGCCACTGGCCACTCGGATGACACTGACATCAGAGAAGGATTTTAGGATGTCGTCCAGGGTCGTGGTGGTGAAGGAAAGCACCTTTTGAGTGGAGTTTGGGGCGACACTTTGATGAACCACCTGTGGTCACAAGACATAGCTAAGTTCCCAGAAGGAGCCAAAGCAACAAGAGCACAGACTCGGGGAACACTACCATGTGCCTCGCACAGTCTGCTGATACATCAACACAAGGTCCCATGTAACTCAAGTGGACAGAGGATGAGGGAACAGAAACTGCTTCTGACAGTGAGGGCTGCTGTGGCCCAGGGAGGCAGGCGGACTGTGGTCACCCAGAGTGTTTTACTTTGTAACTCTAAGGTACTCCCTACTGCACAGCCAGATGAATGTTCCCTTAATCCAAAACAACTCATTCTTATAAATTCCACCTCCCCCAACTTCACTTGCTGGCCACTTTCAAAGGTCACAGGCAGCTCCACAGAGGTCACTGCTTGGGAAACAAAGGCCAGCCTCCTGTCACATGACCTGACCAAGGGGCCTGCAGCTGTGAATAGATTCTGTTTTGCTAATGTTTTCCAGACACCTTTTCTTGTTCACCCAGTGTGCCCACACACCCCCCCCCTTGCACTGTTATGCCTGGGCTCTGAGGTCCACAATAGTTAATAGATATGTTTCAGGGAACCCCAGCTAAGAATGAGTGTCTACTTCAGACACTACTCCGAGACTTTCAATGGCTGGATAAAGAAAAATCAAGCTTGTATCCCATGCAGTGCTCAGAATTAAAATCTGTATTGAAAAATTAACCTGATGGAGGCTGGGTTCAGTGGCCTAATCCCAGCAATCAGGAAGCTGAGGCAGGAGGACAGCAGGTTTGAGACTGCCTGGGTCTCAATTAAGACTAAACAACAAACCACTAACCCTAATGGGAAACAATGTTTCAATAGGAAAGGAAGACTGGACTAAGTAACAAGCTGTTCTGATTTCTAGGCAGGGGCTCACCTCCACATAAGTTCTCTGCCACGCCTCCAGGATGGCAGCTGCCCTGTCCTCATTCCAGTTGATGTGAGAGACATAGTCGTAGCCCCTGAAGTGTTCATACATTTGCTTGGGAGTCATTAACTGGAACATGGTTTGCAGGGCATGAGCGCTGTGTCAAGGTGGATGGATAGAAGGCAGGTCAGCACTGCCGGCAGGCAAGCGTGAGGTCCTAAGCAAGTACCCCAACTCTCCATCAGATTTCTTCCCTCCTTTGTGCGCACATGTTTCCATTCAAACAAGACCAGGATGGTTATTGTACTTAATAGATTGATGTACCATATTAAAGGTGTAACCTTACAAACCTTTTACAGATAGACCCCAAAATTAAATTAATAAGCAATTTCCTTTCTCAGTTCCTATTCCATGAAACAGGAAGGAGAGGGGAGTAGATAGCTTGACCAGATACACTGGGTTCAGTCACACACTCTCTCTGTATAGAAATCCCAGAGACAGTGTCCCGAGGGAGAAACCTCAGACGAACACCTGACACTTGACTGACTGGAGCCCCGCTGCACAGAGGCTGACTCTTGCCTTGCCTGCATAACAGTACGTGACACTGATCAGCCAGCTCCTACTCCTCAACTCCTACTCTAATACTGGATTTTCTCATCCCATTAGTCTACGTAAGGGCAGACCTTCCAAAACCTTGAAATCAACAGCTAAACTCTGATGAAAGCTACAAATCCATCCTAGAAAAACTTTTTTGCAAACTGGTCTGGTGTGCTAATGAACTGGACATCTAGTTAAGATTTACACGAATCCAAAGGCCTGTGTACAAGAAAAGGGGAACAAGGATAATGTGGGGGGTACTGTGCTGGATTACCTGACAAGTTTCCCAGTGGCATTCTTGACGGTACCACCCACAATCAACTCCTCCTGCCAATGCATATACTTCCTGGATAAACCTTGACATCCACCATTCAAAACAAGGGCCACATCAAGAGGCTGTAATGAAAAGACAGTCACATAATTACGGGAATTAGTAGGCAGGTCACATGCCTCGTTAAGATCCAGTGCGTTCAGGGCTTGTTTGTTTCGGAGAAAACATTAATAACAAGGCTAATGAGGGTTATGCTAAATCTTACAGCAAAACTTAGCTCTGTGAACAACCTTAGTTCCATACACCAAATTAAAAAGGAGCAAAAGTCAAGGCCAAATGAAAATCATGATGATATTCATAGAGAGAACTGTGAGTGAAAACAGAAAAGGCTCCCCCCCCCCGCCCCGCCCCCCGGAAACTCACTTTGGTTGAATTTTTGTTGGGGGCTGTGGCAGGGCAATCTGGGTCGGCTGGGTTGAGGCAAGGCCGGTCCATATACCCATGGCCAACTTCTGCTTTATTCAGCATTTCCTCCCAGCTGTCCACTTGGTAGTTTATTTTTTTTAACTCTTCTAGGAATTCCAAGGGGTCAAAGTTTGTCCACCGTAAAGGAGGCTTACCTCTGTGAAAGAAATTAGAGGTGAGGCCATGAAAAACGTGGCTCAAACAGGCAGGAGGGCACACGGCTGCATTTGTGCTTATTAAAGCAAAACTTTGGGACTTAAGTGTGAAAGAGAAAATATAAAAGTTCTTTCCCTGTAAAGCCACTGGCAAAGTTAAGTCAGGAAAAGAATCCATGGCTGAAGATGGCAAGCGGAGCTTGCAGAATTAAGGGAAACAACAGACAATCTTAATCCCCTAACAACGTATGTGATATCTTAAAAAAAAAATAGCCGGTGGGGGGAGGGGGTTCTCCTAAGCAGAACAGCAAGATCCAAAACTACCCCCCCCAAAGAATGAATCACAATGTTACATTAGCACCTGCCTGCTTAAAAACCACGTTTTAAATGTGACCAATCCAAGTATTCGATCTGTTACCTTTAACAATCATTCTTACCAGCCCTCCAACAGGCTGGCAGTGGGATGGGCAAGCCCCCCATGAGTTCTATCATCACCACCACCACAGTCCTCCCCACCCCCCACTCACTTTGGAAATTGTGCTGTTGACAGACCAGAAAGGCTTTTGGCTGCCTGTTATGTGGCTCAAACCGTACTGTAGCTGCTTAACCAGGCTGAAGTCATTATTCAGAGTCTCCCAACCAGAAAACACAAAACTCCTTATTTCCCATCTAAAACTGTACACTGAAGGTCAGGGGATGGCCACTGCAAATTGCTTTTGCAGATATGTGCGGGCCAGGATGGAAACAATAACCCAAGCACTAACTCTTGCATAATTAGCTGAATAAAGTCTACAATGAGTAACCATCGTTCTTTAAATGATGTGGTATATGTAATTCCCAACTGCTGAGCTACGAAGCCTCCCTTATCACAGCCTTTATAGACATCGTATTTCCCCCTTAAACATCATTACCATGATCCAAAGTAGGTTTAATATTTTTCTCTACAGGAAGATCTTGAACCTTAGCTGAAGTATTTGCTTGTGACAAGCACTCAGTAATATATTCTCTTCTTAAACGTCTGAGTACTAGCCTGCAGAACTACAAGCATTTTATAAAGAGTTTTTAAAAAATTGTACAGACAGTGCAATGATTTGCATTTTATTTGCATATAAATAGGTTGGTAAAAGTGAATGAAATCTAATGATGCCTACAGAACTGTTTCTGAAAAGAGGAAAAAAACATTCTGCTCAAATCCCCTCCCCTCAACCATTCACTCAAAAAAATGCGCATGGAATTTCAATGTTTTTATTTCTTGTCCAAAACCGAAACAGAATAAACAATGATAAGCCACACCGGAAACTGTCACAGAGCCCTGCAGCTGGACACTGAGGGTGCACTTACAGGAGGTATGCTGTCCCGGACTGTAGCTTTGCCCCTTCCCAGAAGCAGTCCAAAGGTGTAATGATTAAGCAAGGATAAAGGTATTCTATTATCTGTCAAAGCAAAAAACAATAGGAGTGCTTTAGGCTGGCACTCTACGCTCAGGTGGCTTCCAGAAATTGTGAACATTTTCCCCTCTTTGCAAACAAGAAAAGAGAGGCATACCTGATCCATGTAACCTGTCTCTGTGATAAGTTCCCCTGATTTGTAGCACAAATGTTCCAGCTTCCATTGCCTATTGGGATGAAAAAATAAAACAAAACACTTCTTACTGCAACGAAATGAGCTTAAAACAGGAACAACAGGACTTATCAAAAGGCTGTAATTTCGATCACGCTGAAGCATCTGTCAACACCAGCAAGGCTTTTGCCAAGCAGCAAGCCGGCAAGTCCTGCTTTAATGAATAGATAACACTGGATCGTAATTAACATGTGGGGTGTTTATGTAAATGAATGCTACCCAAGTACTTGAAGTCTTGTTTCCCTAAGTGTTCTACCAATAATCTTGTTTACACTATTAATCTGCTTTTCCACACACATTACACAACCTGCAGCAATCCAGTGGAATTATCACAAATTCAAAATAAGTGGAGCTTGAGCTAGTGGGGCGTGTGCTGGGATATACTCAGGTGGGAAAGTATTACAGGTTTTTATTTTTCTTATTTTTGTACTAGCAGATGTTATTTTTGGTCATGTTTGAAACAAACTTCCCTGCTCTTGATGTTATAAACAACCACTGCCAGGAAGACAGGATTCCCTGTTCAGTAGTCATGACATTAAATATATGGACCATGAATTAGTTTGGTTTTACCATCTCTTAGAGAGCGTTCTGGAAACCTGTGGCTTTTTCAATGTGTTTCGGTAAAGAAGCTTTACTCAAAAAAATAAAAGGATATTTGGAAAGAGTAAAGACAGGAAACCGAAGGGATGAAAATAAAAATTGCTCCCCCACCCCCAACAGTTATATTTTATTGGTCTCTTCCTCCCAAGGGCACATTTTATTTGTTTTGTTTTGTTGGATCTGGTTATTTTTGAGCCAGGGTTTCTCTGTAGAGCCCTAGCTGTCCTGGAACTTACTCTGTAGACCAGGCTGGCCTTGAACTCCCAACACTTATCAACCCACCGATCAGGTAGGTGCTATGTGAGTCTCTCTCTCTCTCTCTCTCTCTCTCTCTCTCTCTCTCTCTCTCTCTCTCTCTCTCTCTCACACACACACACACACACACACACACACTACCCAACCTAAGTGGGTCTTCAGAGACATCTGATTAGCTGAATCTCTACATTTGTTTAAGAAGGATGCCACTGATTGTTCATTGGGCATGGATCCAGAAAATGGCTTTTGAAACTCAGCTAGATCTTTGACCTTGGATGAAAGCTCCACTTATTCTCGGTTTTCATTTTTTTTTTCACCTAAGATATGCAAGCGATCACTAGACAAGGGTTTGCTTCTCTGCATAACTCTAAGTTTACCCTTAGCTTACATCATAGTACAGAACCTTAAATCTTGTCCTGAAGCATGCGAGTGACAAGCGTGCTTCAGAATGGGCAGGTCAGGTTCTCCACAGGGCCTCTGACTGCAAACTTTCCCATCTAGACTAGACAGTTACTCTACACTGAACACTGCTGACAGGAGAAGACCAGTCCTTTGGGGAATATGTGCCATATTTCCCAAAGCCTTTTTCTACAGACATCTGATCTTGCTCTGCTCAACAGTGGGCCAGATGTAAGTATGGCTCCTATTTTAAAGTAACAGACAGGACAGATATATTAGAGGAAAAAAAGGTGTTAATTTTGTTTTAAAACTCTCTTATTATGACTCTACCTCACTCAGACACCCTGAAGAATACCCGGAGAGGCTCAAAGCTCACCCCTTCATTTGCTTCGAGACCTGTTGGAGAACTGAATTCTTTTCCTCATCGCCCTCTCATTCTCCTCTTCCCTGCCCTGCCCATTATTGACAGAAGCTATCCAAAATGCAACTGCTCCAAAGAAAGGTTCAGTAAGAGATAATTTACCAAGTTAACAATCTATTCCATTTAGAGGGAAAAAAAATATCTTAAGCAAA
Organism: Apodemus sylvaticus; assembly: GCF_947179515.1. Lineage (NCBI taxonomy): Eukaryota > Metazoa > Chordata > Mammalia > Rodentia > Muridae > Apodemus > Apodemus sylvaticus. The sequence goes on along the minus strand of NC_067485.1, from coordinate 1,915,349 downwards.
TGAGATATAGCCCAGGTAAGAAGCCCCACAAGAGAATCATATTGACTTGTGGACTACACCAAGATACTTATTCAAAATACATTATAGGGGCTGGAGAAAAGGCTCAGAGGTTAAGAGGACTTGTCATTCTTGAAGGTGACCTGGGTTCGGTTCTCAACCCACAAGGCAGCTCACCCTCTTTAACTCCAGTTCCAGACAGCCCACATGTGGTACACAGACACACATGCAGGCAAATATCCATACACATTTAAAAAAAAAAAGTTGAGCACATCTCCAATCTGAAAACTTGACATCTGAAAAGCACAAGATTCTGAAAGTTTTTGACACCAACGTGGTGCCACAAATAGGACATTCTATACCATGAAACTACATTCTATGCACAAAAATAAATATTAAAATATTAAGGTATACTAAGACATATGTCAATCCTGTCTTCAGTCTTGAATCTTGCCCCTGATATATCATTATCAACATGGCAATACTCCAAATTAAATTTTAAATCTGAGACACTTCTGGGTCCCAAGAACCTTAGATAAGGAATATTCAGTGTGTAGTATTTCGATATCGAAACGAATCAAGATGGTGAAGTATTCAGCAGTAGTATGGTGTATTATCTGTAAAACCTTGAGTCCTAAAGCTTAACAGAAAACTGCTGAAACTAATGTAGTAATCCAAAGACAACATTATTTATGGAATCAAGAGACCTACCTGGGCTGGAGACATGGCTCAGAGGTTAAGAGCACTGACTGCTCTTCTAAGTGTCCTGAGTTCAATTCCCAGCAACCACATGGTGGCTCACAACCATCTGTAATGGGATCCGATGCCCTCTTCTGGTGTGTCTGACAGATACAGTATACTCATATAAATAAAATAAATATTGAAACAAACAAATATAAAACCGGGACCTACCTGTCGTACCAGTACAGGTGATACAGGGCCTTACCTGTTATACATGTAGACGTGCACACGACTGGCCTGGAGTGCTGAGTCCAGGTGTTGCAGGAGAGCCTCTGTGGTCAGGACATTAGCGCCTTCTTCTTTTGGAGTCTGTATCATGAGTTGAGGATTAAACATAGCCTCTTCTCCTATCTTCTGGCGGGTATAGTTTAATTCTCGACTCACTCGTCCACCAACTGACAAACATGGATAGGTATTGATCAGAACAGAACTTACCTCAAACCTGTGTCACCTCAAACCTGTGTCTCGTCTCACTTGGAATCAACTAGCAATGAAACTTGAGTGAGCAAACAATGCTGGCTTTGCAAATGGTAAGTGTAAACTGCCACACACCCAAATCTACTGGATACAGTCTGATTGAGACCATGTGTCTAAGGGGGAAGAGTGTGAAAACTCCACACCTTTTCCCTGCAGACCAGCCCAACACCATGTTCGTCTCTGGCTTGCATAAACAACGTGGGCTGCAGCACCTTTCATGTTGGCTTCAATTTACACTCTAAAGTAGTTTAGCAAAAGTAACATAGGAAAGTTACTCCTCTGTGTAAAAAGCTACAGCAAGATGGTCATTGTGTTCACAACACAACCCGTGGGCAGATAAAGACTGTGATTCAAGTCAGAAGGGCCAGGGGATCTCCATGGCTGTGGCAGTCAGCCCCCCAGAACCTGGTTCCATCAGAATCACCTGGTCAGCATCCAGAAAACACAGGTTCTGAGTCATTTGGAATGCCAACTTGTGTTTGCAAGCTCCTAGGTGATGTTGGACCTGCTTCTGAGGCCAAGGAAGCACCCTACCTACCAAAGACCAACCTGGATCTCCTACAACTTGGCTAAAGATAGGCATGCTGGTAACCAGGTCCAGTTAACCCTGTTTTAAAACTATTTGTACTCTGGCTCTCCTTTCTGCATACTTATGTACACTAAGTTTTGGGAGCAAACTAGGCCCAGAATGCCACCCCTGTGCTGAGAGGCTTCCTGGAAAGACAGCGGACAGATGATCTGCCTTCCACGCACTTCCATGGTCTGAATAGTTCCCAAAGTCACTGATAAGCTCAGTGTCTCTGAGCAGCAGTCCTCAGGCTGTAGCTTGGAAAGAACTCAGTGACTGTCACTTTCCCACGAGGAGGAATCCTTTTTCTTCAAGTTTAGTATTCAAGGACATAAACATTTGGTTTGGGAAAGTAAGTAAGTACTGAGAACAGTGGGGTGTTTGGTTCTCTTGGCATATTTTATAAACAAGGGGGCAGGCTAAAAAAGAAACAATGCCCTCATTAGGAAAACTAGTGCAGAGTCCCGAGCTGGCAGGACCCTATGTGTAGGTCCACAGAGCCGCCAAGGCCACCATGGAGCGCTGAGGTGAGGCTAAAGTATTGTATGGCTGTGGGAGGGGGGCAGCAAAGGGCTCATAAACAGTATTCCAAGTATTCAGACAGCTTGACGAATGCTAAGGGGAAAGGCTGAGGGCTTCACCAATGTCAAGTTATGGAAAAGCAGGACTGGGGGTGTGGCTCAGTACCAGTCTGGCAATCACAAAGTCCTGAGTTCCAGCCTCAGCACCAGGGAAACTCTGGGAAACAATCTGGAACAGAGGATGCACCCCTCTCAACTACCCAGACAGCCTCTTGTTCACTGTGTGGCCAGAGCCAGAATACAGACTTCCAGCCAACTAGCCAACCAAACTTGACATCTGCTGGTATAGAAGCACCTGGAAGCTAACCAGTGAATGTTTAGTTCAAGTCACTTCTGAAGAGGTACAAGGCCACACAGGAGGGACCACCTCTGAACATCTGCTCAACTCTTTCATTTTTCCTGGTGATGTTACTACACCTCAAGCCCCTCTAGCTCCCTTGCCTTTTTGTGACTAGATCCTGTTCAGCACACAGTGCTTATGTTTGCTTTTAAAATTAACACCCAGGTGACTTCAAACCAAGTGGCATAACAACAACAACTTAAAAGATAAAGTAAAATCAGGCAATGGAGTCCCTCCTTCCCCAACACATAACTGCTTTGACAGCAAGGATCTATCCATGCAAATCAAAAGAGTTGACAAAGTTCTACCCCTGACCCCAGAGGCTGTAGCAGAGAAGTTTGTCACTATTTACAGCACCCAATATGAATGCTTACAAAAACAGTAAACTCAGTGCACGGCATATGTCACACTCCTGAGGATATCACTCTATTCTTTCGAACTAAATTCTCATCATTAGGGCTTTTAGTTTGTTTTTTTTGTTGTTGTTGTTGTTGGTTTTTTTTTTTTTTTTTGGATTTTGGTTTTTTTGAGACAGGGTTTCTCTGTATAGCCCTGACTGTCCTGAAATTCACTCTTTAGACCAGGCTGGCCTCGAACTCAGAAATCCGCTTGCCTCTGCCTCCCAGAATGCTGGGATTACAGGCGTGCGCCACCACCGCCCGGCTTCATTAGAACTTTTTAAGGATTCCCAAAATAGGAAACATGTAACCCATGGGCTCTATTACCACCCCATGGTGTATGTTAAATATCAATGCATTTTGAGCAAATTGACATCCATGCTTTCTTTAAGGGTTCATGTTTTTGTTCTCTTTGCTCTAGTGGCAAATATTCTGTATCTCTTTTAAAGATTTATTATTCTTACTCACTCACGTGTACTGGTGTGCATGTGGATATGTGTGTGTGTGTGTATACACACACATATATGAGTGTGGGTACTCAGAGGCCAGAGAGAACTGCCCTGGAGCTGGAGTTACAGGTGGTTGTGAGCTACCCTATGTGGGCACAGGGTACTGAGTTCAGCTCCTCTGTACCCTATGTGGGTGCTGGGCATTGAGTTCGGTCTGCTCTCTTAAGTGATGGGCCCTCTCTCAGTTATAAATCTTATCGATGTGACAAACAGTACCACCCATGCAAGACCACAACCACTAGTGATAAAGAGGAACAACTTTTGCAGGAACATATGCTGAGCTCTACCTGGGATCCCCAATGATACCTCTGCCTCTAAGGTAACTAGATTTTAGGCCTAACATTTCCCTTTGTATTAATTGAGCATTTTTTTCCTTTGCCAAATGACTGGCTAAGTTCAGTACAGTTAGCTGCTGTTCATTTCATTTCAACACAGTTGTTTAAACAACTCCACTTAGTAAGGCAGCATCTATCTCTAGGTACGTATGGTGTTTGGCACGTGGTGAGTGCTATGGAGTAGAAAGGCTTCGTGGACAGGACCAGGCATTATTTCCTTTGTACTGCTCCACTGTAAGAGGGCTACAGGACCAATGATGTGAACAAGCCATGATAGGGAAACCAAGTGTCTGGAAGGAACATAGGCGGTGAAGGGCAAAGAAAAAATAGGTATTTAGTGACTTTGTAGAGCTGGGGCCATTGTTCTGATGCGGAAGGCAGCAACTTGCAGAGCTCAGTCAAACTGAGTGAGATCAGGAAAACTGATTGTGGCTGTTCCTCCACCAGCTCGGGGCCAGCTGTATCTATCACACAGGTGCTGAGCACTGAAGCAGCTGACCTGTTTCCAGCACTGCCCTGGGAGGAGGGAAATTTGGGAAGGCTGCAGTGAGGATATAAGAGGAAGTACTGGTCTGATCCAGTGGTTACCCTGCCGGCCTTCTCACACAGAGAGTGTGTGTACCTCAGAGGTGGCAGCAAGTATCAAATTCCATATCCCATAGTATACTAAACTCATGGCTTATGCTTTGAGGATGTACATAAATAGCTTCCATCTCACTTAAAAGGCAGTAACGCTACATTCAGTGTTTTATTGTCAGGAAAGAGGCTGCACCTTTAATGGGACCCCATGGACCATGGCTCCATTTTCCTTCTGGTCCCCAAAGGATCCTAAGTTTTCTTTCTTTTAAATTCCCCATCTCATTCCCCACAAATTTAAAACTGACGCCAGTACTTTGAAAGAGGTGGCACAAGCACTGCTTCTGAAAAGAATTTCTCAGTCAGGCTCCGTCTGTCCTTGTCTCCTCAAACCAGCCACCATGGTTGTCCAAAGGGAAGCATGGGGTGGAGCTTTCAATCAAGCAATACCCTCTGGATGGGCACTCTTCCAGTCTACTGAAGACACGAGATGCTTCCCCATGACGTCCCCTGCTGAACAGCCACTGCCTTTCACACAGCCTAAGAAAAAGATGTCTCCAGCATTCACAATGAAAGCTTTCAGCGAAACCTTCTTGTGAGCTACAGAAAGATGGTCTGGAGGTCCAAATCAAGGTGGTGTGTTTTCCTCCATGAATACCACGTCTTTCAGGGAGACCCATCTCCTATCCACTTATCTTCATGACTGAATGACAGAGGCAAACCAGGAACATGCCACACACTCAGGGTGTGTTACACAAATCAATGAATGAACAGCCTCAGTACAGAGCCCTGGGAACAGGCAGTCATCTGTACAAGATATTAATTCCCCACAAAGCCCCAAAAAGTCAGTCAGTCAAAACAAATGACCCTTTCAGTCTGAAAGTACCCACTCAGAGTCCAATTAGGAAAGAGGGGGTCTGTGCACACGAGGGCACATTCACATTCGATTAATCCTGTGAATTATCTAGCAGTCTCAAACAGAGATTTTTTTCTTTCTCCTCTTTAGTTGCTTCAGGTCCTTCTTTCACTGATGTAACTAGTTACAGAGAGGGCCAAAAGATGCACTCTGCTAAAATGAAGAACTGCAGAGCTATTGGCGCTGATTCATGTCTAAATTGGGAGAAGAAAAAAAAGAATCAGTAGTAACGTTGGTAGTAAACCGGCTGAAAAGTCTGGGTGAGGTCTAGTGACTCTCTCCATCCACCTCTCTTATGAGGGAAGCGGCACCGCTTAAAGGCTGGGGACCTTTTATTTCTTTCTCATCTTGAGTGTATGAAAAATGCTAGAATCAGACAGATGAAAGTGTACCGGTCCCTCCTGAAAGGACAACCACACAAAACCACGCTGAAAGCAAAATACATCCACTCCCTCACTCACCCACCTACCCACACACAGCTTGGAGAGCTGAAGGCAGGTAGTGAATGTGCCGGCACCCACCAGAGCACTGGGCAGGCATCCATGCCCTGCCCCGCCTCCACGCCACAGACTAGCAGCTTGCAGTGCCATCTGTTACCAGCCTCACCAGGGCTGCTTCCTCTGAATGGCTCTCCCTGAGACCAACCCACTCGCCCTGTCAGATGCAATCAAGGTCAGCCCAGCACTCTGCCACCAGGCCTGCTGCCTGCAAAGCAGCTCCCAAGACAACCCTATAGCTGTAGGTGGCCCCTTCTTCATGGGTGTATGTGTTCTCACCCAAAGCAAACTACAGTGTATTCCTGACTTCCTAAACAGCCCAGCAAGATACATCCTGTTTTCGTTACCATGTGCTTACCACCCTCTGAAGTGCCCCAAGACAGGAAGAACATCACCTCACCTGAATGCACTACAAATCAAGTCCGATCATTCTGTAGAAAAGCAAGCACTAAGGAAGGAGGTCCAATTCTTCCAGGCAGTAGAGCCTGAATCTAACATTGGTAATTATGTTAAGGTCTGAGGTCTTAATTTTAAAAAATAAAAAGGGCTGCCTGGCATGGTGCTGCATACCTTTAAATACTGACACTTGGGAGGCAGAAGCGGGACAAATCTCTGTGAGTATAAGGCTAGCCTGGTCTACAAAGCAAGTTCCAGGTCAGCCAGGGCACACAGTATGACACTTGTCTCAAAAAATCTAAGTAAGAAAAGGGACTGAAGTGTCATCCAGCAATATGACTGCCTAGCAATGTGACTGCCTAGCATACACAACGATAAGCCTGGTGGCTCCTGTGAGTAGGAGGTTCAAAGTCACCCACTGCTGCTCTTTCTCAATGAAATAAAAACAGAAGAAAGCAACAAAACCCAAGTATTTGCCAGCTGCCCATGGCTGTGGCATGACACCAACCCCAAGTCCCATCTTAGTGATTCTGATGTGTGTCTGTCGGTCCTCTGAAAGCCCGTATCTAGCCACTTTCCCATGAGCAAGCATGCAAGAGAGACAGTGCAGGCAAACTCCCTGGCCTCTGGGAATCCCAGCACTGGCCTTCCCTGTGCATCCGTGCAGGGACACATGCAGCACTGGGGGCCACTTTCATGATTTTGTTGCTGCCAGGATTAGCTGGATTAGGGGCCAGTACATAAGGACCCCCTGGTGTCAGGAGGAAGTTTCATCACCGGGTCAGCATGGTGTGTGAACTATATTCTGTCAACACTACCAGTGCCTTCAGCCACCAACCAAAAAAGTGGGGGAGGGAAGAACAGAGGAAAATATTCTTTGAGTGGGGAATGTATAAACACCCCAACTGCATTCCCCAACAGATTTCAACGTGTGAGCGGTTCAAGGCTGTCCTTTCAAACAAGGACCCTATTTGTTTTTTCTATTTTATCTGTGAAGAATTTATGGGTCTGACAGTGATTACAGATAGAAAAGGAAACGCTATACTGCCCACAGGAGGGTAAACTAAACACACACACACACACACACACACACACACACACACACAGAGAGAGAGAGAGAGAGAGAGAGAGAGAGAGAGAGAGAGAGAGAGAGAGAGAAACCTTTCCCTCTAACCAGACTAAACAGTTTGGGCAGAGGGAAATGAAAACTTGTCCTTTGGTCAAAGCTCAAAAGTCCAAGTCCCTTTTCCTAAAGAGGAAAACAGTACCCCAACCAGTAGGGAATTCTCCCCCACACTTAACGTGAAGGAAAACAATGTGGGTAAGAAGATAGAGCAGGGAATGAGGGAACAACCACAAAACCACAACTTTCAACTCCTTTTATAGCTGAGCTCAGCACCTAAAATTCTTCCAGAAAACCCTCAGGTCCATCTCCCCACCTATCCCAGTCCTTAGCCCACTCATGAAGACCTGCTTGAGGTAAGTATCATTTGTGGAGAAAGTCATGGGATTTCTGCTAGTATGTACAAGCATGTGCGTGCGTGTGCAACGTTACAGGACAGTCCTTCTCGCACAGAACCGAGCTGTTCCATCAAAGCACTATCTGTTATATTTCTGTCTTTCTCTTCTGTTTGGCGTATTCACCAAGGACAGAAAAGGAGGTAAGCTTTGGCGGCCCTGACCTGCAGCTGGGACACAATACTTTCGCACAGCCCTGCCGACCCCTGACATAAATTTTACTCCGCAGCTGGCACTTACACACTCAACATTACCATATGTATGGCTGCGCCTTGCTAATTATGCTAATCACCTGTCTAACTCGCTGCTGCGAAAAATGGTTGTATTTAGCAGTCCAGTGCTTACCAATGCAGCTTACTGTGTGGCTGAAATGTACATTCAGACGGCCCTGAATGGCAAGATTTTTCCACGTTGCTGGCTACATTCAGGGCTCAGAAAAATTTATTCAAGTCAACTGGTTTCGGCCCGCAACAAAAAAGTTACGAGAAAAAAGTGAGTGTGTTCTTGCCCTAACATTCTGGATCTGCTTGCAAGCAAAATGATAAATCAATTGGTATGGGGAACAAAAAGGGAGAGAGCTTTCTTTGGGGAGCCCATGTGAAACTGTAGCCTATTTAAAAAAAAAAGAAGAAGAAGAAGAAAGAAGGGAAAAAAGGGGTCATCCTATCCCCCAAATCTCTAGAGAGTGCAACCAACAGATATTTACTCCTAATCCAGAGCCTCTTGAATTGCAAGTGTGGGTTTCAATTGAACAAGGTATCAGACATACTTTTCCCTGGACCATATACAGATTAAAAATGAGTGAAGCATACTTGACATCTTTTTAACGTAATACTGTTTCAGGAACACACTGAGAAGAAGCAGGTGAGAAGAAAATAACCTCATAGGCAGCAACAAAAAAGTATTTCGGTATTTTCTTCTTCCTTAGAATATTTAAAAGGAGGCATGCATGATGTTTAACTATTCTGTGAAGGTTTCTTGTTTCCCACTAAAGGAGAAAAGAAACTGGAGTGTGGGAGAGAGAGGTGGGGGTGGGGAAGACTGGCAGACTGGGAGTGGGGGGTGGTAAGGGAGGGAAAGGCAGGGAGTCAAGAAGCCTCTATTTTCTGTAATCTCAAATTTCCTGTTTTTACTATTACCATTTCTTAAAGGAGCGCTTCCAGAGCATGCTATGGATGGATTTCTTAAATCAGGAAAATATTAGAGCAGTTATTTTAACAATCGCCAAAATCCGATTTTCTCCTAACTCACAAAACATGTTCCTGCCCCCACCCCCCTTAACTGTGAGCCTGGTTCTTCTGAAGACAGCTGAGTACAAGTTCTGTGGTCTCTCTAGATCTTCCAATCTTAACTGTCTGCAGCACTGTAAAAGCACACCTTTAGTGGACAGTAGCTGTGGAGGTGCCCAGTTACCTCCCCTCTTGGCATTTTGCAGTATCTTGACTTCCCTCTAGAAAGCAGACTGATAAGCCATGCATCCTGCAAGGTATCCTGAGCCACCTCCCATTGCTATATCACAGCAGCCTTGTGATAAATCTTGAACTTAAACCAAGATGAACCAACCCAGCAGGCTTTCTCTGACACTGCAGGAGGTCCAGAGGAGAGCTGGCCTCTTAGTCTAGCTTCCCCTCACCTTTCAATTTAAGAGCAGATGGCAAAAATGATGTCCACAACTTAACTTCTTGGAGGACACAGCTTTCTTCTTACTCATTCCCAACCCCATACTCAACCCCCCTTTTTCTTTTGGAGGGGAAAATACTGGCAGGACTAGAACTCATAGTTTTGGGAATGCTAGCAAGTACTGTAATACTGAGTCACATCTCCAGCCTCCTGTACAAGAGGCAAGTTGCTTCTCTATGGCATCTAAACACAGGTGGCTGTTAATTTGTCTTTCAAGGTGTTAATTTATCTGGGTTTTAGACTTCCAAATCTTGATTGTGCAGCCCCTAACTCAAGCAGAATCACTGTGCTCAGTGCTCAGACAGCCCAAGGGCCTGCTCTGCTCCTCTGGGTCTCCTGCTTTTCTTAAGTAGGAGATGGACCACCCTGCCTCATGGCACAGAGCAATGTTTACATTGCAATCCTTGACTATGTAATACATCTGGCATTTTTGGGCAGGATCCCTGAGCTAGTAGCCAGAAGCCCTTAAGCACACTGACTGAAAGCCCATTTCCAGTTTCTTTTGCTTTCTTCTATCCATGTCTCATCAAGAGCTGGAAACCATCTCAGCTGCTAAACAGAGTAGATTTACAGCTGCTTCTTTTCATTTATCCCAACAAGAGGAATATAAAGCACGTACTGTGACGTGCATGGGGATCCGCTTCTTCACTGGCCTCACTTCTACATGGGGGCCCACAGGTATGTGGTCCCCCATGTGGGGACCCACCTCCACATTGGGACTATTCAAGCCAATTCACACCTGGACTTCAGGATTACAAGTAAGATCCTGCCTTCTCATATTAAATCCCTCCAACAAAGTCGTCTTTCATTAGCAGGTACCTGACTGTCAACCAAGAAATGGTTTCCCTAACACAAGGCAACTGTTTTGCCAACTATGCTCTAAACTCCAATTAAATCCCAACACCTCCCCTCCCGGGGAAAGGGATGGTATGCAACTTTCTGGACAATAGGCTCCTGCACACCTGCCAAAATTCAGGCAGTCTCTCAATGGCAACATTTTACTGTCTAGGAAGGCTAATTTTTTTCTGCTACATCTACTTAGATGCTGATAGTAGAAGAAAAATTAATACTATGTAACACAAAGGAAATATCGGTCTAATATAAAAGGATCCACAATCTGATTCAAAAGAGAGAAACACTGTAAGGTGCCCAAATCCAGAGACTGGAAGAAGAACAAGAACCAGGGTAATCCTAATTGTATCTGTGCTTCATAAAATGTTCCCACTGAGAATATTCCAAGAGCTTCCTCCTTCTGTCCATGCTGAACTGCCTTTCCCAGAAGGACCTTTGACCTCTGGGATGTCAACAGAGACCTCATGAGGATGAAACATCTAAGGCTATGGGGTCAGCCAAAGTTGGACAGGAAAATCAGTCCTCTCCTATCTCTATCCAAGCTCCTGTTCCCACTGGCTCTGGTGGGTGTTCCACTTAGAGAAAGGTTGAAGTGAGGAGCCTGGGTGGGATGTTACCATGTGTCTCACTTAGGATGTGTCCCTAACATCCTATGCCACAAGAAGGACAGGGGTTAAAACTTACTTCATATACTCTAGCCATTTTATATGTACAGGAAGACATACATGTCCATAGGTCCTGAAGTTACCTTATAAAAAGTTACTTGGAAGGTTGCAAAAATGTGAAGAATCCTCAAACAGGAAAAGCAATGCTTCTGCTCATCAGAACCCAATAGACTGTTCCATGGAGCCCACCATAACCAGAGTGCATGATGGCTCTGCAGCTAATGTCTCTCACCCCACTGCACAAAAGAACACATCTACTAATTCCTTCCTAACTGACTAGACAGAGACCTTTTCATATTTGACCCACTTCGGAAGAAATGAACAGTTTAAGAGTGAATGGGTAAAAGCAAGGGGGTTAACGGTAGGTGACAAAAGATAGGAAGAAAGAGAAAGCAATCTGTCAGGAGCCTGTAGTAGTCACTGGAAGTAATAGTACAATATGAGAATACTAGGGATATAGTGATTTTTACAGATAATCTCCTCACACACACACCCCAATTGTCAAAACAGTATTGCCAAGAGGTAAAAGACTTTCATGCAAAATGGCTTCTACAAATTCTGGCTTCCTTCAAAATAACTGTAAAATGTTATCGTATTTAAAAGCCCTGGCACATCACCTTCTGAGCTCAGTATTCAGGCTCATTCTCAGGCACTCACTGTGTGGGAGGCAGCCACAAGAAGCCCCTGTCTGCATGCACAAGCCTCTCTTCAGAATTTGGAACCCCCTCTTTACCCTCCAGCTAGAAGTTAAGCAAGAGTGAGTAAGTACCACCTCATCCCTAGAGGATGGGGACCCAGGGGGTTACAGGAAGGTCAGCATTGAAGGAGAAATCCAAATGAAATATAAACATGGTATTGTGGAAAGCAGACCACTCTCCCTAGCTCTCCAGCCAGCATTAATGTTAGCATCAGCTGTGGTGCATAACCTAAACACACGGACCAGGCAGCTCATACATCTGGAAGCTGTCATCTCCTGGAAGCTCCAAGCGGAGCTGGAAGTATCTGAAACAGTCCATGGTCCAAATTGGCTTATGACAGATCAAGAATGGTGGGCAGCCTGGGGATAGGCTCAGAGCCCACCAACTGCCCTGTGTGTGGGATACCTGAGCCATCTGCTTTTTTTTTTTTTCAGTTGGTGGGTTTTACTCATCTCTAAGTGCAAAAGGAATATCAACAGTTTGCTGGTTCCTCTCCTGTGTGCGCATTTGCTCTTGTTCATCAAACTGCAGAGACACACAGAGTAGTACCTTTGAAGACCCAATTAGACCTGCAAAGGCCAGGTCTTCTACCCAGTCATTCATCATTCAACTCAGCTGTTGTCAAATGGAACATGTAGCAATGAGTGGGGATGCTATCCTTTCTGCTGGCACCTTGTTAGTAGAGTCCAAGGGCTCTCTCTGCTGGGCACCCTCTAGGGTGCACAGCCCCTGACAGTGGAGGATTATCCAGATCCAACTGGCAAGAGTGCCAAGGCTGAGCAAATGAAGGATGGTGAATCTAACTGTGCGAAGTACACAGAAAGCACACAGTACAGACCTAAGGGCATGACTACCCATCAAGTCAGTATTTTTTTTTTAAGTAGAATCTTCCATTTCTCTTTAATAAATTCTCATCCTCCTCCCAGATACTGCCTTAAAGCCCTTAACAACCAAACACCAAGGCAATATGGAGTCATTTCAAGGTTGTTGCCCTTTTCAGAGAAGGAGGCCAGGGGCCGCCTAAGCTTTTATCTCTGGGGGAGATAAATGAAGATCCTGTCACAGGAGTACCTAGACAACAAACTTGTGACAGAGAGCTGGGGGTGGGGTGGGAGGAGGGGAACACGAAAAGAAAAACTGATTGAGTATAGGAGGACATATCTGCCAAAAGAAAGAAACACCACTGGAAAAAATGGGCAAGGTTTAAAATAAACAAACAAGCAAACAAACAAACCAGTTCCCTGAGAAGCAAATGCAAGTACTTCTGCTATCAGGAGGGGTACCAGAACCACAACACCTTGCAAGAGCCTGCATGCCCCAGCCACTCACCATGGCACACACACCCCTTTATAGACCTTCCAAGCTACCAGATGCCCACCCCCCACTTCATTCACCCCATCACTGGAAGGTGAACAGCAAGTTATTTTTTGAGCCTTTGCCCATCCTGTTTTTTCTGCCTAGAATGTCCCTCACCTCCACCTTCCCAAGCCTAGGGCCATCCTGGAAGCCTTCACTGATTTCCCCAACACCCTGGCAACTAACTACCTTGTCCACAGACTGTCATCAGCATTTTTCAGGACTTTTGGGCAGTGCCTGGTGCAGAGTAGGCGCAGAGAACCCACACTGACCAAATACTTCTACTTGGAAATAACCATTCATGCTTTTATGTTTCTGGTGCCACCATGTGCCCACCAACACCAGGGTCTTTATCAAACCTTTTTTGTCCCTTCACAAGTAAGCTTCTGTTGACATCTGTGCCTTGCAAAAGAATACATCCTAAGACTCAGGGAGTTGTTAACTCACAGATAATGGTCAGTTTCTTGAAAGGCAATCATTATAACAACATCTTAACATAACAGAAAAAAGTTATCACTTATGCATGCATGGGAGGTGTGTGTTTGTGATGGGGGGGGGGGGAAGGAAAATAAATTCTTCCTGTGGTGAATGGGTTCTGTGGTGAATGGATTCATAAGCTACATTTCTTCAGGATGTTAAACTGTGAAAAGGCAGCAAGGCCAGGATATGGATACCAAGGTGGTTAATTTTGTGGCTATATTAAAAATATTTTGGCAGATAAAATACACCCAGTAAGGTTGTGTGCAGACACACATACACCAGCACAGAGGTAACTCATCACAGGTCATTTTCTTTAATGACAGGAGAAATATCAAACTTTCCGAACTGTCCCTTGGAAATGTCCCAGCTTCCCTTTTCTCTTAAACTCTCTTTCCTTTCTTCTCTGGCTTAACTAGGGACATGTAAGACTCTCCTTGCCTGGTTTGTGTGTACAGCAAGCTCCCTGTTCCTGTAATCACACCCAGAATCTGAAGAGAGCATCCTATAACAGATGACAGTGATAAAAGAATGTATCCAAGAGACTAAAGCAAAGAGAAATCAGGAACCTAAGCTTGGGCCTGCTGCTCATTTTAGTTCACTGACCACCACAACCATCAGACATTTATTCCCGAAAGCAGACTCACAGCGTTCTGACTGCTGACATGAACACTAAATTTGATACCACATCAGATGCTCTCCTCGACAAGCTTACTGACATTTATGAAACTTGCTTCTTGCAAAGATGAGAATGAATGAATGAATGAATGAGGCCAAGATATTGTTGGACTAAATGACCTAAATCAATGGAAAACAAAATGGACGTGGAGTGTTGGGCAGTGGTGGCTCACGCCTTTAATCCCAGCACTTGGGAGGCAGAGACAGGATTTCTGAGTCCGAGGCCAGCCTGGTCTACAGAGTGAGTTCCAGGACAGCCAGGGCTACACAGAGAAACTCTGTCTCGAAAAATAAAAAATAAACAAAAACAAAAACAAAAAAAAGATAAAATAAAAAATTTAAAAAAATGGACATGAAGTGACATGCAGACCACACTCCTAGTTATCATCTGATTCTCATTTGAAGAAAGAGACACCTGTTATATGAAATATTATATATGTATACGATCATGTCAAGAAAATTAAGTAATGGGTATTTTATTGACTTGTAAGGCAAAGTGCTAGGCCTGAGAACCAATAAGCCATACTAAAATGGCAATCCAGAAAGGAGCAAACCCTCTGAGCTTAGCCAGAGTTGAGATGTAGCTCAGAGGAGGAGGGTTTGCCTAGCATGATGGTGCCCTAGGTTCCATAGCTATACTAGTAGGGGGGAAAAATCAAGATGCCAAAAGCAGGCCAGGGGCATCTGAACATCCTTTACTTAGCCAGGTGGAGTCTCTCCCTAAGTCTCTTGTCATTCTTGTTTTGTTTTGGTTTTTGGGGGGTTTTTTTTGTATTTGTTTTTTTTCGAGATAGGGTTTCTCTGTATAGCCCTGGCTGTCCTGGAACTCACTCTGTAGACCAGGCTGGCCTCGAACTCGGAAATCCACCTGCCTCTGCCTCCCAGAGTGCTGGGATTATAGGCGTGCTGTTAAAAATCTATGGAAGCAGCTTCTCCAACTACTAAAAACAAAAATGATGGCCTTCATTCTCATCCCCCTGGAAAAAGCCAACTGTGGAGCCACTAGCTCAATTTCTACTCTACAGCCTTGCTGGTCAGTTTCTGTGCCTAGGACCTTAGGTTCTGGTGGTTAATGTCCCTTTCCAGGCCCTTGCAGGGGGTGGCCTGTTCCTGCTGCAACACTCTCTTGCTTCCTGTCTCTCTAGTAACCCTGCCTGCTTCAAGACATCTACTAAGGCCTCTTTTCCTCCTAATTTAACTTTCATGAACCAGTTCAAGTGTGAACCTGACTCAGTGAAAATGCATTGAGTTCCTATAGTCTGAAGCACAGGGCACTGTGCAATGTCTCCATCACAGTGCCTACCACAGGGTCAGGAACACTATAGATACTAAGGAAATTTGTTGCTAGGGACATAGTCAGTGCTCAATAAAACTATTCTCTGAACTACCAACGACAAGGAAGCAAAGTGGAGTAAATTACCTAATGGAATCAATCCAAAAGTCACTTGTATTCATTAACCAAGCTACTTAAGGCTGGAATGTGCTCTGGTTTTAACAATTAGGATTATTATTTTGTCACTTTCCAACTAAATACTCCACCACTAGTTTTGCAAAACACTGAAAGCAAAGGTAACATAATATTCTGGAAGGTTAGTTTCCAAAAGCATCCTGAAACTGGTTACCTAGGGAATTAACTCTGGTTTCCAAATTCTGTCCTGGGTGGCTTGCAGTAGGCATGCACCAGATATTTGGGGTTGAAACATCTGCCCAACTACTCTGATACCCAAAGCAGTGTTAACCAAAAGCTAAAATGTTTTCAAACAAGGGTTTGGAACTTTTCAAAGAGATAACTGAGAAACTAACAAAGAACGAAGGAAAAAGAAAACCTAAAATCACAAAGAGCGTAAAAGCTCCCACTGTGGTGAGATCTGGGTGGGGGAAAATGGAAAAACTATTTTTAACTTACAAGTCCTTTTATAAAGCACCCCCTTCCAAATCGAGGCACTTGGATAAAACACTCACACACACACACACACCAGAGGGAAGCTCCCGTGGCCCCTCCCATCACACTTGCTTTCTTTTAAAATACACACACTTCTTGCAAGTCTAACAAATGCAACCACCCCCAAGAATAATTCCATTTAAAAAGCCCCCCACCCGCGAGAAAACATTAATCTACTCTACAACATGCGTTACAGTTTGTGCTTTACTATTTTTTTCAACTACACCCCCCCCCCCTTTGGTACCTTGAGACAAATGTTTTTTTCCCCCAGAGTTGAAAGCAGTCCAAAAACAGGACCACACACGCGGCCGCCTCCGCAGGCCCGCGAGGCGCCCGCCCCCCTGCTCGCCCCGGGGGCGCGCACACTCCCTGCAGCCAGAGGGGTGGCCTTGCCCTCCACCCCCCCCTCCTTTCTCTGCAGACACAGTGGGTGGGTGGGGGGTGGGGGGAAAGAAGCCGAGCCTAGGCGCCCGGATCAGAGAGGCCTTTCCCGGGCCCCGCTGCCGGGCCAAAGCCAGGCAGGCAGCTGTGGCGGGCCTAGGGGACCACCCCCACGGCCCAGCGGAGTGGTCCGTCCCGCGCAGGGCCCCTGCGCCCCCGCCACTCTCTCCCACCACACCTAGCAAAGCAAAGCGCCCCGAGTAGATTACAGCGCGGCCTTTGTCGGGCGGGCCTGGCTGCTGGCCAGCCATGCAAACAATAAACAGTCGCCCCTGGTGCGGGCAAGGGCTTCGTTGGCTACAAGGAGGCTCTAGGTGCTTGCTGGCAAATATCTTCATCAAACGCAGTAAAGGGAAGGAAGACGAAGGACGCGCTAGCGGCGCCGGGTCGCTTACCTTCCACCCACAGCTCTTCCACGTTGGTCTCAAGATTAGCTGCCTTTAATCCCACAGCGAAGGCCCCAAATATAAGGAGACCAACAACCAAAAACTTGCCGCAGTTCTTTTGAATGTAACAACCCAGTTTAAATAAGAGTCTCTGAAACTTCGCTCTCAGCCACAGCGGTGCTTTCCGGCCAGTAGCCTTCCCCTGGGGACGAAGCAGAAGGGAGGAGTGAACTCCGGGCAATCGTTGTCCTCCGCACACCCGCCCGGGGATCCCCTCCGGACAGCAGTGTGGGGCGTGGGCGCCTGCGGCGCAGTGACTCTCCCTCAGACTGGAACCAGGACCTTCCAGAGGGAACCCTGGGGGCGTGGGGACCTTGGTTGTAAATCAGTGAGACTGCAGGGTAGGAAATGCACTCTAGGGACCAGGGGGCGCCCCAACGCGTGGCCTGAGCACCGGTCTTGAATGAAACTTGGGGTGTTGGGGAAAAGGCTAACAGAGAAGCCGCCAACAGCAGCCATGGTTTAGTACCAGGGTCCTGGAGCGAAGGCCTGAGTGATCCTAGGGGAGAAGTCCAACACTAAAGAACCTCCAGGAAACATTCCCCCTTCCCCCTAAGTCCTGCTCCAGCCTGTGGCCTCCTCTAGTGCCCTGGAGGCCGAGTGAAGGGCGCAAGCGCACTTAGGGATAGTATACAGCGACCGTGGCCCATCTGGCCCCGGACTGGTGGCTATAAGCGAGGTCCACGTGGTGAGAGCCCCGCAGCCAAAGCTCGGTCCACACACTTTTCCACAGCCTAGGGAGACACCGCGGGAGCACAGTTAGGAAGTGCGGCAGCCATCTACAACTTACACTATTTGTGCTCGGAAGAGGGCGGCCACAAGGATTTTTCCCTCCTCTCCCACTCCCTCCTGGTGGACTCTTTTAAAAGAGCCGAGTACACAGGGAAGAGGCCCAGGCCGGCGCCGGCGGGGGTCCTGGCTGAGCGCAGGCTGCTCTCGGGGCGGCGGGGCCCGGGTGCTAGCCAGGGCCCCTGCGGGCCCCAGGCTAGGTGCTCGCCTTCCCCGGATTCCACACATTTCAGCCAGCCTCGTAAACACAATGAACCCGGCCGTTCCGCACACCCGAACCGAAGATTTAAGGTGGCAACTTGTTTACAACTGCCCCTTTCCCCGGCAGGCTGGGAGAAGAGGCGGCCCAAGGCTAGGAAGAGAGGGGACGTCCTCTCCCGAGAATAATTTTTAAGGGAGCAGAGATTTCAAGCTCAACCAAAGCAGAACCGGCTGCCAAAAAAGGAAACCACCTTTACTTTGGCTCCCTCCCCTCTGTCTCTCTCCGCCTCTCTCTACTCCGCCTCCCCCTCAAAGAGGTTAAGAAATGTGGCAACGCTGAACTTTAGGCTGCATCCGTGGGCAGGGGCGCGGGAGAAGGGCTCTGGGGCCGCCCTGGAGGTGGTCCACTCAGGATGGTTTCCAAAGCTCCGGAAAAGGCACACCAGGGAGGGTGTGTGTGCGCGCGCGCGCGCGCACACACACACACACACACACACACACACACACACACGCACGCACGCACCCCTCCACCCCCTGCGGACCTCAGACAGCCCTTTCCTCCTAAGTCCGGAGGGAGGGTTTGAAATTTTCAACCTTCACTTGTCTGCTGCTTTCTCAGGAGGGTGTGTGTGTGTCTGTGTGGCAGGGATCCC
Source organism: Apodemus sylvaticus (assembly GCF_947179515.1). NCBI lineage: Eukaryota > Metazoa > Chordata > Mammalia > Rodentia > Muridae > Apodemus > Apodemus sylvaticus. The sequence goes on along the minus strand of NC_067485.1, from coordinate 1,896,622 downwards.
AAGGAGGAAGAAGAGGGAAAAGTGAAGAGGGAGGAGGGGACAGAAGTGCACCTTGGAAATCTGCTCCAGAGCGAAGGCGGCGTCGCAGTAGCTGGGCCGGTGCAGATAGTCCCGGTCTGGCACGGCGCGGTGCGGTCCACCGGTCCTTCTGCGCCTCCAGCCGCCGGCCTGCCTGCCCAGGGCCCCGGCGGCGTTACCAGCCGAGGCCATGTTCCCGCCGCCGCCGCCGCGGGCTCCGGGCGCGCCTGGGCGCTCGGCTCGCGAGGACGCTGGTGGCCGCCGGGGACTCCGACTCCGGGTGACAGACCCGCTGCTGCCGCTCACACGGCGGGCGCTGCGGGTGTTGCGGCCGTGGCCGCTGCCGGGGACTCAGACCCTGTGCCTTCCATTGCCACATTGCGCGTGAGTCCCGAGGTCTTTGCGGCCGCCGCTGCCCACATCCAGCTCGCGGGAAGGCGAGAGCCGGCGCTTCCAGGGCGCGCCTCGAGGTCCCCAAGTCCCCCCCAGACGTCCCCGCCCCGCGCCGCGACCACTTCACGGCAGAAGGCGCGCGCAGACCCCTGCCGCTCGCGCCGGCTCCCTCGGCGCCCGCTGCGGGCGACGCGACGGTGCCCGGCGGGTCTCAGCGATGCCGGGCCGGGGCTGCCGCTGCTGCTGCTGCTGGTGCTGCTGCGGCTGCGGCTGCGGCTGGAGTTGGCGGTGGCGGCTTCTGAAGCGGTTGCTCGTTCTCGGGCTGCTGGGTTCGTGGTGGCTGCTCGGTCCCGGACTCAGCTTTCTTGTTCTCCTCACCGACCCGCTGGACCATTCTGCCCCCGCGCCGCGCGCCTCTCTCGCTACCGGGACCTGGAGACTCCGCTCTGTGTGTGTGCAGCGGGCAGCGGCCGCAGCAGCTCCTTGACTCAATAGATGAGATGGAAGAAGAAAAAAAAGAACTCTCTCCATTTGGAGAAAGAGGAGGAGGAGGGGAGGGGGTGGAGGGGGAGAGAGCGAGCGAAAGAGAAAAAGGCTGGAACTCCCGCCCCCGGGGCTGTCAGATGGCTTGGGTTTCTGCGACGCGATTGGCTCTTGGAGGGCAGAAATTACTCAGCAAACATGACTATTATTAGCTGCTTAGCAACAGCTCACCAAAGTAGAGAGACCACCCAGGTAGGCAACCCCCGTGTGTGCATCCCAGGCTGGGGGGGGGGGGCGCTCGCTCTGCGCCAACCTTCTCGCATGCAATACTTCCATTAAGGAATGCTCCCCCCTCCTTTCTTTCTTATTTCTTTTCTTTTCAACAGTGTCTTCTTTTTTGAGACGCCTTTTGCAAGCAAGCGCGCACACACAAACACACACATACACACGGACACACACACACAGGAGCATTTGCCTCGCAACAGACACGGGGGATATGTAATTTTTTTTTAAGCGCTTAAACAATTTCTGAGATTCCTCAAAGAAAACCCTTTTAGAGGCACTTTGGCCTCAAGCTGCAGCAAATACTGGGAGGTCCGGCTTGAATTCCCAGGCCTGCACCAATAATGACAGGGTGGTGGATAGTGCGCCAGTGTGTGCCAATTTTTTTCCTCCTCTTTTCTTTTATAACCAAAGGCAAGACTTAGATTCTCGCAGGGAACAACGCCTCGTTTTAAGATAAACAAAATGTAAGTTAAAGAAGCGAGCAAGGATGTTGGGAAAAGCCACCCCTTTTTAAAACCCTTCTCACTCCCCTAGCACTCCCCCCACACACAGCACAGTCCAATTTGAAAACGTCTATAAGGAGAAGCCAGACAAGTCTGCTTTTTTATTTGAATATTTAATATATAAAAAGACGCGAATCTTTTCAGCATGCCAGAGAATTGGAAATGAGAGATTTCCTGATTAAATGGAGTTTGTCTGGACCCCCATTAATTAATCACATTCTTAAAGTCAGTTTTAAGTTTTTATTTTAATAAAGCTCGATACGCATCCTGTAACATTTAATAGCGTGACATAGAAGAGAATAAAGGCTTTGATGTGGAATTTATTTTTAACAAATTGTTCATAGATCACTAAGATTTGTCCTGATGTGTCCAGTGTCACCAAGACATTCAGGGGATTCACAACAACAAGAAAAATGCGACGTCGGGGGAGGGGCCAGCAACAAATTAAACTATCTATACAACTACGCTCTTAAAGAAAAAAAATAATAATACTTAAGAAAACACATTCCATTCTCCAATAAGTTTGAAGTTCCTCCTCCCTGCAGTAGACACCAGACCCAGAAACAGGGATTCTGCTATGTCCTTTTATTTTTCTTTTCTGACTTGAACTGCAGAGGGAACGGGAGTAGTGAGGAGCCAAATGAACCCGTGAAATGGGGCAGTGTGGCTTTAAGATGCACACGGTGTGTGTTCATTGAAAAAAAAAAAAAAAGGAAGAAGAAAGAAAAGGAAAGAAAGAAACCCAGATGGAGGGAAAGGGGGAGAAGCGGGGGGAAAAGGCGGAGCCTGCTCCACCACGTGATCCGGACCAAGAGGCCCAAGCGCGCGCCCGCGTTAGTGCACGTCCGTGCCCGCGCGTCCCAGTCTTCCGCCTGCTCGTGATGCGGGCGCACAGGTAACAGGGTCCGCGCGCGAGGCCTCCACGCCCCAGCCCTCATCACAGTACGCACAATCTTCCCGGGGGGCAGTATGCGCGCCCTACCGCCGCGGACAGACGTGCCGGACACGCCGTAGTACATTCCTGAAGGCGGCCCGGCCCCCTCGCGTTGCCCAATGAACGCGCGGCCTCTCCGCTGCCGACCAATGGCTGCGTTCCGGCCTTCCATTCAGCGGCGCCGGCTGCGGTTAGACAGGGGCCGCGCAGGGGCGCACGGCCACCGGCGGAGCACACGGCTCCTGGGGCCGAGGGTGGGGAATGAGGTCTCCCCCACCCCCATCGCGTTGCAGTCCATCGCTGCCCATTCCGCCTCCCCTTTAGCCTTGTCTCCTTCCGGACTTCCCTAGGACGCCTTGCTGTCCTGAATCCCAAACCCGCAGAATTCGTGCGGTTCCTGAAGTGGGGTAATCAATCTGAGGGAACAGAGACCAAGTATATGCATTTGGAGGTGCTCACAGGATAGGGAAGAGGACCTGGGTGCCGGGCCAGCGCGGAAATTTAAAACTCCTAACACCAAGGAACACATGATTTTTCCAATGACTGACTTTCACAAGAACTGAAAAATCCTAAAAAGGCATGCAGGGCGAGAGGAAAGACACTACCTTAACAGCGAGTAACGTGCTGGAAGCAGCGCTGTTAAGACTCTGATAAATAGATTGGTTATCAGCATAAAGTGGAAAGAAGTAGACTACTGCTATTTAAGTGTTCACATTTCGTACTCTTGGAAATTGGGCTGTTTTTCGAAATTTGAGGGTGAGATTCCGAGTTCAAAGGTCAGACTGTTTTTTTTTTTATTTCAAGCTGGCTGTATGTATGGCAAGGTAACCACATGGCTCTATAAAAGTTGTCTTTTCAAATTCCTTACAATATTTTACTCTTAACCATGTACTGGCTTTCCCCTTCCAGGTTTTTACTTCTTTGGTTGCATATGTTTGGATTCTAGAATGAAACTGTAGCCTAGCTATGCAAAGCCTCTTCCACTCGGGCGCTTTTCCCTCGGTTTGACTTAATTCTTAAACGTTTTGAACATGGAACCCCGAGGTTTGCAGCGCTCTGCGACCCCTCGCCCGCTGTTTGATAGGTTAACTTTTCAGCATCCCAGACAATGGTCCTGACCTGTAAACTCTACCCGTAGGTTTCAGGACGCAATCCCCAGGCTCTCTCTAACAAGCGCTATCTTAATCTCCCCAGCCCCCACCCGCCGCTTCCCCTGTGGTCTGCTTTTTTCATAGAGATGAATTACTTTGGGGATCTAATTGGCCTTGTTTCTGTAACGTTTTAAGAAAGGGAAGAGGAGCCAGTCTAAAAAGGCTGCTCGACTTGGGTGGTCAGGGCCGAGGCTGCCCCCAATTTGCCTCATTGCTGATGCATGTGAGTGTGACATTCCCAGCGATAATGTTGTTCCTAATCAATCTACCCTTATTTACATTTGTAAGCTTTGTCGGCTTTAATATGCATGCCCTGTGCAGGGGACCGCTGAGCCACACCGGGTTTGTTAACTTCCAGCTAACTGCAAGGATTCCACAGACCTGAGAGGCAGAGTCTCTTTGGAGGAGACAGGCCTGCTAAGGTGTCTGGCAGCACAATCCCTCTGAGGGTCTTTCTGCCTGGTGGTTCCCCAAATAATGGAGAGCTTAGGACCTTGACCAGAAGGAGTTGCCAGTCTCTGTGAAGCCAGAGCTGAGTGACCATCCCCTCTTCCAACTCAAGTTCAACTGAAAACATAAACTATCATTTTTCTCCTCATCATGATCCAGGATAGATTCCTTCAATGCTCTGGATTCCCTCACTGTCTGCTCCTTTCTCTGTTCCAGTGCTTCAGATATCCACAGCCCTACCACACACATCTCAAAAATGACATCAGATTGTCCAAGTGCTAGGATGATACTTGAGATAAAACATCTGTCCTTTGAGTTGGGATGTTTCAATGGTTTGAAATGATGAGTGCCAGACATGTTGAGGTTTAACTTTTCACTGGCTTCTCAGAACTTTAAGGGTCTTTAAGATCCATTATCATGTAGCTTGATTCTGCAGCATATAGGAGTAAAGATGTTCCAGAGCCATTTGACCCTAGGCTTAGTCATAATTACCCCCCACACACACTAAGTTCAATGGCCTTTTGGAAAATCAAAGAGTTACAAATATGGCACTAAATCCTACAGTATTGTTATTACAAGCAAGGAATGCCGAGAGGAAGTGGGTGTGGTGCTTTGTGTATGGATGTTAAAAAGGTAGGAGAAAGAGGGTGGGGGGATTTGTGTTCTATGTATGGATGAGTAGCCCAGGATACAGGACAGGAGTGATAGGATAGGGCCTGGGCAGCTAAGGCAGCTTGGCCAGTCGGCCATCATCTTACCCCCATTTTCTTCATAGAGACCAATGTCTTATTTGCTCACTGGCAGCCTGTGTATTTATACAGACGTGCAAGGCGATGACAGAAAATGAGCCTTAAAAGGTTTCAGGGAGTAGGTAAGGAAAGATCCAGAAACACAAGCATGTAAAACCATTGGGCTTGACTCCCCTCATGTCGCTCTACCCCCAGTTTCCTGTCCTTACTAAAACACCCCCCACTCCCACCCCCCCACCCCCGGCCCCAGGATGAAGGAAGGGGAACTGCCCTAGCCAACTTGTCAAAATAATGCTGCTAATTACCTCTGATCTCCTTTAATGGGAAGCTGCTCCCAACTCCACAGAGGAGTAAATGAGAGGTCCACAGCACAGACCCAGGAGCTTACAGTGAGCTGGGGGGTGGGGAGGGTAGCCAAGAGGAGGTGCTCTGCAGAAGGTCCCAGAAATGCCTGCGTCAATCACTGCAGGTTTAAATACTTGAAGAATTAGCTTTATGCAGTACCAAAGGCTACTGATACTCTTTTGCTAAGAATGTCATCAACTGCAGAGCCTTCAATGAACTTGTCAGAAAGATCACTATGGACCCCTATACCGAGTCTCCACCCCTCTTCTCTAAATATATCCTCATTGTTGCACTATAACTGATAGAGATGTGTTCTTGAAACACTCAAACCCCAGGCACTTCTCCCCTCCATACCTCTCCGTATCTAATATATCTGTATGTACTCTGCTCTGCTCTTACTGTGGAAAAAAAAAAAAGCACACAGTGCATTTCAATGTTCCCTGTCTTTGGGTCCTGGGTGAAAAAGAGGCTGAGCAACATGACCCTTTTGACCCACTGCTGGAGCAAATTTATTAGAGATATAGGCATGAGAAATGAAAGGGAAGTAAAACAATTCTAGCTTATTGTGTGTCTTTCTTTCATACTCCTAATCCGGTTTACACATCACGCCTACATGTCTCAATGGGGCATTATACACTGTGGCAGAGGCTGTTGAAAATAAAAGGTATGTGTATGGGGGGGCAGAAGAGGGAAGGTGGGTATTTTAATCCATATTTATCTTACAAATTTCTTATCTGTAGACAATCGAAAGCAATCTGTTAAATAGTCTCTTTTCACAAAACAGTTCCAAATGGTGCTAACTCCCATTCAAACAGCTTGTCAGATTATGACAAAAATCTATAACCAGAAATTAGATACATGTTTTACAATGAGTTTAAAAATAAAGCTAAGACTCAGATTTGAGAAGTGATGTATTAAGATGGTAGGGTCTATTGGTGTCGCCTTAGTTCAACATTTTAATTTTAAAAGATCATGGACTCAAAGGCATTTTATTGCCTGGTAGAAGGATGCTGGGTGACAACTGGAACACACACATTCACAATTGAAAGGCCCTTGTTTTACAACACAGGGCACAATGCACCTGAGGCAACAATGTATTCTGAAGAACCACCCAGAAATAATAAGTTACAGTAACAAAGGATGACACCAAAAAGCATTGTCTTGCTTTGTGAAGGCAACTAATTGCATGTTGAAGTAGTGGAGCCAAGAAGAAGAAGGAAAAAAATCTGAACACACACAGAAGGATGAAAAATGACTATTGTAGTGCACGACCTCAGTGGTCCAATTATTAACTATTTAGAGGCACTCACAAGACCTCAGCAATCCAATTATTAACTATTTAGGGGCACCCAGTAAGGGTCTCAATTATTTCTGCCTAGTGCCGAGGGAGGAAGGATAAAAAGAAAAGATAATCATCTCACCCTGGTCCAAGACAACACCGGTCTCTGGTGTCATTTCTGGACAAGACTCCTTATGGTGGTTCTTATGAGACAAATACTGACATCAGAAACACACTAAGCATTTTAAACGTGGACTTCAATACATGAAGACAGACATACCACATATCACCGAAAGCAATCTTTGGGAGCAGGAGGGTCCCTGTGTTGGGACCAACTCATTCCATGAGGGTCTGGGTCAGTGAGACCCACTGTGAGGCTCCCCTGAGGCCCCACACAGCGCTCTGGGCATTGCGCCACCCGCCCACCTCTTTAATGGGTGGCAGGCACCAGAGTGCCCTATTCCGTAGGCGCAGGAGTCAGCACACACCCCTCTCCTCTACCCAAGCGTGGCGGTGAACTCAAAGCGCCCTTGGCCTCTTTTCTCCCCACCAACCGCAGCAGGGAGGAGTCCGCGCCTTTGAGAAGGCGCATCTCTCCATCTAGGTGTTGCGTTCAGCCAGGTGTCTGTGCATGCCACTGCCATCTCTCTCTGTGTGGGTGCGTGGGTCCCCTCCAGCTGGCGTCCCCTGCGCCCAGAAAAGCGTCTGCAGCGCGCGCGCACCCTTAAGCAGCCCCCTGCCCTCCCTAACCCCCACCCCCACCCCCGGCGCTGTCACTCTCGCCACTAGCCCTTCCATCAGCCGCGCTGCCTATGCCGGCCAGGCAGTAGCCACCACCCGGCTCAAAGAGCGGAAGCCAAGGTGGCGACCCTTTCAAGCGTGCAAATGGGATCCCAGGCGACGCCCTCCGTGGGAAATCCCCCCCGGAGCTGTTCCCCAAGCGCGCCACAGCCGGCTTTCCTCCCTGCCGAGTCGGCTTAAGGGCAGGGGTCCCGGCGTGAGAATCGCAAGCGAGCGTGTGGACACGGTCCCCGATCCTGCACCCCGGAGCCTCATCCACCCCGTCGCCCGCCCTCCTCGCCGGCCCGGGCGTTGGGTCAGGGCTAGGCGAGGGGCGTCCCCGGAGACACGGCGCACTCACCATAGCCGGCCTCAGCCCCTGGCCGGAGCGCAGCTGCGGATGGCGCGGACGCTGGCCGTGAGGTTCACATCAATTCCTTTTATTAATTTCCCGGGGCCCCCCTTGGCTGGTGCTGCGTGGCTCTCTCTTCTCCCTGTCTCTCTTCTTCTCCCCCAGGCCCTGTCGCCGCAGGTCTCTTTGTCTGCCTGTCGCCTTCTCTTTCCCCCCGTCTTCGTCTTCGTCTTCTCCTCCTCCTCCTCCTCCTCCTCCTCCGTCTTTACAAAAGGAACGGAAAGTGTAAAAACCCCAGCGCGCGGGGCCGCCGCAGGCTTTCGGCGGAGTGCGGCGCGGACTCACAATTACAAGCCTGTTTCTATTAAGCAGGTCCATGGCCCTCGGCGTGGGTGGTCTGCCGCGCCATAGGCAGGACCTGTCAGGGTCACGTGACGGATCCGAAAACTTTACCCCTTTACAATAAACCCAAGGAAGGCAAAGTAAACTGGAGGAACGTGCTATCAGCGCAGCCCTCCAGGGTAAACAGGCTGCCCTCCCAGTCGTCCTGGGAGGCGCCAAGCCTCGCGAGCCCTAGCGAGCTCTGGCCGCCCCCTGAGCGCCCCCCGCGGCTGCAGTGCGGGGGGTCCCTGGGGCCCTCGCGGTCGCCAGCCGGCGCTCCCCTCTCAGAGTGGCTGCCTTCCTTTTGGCGGTGGTTCCAGAACCCTGGTTTGGGGAGGAGGGTGTGCTGAGCGAGCGAGGAAGTGAGTTTTAGCATCTTCCGCAGCCTCTAAGGAGGTAGGGGCGCGCCAAGGGCTTCCAAAAGACAGTACCTTAGCCTTCCCCAGCTCTCTTTGCCAGGACTCCCTGAGAGGCTGTCAGTGATCCAGTTAATAATCTCCAGGCCCACAGCAGGGTCCTGGGCTTATTATCACAGAGGTTTCCTTGGAAAGGAGACCTATTTGAGTATTGAATTTGGGGGTTGGAGGTGCACCTTGTTGTTTTGTTGTTTGGGTTTTTTTGTTTGTTTGTTTGTTTGTTGTCTGTCTGGAGATGACACTACTTCTGAAAACACCAAGGTGGGGCTCCTTGGAATCTAAGCTGGGAAACTGGCTGAGGGATCATAATTGATATTTGCTTCCTTTCCCCTCCAATTACTGTGGTTTTTGGGGGATACCACCCAAATGATCCCACCCACGCTGCCTTCCTGTACCAGGCAACCTCCGATGATTGGTTTGGGGTGGAGGTGCTGGTGGGTCGTGTTGAGCCTCTCCCCTTGAATTACAAGGGTCAATTCAAGTTAGAGCAGCATGTATCTGTTAAACTGCTGGGTACACTGTATTTCCCATAGGGCTGGGGGATGGCGTTTATAAAGATGAATTATAGATGGGAAGGCAAGAGGTCAAGTTGACAGCTTATCAAGATTCTCTAGCTGGTCTTCCAGCAGAGCCATCTGACCAACCTTTGTATGTTAGGCAAACCTCCACCATTGAGCCGCACCCCAGCCCCCAAAACCAGCCTGTGGGCTCTTCATTCAAGTTGACTGTGATTAGGTCTGTGTGGGGACATGCCCAAGCCCACAAATTATTAAATAATAATAATCCCAGGAGTTACCATTTATCCCTCCCCACTAGATGATATTTTTAATAGGGTCATTTGAGTTTCCAGAATGTTTGCACTTGAAGAGCTTTGAGTAATTAAGCTTCGGAATGCTGGACAAACCTGTGAATTAGGCTGGTCTAGGAACAGGTTTCATGCCAACCGGCTTTAGTCAAAATGAACTACTAAAATGAGTGTTAACCAAACACTGGATTCTGAGTCATGACTGAAGAAAAGAAAGAATGAAAGGGAGTGGGGAAAGGAAGGAGGCAAACAGATAGGGAGATGGGGGAGGTGTTGGGGGGAGAGAGAGAGAAGGGGAGAGGGAAGAAAGAAGAAAAAGAGAAAAGGGGAGGGAGACTGGAAACCTAGAGAAAAAAGAGGAAGGAAAGGTGAGAGAGGGAAGAAAGAGAGGAAGAGAGAAAAAGGAGGAGGAAGTGAGAAAGGAAGTCAAATAAGAAATGGAGGAGTAGAAAGGGAGAAGGAAGGGAGCAAGAAAGAAAGAAGAAAGGGGAGGAGAGGAACCCTTTCCCTACAAGACAACAAAGCAGACCCGTGTATTTCCCTTGACATGATAGCTAAGGCTCTCCCTCTTCATCTGCGAGTGGACTACAGAAGAAATAGCTACATCTCCAAATAGAAATTATCTAGAATATGAAAGAAAAAGGAGGTAAGAAAAATAAAGAGCTATGCAAAGGACCTTTGGATACCCGTAGAAAAAATCTGTCAGCTCTGCTAGCTTGGTAGGGAAATTCTGGTTGAGTTTATGCAGTTGGTGTTTCAGGGGGGCTTAAAATGAAGACCCTTGCTTGCAGCATTTCTGGCTACTTGCTTCTTTTAAATTTGCTTAAGGCTGTTAAGAACCAATACTCCTTTGGGAAGGCCTGAGTGTGGTTTGTGTGATGCTGGAGGCTTCTTTGGACCTCAATTTCCAAATACAGAATTCAGCACAGGGTGTTGGAGGAGGCCTGGGCACTCAGAGACACTCCTCACCTTCCAGCAAAGCATCTCCATTGGGACTGGAAGGCAAGACACAGCCACCCAGAGTTTGTGGCCTTAGTCAAAACACAAGTCCGGCATCCATATAACTGAAATATATGTGTTCCCAATTTAGTCTCCTACCTTAGAATTGGGGGAAACTATTTTCAGTGCAAATACTTGAATGTGGGCAAGGATAACATAGCAAGTCAGGAAGAAGCAAGCTTTTGGTGCTGGAAGAAAAAAAACTGGGGAAGGGGTAGATCAACCTACAAACAGCCCCTTCTAGAGCTACTAGCTCTTTTCTTCCTTCTGGGTTCACTGGTGTTCACACTTTTGGTGTTCCCTGAGGCCCCAGCAAAGGGGCCTTTCTCCTCAAATGGTTACTTCAGAATTCTAACATTGCTTATGCCCCATCCCTTCCAGAAAGCCAGCCTCAGAGCCACCCAGTCTGACCACCCATTTGGCACAGAGGTGTTAATGACTGACAGCTACCAGCCACCAGCTCAGCTCTACTCAACTCAGGCTTGTCTGGACTGATAAGCAACTTGCAGGGGTGGGGGTGGGGTGGGGCTGATGAGCTACTAGACCGTACAGTTTGTTAGAGCATACCCAGAAAGAAAGAATAACTCTCAAAGTAAAGATCCCACGGCACAGCCAGATGAAGACTGAAGGCATCAGAGAAGACTTTTGAAGCAGACCTAAAAACAGACCACACCGAGGCACAATCAAACCTCTGCCTGTCCTTCTGAATATTTTGGCTAATAGAGATAGATGATGCTGTCCTATACACATGCATCCACACATGCATGTACCTGTGGCCTAAGCACTTCTATCCTTTTTTCATATATGTTTAGTGAGCTCTAAAACCTGGAAATCTTTCAGGTAAATAACAGGTTCCTAAAGGGACACTTGCGCACATCAGAATAGATGCCACTCTTGCCCAGTGTTGGCGAGTGTTTCATACTGGCCACACTTTGGGTGTGGCCATCCTTTGATTTGGGAATCAGACAGGTCCTCACAAGCCTTCTGGGAAACATTCTTGCTCTATGCACATATCTCAACTCTACAGTGACTGTCCCCAACCCCCATAGGAGCCTCTTCCTGTGAAAAAGATAGTCACAAGCAGCTAAGCCAACAACTGGTAGAATGAAGGCTTTGAGGACCAAAGGGGTAGATAAGAAATGTTCACAGGTGAATGTGTTTGTTACAACCCTGAGTCAGAGGAAATGGACAACTGAATTGCCAAAAGATGCATTGAAAGATTCAAGAGAATTGTTTAAACAGAAAGAACAAAAAGAAGGAAAACAAGATTCCCAACTGACAAAGCAATGGTGTAGTGTGAATAGAAAAACCAAGACAAACAGCTTGGAAAGGAGGGAAGGAGCAGAGTAGATCCTGGGGTGGAGCCTCAGTGCTGAAGAGGAGGAAGCTGGAGAGGTGTCTGAAGTGTGCAAAAAAAAACAAACCAACCAAAAGAATCCATGGTGATTTCAGCAAGAGAAAGCTAGTAGGGCTGGGGATGTGACTGAGTAGAGTGTGGTGGGTGCTTGATTGCCTAGTGTGCACAAAGCCTGGCTCTGATCTATAGTACAGCATCAACTGAGTCTAGTGACACATGCTTGTAATCACAGAGGCAGGAGAATCAGTAGTGGTTCAGGGTCATCCTCTAATACATAAAGAGTTCAACAAAGCCTAAGATACATGAGAGCCTATCTCAGAAAGCCAAAGATCTAAGCATGGTGACTTGTCCTGTGTCCTCCAATGGTGTGTGTGTGTCCTTAAAAGGATATCATAAGGGGTAAACTAATGGATTCATCTTGACTTGATCTTTCCAAAGTCCCCCCTTTGGAAAGCACATTCTGAATTAATGATAGTTAAGACCTCACTTGTACCTTTGAGAGAAAGAGTTCAGCCCACAGCAGAACCTAAAACAGGGTCTGAAGGACAAGTTCATTTGGAGGGAGGAGTTGGAGCAGACTACAGTTAGGCCTTCTTGATAGCCGGTGCTGAAGGACTGGTCTACCGTGTCTCTGAAAGCCATCCTTGCTTCCACGAAGCTGGCACATTCCCTAGGAATGCTGGCTGTTTAAGAAAATTTAGGCTTTAGCCATTCAGCACAGCTTATTATTTTTTAAACTCAAAAAGAACACTGCCAGTCTTGGAATAAATCTATCATCTTCTTTATTGATTTCAGTAGGTTCTTAAGCAAGTACTAAGTGGTTTCCAAAGCTGGTTGCTCATCAAACAAACCACCCGAGGAGTTAAAAAAAAAAAAAAAGATAAACAAAGACAAAATCAACTATTCACCATTGTCCTCCCCATCCTAGGGTTTTTTTTTGGGGGGGGGGTCGTTGTTATTAGGTTGTTTGTTTGTTTGTTTTTAAATTTTCTCTAAAGCAATTACATCAGGAAATGACGATGGTAGAAGCAAGGTATAGTATACATGGTTGCTCATGGTAAAACGATTACACCTCGGTGTTTGTTTGAGGCTTTTCAATAATAGAACAACAACATGAAGGTAAACGGTTCCTCCGGATGATTCAGCCACGCAATGACTATGCCTGTCATGCTGTCTCCTACTGTAGGCCTGCCACACTGTACTAAGAATGACTGATACTCAGTCATTGAGGGAAAAATTTATTTTTGTTGCTTATTGCCATGCCTGATAACCATACCTTGAGCCTAGAGTTCCACGTGGTGTAAGGAGATAAGCAACTTTGGCTTGCTGTTTTTTTACCTCTACAAGTGCACCTACCCGCACACACATAAAATAAATAAATAGGTAAGTAGCTTTAAAAAAAGAAAGAAAACATTGGTGGACTTCTGCTATATGTACAGCCCTCTGTTAGAGTCTTGGGATGTTGGAACGATGCAAGTTATCTTTCTTAAAAACAGAAAGAAACGAGCCGGGCAGTGGTGGTGGTGGTGCATGCCTTTAATCCCAGCACTTGGGAGGCAGAGGCAGGCAGATTTCTGAGTTCGAGGCCAGCCTGGTCTACAGAGTGAGTTCCAGGACAGCCAGGGCTGTACAAAGAAACCCTGTCTTGAAAAAACAAAACAAAGAAAGACAAAACAAAAAACAGGAAGAAATGTTTTTTTTTTTTTTAAATTAAGATTATCAAAATTGAGATCCTGGCCTCTATCAATAGGAGCAAATTAGTAGAAACAACTGTAAAAACACAAACGGGACAGAATCTGAATGTCTGTTTAAGTAGAAAAATAGATTATGGGGACACACAGCCTGATTCTATAAAGAGTTAGAAAGAAGCAAGCTCCAGCTTCCCTTTGAGAGCACAGGACAAACTTCAGGAGTGTGACCACATTTAAAAAAAAAAAGGTGGGGGTGAGGAGCAAGTCTCCTGTATTAATCAGAGCTTCCTGAAGGACCAGAGATGACAGAATGAATAGAATATGAGCACGCACACGCGCACACGCGTGCGCACACACACATACACACACGTGCATGCATGTGCACATTCACACGCACGTACATGCCACTCGCAGGCACACGCTAACACTCATATATGGGATGTATCATATGGGCTTGCAGGGTGTAGTCTGGGTAGTCCAACAGTGATCGTCTCATAACAGAAAAGGATAAGAATCTGGTAGCTGTTCAGTCCACGAGATTGGATGTCCCGGCAGTCCTAATCTACGCTGAAGTTCTGGAGGATTCCTGGGGAGCTACTAGTGTTCAGTCTACCTTGAAATCCTGGAAATGCTGGATTTCACCTTGGCCACAGTAACAGGATAGACAAATTTGCCAACAAGAGAGAAGGTAAACGGACAAAGGCAAAGATTTCTTCTTCCATGTCCTGTTATATGGACTGCCTCCAGAAGATGGGGCCAAGATATAGGGTGAATCTTCCTGCTTCAAATAATCTAATTAAGAAAGTCCCTCATAGGAGTGCCCAACAACTTGGGTTTTAGTTAATTACAGATGTAGTCCACTGAGAGTGGCCGTCATATCTCCCATGAAAAGGCATGTATAAATTCCGTTGTGTAAGACTTCTAAAGAGAAGCAGAGGATCAGAACTCATTTGGGAAAGCTATTAGCCCTGGAAGTGTTTTGTGGAATATCAAAAGTAATTAAATTTATTTATTTATCAATTATCTATTTAATGTTTTGAGACAGAGTTCAAGCTGGCTTGGAACTTGCTACTGTAGCCCAGACTGGCTTCAGTTTTGTTCCAGACTTCCTATTTCAGTGTTCTGAGCACTAGGATTACAGACACCTCTCATCACTCCTGACTTCAAAAGCAGTTTGTTTTAAAGTATGAAGTGGGCACAGTGAGTACATATCTGGAATCCCAGAAGAGCAGGAAAGTGTGAGTTCAAGGCCTGCCTGAGCAGCACAGCAAGACCATATCAATCAATCAATCAATCATCCACCAATCAAACAAAAAATGAATAACTAAGGAAAGAAATAATAAATCAAAAGCATAAGTTGATTATAGTAATTTGGTATGACCTATTTCATAATAAAAGTTATCCTATTCACTTTCTCTTCTCCCACCTTTTCTTCATAGATCAAAGTAAGATCTAGTCAGGTATGAACATGAGACTGTAGTGTGATAAGAGGAGTGCAGGAGCTGAGAAGCACAGATGTTGCCACAGGAGCAGAGAACAATGTACTTAAGCCCCATCTCCTGTACTGCCATAGAGTGAGAGGCATGCTAGGAAGAGAAATGGAGGACTGGTGACCAAACTAAAGGAGATGAGAAATGTGCAATATAATATATAAAAAATAATGTGCATGTATACATATATATACTCGCATATATATATGTGTGTGTGTATGTATATGTATGTATATGTATATATATCCACACTGGAGGACTAAGAAGTGTGAGCTGCAGAAGTCAACCTATCAGTGGAACCATCTTTTGGTCATCACATTACATCAGTGATCTTGTGTAAGACAGGTAATTTTATTTGTTGACCACTCTGCTTGGTGTTATAAATATGACACATAGTAAAAAAAAAAATCCATAAAGGCATGTCCTTAGCCTCTTTGTTCACATTGATGAATTCATTTAGCTAAGGAGGGTATGACAGAGAGATAGCAAGACAGATGACCCCTTCACTGGAGAAAGCTTTGAGGTTTCAAATGATTCATGCAATTCCTGCTGTTCCTGCTACCATGCCTGTGGTAATTTGAGTAGGAATGCCCCCCCATAGACTTATGTATTTAAATGCTTCGCTCATAGGGAGTGGCACTATTAGAAGATATGGCTTTATTGGAGGAGATGTGTCACTGTGGGGACAGACTTTGAGGTCTCATATGCTGAAGCTACACCCAGTGTGGCACACAGTTTCCTCCTGCTGCCTGTAGATCAAGATGTAGAACTCTCAGCTCCTTCTCCAGCACCATGGCTGCCTGTGCACGGCCATGCTTCCTGCCATGATGATAATGAACTAAATCTCTGAAGCTGAAGCCAGCCCCAATTCAATGTTCTCCTTTATAAGAGTTGCCATAGTCAAAAGTGTCTCTTCACAGAAATAAATCTCTAACTAAGACAATGCCCTTGCTCAGCCATTATAGACCCTCTGAAATCACGTATTAGGGTTCTCTAAAGTAACAACTTATAGATATATGAATATATCTATATGATATATAACAACATATATATACGAATGAGAGATTTATTGAGAAAGTCCAAAAATCCAGAATCCAGTATTTGCTTAGTCTACAAGACTGGATGTCTCAGTTGGTTTTCAGTATATGCTAGAATCCCAAAGAAGAAGACTCCAATGCTAAGATGTAGTGAAGGAATGGCTATGCTAGCAAGGAAAGGGCAAGCAGGCCATGAGCAGCAAGCAGTCCATGAGCAAAAGCTTTCTTCCTTCATGTCCTTATATAGATTTCCAGCAGAAGGTTTGGCCCAGGTTAAAGATGTGCCTTCCCACCTCAAGATCTGGTTCAAAGATATATGCCTTCCTACTTCAAAAGTCTGGACTAGAAGTGGTTTCACCCACTTCAAATTATGCAAAAACACGTACGAGAGTACATGTGCCCTCCATTTCTGGATTGTAGTTCATTCCAGATGTAGTCAAGTTGACAAGCAAGAAGAGTCATCACAAACCATAAGCCCAAATTAAATGTCTTCTCTTATAATTTGGTACCTTATCATAATAATAGAAAAGTAACAAAGACATTAAAAAATATTTTATCTTATGAGCATGGATGTTTTTTCCTGAATGTCTGTGTGTGTTGTGTGTGGTTAGTGTCCACAGAGGCCAGAGTCAGGTGTTGGCTCACTTGGAACTAAAGTTATAAATGGTCATGAACTACCATCTGGGTGATGGGAATTGAACTCCGGTTCTCTGCAAGAGTAGCCCATACTCTTAACCGCTGAGCCATCTCTCCAGCCCCCAGGGCTCCCTAACTTTTTAAGTTATAGCACTTGTGGAATAAAGGATAATACTGTTATATCTCACTGCTACTGCAGTTCCCTGTGTTGGGGGAATGTGTGTAACGTTTACATTTTTAATATTGTGAATTTGTGTGAACACTAAAGAGATCTGGGTGTGGGGGGAGGCAGAGATAGATGGATCTATGGGAGTTCAAGGCTATCATGGTCTACATAGGGAATTCCAGGATAACTAGAGTTACATAATAAGTGACCCTGTTTTTTGTTTTTGTTTGTTTGTTTGTTTGTTTTAAAAGTAATAAAAAAACCCATTAAAAATGAAAACTTTCTATAAAACTTCCAAGTAAAAACATTTTGAGTTATTTAATTTTTAAAAAAATATTAGTTTTGGTGCTGGAAATAGTTATACATAGTCTCAAGTATGACTTAACAAATATATGGAAATAACTTGGTGCCGGGGGTTTAGCTTCATTGGTGAAGCCCTTACCTGCTGAGTTAGCTACTTTTTTTTGCCTTGATGGAATACCTTGGCCAAAAGCAACTTGGGAAAGAAAGGATACTTCCCACACTTCCACTCCCACCTCCAGATGACAGTCCCTCACCAAGAAATGTCCAGGCAGGAACCTGAGCAATAACCTTTCACAGAAGCCCGGGACAAATGCTGCTTACTGGGCTCTTACCAACTAACCCTCAGTTTGATTGCTTGTACTGCCCAGTCCCACCTGCCTAGTGACGTCACCACCCACAGTGGGTTGGACCTCCTACATTATTAGTAATCAAGAAAATGCCTCACAGATATGCCCAGAAGCCAATCTGATGAAGGCAATTCTTCAGTTGACTTCCCTCTTCTAAGGTGTCTCTTTGTTGTGTCAAATTGGCAATATGTTGAGGATCAAATGCAGGGTTTTGTTCATGAATACACACACACACACATACACACACATGATAAAACACATTTTTAATCCCAGTCCTAGGGGAGGAAGAAGCAAGAAAGTCAGAAATCAAGGGTCTACCTTAGCCATGGCTTAGATCTAGGCTGGACTACATCAGAAACCTAACTGAAAAAGTGATGTGCCTTTTGGTAAAATAAATAGATCTCCGTATTTCTATGTGTACTTTCTCCGGGGCTAAAATGGTAAAGTGTCACAGAGTAGATGTCTTGAAACAACAGAAAAGTGTTCTCTATATTCTCTCTGCCCTGAGATTCAAAATCCATACCCAGCTGTCCACCACATACAGGGATGTAGGCAAGTGAGATCCAAAAAGTATTTTCAAAGTCCCACATATTCATTAGTGCCAAGTTCATTGTAAATTTAGGAGTGTCCATCATTAGACTCTTGAACCTCTTCCCTTGTTGACATGACCTGCATTAGGTAAGATTTTGGACACATTGACAGAACCCAAACAGTAGTAACCAAGATAAAGAATTTCTATTTATTATGCCCTAAACCTACTACAGGTGATCCAGGATGAATACAGCAGCCTCGGAGGACTTCTGCTTACATCTCAAAGGCTGGAATGGTTTTTTCATCCATATCTAGTTCTCAGCCTGAGAAAGTGAGCTGTTAAGTTAGATACATTGTGTGATGGTAGCTTTAATTGTCAATTTGACAAACCTAGAATTATCCAGGATGAAAACCTCCATGAGGGAGTGTCTGCATTGATTGGATTAGCTGGTGATGTATGTAGGGGTTGTCTTATTTAAGTTAATCAATGTGAGAAGCCCCAGACCACTGTGGGTAGCACCATCCATCCCCTTGGCAGGGTCCTGAACTGTTTGAGTGGAGAGAATGAGCAAAATAAGCAGTGGGCATTCCTTGCTCTCTGCTTTCCACTGTGGATGTCATGTGACCAGCCGTTTGAAGTTTCTGCTTTGGTTTCCCCCAATTATGGACTGTAATCTGGAAGGAGAGAACTAACTCTCCCTAGTTGTCCTTTAACCTCCACACACCCACCCACAAACCCTCCCCAAACACTAAAAATCTAAAGAGGAATCTGTGACAGATTTGTGTGTAAATATAGGAGATCACGGGGAGCATCCTGTTTTAGGATGTTCTAAATTCCAACAGCATACCCAGTGATTTCATAAAACAAAGCCCTTTCTCACTAATCTAACACAGGGAAGTTATTTAATAACCTCAGGGTCTAAGGCAATGCTCTCACTGGTCCACAGGACTATGCAGGAGGAACTAACAAATGTTTATACTGGGCTTCACCGTGCAAAATTCAGCTATTTCAGGAAATTCCTGCACGACTCCAGGTAGCACATACTTTGTGCCCCATAGCACTGGGACAACCCTCTTCTAATTGCCTTTAAGCTTGGATGGTTCAGGCCTGCCTTGGTCAGATTCTGAAGATTCATTAAGCCTCCTTTCTCACTGAGCCCTGGCCAGAAGCACTGTTCATTTGGAAGTTCAGTCAAAAGCCCCCAGAGCTTTCGCTTTTAGGCACAAAGTTGTCCTGTATTTGGCCAACTGACTGTTGAATAATTGGCACTGCTTTCAATGCCAACCTGAAAGAAACAGCAAAGGCAAGGACTGTGGTGCTCAGGAGGCAGGAAGGACACACTGATTTTCCACAAACAGTGCTGTGCATGGGATGGGTGGTCTGTGTATTGACCGAGGGGCAGAGAGAACTAGTCCAGTACAGGGTCAAGGTCCAGAAGAGATACTTGGGAACAGATGGGTCTTGTTCTCTACTACTAGTGACCTGGGAGAAGTTACCACTCTCACATTTTTATTATAAAGTCCTAAAAGTAATAGCTCTTTCTCAGAGGTTTGTTATAACTTGGTAAAGGGAATAATAAAGAGAAAAGTGCTGTGCACACAGCAAGCACTCAGTAAGTGAGGATTATTTTTGAATATCTTGTGGGGGGGGGCAGTAGATGTGAGCGTGGGTGGCAGGGTTCACTCCCTTCTACTGCTTTACAGAATACAGGCCCGGCTTCTAGCTGTCAGCATCTATGTTTCTTTCCCCCAGGGTCCTTCTTCTTCTTTTCTGGCCCTCAAACACAGGTTGGAGCAGTGATTCTTAACTAGTGGGTCAAGACCGATTTGGGGGGAGGGTCACATATCAGGATAGTTACATTATGACTCATTACAGTAGAAAAAATACAGTTATGAAGTAGTAATGAAATAGTTTTATGATTTGGGGGGTGGGGTCACCACAACTTGAGGAACTGTATTTAAAAGGGTCACAGCATTAGAAAGTTTGAGAACCACTGGGCAGAAGGATGTGGTACTGGAATGACTCTGAAAGCCCCCTTTCAGGATGGGCTGGTGAAGACGCCCTCCAACCCTTTTGCTTCTTACAGTCATTCTGACTCCTGCTTTGTGCTTGGTGCCCAGATATAGAGCAGTCCAGTTGTGAACAAAGATGACTTCTGTATCAGCTACTTTGCCATCCCAACAATTTGCCTTTCAATCCTTCTTCAGGACAGCCTGTGTAAGATGATCTCCTTGACAATGACCAGAGGATTTGCATCACGGATGCTGGACTTAAATCTGCATGGTTAATAAGGTGCCTGTGGGCTATGTAATGCTTGAGCAGACAGAGCAAAGGTGAATGCAAGCAAGAGATACGGTCATATCCTAGAGTCAAGGTCTTGCTCACATGGTCCTTATGTGGAAGATTATACAGATGATGAAATACAGCCACGAGCTTATAGAATTTTTGAACTTGAAAGAATTGTGGGTAAATCCAAATCTTCCTTTTATAGAAACTAGAAAAATCTGAATAGCAAGCAACTTGCTTAAGGCAGAAACAAGGGGACTAGTCTCCCTCCTCTAACCCAAAGCTTTTTCTACATCTCACCCACAAAGCTGCAGTGCCTTGTGCTTTGCCTATGAAAAGGTTTTCATTGCAGTTCCTTGAAAATTGTATGAAAAGGTTACACCTACACATGTGTGGTTCTTTCCACCCCTACAAACATGCTGAATTCAATAAATGTGGGAGTTGGGTCCCTGAAGATCATTTTCCTCAAAGCCTTCCATGGTTGGTTTTAGTGCTCTGGCTTCCCTCTGCTTTAGAGGTTTCTTGGTGGAGGTAGGGGTGTCCACACAGTTCTGTCAGAAACAACAAGGCCTGAGAAGTTGGGAGCTTGTGGCTCAAAGTTGGGGATAAATAGCAGTGGCATGTAAGATGGCCAAACAGGGGGCTCCAAAAAACCTGGCTGTCTGCTCTAAGAAGAGGCAGATAGGGATTGCAGATATTTCCTAACATGTCTGGTTTCCATCAACACCAGAGGGCTCCTCAACGTTGCTTCTTAAACATTCCTAAAATCCGAGGTGGCAGGGGAGACTAAAAGGGAGCATGAAGACCTTGCTTGCATAGGACACTCATAACTTTTCTTATTGCTATAACCAATCAGAGGACAAGAAGCCATCTAAGGAAGCAAGGGTGTATTTGGGCTTACATTTCGAGGGGGTCACAGTGGGAAAGGCCTGGCCGCAGGAGTGAGAAGCAGCTAGCGATACTGCAAGCACAGTCAGAAGAGAGAACAGGCAGGGAACAGAGCTGGCTGAGAAACCCCAAGGCTCACTTCAAGCATTTAAACACATCAGTATAGGAGACATTCCAATTCAGTCCAGTGTCAGGTCAGTAGCAGCTCCATCTTTTCATATCTGTGGTGACATCATTTGTTGTCTTCAGCAATAGGGCTTTACCATCACATTTTGATGGGCTAATATGAGCCATCTTAACAGCCCGTATTATTCTGGAGGTATTTGGGACCCCTGACCACTTGAAGATGAGTATCTCACTTCTGGCCCTGGGCTTTTTCATAGTCAATGTCCCAACTTCTGGAAGGAGAATTGTCCCTCAGTGATGATAACTCCGATTAAACCTTATTTCAGGAAACATGAAATAGTTGGTTTCCATATTTCTGTTTCAAACATCCTTTGTTCAGTTTTTCCTTTCCTACACTCTCCTCTGCTTTCTTCTCCCACCCCCTTCTCACTTAAACCTTCCTACTCATCCCCCCCCCCCATCCGTGTTTGCCATCCTCTCCCTCAATGTTGCCCTCCACACAGTAGTCCTTTTCCAATTTCTTGTCTTCAACTGATACTCCAAGTTAAACACACAAATGTAAGGATTTGAAGCTGGGATCTATACTTGAGAAAGAATGCACAGCATTTGTCTTTCTGGATCCGCGTTCCATTGGTCAGTATAATTTCTCTAGTTCCATCCATCCACTTGCCTACAAATTTTATAATTTTATTTTTCTTTATAGCTCAATAAAATTGTATTGTATATAAGTACTTCATTTTCATTACCTATTCATCAGTTGACAGACAGCTAGGTTAGACTAGTAGGAGAAGGCAGTTAGGGGTAGACATGATCTAAATAGATTATATTCATGTATAAAATTATAAAACACTATAGAACTTAAACAAAACAAAAACATCAAAAGAAATAAACCACAAGTACAAACATCAACTCTGTCTCTGTCTCTGTCTCTTTCTCTCTTTCTGTGTGTGTGTATGAGTAGTAGTAGTAGTGGTGGTGGTGGTGGTGGTGGTGGTGGTGGTGGTGGTGGTTTTAGGACCTTACCGTAGGACACAAGTTATCCTAAAGAATGGGTGTATTTGTCAAGTTCTGGCTGAGTGGTTTTCAAAGGAGTCAGCTCAGAGCTCTTAGAAACTCAGCTTCAGCCCCTGATGCCACCTTCTCTATGTTTTATAACCAGCCAAACACAGAGTCCTATGGGAAAGAGGCTCCTTTGAGAAATTTGGGGTCTGTGAGCTGTGAGAAATGCAAGAGGGACATTGAGGGAGAGGATGGCAAACATGGGTGGGGGGATGGGTAGGAAGGCTTATTTGGGGTCTGTGCACCCCACTTGCCTTTCTTTGCAGGCATTTTACCAATAACACAGTCAAGACCTTTGAGCAGAAGCTCCATTCTGCTGCATGTGAGCACTCAATAGATCTCATGCCCACACCAGGAAGGGCCCTAGTTTCCTATCTTGTAAAGTAATGGCCTTTGGCACAGGACAGCTCACCAACAAGAATCCCAGTAATAGCCATCTGGTTACTCTTGTGAAAGCTGAGTAGTCGTATTTTGCAATGATGCATTTTCCTGTGAGACATGCAACTCTAGCAAATGGGATTGTGTATCACCCTCACTTTGTCTTAGAATTGACCTAAACCCCAGAGCAGATGGGAGATGTTACAAGCATCTAGTTGTGATGTGTTCCTCCATCTCCCACCAATGATGCCTTGCTGGTGTCAAAAGAGGGTGGGAACCGGTATGGGGAATGGAGTCTGAAGGACTTGTGCTGATGATGCCCAAGTCTTTCCTGCTTTGAGCTTGTCAGTTGTTATTTCCACCAAGCCTGGCCCACTCTCTAAGGTGTCTTTTTATAAGTGTAGCTGCTGGGCTGGGGAGATGGTAAAGTGCTAAGAACTTGGGTTAAGAGCCCCAGCTGGATGTGGTGGCACACACCTATAATCTAGACTCAGCACGGGGTGGTGGTGGGGGGGGTGGAGGGCTGGGGGGTTGGGGGGGAGGGTATCCTTAGGACTCTATAAATAACTAATTTTTCAATATTAGTGAGGTCAAGGCTCAGTGAGAAATTTGGGCTCAAAAATTAAGGTAGATGCTGGGCATGATGGCATATGCCTTTAATCCCAGTACTCAGGAGGCAGAGGTTGATGGATTTCTGAGTTCAAGGCCTGTGTGGTCTACACAGTGAGTTCTAGGACAGACAAGGATATGCAGAGAGACTCTGTCTTTTAAAAAACAAAAACAAAAACCCCAACTAAATAAATAAATAAATAAACAAATAAATAAAGTAGAGGATTGTGGTGGTTTAAATACACTTGGCCCAGGGAGTGGCACTATTAGGAGTACACTCACTGATAAACGGATATTAGCCTAGAAGCTTGGAATACCCAAGACACAATTCACATATCAAAAGATGCCCAAGAAGAAGGAAGGAGAGGCCTCTGGTCCTGGAAAGGCTCAGTGCAGCAGTGTAGGGGATTACCAGGACAGGGAAGTGGGAAGGGGTAGATTGAGGAACAGGGTGAGGGAAGAGGGCTTATGGGACTTTCAGGAGGGGGATCCAGGAAAGGGAAAAATCACTTGAAATGTAAATAAAGAATATATGGGGGGGGGTGAGATTAAAAAAAAAAGGAATGTGGCCTTGTTGGAGTAGGTGTGGCCTTGTTGGAGGAAGTACGTACTATGGGTGTGGACTTTGAGACCCTCCTCCTAGATGCCAGAAAACAGTCTGTCTGCTCCTGGCTTCCTTTGGAAAAAGATACTGAACTCTCAGCTCCTCCAGAGCCAAGCCTGCCTGAATGCTACTGTGCTTCTTGCCATGATGATAATATACTGAAACTCTGAACCTGTAAGCCAGTCCCAGTTAAATGCCCCTTTTAAGAGTTGTATTGGTCATGGTGTCTGTTCACAGCAGTAAAACCCAAACAAAGACAAGAGCATACAGAAACGGCTCAGCAGTGAAGAGTGCTGGCTGCTCTAGCTAGGGACCCTGGTTTGGCTCCTAGTGCACTCATGGTCGCTTAAAAACACTGTAACTCTAGTCCTAGGGGATCCAATGCCCGTTTCTGTCTGTGGGATCTGCATGAATATGATACACAGATAGATGCAGGCAAGGAACTCACACATATAAAAATAAATAAACTTTAGGGGGAAAAAAAGCAATGTGGAGAGTGCACTAGCTGGTTTTCTGTGTCAATTTGACAAAAACTAAAATCATCAGAGAGGAGGGAGCCTCAGTGAAGAAAATGGCTCTGTAAGAGCAGGCTGTAGGCAAGCTTGTAGGGAATTTTCTTAATTAGTGATCAATGGGGAGGGCCCAGCCCATTGTTGGTGATGCCATCCCGGAGCTGATGATCCTGGGTTCTATAACAAAGCAGACTGAGCAAGCCATGATGAACAAGCTAGTAAGCAACACCCCTCCATAGCCTCTGCCTCCAGGTTTCTGCCCTGCTTGAGTTCCTGCCCTTATTTCCTTCAGTGAAAAATAGTGCTGTGGAGGTATAAGGCCAAATAATTACTTTCCTCCCCAAGTTGCTTTGGTCACAGTGTTTCCTTGAAGCAATAGGAATCCTAACTAGTAAAGAAATTAACATATACAGAGGAGTTCTGTTGGCTTTATGCAAACACTAGGCCATTTTGTAGAAGGCATTAATAGTCCTATATTTTGATGTTGAGTATTCTAGAATCTCACAGATACTGAGGGGCAAATGAATTGTTTTCACTCCAGTCTGAAGAGATATAGACTTAGAGGGAAGAAACCAGCAACTCTGTGGTGGTAGGGCCAGAGACAGTGCTGGAAATGGCCTCAAACCCACACTGGAAACTCCTCTGCTGGCTATGGCATCCACTGCCACCAAGCCCTAGATAGCTCCTTGGCTCTGCAGTACACTGGGAGGCTGGGCACATGGCTCTTGCTTTCTATGAGTGATCTCCAGAACATCTTTTGCCTAAAAACAAAACCAAACTCATATGCCTTAGTGACCCGCTGATGGAGGCATACATTTAGAAGCTTATCATTTTTACTTTTGGGTGAAAATTTGGTTTTTGCTTCCCTTTCATTTTCCTTGTTGTTGCTAACACTGGTCTTTTTTTTTTTTTTTTTTTTTTTTAAATGAACAGTTGATGCATTTTCAGTCTCAGAGACTCCAGTGGATTAGAATGACAGAATCAAATGTGAAAGCATCTGACTGTCGCTTCCTTGCTGGACAACACGTCTCTCCCTCAAAGATAAGAATTGTTGATTGCTTGCTGTGGCTTCCGGTTCTCTTTCTATATACCCAAGCATGTACACATGTGTGTAGAATGAAGATCTTCTTCATACGTATAGTCCCCCCCTCTTTTTCTCCCATAGAATCTACTCACACACTACATTTTAGCTCTTGCCTTACTGGTGAAAGCTTGGGTTGGTCTCAGGAAAAAAACAAAAAACCCAAACTGAAGTTTACTTTTGCTTACAAAATATACCATTATTACTGTTTGATGTAAAAATCCCCCAGACAACAAGAGTACACATTTTGTATTGAGATTTACTGTTCCTTTTTCGTACCCATAGAGTCAGAGGCTCTGGCACTTTCTAGAATGTGGATTGTAGTCTGTTTTGTTTCTTTAAAATCAGTGGCTCACAAAGCACTGCCTCCCAGCTGAGACAGGCCTGGCCTATTGTGCTCTAGGAAGAAGCCTGGGATGTCGTTACACTTGACTACCCAGTGGCACAAAGGTCTCTGAGCATTTCTTACATCCTTGTCCCCTTTAGCTCTTCAGAGGCTTGGCACAGATTCTTGCACCTGTGCAAGCAAAGCTTATTAGTGTGCTTATGTGGGGGTGTGCATAATGAGATGTAATGTTTTTGCATGGTGTAGTATTATTGGGATGTGTAAGGTGTGAGGACCGTGTGATGTACCATGTGTGCACTAGGAGCCAAACCAGGGTCCCTAGCAAGTATATATATATATATATATGTGTGTGTGTGTGTGTATTGTTTAGAGTGTTTTCATGTGGTATGTATGAGGTGTTTTATTAAGTGTGTCAGAATGTATGTGGTGTTCTGTGTGCTGTGCTATGTTTAGTGTATGTGATGTGCTGTGTAGGGTATGTAGAGTCTTCAGCCTGCTCCTTGGTACTTCCTGACCCACTCTCTTGAAAGCAGGGAGGTCAGTCTATCCAGAGATGAGGTGGTGAGGAAGGATTGCCTCCCAACTCACCCCATGTCATGGCTCCTATAACAGTTGTTCTAAGTGAGGAACAGACAAAGAACTGAGGATGCACATTTCCCTCTTTTGTGTGGACTGTTCAGGATGGTGGGTACCTGATGAAGTTTTTGTAAGAGGCTCACCCCTCATGGGAGAGTTCACTCTCCTGATGAATTTTGTGGAATATACTTGTTTGACCTACATTATTCTACTACCTTCAAAGACCTGTTTTCTGAAACCAGACAGATCAGCTTTGATGATGTACTCTCCCAATGTTGTTGTTGTTGTTGTTGTTGTTGTTGTTGTTGTTGTTGTTGTTGTTCTTCTTCTTCTTCTTCTTCTTCTTCTTCTTCTTCTTCTTCTTCTTCTTCTTCTTCTTCTTCTTCCTCTTCCTCTTTCTCCTCCTCCTCCTCTTCCTCGTCCTCATCTTCGTCGTCGTCATCGTCCTCCTCCTCCTCCTCCTCCTCCTCCTCCTCCTCCTCCTCCTCCTCCTCCTCCTCTTCCTCTTCTTCTTCTTCTTCTTCTTCTTCTTCTTCTTCTTCTTCTTCTTCTTCTTCTTCTTCTCTTCTCTTCTTCTTCTTCTTCTTCTTCTTCTTCTTCTTCTTCTTCTTCTTCTTCTTCTTCTTCTTCTTCTTCTTCTTCTTCTTCTTCTTCTTTAGACAGAATCTTACTATATAGTTCTGGTTGATCTGAAACTCACTATGTAGACCAAGCTGTGTTGAACTCACAGAGAGAGATTTACTTGCCTCTGCATTCTGAGTGCTGGGATTGAAGCTATGCACCACTACACCTGGCCATTTTTTTCCTTAATTTGGTTTTAGACTTACAATTTTCTCTTCCACGGGTACATAGAGTCTTCCATTAGAAAAACTTCTCTAGTGTCCAGAGAGATGCCTTTGTCATTAGAGGCTGCACTTCAAGGCGTAGATATCTGATTTAAAGATGGACACCATCTCAGACCCTAAGTGAGAGTGATGCAAGAAGAAAATCAATATCTTTCTCCACTTGTGTGCACACCTATAAACACACAATGCACACATACAGTATCAAGCACACATATGCATAAATATAAATAAAAAGTAACAGATGACTTTTTTTATTCTTGAACTTTTATATATCATATTTTATTTCTCTTGAATAATGACATTTAAGACACTGCCACTGTTAGTCAGTAGCCTCTGTCTGTCACACCTCCCCAATCAGGGCTCAGAGGAATAAACAGCTGACTGAGGTTACTGTCAGCCAGTTTTCAGGATAAAAAAAAAATGCATAAAATTCTACTTATCCTGTTGTGAAGAAATCCAAACTTAGTTCTGCTTCCCTTTGAGTCTGATAAGAAAAAGAGGCTAAGAAGAGACTCAAGAAATTAGACTATGATAAAAAAAGGATATGCGGGGCTTTGGGGAGGCCCATTTACTCTCCATTGCATTGGAGGGGCCCAGCTCTGTCTTCAGGGTGTCCTGGGAAGAATCATGGCTGCCTCTCCTTGAAGGTCAGCACAGTAAGCCATCACTGCTGAGAACCGATAGGTAACGCCCATTTCTGGCTCCTGCTTCCTAGCCAGGGGGCTGAGTGGGGCACTTTTTTCCAGAGCCCTGCATTTTTTTAGGATAGAGTGAATGTTTATGTTTTCATGTGAAAAGAATGTGGATATTAGGAAAGAGCCCTATTTGTCCAAGTGACAATCACTAGATCCGCTGCGGGCAGCCATGTTCTCTCTTCCACAGAGACAAGAAAGACAGAGAAAGGGACAGTGTCTAGTTGAGGAGGATCTATGCTCAGATCCCTTCCAGATGAGTTTTCTGACACTTTCTGCTTATAATTTTTTCACTAGTGACTTAGCTTCTTCGGTTACCAAATATTTCAAAGCAGTTGGTTTCATGGCATCTATGAGGTGATGAACCCAGTGTCTTGCACAGATGAACCGTGTGGGGAGAAGGTGTGAATAAGAGTGCACAAATATGTATAACTCATTTGAATCAATATTCATGCCTGGTTTCAGATGTTGTCATGCCAGGCCCGGCTGGACCCTGCAGACGTCCCCTGCAGTAATTTCCTCAGGAAGTGAGCTCACCTCCCTTCATGGAAGAGTGTTCTAAAATGCTGGTGTTTCGTTCAGGCTAACTCTAAAAGGCGGGGATCCATTCCAGTCTTTCAGTTGCTCCTGCCTGTTTGTGCCTTTGAATTTGCAGACTTAACTTGGTGCCTGCAGTTTCCAGAGACTGCAGGATGAAGAGAGGTCCAAGGGAGGAAGGAAAAGTAGCCTG
The DNA here is from genome assembly GCF_947179515.1 of Apodemus sylvaticus. Classification (NCBI taxonomy): domain Eukaryota; kingdom Metazoa; phylum Chordata; class Mammalia; order Rodentia; family Muridae; genus Apodemus; species Apodemus sylvaticus. The sequence goes on along the minus strand of NC_067485.1, from coordinate 1,868,008 downwards.
GGGCTTAATCACCTTCTGTGGTTTTTCTGGGTTGGTGTGACAGAGGGGAGACATTTGGTAGATGGAAGCACCCAGAATGTCTTGGCTTTGATAATGTGAAAGCGTCAAGTTCTATCACCTCAGATCTCCATGCTGATGGACCGATGTTTCCTCGTAAGGCTAACAACCTTGTTAGAGTTCTGTTTCTGCTTTTCGCTTGGGCCTTGGGCTATTGACTTAGCTTCTATGCATCTCTACAATCAAAGCCTCCAAATCAAGGATGACAACTGGGCCTTCTTTTCCTGTTTGCTCAGCAGGTCCTGGTTCATGGACAAACACAGGCGAAATGACCAGAGACTGTAAGCTGCTGAATGACTCTGTGTGTGTGTGTGTGTGTGTGTGTGTGTGTGTGTGTTTATGAAACAGAATAACTTTCTGGAGTCTGTTCTTTCCAATATTGTGGGTTCTGGGGAATAGAACCCAGATCATCAGTCAAGCTTGGCAACAATTACCCTAACCCACTGAGCCATCTTATCAACCCATCTGCCTTACATTTTCCAGACAGGCCTCACCGTGAGCTTGAATCTTATTTATTAATTCAGCTAGACTAGCTGGCCAGTATACCCCAGGGAATCTCTGGCTTCTCCGGGCTGGGATTAGAGATGTGCTCCTCTGTGTCTGGTGTTTTATGTGAGTTCTAGGGACCAGATTCAAATCCTCACACTTGTACAACAAGCAGTTTACTGATCCACCTTTTGTGCAAACTACTCAGAGCAGGAGAAGAGAGCCTAGGTCCTCACAGGTGACTGCTTCAGAAGTGTGACCAGGCTGTTCATTGTCCTCTGCCCTGGCTGCACCTTCCCTCTTATATAGCCTTTGACTATGCACAGGGGACTGGTCCAAGAATCCTAGTAGGTGTGACATCTAAGGTTCCTTTTATAAAGAGGAGTGTCTTTGCATCTCACCCTGCTCCCATAAGGCTGAAATCACAACTATGTGACTTGAAATTCTTAATCCAATGTCAATGCCATATAGATGGTTGTTTAATGTATTGTCAAGAGAATAATGGGAGAGAAAAGTCTGGATACATTTAAGACAGACATATTTCTTCTGAATATTTTCTATTGGTGTTTGACAGACTGAATCCACAGATGGAGAATCCCATAAACTGAGTGGTGCATGCCTTCAATCCCAGCATCTGGAGGCAGCTCTCTATGAGTTTAAGGCCAGCCTGCTCTACAAAACAAACTCCAGGCCAACCAGGGCTATACAGAGAGACCCTATCACAAAACCAACCAAACAACAAACAAACACAACAAAGCCCCCCTCCAACCGACCCCTAAAACTGGTGAATATGGAGAGCTGTTATTTTTCTCCACATTCATTCAAAGAGAGTGTGGATAAATTCCTCCTTAGCATGTCACAAACTCTGGCCTGGGGTAGATATCTGGTGACATGTCTGTCACAGACTCAGGCACACCTCCCTCCTCTGCCCAATTATTCTCTCATCCAGTTTCTCTCTCCTACCTTTAGGCGATCCCTATCCCATTGCCAGTGGATATGTGTGCAGAATCTATTTCCTTTAGCTTTGAGGATTTCTTGGCATTATTGACATTTTAGCCTGGGTAATCCTTTGTTGTGCATGAGGGGGCCGTCCTGTGCACTGTAGTCTATTTAGCAGCGTGCCTGGCCTCTGCCCACTAGATATGACTAGCATGTTTAGTCCTGGCCATGACAAGCAGAATTGTCCCTAGACATAGTAAGTATGCAGAGACTTTGGGAAAGTATCCCTCTTTGGAACCCTCCATCCTAATGGATATACACTGGTCTTATAATTTAATTTATTTACTTTAAATGAAAACTTTTGGGGGTTTTTGCTGGGTGTGGTGATGTGCACCTTTACTCCTAAGCACTCAGGAAGAAGGCAAAGGCAGGTGGCTCTCACTGAGTTCAAGGTAAGCCTGCTCTACAGAGTGGGTTACTGGACAGACAGGACTGTGTAATGAGACCCTATCTTGAAAAAAGAAAGAAAAATGTTTTAATTTTTACTTATGTGTTTGGATGTGTATGTCCATGCCTCTTGTGTGTGGGTGCCTATGGGGGTCAGAAGAGGCAGGCAGCTGAGCTAGATTTACGGACAGCTGTGAGCCATCTGACATGGATGCTGGGTACCTAATTTAGGTCTTCTGCAAGGGTCATAAGCAGTTTTAGCCTTGAAGATGTCTCTCTACCCACACTCACTGCTCTTTTGAGATATACTTTTAAAGAATTACATATATGTGTTTGAGGAGATTCGTGGTACAGCATTCATGTGGGGGATCAAAGGAGAACTTGCAGGAGTGGGTTCTCTTCTCCCATATGTAAGGTCTAAGGCTCAAACTCAGGTTGTCAGGCTTGGCAGAAGTGCCTTTATCTGCTGAGCCATCTTGACAGCCCCCATTGCTTTTAACATTAGCTAAAGCAAGGCGGCTTTAGGTATGTGGAAGAAGGATGTAGGTATGTTTGTGAAAAGAGGGTGCCACAAAAACCAAACCAAACCAAACCAACAAAAAAACCAGTTATAGAATCTTATCTATCTATTGTCTATCTGTCTCTGTCTGTCTGTCTATCTATCTATCTATCTAGTGTACATGTGTGTATGTGAGTATGAGTTCATGAGTGTCACAAGAGAGCACATGCATACCAGAGGACAACTTCTGGCAGCCAGTTCTTACTTTCCACTTTGTTGAAGTTAGGTCTCTCTGTTTCCTGATGACTGTGCATTACAGACTAGCTGGTCAGAGGTTTTCTGTATTTCCCCCCTTTCTCCTCCCACCTGACTCCATACTTGTCTGGAAGTGAGTCAGGATGAGTGAAATACAGACAGCTGTGAGCCTCCTGAAGTCAGGAGGAAGAACTGGATGAGAAAATTGGATGTGAGGCACCTGAAAATTCTTGTGAGGCTGCAATGGGCAGTTTGTCATCAGTCTTTGTGTTAGATCCTCTGATGGGGAGCCATAGATTGTCCTGGGGACAGCGTGGAGCTGATATAGAAACCCATAGAATATACTCCTGTGGTGGAAATGTAAAGTGCTGGCTTGTAACTTTCCAGGATTTAGTTCTTCTGACCCTCTTTCTTGTTTTTATTTCCTCACTTTGTGGCTGATAACTTAAGAAAGTTAACTCGGCATAGGTTCAGCTAGAGAGGTTAGGCTGGGGCTTGTAACAGTGGTGTGGGCAGTACAGCCTTGACAGAGATCACCCCACACGTTCTTTTTCTTCTTGTAGATGTGGCTCAGTTGGGGATCAAGATCGAAGTGCTGGAGAGAATATTCCACCTATGAGAAGCATCCTCCTCCATGGTACCCAGCTGGTGGCTCCTGAGGTGTGGTGACAGCTTAGAGAGATGGGATAAATGAGTTCTAGAGTGGACCTTTAAGGGTGTGTTGGTATCTTAGCTGATCTCACTGCCCTTCTCTGCTTCCTGGCTACCAGGAAGTGAGCCACCTTTGCTGTACACTTCCCCAGCTCCATGACACCTGTCACAGGCTATGGGCTGAAACCTTTGAACTCATGACTACAAGCCAATCTTCTATGCTATATGAGGTATTTTGTCATAGTGTCAGAAAGCTAACAGAGAAGCAGCACACACACAAATAGCCATCCTGAGGGAAGAATGAAAAGCCACTAGATACCCCAAACCATGAGGTACGAGAAAATAGAAGCCAGGACTTGGGAAGGACTGACATAGTGACGTATAGCACGCTGCCCTCTTATCCTACTTTCTGCGGTTAAGGTGAGCTATAGCCATCTGTAGTCTGAAAATGTTAGATGGAAAAATTCCGAAGTGAATATTTGACACTTTAAACTGAATGCCATTCTAGCAAGCATGATAAAACCTCTGTCCTCCGCAGCCCACATTTGCTACCTTTCACAGGTTCCTTGTGAACTATCACGGTGTCAGAAGGCATTCCTGCATGTCTATAGGCACCCTTACTGACTTCAGCTTCAGGAATCTACTAGGGATATGGGAAAGTGTCCCCTGAGGATGACATGAATACCTCAGCTTTGAGCAGTCCTCCTGAAACCGAATAGCAAGGATGATTAGTACATATTAGTCTGGGTCATTTATAATTACACTGTCTAGTACTGATGACAGCTGGCTACTGAGTACTGGAGATGTAATTATTCCACACTGTGATGTGTGTTAAGTGTGAAACACACACTGGATTTTGAAGAAAATAAGAGTCCAAGAAAATAAGAGCATAAATATTTAATTTCTAGGTTTTGAGATTCCTCATCTGTTGCAATAATACTTTAGACATATTAGCTTAAGTAAAATCTATAACTAAAATTAATTTTACCTGCCCCTTTTACTTTTTTAATGTATCCATTGGGGAGCAGAAATCCAGTTTTATTGAGCTATAACTAACAAATAAAGATCAAATAGAGTCAAAGTGGGCAGCTAGAAAATTTAATACCACAGGAGACTCCTTGTGCTGCCTTCTTCAATCTCCATTTTTCTTTATGTTTTATTTTATTTTTCTGTGATTCTGGGAGTTGAACCCAGAGCCTTGTGCAGAGTGAACAAGAGTCCAGCTTCTGAGCTGCATATTTTCTAAGAGAAGCACTGGAACAGACCATACATTCTCAAAGGGGGACTGTACTCATCTCCTGGGGGCAGAAGCATGATTCTTTTTTTAAATTTTATTATTATTATTATTATTATTATTAGTTTTTTGGATTTGTTTTTTTCAAGACAGGGTTTCTATGTATAGCCCTAGCTGTCCTGGAACTCACTCTGTAGACCAGGCTGGCCTTGAACTCAGAAATCCACCTGCCTCTGCCTCCCAGAGTGCTGGGATTACAGGCGTGTGTCACCACTGCCTGGCTCAGAAGCATGATTCTTGAGGGTTGGGTGATGTAACTATTTTTTATGCATAGTTATGTCTGGGATTTATGATGTAGCTATGGTCTTAACATTCATAGAGCAGAAGTTAGGGGAAAACGTCTTTAAAAAGTCACTTGTATGGATAATAATAAAAGTAGAGAGACACTGTCTAGAAGCATATCATGCGATCCCAGAGCCATTACTTGCGGCTGCCTGCTGCCACACCGATGTTTAGGATAGTATTAGTAGAAACGTCTTAATCATCTTGTGCAAACAGGGAAAAAACTGAGTTATGCTGAATTTATAATAAATGACTCAAAGTGCCTCTGAGGTGCCCTGCAAAGGTTCCAGATCAGCATGGAGGACAACAAGAGTGCCAAGGGCTTGCTGAAGACCATGTCCCCACTGTCTTTAGTGCTTTCATCTTGAGTTGACAGCATACTCATCTGCCACAGTGTCTAGGCGAGCTTGGCCACCGAACCTTACTAATTCTGCTGCCTTGTGCACAGGAGACCTGCGTATTCATGCTAGGCTTCTACGGCCCACTTATCCACCTTCTGTAGTGATGCCAGTGACTCCCTTCTCTTCTCCACAGACATGGGCAGATCTGTGATCAGACAGGTGGAGATGCCAGTTCTGTGGCCAATAAAAGGAGACTAGAGGTCATGATGGGTCATTCATTCCATGCCACTCCAGGAAGAAGCTTAGCCATCTGGCCTTAGAGCTCTGTAGCTAAGTCAGTAAGCTAAGAAAAGGGCCTTGAGAATTGTGGGCCACCAGGGCCTTCATTGTGGGAGATCAAACTCTGGGAAGCCAGACTCTCAACAGCTCTCACCTTGAGAGTCCACTGACCTTGCAGTTTACAGCTGAACCACCCCCTTCTTCACACAAAGCTGATCAACTGTTTCTTATCCTGGCCGAACACCTGGGGTTGTCTAGGCGGAACCACCATTCCAGGAAAGCTGCTGGATGCCACAGCCAGCATCCACTCAGGATGACCTTTCCTCCTTCTGTGCTTTTAGCATTCTCCTCAGCCCCTCCCTACTTCCTCTCCGGTGCATTCAAAACCAGGCGTTTTGCTTTTCGTTAAAGAGGCTTTGATAAGACCCCCCTTTTTGCTTGGCTTCGCTCTGTCTTTCCTGCCAGTTTCTCTCTTTCAGGCTTGGGTTCTCCTCGGCTCCCCGAATAACTAGGTAGGTCCCGCTGGCTGGGATACTTCATGGGTTAAATCAAAGGATGCTCTTCCATGCGAAATAGAGGGAGAAGTGAGTACAAGTCCACTAAGATGTGGTTTAAGGTTCATGTTTTGTTGTTGCTGTTGTTCGTGGTGGTTTGTTTGTTTGTTTGCTTGTTTTGTGGAACATAATGAACAGAACAAAGGAAACTCTGATGGCTTCTTAAAGATTGCTCTTTTGTAGCGTATAAATAATGTGAGCTGACAGCACTGAGGTCTATGAGACTTTGAGCCTATAGGAGAACTTTTGTCTACTCATGGCAGGTGAATCTAAGTTGATGAGTGCTCTGTGGTTATGTCCTGACAGCCTGGCCCTATTCAAACACATTTTTAGCGAGTCCTAATCAAAGGTTTATTCACTGTTTTAGTGGGAGAACTAACTGATATAAAAGCAGGCAAAAAACTAGCTTCTGTAGCTAACCAAGAAAACGCTAAATTAGTCTAGACACAACATTGGTTGACAGCCCATAGGGTCATACAGTCATAACTTCTAATCATCTTCTCTCCTGGATAAGGAACTTGCTTTTCAAGTGGCTGAAATCAAATTTCAATTTCTACAGTTTAAATCCCACTTTATAAAGTTTAGGTGCTGATACAAATCAGAGATTGAAGAAGTCGGGTATTGATGAGCTCTTAAAGAATGCTCTCACACAGCATTTGAAGAGTATGACCAGTATTTCTGAGTTCACCTCATGTATAATAGTCAGAATTCTGTCACTGTGGACAGTGCTTGAGATAATCAGCTTAAAAGGCAGAAAGGTTATTCTCCGCTATGGTTTTATAAGTCTTAGCCTATGGTCTTGTTGTTTGTCCTGTGCTGACGATGTACACTTGGCAGTGGGGGTGAGGATGGTAGAGACACCCAGGCAGGAACTGACATCCCAATATTCCCTTCAAGGATATGCCCTGAGTGACTTAAGTTTCACCTCCATGTCCATCACCTTCCAAGAACACCTGGGTCACCTTTAACATAGCCCCACAGGATATAAGTTGGCCCTTATAGCAAAAACAGGGAGTCTCCAGTTCTAAATCCTAGTTACACTTTATGAGAGATTTTTAAAAATAAAATTGCCACTTAAGCTAAAATTTCCTATCACATCCAAATACCTTGGCCTAATTTCTGTTTTCTTCTACTAATTATTTTCTGCCATTCCAGTAAGTGAGTAACAAGATTCAAAATCAGCCCACACTTGACACTGACACATAGGACAACTCTTAACTGTGACACTATCGTGTCTTGAACCACATTTGAACCTTCGGGTACATGAACTCTGCTGTCGGCTGGCGAACCATAGCTTCCTGGTTTTTAGACTCAAGAGAGGCGCCTTGGACTTCAAATGGCTATTACAAAACAACATTTTGATGAGTTAAGTGTAAATGAATCAGAAGCATGTGGACTTAATTAGCCTCAAACACAGCCATTTCAAAATGTAGGAGTGAAAAAAGAAAATCTTGTCTTGGAGGTTTCCTGATGAATCCAAAAGGGTGAGATTGAGGAGAGGACCATCTACTAAACCTTCAGGTTTCCCCCTTTATGTACGCTATCTTATTGGGAACAGGGAACTGTGGGAAACTTCCTCCACAGTCATTGACAGAGCGTCAGTGTTGTGGTTGCCAGCCCATTTGTGGCCTACATTTAATTAAACCAGGCCTACACATGGCTGGAGAGAACGCAACTTCCATGTTTTTGAAGATGGGCCAGGGTGCAGTCCACATGGGACCATGTGTGTGGTCTTCTTTTACAGTTAAAATAACCCCATATTATTCTTCTCATGCCCTGTGAGTTTTTCCATGTTACTCCTCATTCTGGCCACAAAGACAGATGAGGGCTGAACACAGCTTGCTCTTGTTACCTCTTCTGGGTGGAACTGAGCAGTGTCCGGCAGAGTCCAGGAATACACATGCCTCCCCGCTTGTGTTGAATTGCCCTTTTTCTCCAGTGAGAAAGGTGTTAAAAGCTCAAGGGTCAAAATCAGGCTTCTAGTTGAATGAGAGGAAGGCCTATTACAGAATAGGACAGTTTTCAAGAGGAAATTAGTACTCTTTGAATGTCATGATAGAAACATTAAACAATTGTTTTCATAGCTTTCAAGAAGTCATGGGTCAGGTTTAAGTTTTTTTATGCATTGAGATTGCCCAGATTTGTTGCAGAAAGGACAGATACTTGCACACAGTTGCTGAGTAAAGGCCTCCTCATCTATCTTTTCAACATCTTTAAAAACAGGTAGAATTGTTCCCATTTCACAGTTGGAAGAAACTGCACTATTGGAGGCTGAGATCTGCTCAGATTCCTTGAGTCAAGAGGGTAGAGTTGGGCAGGAATCCAGACTTCTACATTCCATGGTTAGGAAAATGTCTAGTATTCCCTGTCCACCAAGGTGGAATAAAGCAATTGAAAGTGAATTGGGTTAAGATCATAGACTTTACTTACTGGTCCAGCATGACTTTCATCATGAGGGACAGGGAATGCCCTGGGTCTCCAGACTCTGGTGGTTGTTTGATTATCCGGGTTTGTGCCTCTTGTCTGGGCATAATTATTAATAGCATCCCATTTCCCTCTCCAAAGTGTCCTGGTTTGCATGATAAATTGCATGGGCACTCAACTCTGAATCTAATAGGGTCAGATCTTAATGGTTTTATTTGGCTAAATCATTGAACCTTTCCATTCCAGGGGTTTTCTATTTTCCAGTCAGAGTTTTTGTGAGTTGATGATGAATAGTTGTGTGTGCACATTCTGTTTGTTTTGTTTTCAGTTCTTGATCTAAATACCCAAGGTAGACTCAGGCATTGGTTAGGCATTGGTGCTTGGTCAATGTGTGATTTTTTACCATCTTGTTCTGCCCAGAAATCCCATAAATTGTGTCTTACTCTAAGCTATAATATTGCGAATCACCTCACACAGCCTATTGTAACCCAGCTCATGGGCAGGCAAAGTGGTCTTTGATCCCTTTCCACTTCTTCCTTTTCCTCCTCCTCTTCCTTTTCCTCCTCCTCTTTCTTCTCCTCCTCCTCTCCTTTCTCCTTTCCTTCCCCTTCCCCTCCTCTTCCCCTTCCTCCTCTTCTCCCTCCCTCTTCCCTTTCCTCCTTCTCTCCCTCCTCCTTTCCCTCCTCTTCCTCTGCCTCTGCTTCTTCCTCCTCCTCCTCTTCCTCTATCCCTTACCTCTCCCTTCTCCTTCTCTGCCCCCTCCTTTTCTCCCTACTTCTTCTCCTCCTCTTCCTTCCTAACCAGGGATCACCTCTTCTCTGTCTTCATGATGACAATGCCCTGGACTGTCCCTTGGTTGCCATAGTCCCTTGTTATTAGCCCTCATTACACTCCACCACTCTACTGTCTCAGAATACTTCATCTGGATTCATGTTCTCTTCATTTTATTGTCCTCCCAGGATCTCTATACAACCAAGCAGATGCCCTAGTTTCCACCAACCAACTGAATCCTTGTTTCAAGGAGCTGATTACTTCGTCTATCCTGGTCACTGAACTCACAGTGCGTGAGGAAACAAGAGAAGGCATCAACAATGAGAAGGTACTATGGGTACGTCTTTGACTGAGAGGAGTTACCTGGATGTATCTTCCATAGAGAACTTACTTGCTGTAGACTGCCTGCTTTTATGAAGGGGCTTGATTACATTCATATAAGAAGGAAGAGTTTTGTGGAGTTATGAAGATAAGAAACACAAGGGAGACTTGGAGCACAAGTGCAGCCTATCCACTTCTCCCGAAGTTCCTTCCAATGTCCATCATTCTACCACACTGGCTAATTCTTGATGCCATGGCTCTTTAACCATCTCTTTGATTCCCTCTGCTTTATCACACTGACTGTTTTGGGTTGTAAGCAACAGACACTAACTCTGGTTGATTTACCTGGGAAAATATTTGCAGAGAACGTGGGTGCAGTAGCTATTTCAAAAGCAGACTTTGAGAAAAGATTTGAATATGAACTGTTGTTTTGAGAGGAGCTTTTAGGAAGAACAGGGAAAAGAGTGGTGGAGTCAGGGAGGTCAAGGCACTCCCCCATGGCTTACAGTTCAGAGGTTTAGCCCATTATCATCAAGGTGGGGAAACATGGCGGCATGCAGGCAGACATGGTGCTAGAAAGGTAGCCGAGAGTTCTACATTAAGATTCACAGACAGCAGGAAGAAAGCGTGATAGTGAGCCTGGCTTGAGCATTTGAAACCTCAATGCCCTCTCTCCACCCTTCCAGTAATACACTTCCTCCAACCAGGCCAACCTATTCCAACAAGGCTACAGGGACATTTTCATTCAAACCACCCCATAACCCAAAAGAGTAGGTGGAAGGGCTGACATTTATTTTCAATTTCAGTCTTAGTCACCATCTTATTGTTAGGATGAGACATCATGACCAAGCCAATTCATATAAAAGAAAGCATTTAATTGGGGGGTTTGAACCCTAGAGAACTTAGTTTCAGCGTCTGTCTGAGGGGCTCTGATTTAAAACCTGCCTCTGAAAACCATGGGCAATCCTTTGACTCTCCAGAACCACAAGAGACCAAAACAAACTGTTGCTTTTCTTTTTGTAAGTTTTAAGGTGGTGATACCTGGGAACCCTGTGAGGGAGCTGTGAGGGCTGTGTGTAGGCAGGACACACATAGAATTGCTGCAGCATAGTTCATGTGGGGTGGAAGATGAAATGCAGACTCAGGTGAGGCCTCAAAAGGATCAAGAAAGGAGGTCAAGCAATGCTTGATTCCAGAGTAATTTCAATGACTTTCTGTCTTTTGGGGGATGGAGTCCTAGCATAGGTGAGAGGAGTTTGAGCAGAGATGATAGGCTATTTGATATTTTGGTTGATGGTAATGCCAAGATTGCATACAACTGGGAAAGGCATTATTAACAAGTATATCAGAGAAAGAAACAAGGCAAGAAGAGAGACAATGGTTACTAAGAACATAAACCAAAATATATTCACTGCTATGAAAGTCCACCCCATGACAGTGCCCCCATTTCACCTTGCTGACTCCCTCTATCTTTAGCCATTAATTCAAAGTCATAGGATAAGAAACTGATTAAGCTAGGTCATCCTTTCAAGTCAGGCCACACTAGGTTCTGGGTTGGCAATAATCAGCTTTCTACCCCTTGGTCCAGAGTAGTCTTAATTCCCTGACAATTTGATCAGGTTTGAGTAAGCATGTCTCCAGTAGACCCAAAGAGTCTTCAGGGCAAGAGTGCGATAGGAGTTGGAAGGAGTACGAATGAAAGTTATCACACTCTGCCTCTGCATAGAGGGATCTGGTACTCCTCACTGAAAGTTGAGTACTCTCCTCCAAGCTGCCCTCAACGGAGGGCTATGGAATGCTGGCATCTCAGTATTTTAGCCCCCTTGCCCTATGGGTGGGACAAATTTGAGGCCATGTTCCACAGTGTTCCACAGTACCCTTCTCAGGCCCTAGAGGCATCAGGTTCAAGTGGCCACAGTCATAACTTGCTGGCTCCTTCATTGCCCAATCATTTGTCTTTCTTTTACTGTTCTCCCATGCTTGCCTCTCTTTCTCAACAAGTTACTTACACTTCAATTCTAGTCTCAGGGCTGGTCTCTGGATGAACCTTTTAATCCTGAGATTTGCAGGGAGAAAAGTCACTTCCACTATTTTGGGCCAAATTTAAAGCAAGCTTTATTAAATACTGACTAAGAGATAGACTTTGATTAGGACCATTCCCTGGAATTTCCCAGCTGAAATGGCCACAAGGCAAGTGCTGCAGGAGTTTATAAAGACAATTCTATGTGCTTTCCCATGAGGCTTTGTTATTTTCAACAAGTACAACTCCCCACATTCTAGGAAGTTACCTGGTCCTTGGTCAAATGGGGCTTACAGATTAATTTTAGGCATTATAAACCCAAATTGTGAAAGAAAGGAAGGTTTCTCCCTCTATAACCAGAAAGAACAGACTCTAAGTATTGATTGACCTTGCCCTGCCTCCTGAACTTTAGGAAGACGTTCTCTACATGCTGATTCTGTAACCTTGTAACCCTCAGGGCACTGTAACCTTGTTATCCTAAGGGCACTGTAACTTTGTTACCTTAAGGGCACTGTAACCTTGTAACCCTCAGGGCAGCTTTTCCCAAACAGATCTCTGCAGCTGATCATTATCCCAGCTCTTTGGCAAAAGAGTTTGACTATAGCTTTTCCACATTGTCTTGCAGAAGGAGTAACACCAGCAAGAAGCCATTTAATTGTTCCCTTGCCTGAGATTTCATGTGATTTTTGCATGTAATACAAAAGAAATGTTCTTTTTAAGAAAAGAAGGGCTAATCTATATTTGTCCTCAGAAGGAGAATTTCCTAGTAGTTCCCTCGACATCTTACCTTGGACTGTAATAAGAAATAAGATCACCACATATGGGGCATGTGAGATGGTTTAGTTGATAAAGGGCCTGCTACCATGTTTAGAGCTGAGTTCCATTCTTAGACCCTCCATGGTGATTTCCAAATTGGTGCTGTGATATGCATATGAGTGCTTGTTCTCTCTCTCTCTCTCTCTCTCTCTCTCTCTCTCTCTCTCTCTCTCTCTCTCTCTCTCTCTCTCTCTCTCTCTCTCTCCCCTCTCTGTTTAAAAAATCACCAGGTATGATGGTTAGTTTCATATGTCAGTTTGGCTGGGTTAAGGATGCTTAGATACATGATAAGACATTTCTGGGAGTGTCTGTGAGGGTGTCTGGGGAAGAGAGTCAAATTAGTAGAATGGATAAGGGAGATCTGTGCTCATCATTGTAGGCACATAGCATCCAATTCAAAGAAGTCCTGGATAGAACAAAAAGATGAGGGGGGACGGGAAGACAACTCAGCTGTTAAAATGCTTGCCAAACAAGCATGAGGACCTGAGGTTCAGCTCCCTAGCATTCATATAAAAGTTGGTTATGGCTGAGAGAGCATCTGGACCCCTGAAGCTAGGAAGTAGGGGGATGTGGAGATAGGCAGATCCTTTGAGCTACCCATCTAGCCAGTCTACCCAAATTGGTGTGCGCCAGCTTCAGTAAAGAAGTAAGGAGATACACATCAAATGAGGTACAAGAACGGAGGAGTGGCCCCTGGTTCTGGAAAGACTCAGTGTAGCAGTATAAGACAAAACCAGAACAGGGAAGTGGGAAGGGATGGGTGGGAGAACAGAGGGAGGGAAGGAGGCTTATGTGACTTTCCCGGAGTGGGGGACCAGAAAAGGGGAAATCACTTGAAACGTAAATAAAAAATATATCGAATAAAATTTTAAAAAAAGAAGAGGTAAGGAGATAAATGACTCAGAAAGACACCCAGTGTCAATCTCTAGATCCATATACATGCACACATGTGTACCCACATGTATTTGTGCATATACATGACATACATGTACATATACGTGTACATACACATACAGAAGATAGGGAAAGCTCACATTTTCTGTTTTTATAAGACATTTGTCTTCTGCCTTCCAATAGTAGAGCTTCTGGTTTGGGGCCTTGAAACTCCTGGGCTTATGCCAGTAGCCCCTGCTTCTCTTGATTTGGGTATAGACTGAATCTGACAGTTGGCTTTCATGGGTCTCCAGCTTGCAACCAGCGCATGGTGGAACTTCATGACCATAAATAAACTAGTCAGTTTCTACAAAACATCTCCCTTATAAACCTGTCTTTATTAATACCTTGTTGGCTCTGTTGCTCTGGAGAACTGTGACTAAGACACCAGGTAACTTGGAATCTTGGTCTTTCCCAAGCTACTTACTGCTCAAGGTGATGTTAGACAGGATTTCTCAAGTTCCAGAAGCTGAGTTTCTCAATTGGACTCCGACTCCGAAGAGCAGCAACAGGGCATTTGGTTCTTTGTTGCTGGTGTTACTTTTCAGAACTCAATCTCGGCTCATTATCCTGCAAGCATGTTTGACATATAAGAAGTAATGAGTTTTCATATTCTGGTCTCTTGGTGGACTGCTGTCCTTTTTGGAAGACATTTGGGAGAAGAGAGAGATAAAAAGAAAAGGATTTAGTTTTCTTAGTGACCCAGAGATACACTCCATACATCAGTCTTCCTGGAGGACTGTATTCCCATTCCTAAAACATGCTAAGAGAGAGTTAGCCCATTTGATGCTTTAGAGAAGTGTCAAAGACCTCCACTCTCACACTGAAAGCAGAGCACCTAAGATATTCAGTGTGTGTTGGAAATGGAATTCAGGAATCCGTGTTTGGGAGATGATGGAAAGTTGCTGTGGAGGGGTCAGGTATTAAACCGGCACTCTGGTACTTGTTACTTTAAAACAAATGCATTAAGAGGCTAGGGTTACATTTCTACTAATGCTTGTCCAGGTGCATGAAGCCCTGGATTCCATCCCAGCACCATGTGAACTGAGCCTGGTGGCAGGATCAGAAGTTCAATGATTTTTGGTTTTCTAGATGGTTCCAGGCCAGCCTGGGATATGTGAGACCCTGTCTCAAACAAAACAAAAGCAAAAATTATGTAGATAGTATATTTAACTAAAGCCATGAAGTCCTTATATTGGTTCAGAAAGCTAATGAGATCTAATTTTATATTATCCTGACAAAGGTAGTGTTATGCCTCCATGTCTAATTCCTCCCTGTATTTAATTTAAACTTAATGCACCTTTGACACAAAGGATAAAAATGTTAGAAAAGGTGCGGGCAGCAGAAAATTCAGTCACCTTTGTTTCTTTAGCAGGTAGGAAAATTTACAAACCAAACTCTTCAATGGACACTTTGTAGTAACATCTGTGTTTTGAGATGCACCCTGTGACACCGCTCCTTCCACAATTTGCTTGTTCTTTCCAGTCTGTGCAGTACTGCGCACCCAAGGCATGCTTGGGAAGTCGTCTTTCTAATGGCGAATAGATTTATGGCCTTTGCCTTCATGCTAGGAGAGATTAGTAAAACCAAGGCTGTTTAGTTTGGCAAAGACCAGAGAGAACAGAAGATGTGATAGGTACATTATAGAAAATGATAAATGAAGAAAAGGCAGGCTGGGTCCCTGTATGTTCTGTGGCAAAAATACTCAGCAAACTTTAGTCGCCGCCTTCCACTGAGGCTGTTGACTAACTCAGAAGTTTGAGGCTGCTGCACGGGAAGCTAGACCTCAGGGGAAAGAAACTGTATTGATGGGGAATGTCTGGGTGGATGTATTTATACAAAATAGCACCTATGGTTACATTAGCAGGATCGGTTTACCAGGACCATCCATCCTACTTTAGGCCACAGTGACAAGTCTGGCTGTGCTTCCTGTTTCCCGGGTAGGGTGTGTGTGGTGGGGGGAGGGACCCCAGACGTTTTGGCACCAGTCCCCTCCCTCTATAGGGTGTCTGGGTTTCCAGCAGCCTCTTTCTCCTAAGGGAGGAGCATCTAGCATCTGATGGACTTGGATTCTGGGGGCTGTTGGGGAGGATGTGGCCAGCAGGCCTCTCCTCAGAAATTTAGTAAAGGCTAATAGTAAAGGGGGTTCCCAGACTGCACACCTCCTGTAGAAGGGAGTGGAAACTGGGTTTGATTTATCACTGGGCACTTTGTGTATCTCTGACCACAGAGAGAATTCTGCAATACTGCAGCATGCAAGTCAGTTAGCAAATGGCATATATATATATATATATATATATATATATATATATATATATTTTTTTTTTTTTTGGTATGTTACAACAGAGTCTTGGGATCATTCCTGGTCCTTTCTCTGGTTTTTCTCCAAATCCTCTTTTTGTTCCTCAGTTTCCTCTCTGGAGACTGATATCTTAAGCTTTAGCCTCTTGGTGGTGGGTAGGAATGGTGTGGGGTCAGGCTGCTAATATCTGATATGCTTTGAAGTCCTTGGCAGGTCAGACCAGATCCCTCAGGCAATTGTGCTGGAAACCATTCTAAACTGGCTATCCTGGTGGTAAGAGAATTCCTCAGCTTCCACCCTTTACCCACCCCTTTTTTAAAACAGACTTTTCAAAGCTCCTCTGAGAAGTTCCTCTCCTGGATTAATTAATTCATTAATTTAAAAAGTTGATACACAATGATTGCAAATAGATGTAACAACTTAAAATTCTTTATCCCCTTTCTCTAGATTTCTCCTCCCCTCTCTCTTCTCTCCCCTCTCCTCTTCCTCCTTCTCACCTCTTTCCTCCTCTTTCCTCTCTACACCCCCACTCCCCCACCTCCCCACCCTTACCCCCTCCCATCTTTAACTTCTGTATAGGGTTTTATTAAGCTTTATTTAAAACCCTTAGCTTCTGGGAATAGACTACTTCTTTACAGATGGCAGCTAATTCGTCTGGCAGCTCTCTCTTGCTTTTTTTTACACAGCATCCAAATGGTACTCCTCTCTCCTCCCATGCTCAGAGCCTAGAATTGCTGAAAATATTGAAGGAGACCATGAGAAGGAACTAAAGGCAAAACACATTTGGGTTTCTTTTTTGCTTTGTTTAGCAAGTGGACAAAAGCCCCTAGGTTCCCTGCTTCATTTTAGTTAGAATACAAAAGAGCTATTCCTTGAACTCCAAGAGATGATTAAGCCAATTGGGATTGGAATTGGGGAAGTGGGGGGGGGGCAGAGGATGGGAGGTGAGGGAAGAGAGAAAGGGAAGGGTTAAAAGGAAGGTAGAAAGAGAAGGAAGAGGAGATGGAATGGAGAAAGAAAAGAGGGAAGGAAAGGGAAGGGAAGGAAAAGAGGGCCACCCAGAATTCATTGTTCTTTTGATAGAGATAGTGAACCCATGTCCCTGGGGAATTAGGGGGATACATGCAGGAAACAAGACAGCAAGTGGGCAGGAGGCCACACACAGCTACTAATAGCTCCAGGAATATTATTAATGCAGGAACAAGCACAACATGTATTTGAATTATCTGCTGCTGAGCTCTTGTGAGCTAGGTAGAATTGATAACACATGGTCAAGAGCAGTTTTCTAGGTATCTAAACTCACATGCCATGCACTTTATAGCTCTTGGCACTAGGGTGCCACATCTCTTTTCTCCACTTGTGTCTTAATACTTCCAAAGGTGGTTGGTGCTTAAGTTCTCAGGCCATAGGGAAAACAAGAGGTGCCTCTGTTTAAAGGCCTTGCAAGGAAAAATGAATCAAAGGTGTCAACAAGAGTGCAGTTGGCCAGTTCATCTAAAAAACAACTCAAGAGTGTCTACTGACTACTTGATTTTAAATACTCTGGTAAGTTCCAGAGGTATAGACTGGAAATGTGGTATAAGGATCCATTATCAGTGCCCATTCTAATGTGTTAAAGATTGTGCTTAAAGTCCCAGGTTAAATCAGGATCTTTTGAAGTCCCACAAGACACTGTTCTATTCCCCACCAGAGCAGAAGAGGGTTTTAGGAGGCCCAAACTCCTGCAGAGGGTCTTAGTCTTCTTGCTCAGCTCTGGGGTCCAAACAGGAAGCAAGAAGGCGTCTAACTGGATGGGGTAACTGAAGGCTGGACAGGGGACTGTCTGAGCAGCTGCCTTCATTCTATTCACAGGGGTGCAGGGTGCCAGGCCACCCTGGTTTAATTTACCTCAAAGTCACAGTGAGGTCTGGAAGCCACTCCCAGGCATATGGGGTGAGGGTGGGGGTTGGGAGGTGTCTCGAGCCATCTGAGGTGGGTGAGGACAGCCCCCACCTCCCCCTGGGCAGGCACTTTCAGAGATGGGGCTGACTGGCTCAGTTCTCCAGGGTGGTCAGCCTGTAATTTCAAGATTTACTGGTCTCAGGGAGATAGCCAGCCACAAATGGGCAACAAGGGTAATTACAAGAGGCCACTGGGCTAATCCTTGGTTACAAATGTTAGCTAGAAGGTAAATAAGCTTCATGCAAGCATTTCCTAAGCTGCAGGGCCCCTGGCCCTCTTTGCTTTATTTTCTTCTTAAAGGAGACAGTGAGAGAGAGAGGGCAAAAGAGAGGAAAGAGGAGGAGGGAGGGAGAGGGGGGGAAAAGAGGGGATGAGACTGATTTTTATTTAATTTCATGTGGCCTCTAGGAATTAAAGTCTTTGAAGTCCAAATTATTTAAATGCCTCTTTGTTTCATATTTGGAATTGTTCATGAGAAACGACATCACATCCCTGCCTGTCTGTGGCCAAAGATGGTCTGTTCTGAAAGAGGGTGGGGTGAAGAAGTGTCTTAAAATTGAGCAAAAGAAACTTCTGGGGCATCTGCCTTCCTCAGAAGGAAATAAAAACTATCCTCCAAACTAAACCCCAGTGCTGGGTAAAATCGACAGGACGTGGAGGGCCTTCCAGGTTGCCAATGGCCTTTATGGGGCCATTTGTCCTCCTGGGCCAGCTCTCTGGAACCAGTCAGAGGTCTTTTGGGAAAGCCTAGAAGGACATGGAACATAGAACTGACCCTAGAGGGAGAGGGCAGCAGGATGGGAGGTGAGGGAAGATAGAAACGGAAGGGTTAGCAGGAAGGTAGAAAGAGAAGGAATGTTCTTGTGGGTTATAAAGGTTAGAATCTTCTGATAGACTCCTGAGGTTAACCTAACAAAGCATTTCCCCAGACCAATTCATACCATAAGGGGTCAGTGGGAAGTGGCCCTCATCTATCAGGCAGCTCTCTCACTGATGTCCTCCAGAAGGCTTTTCACTTTATAATGCCTTATAGCTTTGTACAGAGCTAAGGGAGCCTCTGTACAGAGCTAAGGTACTCCATTCACTTCCCTAGACGTGGGAGCCTCAGGAGGAGAGTTGCCTCTGTCTTCTGCCTCAGTAACCTTGGCAGGCTGTTGGTTGAAATGTCAGGATTCTACTCCTCCCAAGAGAGCTTCTCTCTGTCATAGTAACCATCTTGACTATCACAACCAGCTGCTGTGACACAAAGCCCCTCCCACACATCTATCCTAACCTGGAGCAGAGCAAACACACAGAAGGGAGGGAAATATTCCTGGGAGTTCTCATCTCCCCATAACTTGAGAGGACCCACTGGAGGGTGTAATATGGAAGAACCTTGTGAAAGACCTTATGCATGTTTTTCATTTCTGTTGTCCAAGTGAGTGGGCTCTAAAGTAGTGGGGGTCCCTTCTGTGCTGGTTAGTTTTATGTCAACTTCATACAAGCTAAAGTTATCTGAAAAAAGGGAACTTCAATTGAGAAAATGACTCCATGAGATGGGATGGAATGGGATGTCTGTAGGGCATTTTCTTTACCAGTGACTGAGGGAAAGGAACCCAGGCCATTGTGGGTGATGTCATCTCTGAGCTGGTGGTAGCCTGGGTTCTATTAGAAAGCAGCCTGAGAGCAGCACACACCTTTAATCCCAGTACTTGGGAGGCAGAGACAGGTAGATTTCTGAGTTCGAGGCCAGCCTGGTCTACAGAGTTCCAGGACAGCCAGGACTATACAGAGAAACCCTGTCTTGAAACAAACAAACAAACAAACAAAAAAAAGAAAGCAGGCTGAGAAAGCCATGAAGAACAAATACATAAGAATCGTTCCTCCGTGGCTTCTTCATTAACTTCTGTCTCCAGTTTCCTGCCTTATTTAAGTCCCAGTAGAAGTATAAGCCAAATAAACCCTTCCCTCCTCAAGTTGCTTTGGCGATGGTGTTTCATAACAACAATAGTAACTCTAACTAAGAAGTTAAGTGGAGTGTGGTTGTAAGGTATCTGACCTTGTGATTTTGGGAGTATTGCAGAAGGACTTTGGAACTTTGGCTAGAAAAGCTATTGAATATTGAGAACATACTGGGAGATTCTGTAGAAGCTGGGAAAATAACATAGAGGCCAGTGCCAGCAATGGAGGCCCTTCATACGAAAGTTTATAGACTATCAGGGCACTTTGCTATTTGAATTAAGGTTGTGTGGTTCTCGTTAGCTGAAACTGAAGACTCAATGGTGATCAACAAGATACAAGAATTATCAAAGTGAAATCTTTGCTTTGCTCAATACTCAGTGCTGGTCAGCTGGAGCTGAGACATTAGCTGTGATTAGGAAGAGACAAGCATCCTGGAACTGAAATCTTCTGGGAAGTATTTCCTCAGAGTCAGCACACAGAAGCTGTGTTCCAGATGTGGCCAAGGTTGTACCTCAGACTGGTAGCCAAACTAATATGTAAGAGTCACCTAGGCATTGCTGATTTTGACAGTGTGAAGGGGTGGGTCATGGACAGCAGCTGAGTCTTGGCACTGTGTGGCAGGGATGGAGTCCCTGAAGAGAGCCCAGAAGAGGCTATTGGTGAAAGCACAGCCCAATTGCAGCAGAAGACCCTAGAGTTTTAGAGATGGTAGTACCACATGATGATCACCAAGAACAGCAGCAGTGGACTAGAGTCAGTCTGAGCCTGGAAATCAAGCTGTGTGCTGCAGAGGGCAGAGCTGGAGAAGTAACCCGGGCCCTTTGGAGGAGCCCAGAGGATCATGAGTGAATCCTAGATAATTGGACATTATTTACACTGGAGTTTGCTTTTGCTTTCCAAACTGGTTCTTGCCTCTGAAGAGATTCTTGAAGTAAGAATTTAATTTATTATGGACATGATAGAAGCTCACAACTGTGAGACTTTGGATTTTCAAAGAGACTTGATTTCTGTGTTTGAATTTGCAAAAACTTAAGGACTTTCTAAATCTATAAAGTGTTTTATATTGTGATACTGATGTTAACATGTGATCTTGGGAATGAATAAGGAACAAAGGTTGTAGCTTAATAGTTCTGTGTGTGTCAAGTTGACAAGGGGTTTAGTGTACTGGTTAGTTTTGTGTCAGTCTAACACCAGCTACATTCAACTGAGAGGAGGAACCTCAATTTTTAAAAATGCCTCCAGAATATGGGGCTGTAGGCAAGCCTGAAGGGCATTTTCTTAATTAGTGATTGATGGGCAAGAACCAACCCATTGTGGGTGGGGTCACAAAGTCCTGTGGTGTGTAAGAAAGTGGGCTGAGAGGGCCACCAAAACCAAGCCAGTAAGCAGCATTTGTCTCTGCTCGAGTTCCTGCCCTGACTTCCCCGATGACAGACTATCAACTATAAGATGAAATAAACCATTTCCTTATCAAGACACTTTTGTCCTGGTGTTTTAGCACAGCAATAGTCAGCAAACTAGGACATGTGGTACCCTACTTTCATTTACATTGCTATGACAGAATTTCTTGATAAAAGACAATTCACAAGAAGAAAGATTTACAATTCTAAGTTACAGTCTGTCACTGTGAGGAAGTTTAGGCAGGACCTTGAAGCAGCTAGTCAAGAGTCAAGAGCAAAGATTGCATGTAAGTTTACTATTGAATCCATCTGTTCCTCCCTTACATAGTCCAAGAACCAAACCGAGGGAAGGGTACTGGCCACAGTGTGCTGGGTTTTCTCACATCAAATAATCCAATCAAGATAATCCCTCACAGGCATGCTAATAGGCCTACATGATTTAGCCACTCTCTCTCTGAGATTCCCTTCCCAGATGATCCTAGAATGAATGTGTCAAGCTGACAGTTAAAATGAACCCTCACATATGGGCTGTTCCCAAGGCCGAGATACCTCAGATATTCCGGGGCAGAGAGTAAGGACACTTGTACCAGGGTAAGTGGATCTGAATACAAATGTTGACCCAGGTATTTATCAGAGAGACTTCAATAAAGCAATGTGTGAGCTCTCTGTGCCCTGATTTTCCTGTTTGCTACATGAGACCAAGGTCAGCTCTTACCTGGACTCTGAGGGGATTACAGGAGATGGAGTGAAAACAGACTTGTAGGATGTTGCCTGAGGGATCTTAGTATTGAATAAAGGCTGGTTGGAAGTGGTTTGAAGAAGTCGGAAATTCTGCTTCTCCTACTGCTATAAACACTGGAAGTTTCCTCCATAGATGTGCCCTGTTGGGTAGGGCTTCATAAACAGTGTTACTAACAACACAAGATCAACAGCCAAATTTCACTTGGAGCCCTGACAATCCCTCAACTCCAAACTCACTTGCTAGCAACTAAAGTCCAGTTACTTGATTCTTAATCTCCTCCTTTCCTCCCCCCTTTTACTATTTATGGATTACTATTTGTTAGGATCCATGCTTTTTAAAAGTTGATATATATATATATATAAAATCCAATTTAATTCCAAAATAAACCTTATGAAGTTATGACCAACTGTGGCAGCAGTTAAGTAAATCATGGGTTTAAATCCCCTATGAACATTTTCACCTCTCTACGCCTCAGTTTCCCTGTTGGTAAAACAAGTCCAGTAATAATTCCTACCCTTGAGGTAAGGTTACAGTGGTATTAAGTAATATAAGCTAAGAATTCTATTGTGCTTGGTTCACAGAAAGGTTTCTGTAATGGTTACAAGTGAGAGGTCATGTTTAATGCTAGAAGCTGCACAGCTGGTGACTCAAGACCCTCCCAGGTTTTGGAACAGCTTTATTTGCAAGTATTTCTCTTGCCATACAATGCCATGGTCTGGCTAAGAGAGGGTCAAGTTGTACTCTGAAAGATTCAGCAGCCTGGCCACGTGGAGGGTCAGGGCTGGAGCCATCTCTACTTGAGGCGTCTGCCACTCTATAGATCTAAGGCAGCCAGCGGCCTTCCTAGGCTCTTCCTTGGCTCTGCCTTCTTGCGTTTCGCCTGCAGCTTCCCACCCACTTTGATTGCCACTATTTGGTCAGGTTGCTGTTATCTCTGAGCTGTCCACAGATGAGGCTTCTGAGATGGTGTATCTGGGGCTTTATGGAGAAAGATGGGGTCCAAAGCCAACACTAGCTCCAAGGGGATAGAATAGAACCAACTCTCTAAGTGTCAACTGGTTGGCACCATAGGGTGTACCTAAAAAAGATCTGAGCTAGAACTTGGCAGCAAGTGTTTTATCTGAGCTACTGAAACTGGACAGGACTAATCCAGAAAGGATATCAGAAAGAGGAGGAGTCCTAAGAGCTATTCTGGAGAATGGAGATGTTACTTAACTCTTGGACCTGGTAGAGTTAGGCCTATGATCCTAGCTGCTGAGCAGGCAAATTGCAGGCGTAGCCCACATTTAAAATCTGTTTGGGATCCAGAGGATCAGGCTCAGTACTCAGCAAATGCAAATATGAACAAACCTCCAGCAGTTACAGTTCACACCACAAGATGTCCACCACATTCTTCTTTGTTTTATTATATTCTACCCAGATTCTTTAGGATAAAAGCTTATTTCATAAAATTAAAGAGTGATAATGAAAACCTCTGTACTGCTGGTTTTATGTGTCAACTTGACACAAGCTGGAGTTATCACAGAGAAAGGAGCTTCCCTTGAAGAAATGCCTCCAGGAGATCCAGCTGTAAAGCATTTTCTCAATTAGTGATCAAGGGTGGGAGGTCCCCTTGTGGGTGGTGTCATCTCTGGGCTGGTTCTATAAGAAAGCTAGCTGAACAAGCCTAGGGAAGCAAGTCAGTAACATCCCTCTATGGCCTCTGCATCAGCTCCTGCTTCCTGACCTGCTTGAGTTCCAGTCCTGACTTCCTTTGGTGATGAACAGCAATGTGGAAAGTGTAAACTGAATAAATCTGTTCAACCCAACTTGCTTCTTGGTCATGTTTGTGCAGGAATATAAACCCTAAGACAACCTTCATCTACTGAACATTCATGGAGTACTCAGTGTCTCCTCCTATAGTATCATGGGTAACCCTGAGGAGCAGTACTAAGGCTCACATTTCATGATGCAGATATGAGGGCCCAGGGAAGTTGGGTGAGGATTCCATGTCTGATAGGCTGTACACAATAGTGATTTTTCACTATATGGAACCCAAAGCACAGTGCTAGCAGCACAACTAACAGTTAAGTTATATGTTAACCAAAGTAACCAATGGGATAGATCTAGAGAACTGATTTTTCTGATGACCATTCTCTGTGTTTTTTAGATTGAGCCTGGGGTTGGAGAGATGGCTCCTCTGAGTCAAGCATACCTGCTGCTCTTGAAGCTCCGTTTCTTGTCAACCCTGAAGGGCTCTGTGTCTCAGGTGTCATGCCTTCTTCTAGCCTCTGTGGACACATTCCCTCTCAATAACCTCTTCTTTCTTTCTTTCTTTCTTTCTTTCTTTCTTTCTTTCTTTCTTTCTTTCTTTCTTTCTTTCTTTCTTTCTTTCTTTTCTTTATTTTATTTTATTTTATTTTATTTTATTTTATTTTATTTTTTGGTTTTTTGAGACAGGGTTTCTCTGTGTAGCCCTGGCTATCCTGGAACTCACTTTGTAGACCAGGCTGGCCTCAAACTCAGAAATCCTCCTGCCTCTGCCTCCCAAGTGCTGGGATTAAAGGCATGTGCCACCACCGCCTGGCTTATAGCTTACACTCTTGTCTGGTGGACTAAGACTTTTAGTTCCTCCCCCTTCTCCTCTCCTTCCCTCCCTTTCCTTCTTCCTTCTGCTTCTTCCTTTCTTCCTTCTTTCTAAGTGGAGAACAGGCTGGCTGAGAATTCATGATCCCCCTGCCACTGTCTCCCAAGTGCTGGGAATGCCACCAAGCAAGGTTCTGCAGTCCTGTCAATAGTTGGGCTTTTCTCTGGAATCTTCATTTGTGTAACTAACACTAGCCTTGCTGTCAGCACTTGATTTATGAATATTTCACATCCATCATCTCAAGACAGACTCAAGAGTGGACTCAAGGATTTCCCCAGGAGCTCTCCAGTAGTGTCTATTGATGGTATGTGTATTCCTGTCACTGAGGCTGTTAACTGACTCATCCTGACATCCTCATCCTCTTCATCCCCTCCATCAACAGATCCTGTTGACTCTACCATGCTGTCTCTAGAGTCTGGTCTCTATTTCTCCATGTCCACATCAGAAACTGTCAACTTCCATCTGGATTGCTACAGAAGTTCCCATCTAGCCAGTCATGCTGGTGTATCTCCTTTGTCTGTTCTCTGTATCCACAATGATCCTTTCAAAAGCCTAGGTCAGGTAACTCAAAGTTTCTACTGCAGACTCTCCAATCCCATGTGTGAAGCAGTAATTCGTTAATCTGCTCTAAACTCCCCGGGGTTGGGTGGGAGTGTGGGTGTGGACGCATGCTTCTCATTACAGCCCCAATGCTGTGGATTCATGAATTAAAGACACACACACACACACAACCTTATTTTTTATAGCAGCTCAATGTCTAGGCCACTCCCAAACTTCTATTACTTACTAAAATCTATACCCCATCTTTGCCAACCCAGACCCAGTTGGAGGAGGGGCCCCTGGGGCTCTTACATGGCTGAATGCTTTCTCTCCTGTAGTTTTCAAGACTGAGCCTCCTGTTTCCCAGGCAAGGTGAATCTAAAATCTTCTTTCCTGTAGTTAGTTCCCTTAAGGGGTGGGGGTGGTGGGAATGGGGTGGGATCTAAAGTCCCGCCTCTGTCTCCCTGTCTAGCCATTGGTTGACAGCAACTTTATTTACCAATTAGAGCCAAGTGGGGGCAGGGATCCTCTGAGTCTTACAGGTAGACATAGGGGTTCCCATGTGATTTGGGGAGCCTAATTAACACACTGTAAGACCCCCAAAAACCGAGGGTGCCTCAGCACCCCACACCCTGGAAGGTGACACCCAAATCACTCAAGAGAAATGGTCTCGGTGCAATAGCATGAGGATTTCTTTATTCCAGAATTCTGGGTTCCACAGCCATACACCGCGCAGGGGTAGAGGACTGAGGACCCTGTGCAACTGAAGTCAGGGGTATTTAAGGGGAAAAAAATCACAAGGGTTGGAGGACGGACACAATTCACAAGGCAAGGGGTGGAGGACAAAACATGCAAGGAATGGGGAAGTACAGAATGAGGAAGTAAGGAAGGTTAGAGATTATCTGGAGTAAACGTCCTTGGGGCTTTGTATGGTTAAACATTGGAACTAGAAGAGGGTAGGCTATCTTTCTCAAGCTGAAAGCAGAAAAACAAGTTACTCTGTGCTGGGCTAGTTGTTTAGAGGTCTAAAAACATTGAGTTGGGGGGGGGGGGTCTCTCAGAACCAATCCACAACATGTGGATTCCCCTGTCTACTCCAGCCATAAGAGCCATGACTGTTATTAGAGAGCTAACTGACCACATTCACTACAGCCCTTTGCCCTGACTAATCCCATATCCTGTACATTCCACTACTTCTAATGTCACCTGTTTGTTAAGGAGCAACTGACAATCAGGATTGCAGATGCCATGGCAGGAATCTACTAGCGGGTTCCAAAATTAGTATGGAAATCCAGGGACTCAGAATAGGCAGCACAATCTTTACAAAGGACAATGGTGGCTAATGCAGTTACAGATTAAAATTTAGGACGTTTTACCAACCAGAGAGTGTTATAGGCATACCAGAGGGATGGTGTTAACCTCAATGGTTCTGAAGGGATTAGAATCACCATGAAACACTCCTCTAGGTGTGTTGTCAAGTATTTCCAGAAAGGTTTAACTGAAGAAAGAGGACCTATGCTGTGGACTAGGGTCCTAGTCTCTCCCTCTTCCTCACTATAGATGCACTGTAACTAGATGCTACATGCTTTGCCACTGTGATTTATCACCATGATTGATTATAATACTCACACATTCCTACTATCCACACCAGAGCCCTGAAGGATAAGTGTATACTTTTCATGTCATAGAAATGATGGAACTAGATTGTGTGTGTGTGTGTGTGTGTGTGTGTGTGTGTGTGTATGCATGTCTGAATGTCTGAGGTGTGATTCCTGGGTAGCAATTTAAGGATCTGAGCTCAGGTTTCCCCTAAGTCTACACTCCTACTTTGATGGGAGACCTTGAGATGGAACATGCTGTTTTCTTTTTTCATGATTGATGGGCAGATTTTCTGAGAGAATTTAGACAGAGGTATGTCCCTGAATTCAGGAAGCCATCAACTGATCTTTTTACAGAATAAAATTTAGGAGATTTCACCAACAAGAGAGTTTTGCTAGTGTGTGTCCAACTTGATTCCAGCTAGCTGTGCCCAGAACTTGAGTTCTTACAAAGGTCTTGCATTTGGTCTTTTGTGAGGAGATGCTGCTGAGCTGGCTCTGACTGCATGAGGGTTTTTGATATGTGGAAATAGGCCAACTAAATTTTTTCCCTTCCTCTTTTTTTTTTTAAGTTGGGTTTCTGCCAAACCAATCTAAGACATACATAAAACTTAAGTCTTTAGTTTCCCCACATTTCTGTTGCTCTTTCCCAAGAGCAGACTTTCACTCCATTTACTGATATCTTTGATTGAATTATGGAGGTAGAGAAGGTTTTACAGAGCAGGCCACAGTCCATTTGACTTGGTAATTCTGTGGTTAGAGGGTCAAATCAGCTTGGGTGTGAAGTGTCCAGAGGCAATTTTATTGTGGTGTCTACTTGTAGAACCAGAGTGAGAAAACCCATGTCCATAATAAGAAAAAGACACCCTGGGTGCTTCCCAGCCTGCTCTGAATACATGACAGTCATTAGCTCTCCCCAAAGGATGCCACGGCCTCTGGGACCTTGGTGTTTCTTGGGGACCATGACTTTATTCAACTCAACATATATTCTTTTTGCTTTGGCAGGCTAGGTTCAAGTCAGACATTTTACCTTCAAAAATGGTTTAGTTCATGAGGAGCTTGTCATACAAAGGTAAGGACCTAAGCCTGACTTCCAGAACCCACATAAAAGCTGCAAGTGGCACATGCCTATGATCCTAGTTCTGAAGGCAAGAGGATCCCTGGAGCTTGCTGGACTCTAGACTAGCTGAACTGACAAGTTTCAGGGTCAGTGAAAAATGGACAAGCAACAAGTAAACAAAAACCCCTGACTCAAAAAAAAAAATTGGTGGTCATGGAAGAAGACACCAGCATCAACCTCTGTTTTCCACATGTCTACACACACATGTGCACTTTCATGTATATGTACACACACAAACACACACACACACACACACACACACACACACACACGAAAGATTCGATTCCTATTGACAAGGAAACAATTTGTTCTCTGGGTGTGTTTAATAAAGAAATATCTTCTGTCACATGGCATAGTTTTCAAGAATTGTGTTCATGGTATCACACACCCGTAATCTCGACATGTGAAAAGCTGAGGTTGGTTGGAGGCCAGTCCTTGTCTCAAAGAAACAGAGAAAGAGAGGAAGAGAAGGGGAGGGTGAGAAGGGGAGGGAGAGATGGAGGAAAGAAAGGAGAGAGGAGGGTAGAGAAAGAGAGGAAGATGGAGGAGGAAGAGAAAGAGATGGAAGGAAGGGGAGAGAAAGGGAAGAAGGAATGAAGGAAGAAAGTAAGCAAGGTAAATGGGGTTCCATTTGGGACAATAGTTTTGAGTTTTCCTTACTTCTCCCTATGTACTTCTGTCTTTTCTTTTCACACAAGAGGCAGGAATTATTTTCCTGCCTTGATGATGCTGGCTTTGACTAAGTGAAAGACTTTGTGCTGAATATGCAGGAAGCAAAGCTTTGAAATATGGTGTCCAGAGCAAGATGGTAGATAGAGGTAGTCAGAATAATAAAGGCTATATTTTATTATGCTGAGGGTCCTCTCACAGTGTCCACACTCTAGATTCCTAACTATGATCCTAAGCCTGTCTCCTTAAGCCTGCTCACTTATGTGACATATCTAAGCTGAGGGGCAGGTCCAGTCTCTTATAGAAGTTTCTGATTTGAGGTCAGGAACCTGGGAAAGTCTCTCTAGATGAGGGCAGATCAAGGTGGCCTCTCTACAGATGTGCAGAGCAGAGGATTGCTCTTAGTCTCTGCTTATGTATACTGTCCAGTGGGCATCATGGGTTTCTAGGATAGTGTCTGGTTGTCTTGAGTGATGTCACCGGTTCTGGTTATCAGGGGTAGCCTTGGGTGTAGTGGGGTTCCTGACTAAGCTGCTTTTACATATGTAAAATTTTTTTCTTACTATGCTCATCACATGTGACTAACTGCTTCTTCCTTCCTAAGTTACCATGAGAACATGTAGTGAGTAATGAGTTTGTTCATTCCAGAAAGAAAATGTTTAGCAAATCTGAACAAAATTTACAGCCTGGAGTTGAGGTCAAACAGACAGTAACATTCACTGTGTTAGAAGCTAATTTTGGGGTATGTTGCAGCAGTACTGTGCAGAGGACACAGGTTGCAGTCTGTTAGAGATTAATTGGTTACACTCCTACTTTTTACTTTGACAACCCAAGGAAGCAATTGTGCTCCCAAGGCCCATTGATGGTTAATCAACTTGATTTGATCTCAGGTGAACTAGGAGAGGAACCTCTGGGTGAGTCTGGAGGGTATTTCCTACAGGGATTAACTAAGCAGGGAAGACCCTCTCTGAGTGGCAGCCTAGATATAAACAGGTCTGAGAGACAGAGAATGGCTGTTTCCTGCCCATCCTAGATCCTTGCGTGTGAGCGTGTCCACTCTACTGTTGCTTCTAGTCTTTGCTAACACCACACCCTGGCTTCTTCAGCTTTCCTCTGGCATCCTCCAGGCCCTTAGCACCAGACTGGGACTGCCAAGGTATTCTCCTGAACAGACTGAGCAGCTTCTGGTTCTCAGCCCTCTCAGGCATGCAAACAGCCATTATTAGACTACTCAGACTGTATTGTGAAAGCCAATCGTATTAGTCAGGATTTGATAATGATATGATCTGGGTAGTCTAACCTGTCCCACATTGGGAAGTCTGAGAATCTGGGAGTTCCTCTGTCCATGAGCCTGGAATTTTCAGTGATTACAACTCACCACGGAAAACCTGGAAAATCCCTGGAGAGCAGTTAGTTAGTCTTCAGTCTGTGTTGGAATCTCAAAGAAGCTGGTTTGAATAACAGGGAAGGAAGGTAGCAGCAGCAGCAACAAAGTAGATGGACTTCACAGTGAGTGATGGCAAACAGGCAAAAAGTGAGTTTCTTTCTCCCATACCCCGTTGTCTGAGTGGCCACCAGGCTGTGTTGTCCACATACAGGGTGTGTCTTCTCACTTCAAATAACTGGACATCCTTCCCAAGAATGCCCAAGGTTTGGACTTTAGTTGATTCCAGATCCAGGCAAGTTGACAACCAAGATTTGCTATGACACCAACTCAACGACTCTCCTTGGTTTTTCCTACTCGCTTTACAGGTGCTGCTGATGCTGAGCGTCTGGAGCTGACCCACGTTTGTTCACGAGACAGCCTTTCTTATGGCATGTTGGTGATGTGAAACGACAACTTGGGAACTAAATTCGGTCACAAATGTGTTTTGCTTGGCTAATGAGAAGTTTTTAGAGAAATCTGAGCCAACACTGAAAAGTATGGGAGATCGTCACACAGATATCCTAATTTTTGGTTTGTCCAAAAAATTCCAGAAGGCATAGTCAATGTCATGTCCCTTTGGATGAGGACCTTATCACCAACTTACCTTGGTCCTCATTAGATTGGCTTCATACATGGGTGCTAACTGCCTTATCCCAGGCTAATTTGAATTTGACGCTCTTGAAAGCAAGCATGGAAATTTGAAAATCTAAAATAGTTTCTTCATAGCATAAAATGAATTGTGTCACCAATTAAGGCCTATAAGCTTGAGGAAAAAAAGCCTTGATAGCATCTATGCAAAAATTAAAAGGAAAAAAAATCCTTGTCTTATTATGGATTTCCTAGGAGAGCCCAAACCAAAGACTCTCCAGCACATGTTTTATGGAGTCTGTGATCTCAAGAGAGGAGGGAGGGAGGGAGGCTTGGTGTGAGCCTTACTCTGAGTGGACTCTGGAGTTGAGAACACATCACTGTACTGGGTTCCTTCTCTGCTCCCAAGCTAGTTAGCCACTTGGGAGAAGCAGGGTCAGGTAATACTCAGGACAAAAGTTCTCCTTCAGAACTGATGGAAGCAGGCTGTGAGCTGTCATCAGTGTTAGTGTCAGGGTTAAGTCATGATGGATAAATGGATTTTAACGGGTGGGTTAGGTGGGGTGTCTACAGCAGCTGCACCTACTTACTATGTAGCTAATGACTATTATCAGGGAACACATATACATAAAGACAGTGCCAGAAAAGCTATTACTTATTCTGCAACTCAGAGTAAAAACATTTTATGTATCTATCATAGAATTTTCTCTTCTTTAACCATGATTAAAGTAAGTTGAGCCCTTATCCTTTATGATGGTTTGTATACGCTTAGCCTAGGGCGTGACACTATTCATAGCTGTGGACTTGTTGAAGCAGTGTGTCATTATGGACGTGGGCTTTAAGACCCTCGTCCTAGCTCCCTAGAAGCCAGTTTTCTCCTATTTGCCTTCAGAAGAAGCTGCAGAACTCCCAGTTCTTCCTACATCATGCCTGCCTGGATGCTGCCATGTTCCTGCCTTGATGATAATAGACTGTACTTTGAACTTGTAAGCTAGACCCAATTAAATATTGTCCTTATAAGAATTGCCTTGGTCATAGTGTCTGTTTATAGCAGTAAAACCCTAAGACACCCTTCACATTCCAGGAAATCCAATGTGCTCCTGAATATTTCTGATTGTTCTCCATTGGAGTGAGGGGAAAGCATAAAATGGCTTTCTCTGTTTTACCTCGAAATCAACTATTAGTGACTGAGTGTCACTATCCATGCGGAGGCTGTGTTTTATTAAGACACTCAGTGTGGCTACAGAGCCATCAGAGATCAGATTACAGTAGGAATGTCTGTGCAGTGGAAATCAGAGTATTCCTCTCCTTTAGAGATCCTGCTATAAGCACTTTCCAATCACTACAGAGTGCTAGGCCAGTGAGAATGCTCAGCAGGTACGGGTACTTGTCACCAAGCCTGACAACCTGAGTTTGATCCTCAAGACCCACATGACTAACATAGGTTGTTCTGTGATCTCCATGGCGCACATATCTACACAAACATACCCACGCACCAGATAAACAAATGTAACAATAATAATAAATGGATCATGTGGTTTTGCTGGGAACCATACCACTAGCTGTTCCCGTCACAGGGATCAGTGACCCTGCCAGGGGTTTGGGGGTCCTCTTCAGAGCAGAGGTCTAGAGGTCTCCATAGGGCCGAATGTCTTGGGACCAACCTAGTGGATGCCATATTGAATCTAGATTAAAGTTTAGAGATGGACTCTCCCTTCTTCTAAAATGTCCTCCCCATGGACCTCTGCTTCCTGTGTTCAGTAGAAAGAGATATTCACTTTACATGAGAGTCCTGGGAAGACAGAGGAGTCTGTGAAGCCATCATCTGCTACAGTCCGCCATGGACTAGAACTCCATTCAAGTGACTCCTTCCTGGAGTGCTTTTCTCGATGGCCATCGATGATGGGTGGACGCTGGTGGAAAATCAAGGATTTTCCTGATCCCACTCGAAGGATCATTGAGGCCGAGTGTGCTGGCAAACACCTTTAGTCCCAGCACATAGGACAGAACAGGCAGATCTCTGTGAGTGCACACAGTGAGCTTTAGGACAGCCAGGGCGACACAGTGAGTCTCTACTGCAAAATGAGGAGGAGGAGGAAAGTAAAATCACTGAGGACTGTGTGGCTCTTTGGGGTCTTAGAGTTAATTCTTTCAGTTGGAAATGACTCTTGCAGTTAGGACTTCTTTCCTTGCTAAAGTAAAAGAAAGAAAGAAAGGAAGGAAGGAAGGAAGGAAGGAAGGAAGGAAGGAAGGAAGGAAGGAAGGAAGGAAGGAAGGAAGGAAGGAAGGAAAAGAAAGGAAGGAAGTAAAGAAAAAGAAAAAGAGAAAAAGCCATCCCATTGAAAGGAAAAGAGGGAGCTACCTTAAGCACAGTCTCACCCATTACAATTTACTCTGCCTTGCCACTCACAGCTCCATATTATGGCTTTAAACCTGAGAAGTAGCTCTTGCTTACTTGTTTTTTGTTTTTTGTTTTGTTTTGTTTTTTTTTTTAAATCCAGACCCAGTATTTAGCAGGGTAATGGGATTTATGGTTGTGTTTACATCCGTCTCCGTGGCGATCCACCATAAAAGATTAGTTGCTGGGCAACTTGGCATTGTGGCGTGGCAGTGGAGGGCGGAATTTTTTTTTTGTCTCTCTGAAGCAAGGGCTTAAGGAATAATGAAAACTTTTGCTCTTATGTCTCATGAATGCTTCTATTTTCAAGGTCAACCAAACCAAGTGATATACCGTAAAATGTTTCCACAAGATTATCCCATCTGTGAGCGGCAGCCGGCAGGCTCTGGGCAATTTCATCTCCTGGTCCTTGGAAAATTAGATTCGAGAGGCTCTAAGACCGTCAGGGGGAGCGGGTCTCTTTCATTTGCTGACATTCTCTGTACTCATTAGCAAATGCCTCTTTCTTTTTCTTAATGAGCTGATACACTCTATGAATCACATCTCATCTTAGTAACCAGTTTCGTTTCAGTTTGCAGTTGGCTTGCCATGATCCCTTTGAAGATGGGGTTGGTGGGAGCAGGGAGGCCTGGAAGGCATAAAACCGGACCCCAATTTTCCTCTGAGGTTCCTTATTGGTTATAGGCATTTCCACAAGTGATCAAAGGTCCTATTTTAAAATGTGCAAGTGCCCTTACCTGGCTTCTTTCTCAACGTGGATGCACATGAAGGGGTGAGAAGCTGAGTCACATAAATCAAATGGGCACAGCCAGGGCTAGAAATGTCCAGGGCACACAGGGGTGGTGATGAGCAACAGGGCCTAAGTGAACAGCCACTATCTGTTCTCTATGTATTATCTTCCTTAATTCTTTCGATAACACTTAGGCCACGTAATCAGCTGGGGGAAGCTTCTAGCCTGGTGCACACAGAAGAAAGGTAGCAAGGAGCCTTGCAGGCATGAACATGCATGTACACACACACACACACACACACACACACACACATATTGAAAAAACCAATAAGTAAAAATTTTGATCTAATTTTGTTTGAATCCATGGATGGTCAGGGCCCAGTTATATTTGGCTTTTTCCTCAATAACACTATGTGGAAGGTACATGGTTTCTGGTATGACTGGTCCTTGACCATCTTAGAGAAAAAAAAAAACCTGATGAAAAAGACAAGCCATCAGTGGATAGCTCATATTTATTCGAGGCCAGAGATATACAAAAATACTGTGAAGTTCCTATGGGCTACTTGTCTGTGAGTATACACACAGCAGATCTGGAAGGGTTTATTGATTACCTGGAGTACCTCAGAAAGTGGGATTGGAGTTGAGATCTAAGACTAAAGCCTTATCCAACTATTATTATTATTTATTTGGTGTGCTGAGAACCAAGAGCCTAATGCTTGCTAGGCACCAAATATCTATCTATCTATCTATCTATCTATCTATCTATCTATCTATCATCTACTTATCTATTTATCTATCATCTATATAATCTATCATTCCATGCTCAGGTTTCATATAGCCCAGGATTTACTCAAACTCCCTGTGTAATTAATGATGATGTTAAGCTTCCAATCCTACTGCCTCTGCATCCTAATGGCCACTGACCTAGTTTTATGTGGTTCAGCTTTGAACTCAGGACTTTATGCATGGTAGGCAAACACTAAGCTGCAGCTGAGCTACACATCCTCATCCCTAGCAAAGTTTTTCCTTCTGTCATTCTCTCTTTGGTCTATCACTTAGCAACAACAATGACCAAAGAAACAGCATTCACTATGTAGCCTATGTAGCACCAGCCTCAAACTTGCAATCTTCCCGTCTCAGCTCCCACTTCTGGCTCCCATCTATAATTTTTTAAATAACACTTTGGGGTTGATGCCAGGGCCTTACGCATGTTAGTAAGCAGTCTGCTACTGAACTCTATACCAAGCCCAGCTGGAATATCATTATGTTTGTGATTATAATATAATTATATCATTTCCCCTTCTTTTTCCTTCCTCCAAATCATTGAATATACCCCTTCTTGCTCTCTTTCAAATTCATTGTCTCTTTTTTCATTAATTGTTGTTAAACACATATATATATACATATATATATATTCCTAATATATATTCCATTTATATATTCCATATATGTGTATACACACACAGACACACACACACACATATATTCCTAAATATAACCTGTATAGTCTGTGAAATGTTACTTGAATCTATGCTTTCATGGTTGACAATTGGCACTGAATAACCAATTGGTATGCTCCTCCCTGTGGAAGGCTATTTTTTCCCACTCTCAGTGTTCCTTAGTTGCCTGTAGTTCTTTGAGTAGGGTTGAGGCCCCATGGGCTTTCTCCTCATCCACTTTGGCATGTCTATTATTGTTGACATTATTTAGCTCATGCTTAGGCAGACATGCTGGTAAGATTTTATGGGTATAGCCTCCAACACTATTAGGAAACAATCTCACAGCAAAACCCCCATGGATGCATCATTTTTGGTGCAGCCAGTGTGAACAGCCAACACTTGCTAGGCTTTCTTCAGAAGTCTTACTTTGACCTACTAGTGAGGGAGGGTGCAGTGGAGAGAGCCACACAAGTGGTCTGAGTTCCTGGCGCCAAGTTTTCCTGGTGTTTCTGGGGTACATCAGCACTACCTTAGCCCCAGGGCGACAGCAGACTTATCAGAGAGTTACTCTCAATCCTGTGAAGATAGATCTTTCTAACAAAAAATTCTTTCTTGGGTCATTAGACATGGGATTAAAGACACTGGGTTTCTCCTTTACCTTAATCTCTTATAATACCAGATAATCTCCTTGCTGAAGATGACAGTGCCTTTTGTAGAGTTGACTCACAACCCTGAGGCTTGGGCAGCCAAGAGCCTGCTAAGCAGTATGCTTGGCTTCCAAGTCTAGTGTCTGGGATGGGACCTGAGATTACTTCAATGACCTAACTGACTTTAGGAAAGTCTCATCTTATTCTCCTATGATGCAAAGCCCATCTTCATGATAAGAAGGCCAAACCACGCAGCCAGGACTTCTTGTTAGGTATTAAAGTCATACGATGCAGTGAAGGATTTGGCACCTTGACATGATGGTGTGTTTGAGGAGGATTTGTTTGGTTGAAGAAATGGTTTATGCTGAAATAATTACATTTTTATATATTGGTGAAGAGCCAGTCAGACCTGGGAAAGATCCTCATTTCTTGGTGCCCCTTCTTTATGAGGCGGTTTGGTATAGGAGTGAGCATGTGGCTTCTGGGGCTGGACGATGTGAGTTCAAATGCCTGTTCTGTCTCTTGTTAGCAGTGTGGTCTTGAATGAGCCCGTTACCAACCTGAGAACCCTTTCCTCACAAGGAAAGTCTGACATCATCTGGGGTCATGAAGCACATATGTAATTCACCTGGTACACATAGGTATTCAATAAAAAGAAAGCTGCTATTTAATTAGCACCAGTGTCAATTCCTCTGTACTCACAGGTTATGCGTGACATAAATTCACTTGCAAGGTGACATTATTACATAAGGGAACTGACAGTTTTTGTTTTTTAAATTTTTGCTTATGTGTGTATTTCTGTGTATGCATATATCACATGTGTGGATTCCCACAGATTCCAGAAGTGGGTGTTGGATCACCTAGAGTTGGAGTTACATGTGGTTGTGGTGACCAAACTCAGCCCCTCTGGAAAAGCACCAAGGGTTTTTACCTACTGAGCCATCTCTCTGGCCTTACTCATACACTTCAGTCACGGCCTATTAACTTGTGCCCTGGAACTTCTTTTGAAGACTTTTAAACATCGAAGTGTTCCCTCTGGTTCTTGTGCTATGCTGACTCAGTCGAAGGTGATTAGGTAAATTACACATGTCCTGGGCCTAAGTGCAGAACTGATGCTCTGGGGTTGCCATGGTCCATCTCTAGAAAGGAGCCCTTGTTTTGGAAACAAACTCCTCCACAGAGAGGGAAGCACTCAGGGTTCTCCTGCTTATGCTGCAGGTTCCTGCTGCTCTCAAGGATGTACTTCCGCAGATGGAGGCTGAAAAGGAATCCCTCAGGCCAGCAGGTGGTCCCAGGCCCCCTGGAGTTTCTGGATGCTCCAGATGTAAGCTTTTACAAAACAAAACAAAAAACCTTTAATTGACAGATAAAAGTGGCATGTGCAGAATACCACATACATCTTGGTATTCTGAGAGGCATGTATACCTGGTTAAATGAACTAATTTACGAATGTGCCACTTCACGTGTTTATCTTTGTGCTTCCTGTAGTGGGGATATTTAAAATACCTCCTGGTAACTTATAAGTATGCAGTCACCTCTCTGTATCTGGGAGTCCCACAACTATGGGTTCAGCTTACTACAGACTGGAGAGATCCTTAAAATTAAAGTTCTTTTTAAATGAACCTATAAGACAACAGATTTGCTTGTGCCGGTTTCATATGTACTTAGTTTTGACTGATTCAGGCTCCTCCCCCACCTCTGCTCCTCTGCTTCTGGCTTGACCTCTCTGCCCCAGGTATCCCCTCCCCCTACCCCACTTTCCTGTCACCTTTGCTCTGTTCCCCTCCTGCCTTTTCAAGCCACACCTCCTTCTCATGAACCCATTCCTAGAGTCCCTGACTCTGCCCACACTCCCTCCCACATACATGCATGTATATAAAAATTAGAAGTTGGGATTTTCAACCGAGGGAATGAATGTTGCTCGGTGTTCCTGAGCCTGGGTTCACTCACACAGTCTCATACTTTCCAGTTCTATCCATCTTCCTGCAGCTTTAACCTCAGTTTTCCTACAGCTGAAAAAACTCTATTGGGTAATGCACCGTGTTTCTATTCATTCAATTGGGTTTTGCTTGCCTGTTGTGTTTTTTGTTTTGTTTTGTTTCGTTTTTGTATTAGATAGGGCCTTACCACATAACCTTGGCTGGCCAGGAACTTGCTATGTAGAAGGAACTCACAGATCCACCTGCCTCTAGCCCTGAGGGTCTGATGTATGTTAGCAGCATGCCTAGATCCATCAATTGATGGCTATCTACCTCTGATTCCCTTTCCTTGCTGTTGTGGGTAGAACAGCATTGCACAAGGCTGAGCACAGATCTCTGTAGTAGACTATGGCACCCTTAGCTAAGTGTCCAGGGATGGCATAGCTGGGTCCTAGAGTAGGTCTATCATTTTTTTTTTTAGGAACCTCTAGACCAGTGGTTCCCATCCTTCCTAATGTTGTGACCCTTTAATAAAACAAAAACAAAAAAACCAAACCAAAACAAAAAATCACTCACTCATATTGGTTGTGGTGATCCCAACTGAAAATTATTTCATTGCTACTTCACAACTGAAATTTTGCTACTGTTATAGATCATAATGTACATATCTGTGTTCTTTGATGGTCTTAGGCAACCCCTGTGAAAGAGATGTTCAACTCACAAGGGGTCATGATCCACAGATTGAGAACTGCTGCTCTAGACTGATTTCTACAGGGTTACACCAGTTTATACTCTCACAAAGCAGGAAATAAAGATTCTTCTTTCCATGAGCACCCTAGTCAGCATTTGCTGTCATGTTTTCTTGAGCCATTCTGACTTGAGTGAGCTAGTGTTTCAGAGCAGTTTCAATTTGCATTGATCTGGTGGCTAAGGATGTTGGACATTTTTTTAAAAAAAGTGTTTAGTGGCCATTTGTATTTCACATTTGAACTGCCTGCTCACTCACTCCACTGACTCATGACTGGTAACTTTTAGCTTTTTAATTTTTAAAATTAAATTTAAAAATTATATATATATATATATATATATATATATATATATATATATATATATATATGTGTGTGTATATGATGGGTGTGGTTGGTATTGGTCTGTGGAGATGTGTGTGTTTGTGCACCATGGTGCATATGTGGAGGTAAGAGGATACCTTGTGGGATTCTCCTTCCATCTTAAAGTAGAATCTAGGGATTAGTGGTCAGTATTGTGTGTGCAAGTGGTTTTTACCTGCTGAGCCATCTGGTTGACCAGAGACATTTCTCCTTGTCATTCTGTAAATACAACTTCCCTAACACTTAGGCAGTATAACTTCTTGAATCAGAAGAAGATTTTATGTATTATACATGGGAAGATGTTTGAAGGCTATATGAAAACATACCTCTTTATGGGAAATATTTGAGTATATTGGATGAGGAAAGCAAAGACAACATGCGCCTGTGGTTGTGCTCCAGGGGACCCACACCTCTTCACACCCTTGTAAGGGTCGCAACAAGACCAGAAAATGAAAGTGTCTGAGTCGCACAGTCCAGCCAGAGCAATTGGTGAAGAGAAAGCAAAAGCCTGGATGGAGGGCAGGCTCCTGGAATCTGTGCGAGCACCTGCAGGGCTCCTCTGAGGTTGTGCTGGGAGCCTGAGCTCAAGCTCCCCAGAAAGTGAGCTTGTTGTTAGGGTTCCTTTTCAAGTGATAGAAAAGCTATGCTGGGTTTCCTCTGCCTTATTCATGAGGCACTGCACTGGGTAGAACAGCCAAAATCTCTTACTGAAGTCAGTAATGAATGCCTAGGGTAAAGGGAACTTCAAGTTCCTGCTGGAGAAAGACTCCAGGCTGAGTGTCCATCACTAAAGTAGCAACCAGGCATTATGCTGATTTCATTCCATCCCGGGACAGATACACACCTAACGTCTCTTGAGGAGTGCCAAGACCTAGTGACCAAGTATCCAAATATATGAGCCTATGGGAGTCATTCCTATTCAAACTCCCACAAATGTGATTCTGGGAAAAAAAAATGGGACATGGGCTTAAGGGAGATGTCTGGGCCAGAGTTGCTACAGTTTGAACTCTGTAAGAGTTAGGATCTTGAGTGTTCCCCAAATGTCTATATCCCAAGTATGGTACAATTGGGTGGTAGTAGAACCTTTAGAAAATGAAGTCTACAAGAAAGAAGTTAGGTCATTGGGGGTGTGTGCACCCTTGGAGGCAATATTAGAAACACAGCTCTTTTCTCATTCTTTTGCCTCTGATGAAGAGGCATCCTTTTGTTATATGCTACTGAAAGGATAGAAAATAATACAGCCTAACTCTAATGACCCCAAGAAATCAGGAGTTTAAAATGCTATCTCTCGCTTTGTTAGAATCTAGGTGAAAGGTCACATTCCAGAGCCCGGCCTTTGTTTAGACCTAGCAGAAAGGCCTTGAATAGGTGATCCTGGCCCCATAGGGTAACTGGAAATGGGTTAAGCATATCTTCTGTAAACTTATGCCATTACCCCTAAGCAGGAGTTCACGCAGCTGTAGACATTATAGGAAACTATAACATTATCAGAGCGCGGGCTCTGATAATTTAAACTGATTGGCCTAAAAACTATGGAGTGGTACAAATCAATTGGCTCCCATTTCGCGGGCTCTCCATGCTAAGAAATGATTGGTTTGTGATTCGCGGGCTCTGTCGTAAACTTATAAAAGCTGTCCCAATTCGGCACTCGGGGTCCTCAGTCCTCTAACCCTGCGTGGTGCACGGCTATGGAACCCAGAATTCTGGAATAAAGAAATCCTTATGCTATTGCATCGAGACCGTTTCTCGCGAGTGATTTGGGTGTCGCCTTCCGGGGTGTGGGGTGCTGGGGCACCCTCGGTTTTGGGGGTCTTACATTACTACCATGATGCACTGTGCTACTAAAGGTGCAAAGTCATAGCCCAGTGTCATGGGCTGAAACCTCTAAAATGGAGTCCAAACCTTCCTACCATTTAAGTTGGTTATCCCAGGAACCTTGTCATAGTGACAGAAATTTAATCAACATGGCCTCATGTTATATGGAAGACATAGAGAGAAGGCTTGCAGAAGAAGTGAGCCCTAGGTCTCCAGAATTAAGAGGTTGTAAAATATCTTTTGAGTATAGGAAGGCAACTGATTTGCTTGAGTTGATTTTATAACCAGTCACTTTGCTGAAGTTGTTTATCAGCTGTAGGAGTTCTCTGGTGGAGGTTTTTGGGTCACTTAAGTAGACTATCATGTCATCTGCAAATAATGATAATTTGACTTCTTCCTTTCCAATTTGTATCCCTTTGGCCTCCTTATGTTGTCTAATTGCTCTAGCTAGAACTTCAAGTACTATATTGAAAAGATATGGAGAGAGGGGACAGCCTTGTCTAGTCCCTGATTTTAGTGGGATTGCTTCAAGTTTCTCTCCATTTAGTTTGATGTTGGCTACCGGTTTGCTGTATATTGCTTTAATGATGTTTAGGTATGGGCCTTGAATTCCTGTTCTTTCCAATACTTTTAGCATGAAAGGATGCTGGATCCTCAGAAAACTGGACATGAGACTTCAAGAGGACCCTGCTATACCTCTCCTGGGCATATACCCAAAGGATTCCCCTGCATGCAATAAAGACACATGCTCCATTATGTTCATAGCAACCTTATTTATAATAGCCAGAAGCTGGAAAGAACCCAGATGCCCCTCAGAGGAGGAATGGATACAGAAAATGTAGCATATTTACACAATGGAATACTACTCAGCAATTAGAAACAATGAATTCACAAAATTTTTAGGCAAATGGTTTGATCTGGAAAATATCATCCTAAGTGAGGTAACCCAATTACAAAAGAATACACATGGAATGCAATCTCTGATAAGTGGATATTAATTAGCCCAGAAGCTCTGAATACCCAAGGCACAAATTGCATAACAAATGACTTCCATGAAGAAGTATGGAGAGGGTCCTGATCCTGGAAAGGATTGATCTAGCATGGGAAGGGAATATAAGGACAGAGAAAAAGGAGGGAGGTGATTGGAGAAGGGATGGAGAGAAGAAGGTTTATGAGACATATGGGGAGGGGGGATCCGGGAAAGGGGAAATCATTTGGAATGTAAACAAAGAATATAGAAAATAAAAATATTAAAAAAAGAGAGGTTGTAAAATAGAGGGGGAGACACTCAGAGTATGTTTTTTGCTCTCCTGGAAATGGCTTTGTGAAGAGAGAGCTGCAGTTTACTGCTACAGAGAAACTATCTAACAATCATAGACAGGGTTCCTGCTAGCTGGGCCCATTACAGGGGACCCTGGCTTGTTTCTCTGGGAAGCAAGCAGGCAAGTACGGAGCAAACATGAGCTCATTGTTATTAATTTACCCTGCCTTATTTCAGAGCACTTTGAGATTTGAAGAAGAAACAGGGAGGAAAATAAGGTATGATCAACATTTAGAAGTTTGAGACTGATAAGTTTTAAATTTAAGCTTGATAATATTTTAGTAACTCTTAAAGACCAAAACATGAATACACTGTCAAAACTTACACTTTGAAATATCTGAAGAACAGAAGGAAATCTAAATGCCCCAGTACTTTTTCATTTACTGCAGTTAAATAAAATTATTTGGTTATCAAATGACAATTGCTGTGGTCTAAAGGCACCCTGAGATTCTACAAAAGCTAGAAGGGTAAAAGAGATGCCTAACTGTTCACCGTCAATGAGTGTACATCTGTCTGGGAACTCTGTGACTTTGAGATTACTTTGGCTCCTTCTAACCTCTTTCATTCTTTCCTGTTTGTCTTGCAAAATTTTGAGCTGTGATACCAGCACTGAATCCTAGCATGCACTAAGCACTCAGAATG
The DNA here is from genome assembly GCF_947179515.1 of Apodemus sylvaticus. Classification (NCBI taxonomy): domain Eukaryota; kingdom Metazoa; phylum Chordata; class Mammalia; order Rodentia; family Muridae; genus Apodemus; species Apodemus sylvaticus. The sequence goes on along the minus strand of NC_067485.1, from coordinate 1,825,726 downwards.
TATTTGTTATAAAAACACTTACTGGTCAAAAGTCAGTTGACAAAATGAGTAAATGCAACGAAGCCCTGTCCTTCACCTTAGAGCCTCTGTGTAATGGACAATCAAGTATCCACATGGATAATTTAGAATACCCAGCTGAGTCATGATAGGCAGTGCCCTGGTCTCTTCAGTGATGGCTGCTGTGTCTCAATCTGGAGGGTGAATGTACTTGGGCAGTAAGGTTAAGTTTTGTCTTTTGGTGTCGGTGAACCTTCTGTTTATGAGTGGTGTTCTGTGCAGTCTGGAGAAGGATGTCTAATAGGCACATTCTTGGTTTTGAACCAGTGTTTTTAATAAGAATATAACAAGCAAAGTAATAAGTAGTAAATAGAGGATAGACCAAAGCAGTAGAGACACGGAGAGGCATCATCATGTTGGGCACTCGTGACATCTAAGGGAGACAACTGGAGCAGAGCCTCATTGAAGGAACAAACAAAGGAAACATCATCAAGTTAGGGGCTTTAAACTCCCAGCAGAAGGTGACTAGGAGATGTCAAAATGGTCAGTGAATAAAGGCATTTGTCACCAACTCCAACAACCTGAGTTTGATATGCATGACCCACGTGGTAGAAACAAAGAACTAACTCACATAGGTTGTCCTCTGATTAGCACAAGAGGCCCCCATAAACAAACATTTTTAAAGAAACCACTTTGTAAGAAAGGAGAACGATGAAATAAATGAAAGAAACAAAGAAGAGGAGGAGGAAGAAGAGAGTCTGGTGTCAACTTGACTACATCTGGAATGGAAGGACTATACCTGTGATCCAGATCTTGAAGCTTGAAGGAACAGACTTCTGACCCAGATCAGTAAAGTCCTTGCAAGTATGAAGACCTGAATTTAGAGTCTTTAGAATCCATGGAAAAACCAGGAGCGGGTGTTTGAGCTTGAGGGGTAGCTAGCCTGGCCTTCCAGGTGAAGGTCCAGGCCACCTTGAAACTCTGCATCAAACAAATATACTGACATCTGTTAGACTCTTCTTTTTTCTTTTCTTTTCTTTCTCTTTTTTCTTTCTTTTTTTTTTCTTATTGGTGAGAGAACAGGCTTTCTTGAAGTTTCTCTTTCAAAATATAAAATAGGAATATAATTTATTTTGAATCATATCTTATCCTAGTAACAAACAATTTTCATCTACAAATGCAGTGTCTAATTGAAGAAAGTACCCTTTTAATTGTTTATGAAAGTTTAGGATATATTTATGCTTTTTGATTGATACTATTCTGGTGGTTATTGCACTCGACCTAGAAAAAGTTCCTTAAAAGTTGCAAATTTACACAGATATCAAATCTAATTTTTACACTTTTTTTGTAGAAGAAGAAAATGTTAACAATGACCATTTGTTTAAAAAAAAAAAAACTTCAAAGTAAAAAAACATCTGTTGCTAAAACGTACAGCGTAAATCAGCTGGAACCCAAAGAGGAGATGGACCAGTAGCGAGTCAATAAAAAACATCTTGTGAATTCAAAGAACAGTAGTGGTGGAGCTCTGTTGGCAGAGGTTGGTTTATCCTGCATGCGGCCCCAGGCTGGACCCTTAGCACCACTTATGGTGGTGTATGGCTATAATCCCAGAACCCTGGAGACAGGAGTTGAAAGTCAGTCCTTACCAGATAGGGTGTTTGAAGTCAGCATGACAACAGGAGATTCTGTTTCTGTCTCATAAAAGGAGGGATGGGAGAGGGGTGTGTTTGGGGAGGGATGGAGCTCAGTTGGTACAACACATATTTTGCACACACAAGGAAGAGAAGAGTTTGGTCCCTAGAAATGTTAAAATGCTGGAGTTTTTAATGTCAGTGCTGGGAGGCAGAGAGGAGTGACCCTGAGATTTGTTGGCCACATGGTTCAGCCTAGTCAGTGAACTCAGGCCAATGAGAGATCCCTCAAAGACATGGATGATGTTTCTCTTTTTCTTTCTTTCTTTCTTTCTTTCTTTCTTTCTTTCTTTCTTTCTTTCTTTCTTTCTTTCTTTCTTTCTTTCTTTCTTTCTTTCTTTCTTTCTTTTTTTTTTAATTTTTTGTCCTCTGCAAGAGCAGCAAAATTTCTTAACTGCTGAATCATCTGTCCAGCCACATGGATAGTGTTTCTGAGGATGATACCTGAGGCCTCCTATGGCCTCTACACAGAGACACACATATATGTATGCCAACACACATGGACATGCATTAAACTGCCTGGATAGTAGTATAGATAGAATTACTATGGCACTTTAATTCTTCTAGCGGTGTTTAAATGAATAATACAATGGATTTGTTTTAAAATGTGAATATTTTAGTACTGCTTGTTTCAGAACTGTCCTTGTGTTTGGAAAAATCTGTTTCTTTTTATGAGACAGAAACAGAATCTCCTATAGCCATGCTGACTTCAAAGTCCCTATGGTAGCCACAGCAAGCATTTAAACTTACAATTAAAGTCATTTTTTTAAAAAATAAATGTCATCCATCTTCAGGACACACACGAATTTCAAATCATTTTTAGGGGTCACATAAGCTAAAACTGTTGGAAACCACTGTTCTTGGGCTGAAGGGAGGTTATGGGATTTGTTATGTGGGTGTAGATTAGACAGGAGGTGATCGGTGTGCTATATCTGTGCTATACCTTGATAGGTGGATAAAAGTGGGTAGCTGCCTGGGGGTAGGGTGGGGGCGTTTCTTGCTAGCTTCTACTTAGGAAAAGCTGATACTCCGGGGCCAAGGCCAGCTGCTGGCATAGTCGCTAGCCTACCCATCACCATAACGTTAAACCTGTGAATGCAGTAGCTACTCCTGTAAGGCCTAAGTGGAAAACAGTGCGACAGTGGAGTTCATCAGCTTTATGATGACCTGTCTTTTCTGACTACTGGAAATTTCTCTGGCCATTACTCTCTGCTCCCTTCCCCTGTTGGCCAAAGCAGAGCAGCTCTTCTATAAGTCAGTTCTGTACCAAATTAGCTTGACTTCCCCATTCCCTTCCCTTGCCCTCAACTGCAGTATTAGAGCCATGGTGTGCAATGAGGACACAATGGACTATTTGTTCCTAGTGTTCTGTGGTTCAGGCTTGCATTTTCTGTCTCTTTGATCTGTAGAAGTCAACGCTACAAGAATGAAGTTGAAAAGTGTACAAGAGTGGGGCTGGAGTGGATCAGTGGGTGGAAGTGTTTGCTGTACAAGTCCCAGCACCTACATAATAAGGTAGATGCAATGGTGGGCACTTGTAATTCCAACAGAACCACAGCAAGATGGGAGATGGAGACAACAGGTTGGCAGCTTATGAGTCAGCCAGTCTAGATTAGGTAGCACAGTTGGAGAAAGAAGAGAAACATTGACTCAAGACAAGAGGGAAGAGAGATCTGACTCCTGAAAAACCTGTCATCTGATCTACATGAATGCCACAGTGTGAGTGTGATGGGTGTGTGTGCACATACATGAGATCTATCTATCTATCTATCTATCTATCTATCTATCTATCTATCATTGATCATTCTCTCTATCACTGTATCAATCAGTCTATCATCTATCACTGTATCTATCAATCATCTCTGATTGTATCTATCTATCTCCGTATCTATCAGTCAATCAATCATCTATCTCTCAATACATTAATAATTTAAAGAGGAAAATATGCAAGAATAAGCTCACAAAGTTAATAATCAGTCTAGCATGGTACTTAACACCTATAACCCTAGTACTCAGCAAACTGAAACAGGAGGATGGACAGTTTGAGCCTAACTGGGCTACATGGTGAATTCAAGGCCAGACTGAGTATCTGTGGAGACCTTGGGCTGGAGCTACAGCTCAGTTGGTAGAGTGCTCACCTATTATGCACAGAGTCTGGCATTTACATCTAACACTGTGAAAAGCTGGATGTGGTGGTGCATGCCTACAATGTCAGATCTTGGGAGGTGGAGACAAGAAGATCAGCAGTTCAAGCCAAGGACGCCTATACTGTGTGTATGAGCCCAACCTGCAATACATGAAATTCTGTCTCAATTAACAATCAAATAAATGAATTGGGGGATGAGCAGTGTTTGTCTTTTTTGGTCACAGGAGAAGGAAACCTTGGTAAAGCTAAGAGTGAGTGCCAAGTCTTGGAGAAAAGGCTTTCCAGTGATCTTGAAGTAAAGTCAGGCCTTTTCCCTCTCAGCTGAGTTCAGAAGTTTATGGATGCCTTTGGAAGAAGTAAGCTTGTGCTGTAGACCTCAAAATTGTTTTTGTGTGGCATGAGGAGCCACAAGGCAGGTATGATTCTCTGAGGGGTTCTACTTGCTGAAAATTCCACAACTGGAACCTGTGTGAGGTGGGCAGGGTCTACCCGCAGAGCTTCAGAGGGGCCTCCCCTGGTTCTGTGGGGAGTCTGCCTGTGTGTGTATTTATCTTGAAATGTGTATACAGATGTGTGGGGTTTCTGGAAGGGGTCTGTGCAGAATGTTTAGAGGCACAGTGGTTTAGCTTGGGTTGAAATGGTTACTTTTTCCAGCTTGTGCAGATGGACCATGCATTTGGGCTGTTAGCTCCCGCGTCGGTGCTGTGCTCTGTAAACACTGCTGTGGTCCTGGCCTACAGGATGCTGTGTTGACGGTCATGCCTTACTGCCTAATTGGCTCTCGCTGGAGGCCTTGGCTGTTCCTGGTCTCTGTTACTCTGGAGGTGGGGGTGGAATGTTCAGAGACAGCAATGGGAGATGAGTGATTTTGCTTCTGTTCTTTTAAAGTCCATCTATCCATTTCTCAGTATAGAGGACATGAGCTAAGAGGGTCCCTACTCTCTTTTGACAGACTCTCTTTCAGTGTCTGTGGATTTGGGGGTGAAAAGAAAAGTTCAATTACTGCCAAGTCCAATAACAGAGAGACCACAATCCCCTCATTGTCTGGCTCCCCTTCCTCAGAATCTTTTTTATTTATTAAAAAAATTTAATTACATTAACTAATTTGTGTGTGTGCATGCATGTGTGTGAGGCACAGCATGTGTGCAGAGGTCAGCAGATAACTTTTGTCAGTTGGTTCTCTCTCCTTCCCTTTGTGGGTTCCAGGTATCAAACTCAGGTCGCAGGGTTTGGCCCAGGTGTTTTTACCTGCTGAGCTACCTCACTGTCCCATGATGGCGTTTACCATTCCTTCTAGACTTCTGTTCCTATTTCCATTCAGGATGAGCACATTTGCTCTTTGCTCCTCTTACTTTAACTGCCCAGTCAGGGCTGTGCACTGTGGTTCCTGGCAGCACACATGCATGAGGCTAAGTCAGCATGGCCTGCTGCCAAGTGCCAGGTTCCACCACCAACAAATCACAGTCATTCCAGCCCACTACAGCCCTGCTGAGACTCAGGTCTATAAATTGCACCATGACAAGTCACCTGGGAACTTCCTCTGCTGCTGGCTGCTCCACACCCCTGCATTTCCTTTTTCCTGTTAAAAAAAAAAAAAAAAAAGAATCCATTCCCAGCTCTAATTCAAGATATCAACACTTACTGCACACAGATATACTTTCAGAAAAATATTTTCACCTTTGAAATCTCTTTCCTGGTGATCTTTTCCCTCCTTCATTCCTTCTTAGATGCCTCACTTGCTCCCCTGCTGAAGCAGGAAGAGTTAGTCTAAAGGCACTTCCTGCTTCCCCACACTCCACATTTGGAGGCTGTGCACTTTAAGAAATGACTCCAGTGGTAGTTAGGGCCTTCCCAGAAGCCCCCAGAGGGTGGTGGAGAGATGCCCCCAGGCAGGAGACTAAACTTTGTGCAGGTTGGGTGACTTTCTTCTCTACCTCTCTTTCAGTGCAACAGGAGTGTAAAGATCCAGTGCCTGGTTGTTTTAAGGCCTTTTCTCTCCATGATCTGAAAGGGTATTTTTCTGCCTTCCCATGGATGTCAGTCCTCTGAATAAAGGCATCTGTCTCCAGAAGTCTTAGGTTAAAATCACATAAATGGACTAGGGGAGGAGTTGGAGTGAGCAGTTGTTGACTTTGCAGTTCCCCATTCATGCTAATAGCACCCCATTTCCTTTCCAGGAAATTACCTCATTGCTGTTCCGTGCATTCCAGGGAATTAGCTCACCCTTGCGCTAGACTGTCAATCAAGGTGCCCTACTCTCCCTGGCCAAGGCATTGGCACATTACCAAAAGTGGGGCTAACTGGATTCTCCCTTCTAGGCATTGGGTGTGGAAGAAGATCCAGAGGTAGGACATGCCACAGTTTCCCAATCTTGGACAGGACCACTCTACGAGTCTCTGGTCCCATTCATTCCAGACAGAGGGGTAGGCAGCAGGGCTAAAGTTAATGCTTTCTCCCAACCTCCCACGTTAATTCTGTTCTCGACAAAAGAGCAGAAAATAAAGATCTTACCTTCCTAAACTGGTGAATGAATCATGAGGTCAAACCACAGGGTGTCCATCATCAAACTGAGGATAAAAAGTTCATCCAGAAAGCCTAACTGCCTGAGAAGGGAGCTGGGGATTGCCCAAAGAACTCTTTTCAAACACTCCCTGGAATACCAGGATGGGGGCGGGGCAGGTAAATGTCCCTCTGCTTTTGTCTTAAACGTGGAACTGCCTTCATTGCCTATCTCTCTTCCTGCTTTCTTCCCCCTCCTCCGCCCCCTTTTCTCATTTTTCTTCAGACATGGTCTCACCAAAGTTCATATGTTGAGGCTTGATCTCAAATGAAGGAGTGTTCAGAGGCAGGGGCTCTTTGGGTAGGTAATAGAATCATGAGAGCTCTGACCTCATGAGTGAACTAATTAATCACTTATAAATAGGACTTATATAAAAAGGACTTATAAATAAATAGAATATCTTTCACTTACTCTGACAATTCTGCACACGTAAACAATATGTCTTGATCATACTCACTCAGACTCTCTCTCCCTCTGCCCCTTAGGCAGCTGACGTATTCCCTTTCTCTCTGGCTCTGCCCTCCACGTTTCTGCTTTTTAAATAACCCACTGAGTTTGGTTGGTGCTGCCTCTTAGGTTGTTGACTGATCTTCCCAGTCTGCTATTGGGCTGGCTGCAGTGAGTTTGTAAGAGCAATGGCTATGTCATGTCCTGAAGATGGGATTTCACAGCTCTCTTCCCTATTTTCCTGCTCTGATGCTTCTTCCAATCAATCCCTCTTCTCTGGTGTTCCCTGAGCCTTCGTGTGTGTGTGTGTGTGTGTGTGTGTGTGTGTGTGTGTGTACACGCATTTGTTAATATGAATGTCTTATGTAAGGCTGACCACTCCATAGTTGCTTACTGCCAGCATTTTGATCTCTTGTGAGTTCCTGAATTAAATGATCACCACTACAGAGAGAAGCTTCTTTGGCCAAGATTGAGAGTGGTACTAGTCTATGGGTAAATAAATATATTTAGAAAGGAATTTGACAATCACCATTTATCATGATAACAGTAGTAGGTTCTCCATTCCTAGGACCTAAGACCTTTTAAGTCACCAGCTTTTGACCAGTAAATGGGCATGAATTCCTTCCTCTGGAACAGGACACAAATCAAATCTGAAAATGTTTGCTTACCCCCATAACCTTTGTGGCACTATTTATACCAGTGGGCAAATCTTGCCCATCAGAACAGTAGTTAGCATATAGAGTTTGCCACTGGATAATAGCATTGATGGCTTTTTTTTCTCACAGTGGCCTCAACTTTCAACATTATGAAAGCTAGCCAGCACAGAGACGGATCTGAAGTCAATTCTAGCTTGATTTCTCTATGTCATACAACCAAAGTGTGCCATGTGTTCAGCAATAGGGTTTTGTCATCTAGTCCTGGAGGGCAGCCATAAGCAATGGCAATACCCTCTGTTGTTAGAGGGATGGTCACATGGAGCTTCCAGGACCAATAACATAGGAAGATATCCCATGCTTGGTATGGAGATCTCATTTAAAGGGGATTTGTAACTTAATAGGTTGTGGGGAGGTGATGGAAACTTAAAAGGAAGCAGGTAGCTGGAACCCTACCCTTCAAGAGTACAATTTATTCCGGACTCTTCCTTCCCTCGTTTGGGCTTCACTGAGGCATCCAGCTTTCCTGTGGTGTGCCCTCCCATGTGATGATCTGCCTTGCCATAGGCCCAGAACACTGGAGCTGAGAGCTCATGGCCTGATTCTTCTGAAACTGTGATCTAAAACAAATGTCTTAAGTTGTTTGGCTCTGGGATTTGATCGCAGTAAAAGGGATCCAATTAAACCCTTGGCTATCTGCAAAAGGCTCTGAAAGATGTTAAGGTTTCTAGTTAGCTCAACATACCCAGGGCCTTCATCTTTCCATACTATAGTGAACATTGCTATTCAATTCCTAGTGAAATGTCTGTAACAAAGACCTTGGTCAAAGCAAGGCGGGGATGAGTGGTATGTTCTCTTCTTCAGGATGTGCTGGATTAGGTAGCAAGCTATCTTCACTTAAGAGAAGGGTGTTATAGTAGCTTCTTCCAGGCTGAGGATTAACTAACTGCTGCCAGGTGACACTGGATCTAACTGATGTGTAGGACCTGAATCTAGGTGGTTGCGCATGAAGATGCCCTTGCAAAGGGTCTGCAACTGTGTTATCCCCAGGGTTTAGACTGTAGAATGATAGGTACCACCATTAGAAGTAGCAGAAACAAGGGGAGCTAGAGGGGATGGTTCAGTAGTTCTTATCTTTCAGAAGACCTGAGTTCTTTTCCCAGTAGTCATATGGTATTCATAACTGTCTTTAACTCCAGTTCCAGAAGATCCAATGTCTTTTTCTGGCCTCCCTTCTGGCTAGCTTTCCATAGTGCTGGAAGGCGCTATTCAAGCTATGGAAAGAGAAAAGCCATCAATGGTTATTACCAGGTAGCAAACCTGCATGCTACAATACTGACCTGACAGGCAAGGTGTGTCCACCCAAGTGATGGTGCCACAAATATTATGGGAGTAAGAAAATGATATTTAGATTAGATTTGACCAGGTGGGCACATGGTGCACAGGCATATATGCAGACAAACACTTATATACATAAAATAAATAAATCTTAAAAACAAAGTGTCAAGAAAGAAATATTCACTATAATGCTCATGTTAAGTGAGGAGACAGCTCTTGGGCCCTGGTTCCTCTTAGGTCAATGCCTGTTGTATTTGCCTCATAATTTTCTGGTCAGACTCATGCTTCAGGCTTTTTAGCTCATAAACAATACGTGATTTCCACTGGGTGGTTCTGTCATCTCATGGGAGACCTTGGAACATTATTCTTTGTGTTCTGATTTAGAACAGAAGTGAACTAAAGAAAGAAGATGGGGGGGGGGAACCTTCTCAACTCACAATTATATTCTGAATCTGTAATGAAGCTCAGAGTCAGTATGTGGGAAAAACACTGTGCTCTGTCCATCCGTCTCCTGGTTTCAATTTCCAAGGACCAAGTCAGGAGCTTGAGAGAATGGGAAGGAAATAATAAAATTATAGGAGAATTAGGACATTTAAAGGGAGGTTGAACTCAGGATAAAAACATGGGGCTAAGCGGGAAGCCTGTAGGCCAGTTCCATGACCCACATGCACTGTATATGTGGTGTGTATACATATGTTCAGAAGCTAGAAGAGGACATCAGGCATCTTATTCTATTATTCTCTCTCTCTCTCTCTCTCTCTCTCTCTCTCTCTCTCTCTCTCTCTCTCTCTCTCTCTCTGCTTTATGCTCCTGAGACAGGGTCTCTTACTGAACCTGGAGGTAGGTTGGTAGTCCAGAGCCCCAGTGATTCTCCTGTCTCTATCCTCCCCACCAGTGGCATGGCTACAGGTAGGTGTGCATGGCCATGTTCAACGACACATGGATACTGGGATTCGAACTCAGGTCCTCATGCTTGCACACCTGGTTTCTTATCCACTGAACCATTTCCCCAGCCCCTGATATGCATTGCATATGTGCCTAAATTTTGAACTATTTTGAAGAAAAGGTAAGTAGGTAGCAGACATTTAAATATTTTGAGATTTTACATTTAAAAACTCCCAGGTTTCCAATTTTATGTAAAAAGTCAGAATTTAGGGAAACATTGAATCCATAGTCCAGCATGGTGCTAATTAGAAACTGGTAACTTCTTCAAACAGGAAAAGGCTCTCCCTTCTGGGGGACAATAGTCTTACAATAGTCTTGCCAGGCATCACTAGGTTGTATATTACGGGTGGGGTTGGCTCTGCATGTCCTATAGAGGTACACTCATGTGCGAGCCTATTAGAGGGAAGAAATGAATTGGTCTGATGGTTGGAAACACAGAACAAAATGAGTTTCACCTGAGAGATAGCTCAGCATTTGCAGATTGCTTTCCATTAACTACTTACTACGAAAGTGACAGCAAAGGGGAGATGTTGGCTGAAGGTGGGGAGGTCTTCCCAAACACCAGCAACACAAAAGAGGATAAGAAGAGGCTGCTGGGCCGGCTCAGTAAGATGTCTTCTGTGTACGCATGGTGACCAGAGTTCAGGTCCTCAGAACCAAGCTGTGGGGAGGTGGAGTCAGGAGGACGGCCCAGCCAGCCTGAAGGACTTGGAGCTTCAGGTTCAGTTAAAGAATTTGTCAAAAAAACAGGGGTGGAGTTAGGTGTCATGGAATCCACCTTTAATCCCAGCTTTGGGAAGCAGAGGCAGGTGCATCTCTGTGAGCTCCAGGCCAGACAGGGCTGCATAGTGAGACCTGGCATGTGTGTATTGGGGAACCATCAGCCTTTGATCAATGGTATAAAATATCCGTGAGAAAAGCACCTGATTTAATGTCATTTGATAGAAACTAAGATGCTACTTGTGTGTATAGAGGAGGGTTGAGCCAGACCTCAGTGCTGGTCTCCGTGAATCTCCCACAAGGAAACTCTGTCTTGGGGGGCCTGTTGTGAAGTTTTGAGCAGGTCCATGAGGAAGAGACATTCTGTCTTCTCTGAGCACTCTGAGAGATTTACTTTACTTCTAAGACCAAGGTTTGAGTGGTATGTACCTTTGTCAAGAAGACAAGGTTTCCTACCATTCTCCCATCCAAGTTCTTTCTTGCATTTTCTCTAGGATTTAAATACTATGGAATTTTCTCTCAAAACCATCCCAATCACCTTTATTTTCATCTTTTACCCATTTCTTTCCTGCCACAAATTGAAGCTGTGAGCAGCCCTCACCAAATCTGTGAGAAGGTTATTGCTTCCCTAGTCTCCAAAGCTATAAGCCAAGCAAACCTCTTTTCTTTGTAGATGACCAGTTTTAGGTATTCTGTTACAACCACAGGAAATTCGTTCGACTTTGTCTGGATCTCCCAAGTTGCTGCTGAAATTTGCTGGCCTGGGCCATTCCTGGCTGCCAGTCAGTATTGTGTGGAGGCTGTGCCCTGCTTAGCTCTGTAGAGTCTTTCCCAGCATTTACTAGCCTCCTTTACATTTAAATTCTCTGGGGCCAAGATGACAAGTTCCTGGGAACATCTAGACTATAGACTCTGAGTTCAAACAAAAACTTCTCAAAATAAAAATGAAATTTTCTGTGATTCAAAGCCTAGCAGTCCAGGTTGTTGCTGCATTCAATCTGGTGTGTGTGTGTGTGTGTGTGTGTGTGTTAGTGAGGAGGGTTGTATGGGTACAACATGAGAAGCCAGGAGAAAAGTCTGACAGTTTTGCTGCTTCCCAGTCATTTCTGTTTACCAGGTTCTAGAAACAGAAAATGTGTTAATTGATAACTGGGACAGGAATAAAGGGCAGCAGTGAGTGAGGGTGTAGATTTGATAAGAATGGGTGTGGCGGTATACACTTTTGATCTCAGTCCTTGGAAGCTGAAAAGCTGAGGAAGGCTGGTCTTTGTGAGTTGGAAGGCTAGTCTTTGTGAGTTCGAGGTCGGCCTGGTTTATATCCTTCAACAATCCTGTCCTTAGACACCCAGATGGCTGAAAACCTCAATATCTCTGCCTTTACAGCTAGACAAAATCCAATAGCTACTTCATTTTGTTCCTTTTTTTTTTTAGAAGTTTGATTTTTTTTTCCAGCATACTGGGGATTAACTCCAGGGTTTTATGCATGGCTAGGCAAGTTCCCTACAGCTGAGCCCTAGCCCCAGTGTGCAGTTGTTATCAAAGCAGTCTATACATGCATCTCTTTAAAGTACCATGCAGATGGAAATGAGAACGTTATCTCCTGCATTTCCTTGTGAACTTCAGGCCAGTGTCTTTTCTGGTCTTTGTCTGTATGTCTTTGACTCCAGCCCTCTGTTTTCCTTTCCTGGTTGCCTTTTGAATCCTTTCTCCTTCCCAAAGATTACTTCAAGTTTTTGTTTTGTTTTGTTTTTTGTTGTTGTTTGTTGTTTTTGCAGGACAGGGTTTCTCTGTGTAGCCCTGGCTGTCCTGGAACTCACTCTGTAGACCAGGCTGGCCTCGTGCTCAGAAATCGCCTGCCTCTGCCTCCAAGTGCTGGGATTACAGGCGTGCACCACCACTGCCCGGTTTCACGTTTATTATCTAGCCCACCCATAAGCCTTATGCATAGCTTTGATAACTTTCGTTTCTAAAACATCTTCTTGTTCCTTAGATTGTCTGGAGTTGCATTATGGGTAGAACATCTTCCAAGGCTTCTTTAGAACTGGTGATTTCTGAAGGTTCTATTTGGGGACTATCAGTGACTTTCGTTCTTCCCAAGGTCCTTGAAAGGATGTGTAAGGTAAAAGATTTTACTAATAATCTTAAAATACTGCCTGCTTGCTTGTTAAATTGATAATATATTGACCCTTTAGTCAGCTCTGCATACTCACAGGTCATAGCAATAGCTTGATCATTCTCAGTGCTACAGTAGTAACAGCATGTAAGTATTGTCAGGCGACTAACAATGACATGAGGGACTTGTAGATTGTGGGAGTATTACTGGGGAACCCTGCACCAGTCCCTCAAGGACCATGTATTGGGTCCTTTATTAACTTTCCACCCATGGCGCAAACTCTATTTCTTTGGTGAGTCTGTTCCCCTGTGATAGTTGGAAAGAAACCCAGTGGCCCATGGGTTCTATCAGCACCACATATGTATGGGAGCTGTTACTTGTGTTTTATATCTTTCTAGGCTCAGGAAGGTTCTCCCTGCATTGCCTGTCTCTGCTAGGTGTAGGGTAGTCATCATGTCCACCTGGCTTCTACCTTCCAGGAGGTGACGGATGAATCCCCACTTCCAACTTCTGAGGGTTTATGACTTTAATCCTTTTTCTTTGCTGCTGTTTTGTAGAATTTTGAGGAGGAATGGAGATAGATGTTTGTGATTAATCTGCCACTGGTAAGTTCTAACGGCCCCTGAATCAAATTAAATTGTCATCTTTAAGGTCCATGATAATTTCCTTTTCATGCCTGGGTTCTGCCATCAGCCCACAGCACAGATGGACTAGGCGTGGGGCTTAAACCACGCAGCTATTCTTCGTGGTTCTAAGGAGGCTGGCAAGGTCAAGGTCAAGGGCTTGATTCTGCTGCTGCGTGAGGGCTCTTACATTGGCTTGCTGATGGCTTTCTGTGAGGAAGGGGGTTGGGGTCGGGGGAGAGGGAAGAGACAGAGACACAACTTTTCTGATATCACTCTCCCTTTTTATAAGTTTAGTTGTATTTTATTTTAGAGACAGGGTCTCTAGTAGCCCAGCTTCCCTCAGACTTGTTATGTAGTTGACTCCTGATCTTTTTTGTTGCCAAATCAAATGCTGGCATTTTAGGCGTGTGTCACCATGCCTGGTGATGGTGTCTCTTCCTTAAAGCCACTATCCTCGGGACATCTTGAGCTTACTTCCCAAGGTCCTGTCTCCAAAGCCCATTACCCTGGCCTTAGGACTTCAAGTTGTTAATGGGGCACTGCACAAGCCAGTCTGTGTAAGTCTCTGTTCTGGCACCTCCTTCTTGTCACAGGAGAGTCACCCCAAAGTTTATCTCATGTTTCTCATGGTAAAACTTGCCCTGTTGCCTTGTGTGAAAGGAATTTCACACATAAACAGGTAAGACAGCTTTAAGCTTAACTGGGAAAGAGGAAGAATTCTACATAATGCTCAAACCAAACCAAACCAAACCAAACCAAACCAAACCAAAAAACCAAAGTCACCAGGCTCAGGTCTGTAATGGTGGATGCCACATTGGTATGAGGTCATATGTGTCCATAGTCCAGGATAGAATGTCCAGATCAGAATTCACATAAGTATATCAAGGTAAATTCATATAAGAGAGTCAAAGCAATGTGATAGGAAAAGGAAAATCTCTTCTGTGAGGGGTACAAGGTCAATGGGCCAGTCACACATTCATAATCCACGTGTGAGGATAAAGTTTCAGCTCGACTTCACATTATACATGAAATGAAATTCAAATCAGTGTGATATGCATAAAAATAAAAACTTATCAGAAAGACACCTGGGGAACATGTCCCTGAGCTTTGGGAAGGCAAGAATGAGTTGGAGAGGGTACAGGAAAAAAAAAACAAAACGAATCATTAAATGGTGTGTATAAGCTAGAAAGCATGAAAATTTCAGCTTGTGACCCTTAAAAAAATCAAGAAAAATAAACAAGCTACACATTGAGAGAAAATATTTACAACAATTCTTAGATCAGTCACATGTAAAGAACTTTTATAAATTAATGAATAATGCCATGTAGGTGCTTCCAACTGAATATAGATCTTCTGGAATAGCACCCAGTGGTTTTAACCATTGAGCCATCTTTCTAATGAAGATTAAAAAAGACTAATTTTTTAATGGCTTCATTTAAGGTGGGTGTTCTTTGGGGGGAAAGGGAAGAGGATGTAGATCAGTTAGAGGAGTGCTTGCCAGGCAAATACAAGGTCTTAGGTTTGATCCCCAGTAGTGTATAACCTGCTCATGATAGCATATGCCTATAATCCTAGCAGGAGGATTACCAGGATATTCAAGATCATCCTTGGCTACATAAAGAATTCAAAGACAGTCTGAGCTACATGATACTCTGCCTCAAAACAGATGGACAGACAGACAGACAGACAGACAAAAATGAGAAAGAAGCTTGTGTCTAGAACTTCACAACTCCCTCTTTTCTGGCTACCATGGTGCTGTGACCTGCCATGTAGAATTGTCCAGTCGAAGGATCCCTCATGCTGGCTCCATGGACAGGCCAATAGCTGTTCCTATAGGAGCTGATTCTTCTAGAAGCTGGCAGCTTTTAGAGACCCTGAACATCTGCAGTCCCTTTCACAAAGTGCTTTACAAAGGCAGATGGAGGCCCAGGTTGCAGAAGCTGCAAGCTTGTCTGGTCTGCAGTCAGCACCCCTGCAGGGCAGGTCTTGTTAGTTGACCTAAGAGATTTCATTTCAATGTGCTGAAGATGGATTTTCGTCTTGGCTTTTGTGGAGGCTAAGAAAGATTCATTGCAAATTTCTGTTTGCTTGTCTGGCTTTCGTGGGATAGCGAGTGTTTCCCTTGTTTTAGGTTATCTTTGGCTTCAGGGCAAGAAAAATAGTCAACCATGTCTTGAAAGTTTTAGCCTATACTATACAGCCCTTTTAAAAAATATTTGGTTATCCAGCAAGATATTTCTTGTGTTTTTGTGTCTAGAATTTCTCTGTGGTTTGGCAGCACCAAAGTTTTTCATGGCTGCCAGTCATATCTTAATTGGATCACCTTGTGGAAACTTGAGGGAGATTTTTCTAGAATTTGTTTCCAATTCCCGATGCCAATACAGCATTGATTATCCCAGGTGAGACAAGATAAGGCAGTCTCTCATTTCTCCACCTTTTCTGCATGTCCCCGAGTTGGGGGGGGGGGGCTCCCCTTTCTCTGTAAAGAGCTTCTCTTTGCCAACTCTTACCCTGGAAAGAAGAGGAACCTTGGCACATGCTGGCAAGGAAATTCAAAGGAGGAACCCTGAGTCTTGCCCATTCCCAGAACATGGTAAGATTTTTAACTTCTTAGATTGTGCTTATTTCAACTCACCTGAGTACTGTGTGGTGCTAGGAATGGAACCCAGGTCCTGCAAGAGCAGCAGGTGCCCCTTAACCCCTGAGCCATCTCTCTAGCCCAGGAAAATACAAGTTGGTATAAATGGCAAAGACACAGGCACAAACAAACCAAAATACAAATCTGGAAGGGAGCATGCCAAATTAGTAAACACAGCAAGCAGCTCAACAATCCAGGAGATCAGATTAAAATATAATTTAAACTTTTAGTTTATGATTTCAATAATACTCAAAATTATCTGCCACAACCATTCCTTACTTTTTTATTTGGAAAACTGTATTTATGTATGTATGTATGTATGTATGTATGTTGGTTTTTCGAGAGGGTTTTTAAAATGTTGTATTAACTTTGAAAGATTATTGTCCTTGTGTTTTAAGTTAAGGCATGGTTACACTGTTGTTTATGAGCAGCATTTTTATTTACTCTTGTTGTAGAGGCTTGAATGCTGCACATGATAGCTCTGGAAAACGTTACCCACAGAAGCTCTAGGATGCTCAGGAGAGGGCATCTGGTCCAATGGACACCAATGCTTGGGAAGAAGCCACTTAGCCTGTGTGGTGCCTGATCCTGCTGGACTCAGGATGTGTAGCACTGTAGGATCTGTCAGTTTCCTATTGACTTCTTTGCCCCAACTGTATTTCCTGCTGAAGTATTTAGTCCTTTGTAATTCATCAATGCCTACATTCTTGGTGTGTGTGTGTGTGTGTGTGTGTGTGTGTATGTGTGTGTAACTGTGTACACGTATGAGTGGGTGTGTTGCATGTGTGGAGGTCAAAGGTCACTTTGGTGTCTCTAAGACAGGGTCTCTTATTGGAACTCTCTGTTTTGGTTACACTGGCTCATCAGTGACGCCCAAGATCCACCTGTTTCCAAATCTCCATCTTTGGAATCTGAGACAAATACCACCATATCTGGTTTATTGTATGGGTCCTGGGGATCTGAATTCAGGTCTTCACACTTGTGCAGCAAGCACTTTGCCCACTAGGCCATCCACCAGTCCTGTGTAATTAATGAATACCAACATTCTTAACAAGCATAGATTAATAAAACCAGCAATAGTAAATGTTATCGTATGTGTAGAGAAAATAATGGGGCATATACACCAAGATATTAATGATGGATATAGGGATATCTGCTTTGTAGGCAGTGGAATTCCAAAGTGTTTTAATTTTAATAAGCACACATTATTTTTAGTCTGAAATGTCATAAACAAATGTGAGAAGGGGTGGAATTAATTCTCATCTTAGAGTAGGCTCAGCATATTCTCTCTGTAAAGGGCCAGGGTTGTAAATAGTTTCAGCTTTGCTGGCCATATGGTATCCGTGGCAATGACTCACTACCATTACTCAACCAACCCGTGTTGTGTAAAGGCAGCATTGGGTATTGCATATAGGAGTGGGCATGGCTGTGTTCCAATAAATCTTTATTTACAAAAACAGGAAATAGGCCAGTTTTAGTCAGGGGCCAGTTTTTCTATCCCTAGCCGATTAGTTTTCTGTCACAGAGAGTTTTATAGAAGTATGGTGTTGTTACTCCCACAGAGCCTGGGAGGACAGGAATCTCCAATCATTTTCTTTAGATGAAATCTAAGTGCTCTACAGTCACCACCATCTCTGCAAGTATGAGGAATCCATTTCTTGTTATTTCAGGATTCTAAGGCTTCAGATACTTCTTGGTTTGTGGTCACATCACAAAGTCTCTGCTTTGATCATTTCATTCTCTTCTGTAATTAAATTTCCCTCCACCTCCCTTTAGGGTTTTGCTTTTTTTTTTAAGGGTCTCAAATATCCTAGGCTAGCCTCAAACTCACTATGTAGCCAAGGATGACCTTGAACTACTGTTGCTTATGCCTCACCTCCCCAGCATTGGGATCAGCAGCTGGGATCAGCAGCTGGTTCATATTTTCTGGACATAGAACTCAATCCTTCCTGCAAACCCGATAAGCATTCTAACAACCGAACTGCATCCCCAGCATTCGTCTGCCTCTAGTAGGTCATCTGTTCACCTGTCAAACATCTCTTTCAAGGCATTTGACTCAATCATATTTGCCAATTAATGGAACATTTGTAGGTGGTAGAGCAATGCTGTGTGATTTGGGAGTCCTTTATTTGTCTTACTATATAACATAACATAAGGTAGTTAGTCTAGCCTGCTGTTAAAACAGATTCAGCCTCATATGATAGTGCTCTGAGGCAAAGCCAAGCAGATCTCTGTATGATGCTGTCCAGGGCTGTGAACAAAAACAAACAAACAAACAAACAAAGCCAAAAAACCCACAGTGGTTTGGTCCCAAGCTCACTTGAGCTGGAAGCCCAGATCTGACAGGACCTGGGGACAAGGTCCTGGGAGATTCCTTTCCTCTCTAACCTGTAACCTACTTCACAATGTGAGGGAATTAGACAATATGACCACTGAAGCATTTGCCAGCTTTTAGAGTGACTGCAGTTATAAATAATGAAGCTCTGGTTCTGTGTTGACTGCCAACATGCAGGGTTCAGGGCTATATGCAAAAGAAAAACAGAAAAATGAAAATGTAGCTCCTCCTCCATTAGTAGAGCATGAGAAACTATAGGCCAGTCTTGTCATTAAGAATGGGCCTTTACAGTTCTTACATGCCGCTCAGTATAGAACATGCAACTGAGAAGCTCGTAAAAGCACTTTGGCAGCTTGAAGATGATGAATGATAAAGTCAGAGAGAGGCTGATGGACTCATTACCTGCAACCAGAACAAAACCACAACCAGAAGCGTGTTCACTTTCTGTGCTGCTCTGGAAATAGGCTGTAATTCTGTCAGTGAGTTTCCTGGAGGCAAAGGGGTGGAGAGAGAAGACCATGTATGGATAGTATTTGTAAAGATTTTTCACAATTTATCTATCTATCTATCTATCTATCTATCTATCTATCTATCTATGTGTATATTTGTGTGTGTGTGTGTGTGTGTGTGTGTGTGTATGTCTATGAGTGGTGGTCAGAGGACAACTTGCAGCCGTTGGTTCCCTTTCTCCACCATGTGGATCTCAGAGGACTGAAGGCATATCATTAAGTTTGGCAGCAAGCACCGGTTCCAGTTGAGCTTCCTCGATAGCCCAAGAATATTATTAACACAATTTTTAAACAAGTTGCCAAGAGTTCCTTAAACATAAGTAGCATTCAGATTCATTAAAGATAGGTCAACATTAGGCCTCACCCACAAAGTCAAGTGTCTTCATCAGTTTCTCTCTACACATTGTTCTGTGCTAAGGACTAAAGTCATGAACCAGACAAGAAGGGTGTCTGTCTTCTTAGAGTTTACAACCTAATGGGAAATGGAAATACTGACAAGTTGAAGGAGTGCTCAAGTGACTGAAAAGAGCACACACAGATGTATAATTCAGGGTCTTGTGGGCTGGCTGGGGAGGTCTTTCTGAAGAAGTGGCATCCAGGTTCTCCCACTATAATATGATAACTCACCAGACACAGAAAAGAGAAGGAACTTTCTAGGCCAGGAATAAAATGACTTGCCTGAAGTCCAACAAAGGCTCATGCAATGACAATCATTAACATGGGTGCAGCAAGTCTTCAGAGATTCAAAAATTCTGTATATTGAAACAATGTATATCTTTTTTGAAACAATGTATATCATGTTTTTATATATAAAAGAACTATCCTCAAGGCTGTTCAAAGGATAGTATCTCCCTGCCTGAATAATTTGAAGTAATTTTAATAGTAGTCTTGTGTCTGGCTGGGATTGGGAGAAAAACAATCAACACTGAAAATCACAATAAAAATCCCAAGTGTCCTAGGAAATTAGTAAGTTTTTCATCTCCATGTTGTTACTTAGTCCTTGGATTCAACTTGAAATGGTTTTTGATTCTGATATTTTGCCCAAGTTAAGCAAATTCAGGAGCTATGTGGTTTGTTTTCATTGGCATCAGCAAAGAAATGGGGACTGGCCAGTGCCCGGGTCTGAGCCTGAGACACGTCATGAACCATCTGAGTCAACTCCGTGGTTTGCATATCAAGTCTGCTTTCCCTACCTTGTCTGCATTTTATGTCCTCTTCCTTCCAATGTTTGTCTGGCATCAACCACATTTCCCTGGGCTGTTCATCTAACAGGCGTTCCAGAAAAGGACAGAAGTTTCCTGCAGGGCCTATCTCTGTGAGCCCACCAGAGTCTCTCTCTGTCTCTCTCTCTCTCTCTGTGTGATATGTGTGTGTGTGTGTGTGTGTGTGTATGATGCCTGTCATTCAGATGACAACTTTGTAGAATCTGTTCTTTCCTTTGTCCTTTGACCTTGTGTTTGGGGCATGGAACTTAGGTCTTGCACCAAGAGTGCCTTTACTGGCTGTGCTCACCAGCCTAAGTAATCCACTTTTGTCATTTGTCTGAGACTTCCAGAACTGAGGTTTTGACATCCCTTTCTGGATGTTGAAATGACATGATGACTATGAATTTACCTTTAGTTTTATCTTCTCCTGGCCACCATGTCCCAAGTTCCCTTGGAGGGCCTGGTTCTATCATTGGCCTCAGGTGTCTTTAGATTTAGAGCCCAGAATTCACCATCTTCCATTTTCTTGATTTCTCTATTGGAATATTCTTGGACCATCTTGTTTATCTCACTGTTGAGCCTAAACATCTCTGAGAAGGAAAATTAAGTTCCCATCAATGATTCTTCTCGGGGAGACTTCTATTACATGCAGATCTTTCATTGTTTTCCAAGCAACTCCCTCTAGATCTTGGAGGCCCGACCAGGTCATGACTTGTTTTTAGGAGTCAAGTGAATAATTAAGTAACTAAGTTTTGGTTCCTATGAAGCCCTTGCTCTGCCCTCATCCTTTTCACATTTGGAAGATTCTCTGCCCTTACACAGTGGATGAGTCTGACCTGCATTTGCTGGGTACATACTAGAGACTCAACTCTTTCCTCTAGCCCTGGCTGGCCCTGCTCAAGCTTGTTGCTCTGGTGTGTGGCTGAGATGGTGCTCTGGCCTGTTTATTGTGTCAGGGATGCAGATCTATAGTAGCAGTTTAGTCTTCCATGGTCTGTGCCCTCAGGTTCACAGACATAAGCCTCACTCTCTCCTGGAGTTGTCTGTGACTCCAGGGTGGCTAAACAGAAGATCATCTTGGCTCAGCCCCATGCCCACAGCCTGGTGTGCATCTCATGAAGCAGCCACAAGCTCCTTGCCTCAGTGGAACATTGGTGCTCTTCCGAGGAGATTTAAATCAGCGTGAGCCAGAGCCAGCATTTCCTCTGAGGTTGGAACTGAGGAGAGAACTGGAATTCCTTACCTTTCTCATCACTAGGTTCCTTGGCTTCCGGTACCTTTCTTGCTCTGCATACCAAGGGAGAGAAGAGTTTCTGAGGGAGCAAAATACCCTGTAACAGGGATTAAGGTATGGGCTGCTTATCTGCACAGGACAGGCTACCTTGCCCTGCTCTCCTTAAAAGTCATGCTATTAATTTTGTTTCAGCCCAGAGGCTTCAATCCAGGTTCCTGAGCATGCTAAGAATGTAAACTGCCACTGAGTTATATATACCCTCAGCCCATAAAAGTAACATTTACGTAATAGTGTTTCTAAATGAGCTTGTAGCTATATCACCTCAGTTATTGGCACAGGACCCCATACAACCATTTAAATTGCCTTTTGTACATTTTGCAAGATCAGCCCAACTGGGGCTTTTTATCTTGTTCTATGGGTTAGTGACAGCTTTCCTAGAGCAGTTTCCACGGATTCAACATAGCCACCTCATGAGCTGATGGGAGAAGGAGGAAGTTCTTCCCTGAGAGAGCAGCAAGCTGGAGAAGGGCATGGGCTCTGCTTCTCCCTCATGTGACAGGACTGTGCAGGCTGATGGTCACTGACTGTCTTCCTCTTCTAGGCCAGGAGGGCACAGCTGACCTCAATGTGCTCAGCAAGTCACCTGTCAATAATCATACATCTTGTTCTTTTTCTTCGTTTTAATTTTTAAAGGTTTTAAAATGTTTTATTTATTTTTTACATGTAAAATGAATGTTTTGCCTGCATGTATGTATACCATGTGTTTACCTAGTGCCTATGACGGCTAGAAGAGAATGCCAAATTCCCTGGAACTGAATTACAGATGGTTGTGAATTACCACATGGGTGCTGGGAACTGAACCGGAGTCTTTTGCAAGAACAGTAGCCCCAATTATAACTTTTTCATTTTGAAATAGTTTAAGGCCAATTCAGCATTTCAAAAGGCAGTGCAAGGGGTCTCATGCTCCTCCCCACAGAGTCTCACATGAGCACACCATATAGTCGGTCCCTGAAAACGGACAGAATGGCTTTGTTTCATTTTGTGCACGTGGAGTTAGGGTCTGTACTCAGGGGCACACATTCCAGGGAAATACCCAATCAGTTGCCTCAGACACAGACCTTATTCGGTATTAATCAGATTGTTACACATATTTTTTCCCCTCAAAGATTCCTTACTTTTAACCAAACAAGGCTTCCATTTTCAATGAATGTATGCTTTGGGAGTTGTACCAGACCCAACACATATATTTCTTGACAGAGAAGGGCTCCATACCTGGTATTTCTGCTACCTGACAGCCAATCACGATCTCACTTCTCGTTCTTCTCCATATTGCCCCAGATCATCCCAGCAGTCTTAGTCCTTGGCTCTTCCAAGTCCAGAGAAAATTCTCTCGTCACCCACCCCCTCCTTAATTTAAAGATCAGGCACCTAACACAGAGCACACCTTTCCTTCCGCCAAAAGTGACTCTAGTTCAATGGGAAATGGGTGTTTGTATCCTTCAACATTTATGCCAGTTTATGCATCTCTACTTGATAACAGTGGTCAGTGACAATGGGACTTTATTAGTTTTGTGCTTTCATTTTCAGCACAACATGATTTGTTATCGGTTTTTGAGAACCAGGTTTCATACAGCCAAGGCTGGCTCCAAACTCATTGTGTAGAAGAGAATGGCCTTGACTACCCATCATCCTCCTGATCATCATCAACTTTCACACTGAGCCCTGGGATCACGGGTGTGCACCATCAGCTCATTTTATAGACTCTTGGGGCTTTCTGCCTGCTATACAAGCCCTCGATCAGCAGAGCTACACAGTACAGTCATCCATATTTGTAGCTCCATTTCACTTTGACATTGAAAATGATTATTTTGAATCTACATATGAGAGTTGAAAAAAACCGAAGTTCCTGAGTCTGCCTGCTTCAAGGCCAAGAAGCCTTCTTCTGGCGACTGTCCCAAGCAGTGGCTGCAGCCACCTTTCCAGGGCCTGATTACTGACACAGCACTCTTCCATTCTTAATAAAAGGGTTGAACATCTAAAGCAGCCACAGGGATTCTTGGCATTCGTCAGAGGCGGAGATCCACATGGCAGACCAAGAGAGTCATAAAATCTTTGTTTTAGTTTGGACTCACTTAAAAACTGGAATGAAATTAATTTTTTTTCTTACAGAGACATAGTGATTTCCTCTTATGGGGTGGAAATGCTACCAGGGTATGACGTCCAGGGAAAACGACTCTTGGAGATTTGGTTTCTTGCTTTGTGGTGTTGTCCATGGAGGCAGGGGACCTTCTAGCTTTGTTCTGAGTGCCCCCAACTCCTTATTGCAGGTGAGGCCCTGTATCTACTGCATGTTCTTACAGATGACTTTCGGAGTTTTACTTTGCATTGTGGTCTGCAGATGTGGTTTTAAAACGTGCCTTTGAGTGCAAACATCCATTCCCACCCTCTCATGGCAGCAGATCCTGTCTTCCAGAAGCGCCAACATCTGTCTAAAACTTGAGATCCAAAGGGTGTAACTTTTGGTTTGTGGTCTCATCTCTCTGTGTCTCTCATTACAGTAACACACAAGAAGCTCAGAGTGTCTGGCGAAAGGGAAAGAAAGCAACACCTCTCACTCTGGATCCATTTCAGACACATTTAGATGAATGATAACTGAAGTGCTGGGTGTGGTGGTCTCCCCCTTGCTGGAGAACACTAATGTGTTGATTAGTGACTAGAAACTGCTTCTAGTTTAAACTATAGAGCAAGTTAACAGAAAACTTCATGCTGAATAGAACATACCCTCCAAGGTTCAATGAGAGGTGATTCTTCTAATGAATTCAGTTCAGTTCTTTGAGCTAGAGTACATCCAAAGGGAAGTAGGAATCAAAATTAAAACACCTTCACACACAGGGCTGCTGTCTTTTCAGGTTGCCATGATGGTATACATGAATGTCCTGAATAAGCAGTTTCAGTGAACACATCAACAGTGCTGAAAGAAGTCAAGCACTAGGTTCTTACTAGCTTTCCTTAAAAGTCACCATTCATTTTTAAACTGTGATAAAACATGCATGCTCATTGAAAGCAACTGAAGGCAAATTTGAAGTCACTGATGGTCATGGAGGTGGGAAGACAGTTATGCCCCTCACTTTACAAGCAGGTTAGACAGATGTAACATGATACTGCCCCAGATCTGCCTAGAAAAAAATGGCAGAGTAATACTGAATCTAATCAGTTTAGTTTCCTTGTTCTGATAGCCTCAGCTGACATCATGGACCACACAGACACAAAATGAAAACCCACAGGCAGGAAGATCTTAGGATTCCTTCTCTAGAAATTTAATGCATATGGGGACGGAAACAACCTGGTATGGGTGAGGGGTTACCCATCAGACAATTTGAATGTTTTCACCTTCAACCCAGCTCTGGATTTGGTTCCAGAGGCACAGTAAAGCTTCCTCCCACTCTAAGGGTGACAAAACTGTTTATTTTGTCTGGTGTATATCATGACAGGTGAGTGGGGCCCAGAGAAGGGTGGTCAAGAGGCACAGAAAACTGCTCTGAGGAAGAAATAAGGCTTGTCCTGAATCTTGAAGGTCAATGAGGAGAGAACCACATGGACACTGATAAAAATGTATGTGCAGAGACAGGAAGAACCTGCAGAAGTATTACAGGCAGGAGCAAGTTTATGATGTGTTAGAGCTTAACAGAGACTGAAAGCTGGGGAAACCTCTACCTTTGAGTTATTATAACAAATGTTCAAGCTAGTCAGTGTATGAAGAGAAGAGGTTTACCATAGCTCACAGGTCAGGTCAAGGTCATTGCTGACTCTTAGGTGGGGCAGTGTATCATGGTGACTTGCAATAGTGCAAACTTACTACTCATGGCCAGGAAACAAAACCAAGAAAGAGTTACAAGATCAGGGGCCTGCATCTTTGAAGGTGTGCCGTCAATGACCTAAGGCCTCCCATTAAGCCTCATGTTTTAAATTTTCCACTACCCACCACAGTGCCAAGCTGGAGACCAAGTCTCTAACTCGTGGGTGTTTGGAAGATAATGCAGATCCAAGCCAAAGCAATGATAAAGAGCCAGCCATAAAAGTTCCAGCATTTATTTCCCTGGTGCTGGAGAGATGGCTCAGTGGTTAGGAACACTTGTTGCTTTCGTTTAGGATATAAAAAGGGATTCCTGAGTGTCTCACAGCCACCTGTAACTTTCTGAGAGTAAAGACAAAAACTGAATATAATAATTTGAGCAAGGTTATGCTAAGCAACCCAGTGAAGAAAAGAGATTTAGTTATACTTTCAGTTGGCTTCTCAAAGACCAATTGGCTGTATATAGTATGTGACAGTTTTATTTATACCCCTGCCTCTCTTGCAACTAAGTTATGTGATCCCACTTGCCTCTGCTTCCCAAGTACTGGGTTTAAGTGCATGTACCACCAAACCCAACCTTAACCAGATTTTATTATTGTAGCCATTTAGTAAGTCCTGAAGTTGGATAGTGTCAACACTCCTGTTTTGCTTTTCTTCTTCAGTATTCTGTTGGCTATTTGTGATCTTTGGTCTTTCATTAAAACCTTTGGAATTAATTAATCAGTATCTATGAAATGACTTATAAGGAATTGAGCCTTGGCATTGTGCATGCTAGGTAAATGGTCTGCCACTGTGCTCTAGCTACAACCCCACCTTCTGGGATTCCAATAGAGATTATATTAATCCACATGTCAATTTGGAAAGAACTGACATCTTGAAAATATTGAGTCC
This sequence comes from Apodemus sylvaticus, assembly GCF_947179515.1. NCBI lineage: Eukaryota > Metazoa > Chordata > Mammalia > Rodentia > Muridae > Apodemus > Apodemus sylvaticus. The sequence goes on along the minus strand of NC_067485.1, from coordinate 1,799,825 downwards.
TTGCTGGAACTGTCAAGTAGTGGTAGAAAGTTCTCTTTCTATGCATAATGACCAGGTTCAATCCCTAATACTGTCCCTGACCCCCCTAGAAAACACTGACAGTATTGTGTCCTCTCTATGTACACGGAATATTCTTCTATTTATTTGTTTGCATTTTATTTCCTTCCTCTAGTTTGTAATTTTTCTCGTGTAGTTCTGTTGAGGTCATGTTGATATATATTTGTTTCATAGTTGAGTATCTCACTCTTTGCGAGCTAATGTAAATGACTGTGCTCTTCATTTTGAGCTCTTACTTGCTCACTGCTGTGATGTAAAACTATAGCTTTTGAATATTGTTCTTGTACAGTGCAGCCTGGAATAATTGCTTATTACTTTTAGGAGAGTTTAATAATTAATCTTTCAGATTTCTTTGCATGTATACATGGTGTGTGTGCATGAGTGTGTGCATGCTCTGTGCATGTGGGCCCATATGTGTGTGGAGGCCAAGCCTGTGTCTTCCTTGACCACTATGCACCTTATTCACCGAGACAAGGTCTGTGAATGGAAATACAGTTCCCCAGTGAAGGCTAGCCAGTCAGTTTGTTCTAGGGATTACCTCTTTCTGTCTTCCAGGCAGGCCACCATACTCACCCAGTATTCACCATATTTATGTGGGTTCTGGGAGTTCAAACCCCAGCCTTCACACTTCCCAGGCAAGTGCTTTAACTACTCAACCTTCTCTTGAGCCCCTTTCAGATTTTTTTCAGACAATCATGTTATAAGCAAGCAAAGATAGTTTTTTTATTTGCTTGTTTGTTTGCTTCCCAATCTGTTTTGTTTCTCATTTTCCTTCATTGCATCAGCTAGGATTTCCATCCCAACACTGAAGAACTGTGGGTGAGCAGGACCTCCTTCCTGTGTGTTTAACCTTAGTGGGAATGCTCTGATGTTCTCATCCTAAGTGTGATTTTCACTGCTACATTTTGTAGTTGCTTTTCATGGAGTTGAGAATATTATCTCTTATTCCTAGTCAATAGGGTTTTTTTTTATTGTTGTTTTGTTTTGTTTTTACTTCTGGAATATGGTTAGATTTTGTTAAATGATTTTTCTCTCTATTTCTATGAATACCAAAGTCTCTGTTGTATTTTGTTTTATATTGCCTTGTCCAGGATTTAGTCATAGGCTCACTTATGAAAGGGAGACTGGGATAGACTTGTTGAAGGTAGTGGTAGAGCTGGGTTGTAGTGAAGGATTCAGGCTGGGGAGATGATTCAGCTAGAGGACTCGATATGAAAGTATGATAACCTGAGTTGAATTCCCTAGCATCCATGAAAAGTGTTGGGCATGACCACATGTGTGCCTTTAACCCAGCATTGCAAGGCATGGAGACAGGGGGATCAATGGGATTGCTTACCAACAGCTTAGTACCAGGTTCAGCCAGAGACCCTGTTTTAAGGGTATAAAGCAGAGAGAAAGAGTGATAAAGGACACATAATATCCCTCTCTGGCCTCGTCTCTCTCTCTCTCTCTCTCTCTCTCTCTCTCTCTCTCTCTCTCTCTCTCTCTGATTATACTATTCCAAATAGGACCAAGTCAAGAACAATAGACAACCACATATCACCCTCAAAAGATGTTCTGCCCTGCAGTACCTCTGCAGGGTGACTGATTTGGTTAGAAACTGTGCTTTATACATGCCTTTTTGATATTTCAAAGATAGAGGCATAGGTCTTACTATATTATCGTCCCCAGAGAAGGCCTTCCACATCGTTTCTGGATCTCTTCACGCAAAATTTTTAGAAAATATCTTACAATATTATTATACTTCCAAAATGTATTAAACCACATGAAAGACTATTATAGCAAGAATGGACACCCTAGAGCAAGTCCAGTTTTCTTTGAGCATGGACTGGTCCTCACTAAGAAAAGGATGTTTCTCTAATGTGGGAAAGGTCAACCATTCAAAGGGTGTTTGTATTGCAAGACAGAGAACACAGTTATAAATAGAATGCTTCTTCTGGAAGCATGTAGATGTCCAGAAAAGCATAATGGAATTCCTTCCTCCTGGATAGAAATTCCTTGATCCTACATTTTATCTAAGATTGATCTAGTTTTAAAATAAAAATTAATTAATTAGTGTGTGTATATGTTTGTTTGTGTGTGTGTGTGTGTGTCCAGGACACCACCATGTGGGTATACTCAAAGGGCACCTTTTGAGAGTGCTTTCTCACCTGTATGTTTCAGGGTTTGAACTAGAGTCCTCAGGCTTGCCAGCTAGTTTTTACCTGCTGAGCCATCTTGCTGGCCTTTAGCCTAGGTTCTGATATGCAAGAATTGACTTTTCTAATTTATTGTCTTAAAACATGCCAAAGCAGATTAAAGTTCTGAAGGAGGAAGCCTGGAAGCCACGTGTTCTCTGTGTGTCTTTTGTGTCAATATTTAGAATTCCAATGTCAGTTATTTAGAACTTCAATGCATGGGCCACATGCCTCTTGCTTCCAGGAACTAATTATTATCACACTTGGCCCCAGGACACACAGTCTTTTTAGTAAGAAATTGCTGCCATAGTTATGACAACATGGGGAACATTGATCATTTATTAGAAACTAATGTGAGATTTTAACACTAGAGTTGCCGGGAGGGCCTTAGAATTATAATATAGACAAATCTTACAGGAATTCTGGTTGTGGGAGGGAAAGCTTTTACTTACCCCCATGATCTTAGTTCACAGATCTGAGTATCCTTGTCCTCACTACATACTGAATATATGCTGTTGGCTAAGGATACACAAAAATGTCAGCCCAGGCAAAAACCACATAGTGAGTACCTGAAATGTAATTAATTCACCATGATCAGGGTTATGATAATCTCTGCTCATTAAGGGCTTGCCTAGTTGAGGCTATCTAACCTACTCTAGCCAACTCAGACTTCTTTGGAGTAATCCATACCCAGAGGGGATAGAACTGGGGATCAGAATTTCTGTGCAACCAAATTGTCTATGAGATGGCTTTTGAGACTAGAAAATTTCCAAGTTTTGTTTTGTGTGGTGTGTGTGTTTATACACACACATATATGTAATCATATATATATATATATATATATATATATATATATATATATATATATATATACACACACATACATATATATGCAATCATGTATATATGATTGCACATGGATGTCAAAGTCAAGTCAAGTCCAGTGTCTTTTTCTACTACTTTCCATCTCATTTTCTGAGACAGTGCCTCTCACTGGATCTGAAGCTCATTGATTGGCTAGACTGGCCAGCAAGCTCCAGGAACTCTCCCATCTCTGCCACACCAATCTTTTTGTGGGGGTTCTGGGATTATACTGAGGTCCTTGTGCTTGTGTGGCTAGTATTTGCTTGACTTAACCATGTCCTCAACTCCCAGAATAATATTCAGTTCAAGATCACCCTGGGATACCCAGAAATACTCTCAAAACAATAGTAACAAGGAAGAAGAGGAGGAAAAGGAGGAGGAGGAAAGAGAGGAAAGAGGAGGAAGAGAAGGAAGACAGGGTTGAGAGTTTGACAAGCAGATTACCTCAGCTATAATAGAGGCCGGGAATTAAGGTGGAGGATGATGGACAGAGGTAAGCCAGTCCTTGTGAATGGACTGGGTGTGGAGGTCCTGTTGGGAAGGTTAGAAGGAGGTAACAGGGGCATGTACTGAATAGGGAATGCAGAAAAAGAAGAAAGACAGGAAAGAAGAAAAGACTATGTGGTCATAGAATCCAAGCGCTCCATGAATCAACCTTGGGCAAATGCTCAAGGCCAGAATAAGTAATAAGTCCATTTGGGGCCTTGCTGCTTGAAGTATGGAAGTGTGTAAAACATGCGAAGTCATTAGGCCCTCGCGGGCCCACTGGAGCAAACCCTAGGAAGATCTCCAAGATTTATAAATAAAGCTGCAGGAGCCTGTCCGTAGGAGCTCTAGTTAGTGCTGTTAAACATCTGATCTGGTATGCAATTCCTGTCTTCAAGGTTTGTCTGCATGGGAGTTTGCAGGGTTGCCTGCACAGGAAAGATGCTTAATCAATGCTTAGAGATGCTTTTTAACACTGAGATTCTGCCTCAGCTCTGACATGGAAAGAGAAGGAAGGAGGAAAAGAGAAAGGGAGAAAGGGAAGGCAGAAGGCGAGAAGGAAAGGAAGGAAGGAACAGAGGGTGGGTTAGAGGGTGAGAGGGAAGGAAGGTAGGAGGAGGAGATGGGGAAGGGAGGGACACTGTTGGAGATATGTATGCATTAACTTGCTCTCAAAGTGGATCCTGGTTGAGAAAGAACTAGTTGCATCGAGTAGAGATTGCATATTGTGGACACATGCTTCAGTAGGTTCTCTGAAAAGGAATCCCCGATTCCCATCTTTTAGATGAGTTTCTTTTTAAGGAAGAGATGCTAACAATGGTTACAAATTTCCAAGTGTTTTTTGAAAGGGAGAAGATGCTACAAAAGCTCCACAGCAAGAAGCTTATTTTACCGTTTTTGTTTTCATTAGGCCCTGCCGGGCAGGCATTCCAGCAAGTTCTACCCAGTGACCACATAACATAGGGGTTCAAGTCAAACTCCAGCATAGGGGGAGTGGAGTGGAGTCTGCATGTTAGCTAGTTCTGGGAAACACATCATCCCTGGGTAATGTGGTTCAACACGGTTTCACAACTCTTGGTTTCCATGAAGGGAAATCTAGACTTGACTTACCTGGTTGTCTGTGTGTCTTTGCTAGGTTGCTGCCAAGGACTTGCATTTGAAGGTGCAGCTTGATGGTCATTGCAGAAGAGCTTCATCTGCTTCCCTGGGAATGTTTGGGAGCCCTCAGCTCTGTGTTTTTAAAATAAGTCAGCAATTTCAACCCTTATTCGGGAGAAGGAAATGATGCAGAGTGTGGGCTACTTGGTAGGAATCATGAGGGATGTCTGAGAGGACCTGGAATGCCCCAAGTTATTTCCCCCATGGTTTCTGCTCCTATTAGTGGGCTGGAATTGGTCCTCTCCTTCTATCATGTTGGCCCCAAAGGCTGAACTCCTCTCTTACTTGATCATTTCACTCTAATAGATGAGGAAGCTCTGCTATCCATAATCGTTGACTCCGGCAAGTTGTCATCTACACACACACACACATACACACACACACACACACACACACACAAACACACACACACGTGCACACACACACACACACACACACACATACACGCGCGCGTGCGCACACACACACACACACACACACACGTGCGCGCGCGCGCACACACACATGCACACACACACATTAAATATAATGAAAACATAAGTTATTAACAGTTTCAGTCTCAGCATGGGTCTCCAAGATCTTGCCCTTTGGAGTATATGGCTTTCACTGGCCATAACTCCGTGAAGCCTGTCCTACCTCAGAATCGACTTAATCCCTTTATCTACACTGCCTGCTGCCCCCTTTCTCCTGGCACAGGCTGAGCTACTCTGTGTCTTGAAAGTTTCTTTGCTGCTGTCTGCTTACATCGGGACAGTTTGAGCTTCCCAGAGCATGCCCTAGCAATCTCCATACCTGAAGCAGGAACTGTAGCAACAGTCACTAAATATTTGTTGATTGAAGAAATAAATGTGAAAGGGAAGCTGTGCTTTAGCTTTAGATAAACCTACCATTTCTCCCAGCTCATAAAAACTGGCCATGTGACAAAACCTTCCAGCTAATGGGTTTCTGGCCTGAATTTGGGTTACTGGGCTGAACCTAAAAGTTACTGCCATATCAAGTTTATCTAAAGTCCCTAAAGTCCCTGTTGGGACTGACTTTGGCCTTGTAACCTAACCCCAAGTTTCTCTGGGGCACTGGGTGTTTTGTTTCTGCTGTCTCTGCACAGCCTGTCCCATCAGCAGGGTGCCTTTAGCAGAGGAGGCTGCGTGCAGGGAGGTCCAACACTCCAGAAAGCCTCATCCAGGAAGGAATTCTTCTAGTCCCTTCCTCCCCTCACACCCATCTTTCTACCCTTGATCCCAGAGGTTCTGCCTGCTGGGGCAGCCAGCCAGCTACTGTGATGGCAGTGGCCTCCCACGGAGCTGAGGGATTGCCACCAGTCCACAATTATGCTGGATTTTGGAAAGCCTCTGTGTGGCAGAAAGCAAGGTCCTGTGTTCCCAGGTATTATTAACTCAGGTTGAAGCCTGGGGAGCTTGCACATTCTAGAGTTTAAAACACACACCTTTTTCATTAGACTATTTAGCATAAATATGTCCTAAGTAGGGGCTAGGGAGCTGTTCAGTCAGGCCCTGCTTTGCCCCACAGAACAGAGTGCCACCAAGTTTCCAATGTGGAGAGAGTGTAAGTTGTGGCTGCTCTCAATTTCAAAGGAAAATACAAATGAACAATCCTCTATTTCTAAGGAGCAACTTGGGGATGTGTGCTTTATAGTGAAAAAGTGATGTTTCAGAAAATTTCCTAAAAGCCATGTGCACAGTATGTGTTGAGGTTCAAGCTGTGGCTTAGGGCTTCTTCAGTGGCCCCTCTGTTCCACAGGCACACACGGGCCTATGTCCATAGCATAGGTGTATTCCTTTCTTTCCTTTTAATGGAATAAGTATAGGCTTCTAACCATCTGAAGTGACTGAAGTCTTTTTTCCCCAATAGAGTGTCCAAAGCACTATGTGTTTACAGCTTCCCTGATGTCTTGATCTTTTTTTTACAGCAAGCTTCTGAAGAAACAACCTCTGGCTTTGTTATTTTCTATATCTTTGTGTTAAAAAGAAAATCTAGATCTTTCTTTTCCCCAACTGAAGGTTTAATTGCTCTTTTTATTCTAACTTCTTCTTCTTCTTCTTCTTCTTCTTCTTCTTCTTCTTCTTCTTCTTCTTCTTCTTCTTCTTCTTCTTCTTCTTCTTCTTGGTTTTTTGGATTTGGTTTCTTCAAGACAGGGTTTCTCTCTATCTCCCTGACTGTCCTGGAACTCACTCTGTAGACCAGGCTGGCCTCAAACTCAGAAATCTGCCTGCCTCTGCCTCTCAGAGTGCTGGGATTACAGGTGTGCACCACCACCGCCCGGCTATTCTAAATTCTTAAACAACTTTTGTTCATGTGTATGCATCTCTGTGTGCTTAGTATGTCAGTTTGGGTACCAGCAGAAGCCAGAAGAGGGCATCCAATCCTGGGATGGAGTTACAGGTAGGTGCAAGCTGCCCAAAGTAGGTGCTGGGAACCAGACTCTCCCCTGAAAGAGCAGGAAGTACTCCCAACCCCTGAGTTCCTTCCCCTGAGCCACTTATTTAAGAAAGAAACTTAAACAACTGATATTAATTCCTTTTCTTTTGAACACAGTCATATAACAGAGGACATTTCTGAGAATCATTTAAACTACATTCTACAAATTTGTATTTGTTGAGTTTGTATTATTGGTACATTTGAAATATTTTTTATTTCCATAATTATTTCTTCTTTTGAAAAACCACTATGTGTGGACAGATGAGATGACTCCAGGGTAGAGGCAGTTGCTGTCAAGACTATTGACCTGTGTTCTATCCCCTGATCCCACAGGGTGAAAAGAGAGAACTGATTCCTTCATGGTGACCTTTGACCTCCATGTATACCACTGCATGTACATGTACATACATGTACACAAAATGAATGGCTGTAAGAGCAGAAAACAGAATAGAACAAATTTTCATTATATGTTACTTAGGAGCATGGTTAACTTATAAATAGTTGGATATATTTTCTAGATAACTAGTTAAAATATGCCATTACTTATTTCTAATTCAATTCCATTTTGGTCAGATTTAAAGCCACTAAAATTATTGAAACCCCTCTTCTAGCCTTGCAAGAATTAAGAAATTCAGCGAACCACCTTTCTATACTTAAATATTCTTAGAAGTTCTCTTTTATTTAAACTCAGGATGGGAACAAATGAAGGTTATTCAAGCTCCAGTTTTGTTGCCAAGGCCTGTGTCTTCTGCACTTGACACAGGCTGAGGCTGGGGAGGTGGCTCATCTCATTGGGTGCAGCACTTGCCATTCAGGTGGGAGGACCAGAGTTTGGAACCTCAGCACCCAGACGTTTGCCAGGCAAGAGCAGTGGCCCATCTGTAATTCTAGTGTGTGGGAGGCAGAAATAGGAACCCCTGGAGCCACCTAGGCATCAGACTGGCTGAAGTGGTACATTCTGGGTTCAGGTGAAAAATGACTGATTCCTATGTGTGCTCCCCCAAACATGCACCTGTACACACCAGTGCACCAGCACACATACACATGCAAACCACAGAGCCACACGGACATGCTGAGACCAGATTGAGGCGGACCCCTTTGAAAACATTTCCTCCAGAGAACAGGTTTGAAATTTCCCTCCTGAAATCAGGGATGAGTCCAAGAGACACGCAGTAGCCTCTGCCTGTTTTTTAGCAAGAGGCAAAAGGTGTCTCCTTGGTCTCAGCACCCTTTGAAAGGCTGGCCTGCTTCTGTCCCTTGGGGGTCTATGTCTTCATCAGTTTGGTCTGGTGTTTCAAAATCTTGGAGCTGGCATACCCTTGGGGACTCTGCTTAACTGAATAACAAACCAATCCTAAGCACCCCCTGGCAGTGAAACCAGGACTGGCAATGTGATAACAAGGTTATGAGAACGGACATTTCCTACTGGACCTCACACAGCGTCTTTTAAGCAATACTGGATGTTACTAAGTCACCCTTGTTGGTCCTTTACAAACACTAGAGCGTTTATATGAAACTTCCTCTTTAATAGTCTGGTCATTGGATCCAAAGATCAAATTCCAGAATCCTACCATAAACGTTGCAGAGAGTTTTATGTGCAAATTAAAGAGTAAAATTTGAAATATACTAAAGGTAGATGTGACAGGTGGGGGAAGGTGGAGACACGTAGGTAGCTTTCTTTTCCAAAGTGTCTGATATCCATGAGTTGGAATAAAAGAAATGTCTGTAAGGCATTTAGCATTGAGATTAAATTTAATCTTGCATGGAGATTAAGTTGTGTGATGTGCCAACGACACTGTTATGATTCTGTTTAGCAGATTCCAAAGGAATGTGTTGATTCAGTAAATTTGATTTTCAAACTAGTCAATATCATTTAGCCAAAATAACATGTTGGAGGCTCTAGTGTCTCTATCACTGATGGGCTGTCTTGGTGGGGTGCTCTGCCCAGCTCATGATCTTACACATGACTGACACTCTGTGCTTATCAACCAGATCTGATTAAATTTTCTGTATAGGGCTGAATGATGAACTTAATAAAGATCTGCTATCGTAAATGCACTCCCCACCCCACTGTGTATTCATGTGTTCATGTGTATGTATGATGTCTGTGTGTGTTGATGTGTGTGTATGTGTGGTGTATATGTGAGTGTGTGTATTTGTGTGCATATGTGTGATGCATGTGTGTATGTATGTGTATATGACTGTGTGTATTTGTGTGCATATGTGTGTGTATGTATGCATATGTGAGTGTCTGAGATGTGTGTGTGGTATGTGTGTACACATGTGTGTATATGTATGTGTGTGTGCATGTATGAGTGTGTATATGTATTGGTGTGTGTATGCATGTGTGTACATGTGTGCATGTGAGTGTGTGCATGTGTGTGCATGTTTGAGTGTGTGTGTGTGTGTGTGTCTGTTTGTGTTTGGAGCTGTCTCTTCCTGATGGGGGAACATCAGATGTCCTTCTTTATCACTCTCATTCCCTCAAGACAGGATCTCTCACTTCTGCCTCAATCCTAACACAAAACTGCTGTTGAGAGCAAGATGTCCCCTTCCTACTTGCTGGACTTATGGCCTTTCCTTTTGTAATGTTCTCCCATTATGCCACGCACTATGAGCAATCGCCAGAGGCTGAATAAATGAGGTAGTCCAGCCCTTGCCTTTCAGCCTCCAAAACAGTGAATCCAATATGTCTGTCCTTCTTCATCCAACGCCAGGTATTTTGTTATAACTGCATCCCCAACCATTATCTATAGTCCATTATTTTCAAGTGCTTTTCTTTTATTCCTTCTATGTACTTTAAAAGTTTGAGGAATAGACTTGGACGTTCGGCAGTTAAAAGCTCAGGTTTCAGTATTCAGTTCTGACGTGTGCTGGACTTTTGCCCTTCAAACTAATCACTGATTTGTCTTCTTGTTTATGATAGCATTGCAGAGTGAAACTAGGCCCCACAACTTGCTAAACAGGTGTCTTACCACTGAGCCACATCCCCAAATCACTGGAAACTGTTAAGCACCAATTTTTCAAGTTTCTGAAACAGGAACAAAGAATTTTTCTCTGGGGTTACTGGAAGAATTAAGGTAATTTTGGACATTCTTTTACTAAAAGAAGCTATGTTTTATGAGTCATATCACTCAATTGTATAGCCCTTGCCTGGCATGTACAAAGTCCTAGGCTCCATCCTCAATGCTGTAAAACTGTGTATTTAGACTGGAAGGATGGCTTGGTGGTTAGGAGCTGGCTGCTCTTACAGAGGACCTGGGTTCCATTCCCCACACCCACACAGAAGCATCAATAACTCCTGGTCTCACTTCGTAGCCCTGGCTGCTCTTGAACTCACAGAAATCTGCCTGCCTCTCCTTTCTGAGTGCTGGCATTAAAGGCATGTACCACACTGCCCTACCAGGAAAGATATTTTAAAGTGCCTATTCTTCACACACGTCCTTCTTGACTGCTATGAGATGCAGTTCTAGTGTTTCCTAAGCAGACTCCAAGCCTGCTGGAAGAGGAAACAAATGGAATCTGCGGCCAATCCTGCTCCTGATTCCAGGCAAGACCCAGACTTGCTTCATATATGCAAAGACAGCTTTCCAGAAAAATCCGAGAGGGAATTTTTTCCTTATTCCCCAAATAACCCCAGGGCATGTCCTGCACTTCTGTAGTCTGAGTCACGGTCTGTGAAGGCAAGCCTAAGCCTTTAGATACATTTTCTCAGTGAGAGTTTTACCTTGGCCTCAGCTGTTGTGGCCATTTCCTCATTCAGAACAAGCCATCCGTGTTCTGAGAGGCAGTGTCAGCCTGGATTCACCACGGAAAAAAATCACAGGCTCAAGTAATGAGTAGTCTAGAAAAAGATGAACAAACAGATGGACTGTCTGTGGCCAGAAAGTTCGGAGACTGGGAGACCTCCCTGAAGGAGACAGGCTGCCTCAAGGTCTTCTGTATAGAATGCTTGACTCTGCTGTGGCATAGAGACAATGGTGGCCACATAGCTGCTGTTTTCCCAACATTTTATGAAGCAGGGAGGACTAATTTAATGTGGCTACACATGACCAACCAAATGGCAGATTTATCAACAGGACACGGTTTACATGAAAAACATCAAAATATGTATTCTTCTGACCCAATAGCAGGGTTGTTTCCTGTAAATACTCCCCTTCCCAGGTCTCTCAACTTCCACATCTTCATGTACAAGTCTCTGAGGAATTTTGCAGATCTCTCTGATAGTGTAAGGTATTAGTTACTCTGGTTTCTGTGACCTAATTCCTGACAGGACAACCCAAAAGGAGCACCATTTGGTTCACAGTTTTACAGGGCTAGTCCACTGCAGTCGGAGGACCCATGTGCTGGGGCAGAACCCTGGGAACAGGTGGTAGGAGCACATGGGGATGGGTTTGCTGGCTGTGTGTGTGTGATGCCTGCAGAAACCAGAAGGTGTGGGATCTCTGTAGGAACTAGAGTTACAGATGGGTTTGAACCACCATGGGGATGCTGAGAAGTGAACCCGGGTTCTCCAGAAGAGCATCCAGGGCTCTTTAATCGCTGAGCCATCTGTCCAGGGTTGGGTTTTATATCATTATAATCCAAAGGACTTTCTCTGCTATACTGGGATCTTGTTAAATAATTTCTTCCTGAGAGTATAGTGTATTAACTTTTCTGATAATTTAAGAAAATCAGCTCTGGGTTTCCATGACCTGTTACGATTAGTCTACTGTGTCAAAAGAAGCTAAAGGTTATTCTCAGATAATATCATCTTTTATAATACCTGATTCCTAATTTGAATGAGAATGAAAAAAGAGCTCATAGCTCTTCATTTAATTTGTAACTTCAATATTTAGAAATGGGGTGTGCTTCTAAGAAGAAAGAATTTTTTGGTCAATCTTAGGAGTCATCAGCTGTGGCCAATGCCACAAGCTCTCAGTGGTATTTGGACAGCTAGCTCTTCTTCTCAAGCCCCAGGCAAGGCCATCCTTCTCTCTTTGCTCAAATGCCCTCCTTTGATCTACAGAAGACGCTGTGTTGGGAGCCATAGGATGTCTTACATACTTGGTACTGGGCAAAAAAGATGGAGGTAAGTCATTTAGATTCCTACCCTTCCCAGACACCAGGTTCATTAGTGTGTGGTGTGGCTGATAGTGTTTAGAGCAAGCACTCAGTAAAGATCAGTGAACTGGTTTCATGGATGATGGACAAGAGAGATGATCTTGATAGGAACTCATATATATTTTTACAAAGTGGGGATACAAAATAATGTTTTTAAAACCGCCAGAGTACTTACATGCCTTGGAAGGGATAATTGTTAAATATTTGGTTTAAGTTAAAAAGAATCAAGGCCCAATGGAACATAGCCTCTTTCATCTACTAGAAATTTTATTTTGTCTGTTGTTTAAGGGGGTGTTGGGAGCTGAAGCACTTGTTCAGAAGTATACAAGGCCTTAGTTTTAATCCTTATTGTACCATGTAGCTCAGGGTGGCCTCAACTCTTTATGTAGCCAAAGATGCCCTGAAACTACTTTCTAAAGTTAATGCTACCTACCAAGTACTGGTGTTGCTGGCATGAACTACTACACCTGATCTGTTAGGTACTCAGGACCAAACCTAAGCCTTAGTGTGTATTATGTAAGCACTCTCCCAAGTGAGGTATATCCTAGTCCCTATCAACCAAAGTTTTAAAAGCATGGGGATCTTTTATTTATCCACTATTATTTAGCTGCAATTGTAACTCTTCATCTTCTCCACCTCAGAGCAAGATTATGTTCACAACTCACTCTTGGAAAAGATGCCCTTAGCATTACACTCCCACCCCAAACAGGAATCTTCACTGAGCCTGTGGCTGACTATACACCAAGGGGCAGTTCTGGAGGAGCCTGTGCTGGTGTGTGTGATTAAAATTACAGCAGCAGTACTGTGGAGGCCAAAGTAGTAAGTCTAAACTTGACTGAGGCAAGTAGCTTCATAAGACATAGGAAAATAATGTACTGGTATTAAGATCAGGTACCCCTCTGGTTTGGACTTAATGCAGTATATCCCCAGGGTCTGTTGGCTTTTAATCCCTATTGAGAGGTATTAAGAGGGTAGAGTTTTAATCCTATTATGACATTCAGAGGTGGGGCCTCGGGAAGGTGTTTTAGGGTTAGACAAGGTCATCAGGGTATAACTTCCACCAATTGAGCATTGGTGGCTTTATAAGAAGACAGACCACAAAATGGTACTCAAACACCTGTCATTGATAGTAAAGTGCCCTGAGGAGCTCAGACTTCTACAGCACGAAGGCCATCTCCATATGTGACTTTCAACCTTGAACCTCCAAAGCCATGAACAAATGTAAACCTCTCTTATTTTATAAAGCAGCCTGATTAGGCATATTTTTTAATAGTAAGGAAAACCTCTTATTTTATTTACCCTGCCCCAGGCATTTTGTTATAGTAAGGAAAAACAAACTAATATATTCACATGAGGACAGGAAGGGGGGAGGAGAGAGTATTGGAGGGTACTTAGAGATTACTGCAGAGAATGTGGATTTGGTATTCTAAGGAATGAAGAGCCACCACCAGCTTCTATGTGGTGTGATGGGATAATATATCTGTAATGGAAATAGGCCATTACAGCTGCAGAGAAGAAAAGGGACAGAAGCACTTCCAGTTACTGTTAGAATAGTCCAGAAAGAAGACATGGGCCTCCTTCATGGAACTTGGGTCTTTGTCTCCACAACCTTCATTACCTTTCACAGGAAACACACTGATGTGATATCACAGGGGCATGGATATTTAAAAGCTTTACATTGTGAAATAACTTTAGAGAATAACTTTATGAGAAGTTCATACTGCATCCTAGCTTCTCCCGCATACCTGGCACATCCACAGGAGAGTCACTGAATCTATGGAAGGCACCAGAGTTCTAGCTGTTTATCTTGTTTAAGGTCCATTCATCAGCCCACACTAGGCTTAACTGTCTCTCTCTCTCCCCTCCAATCTGTCCAGTCCCTCAAGTTTTGATGACAGTTTTGAAAAGTAATGACCCACTGTTTTGTCAGATGTCCTTCAGTTTAGGCTTATTTGTATTTTTTGGTTGTTAGACTGGGGTGTGTACTTCTTGGCTCATGCCACTGTAGTTACCTAGTGTTGCTTAGTTAATTGCAGATGATCTAACTGAGAAAAATGTCAGCAAATCCTGTTAATCCTCTTCCCATCTTGGCATCCACTTCTGGTGTAGGGAAAATCTCTTGTGCACTGTGCAAAAGCATTCACCTGTCAATAAAAAAAAAACTATGGCCAATAAACTGAGACAGGGAGTAGGAGGTGGGAGTTTGGGATATAGAGAGAGGAATTCTGGGAAATTGTCAGGTATGAGAGATTCACCCGGAATGCTAATGGAGACAGATACATAAACCTGAGGAGAGGTAACTAACCACGTAGAACTATAATAAACTGGATTATTGAGATATGAGCTAGTCAGGGAACTAAGCCAAGGCTTTTCACCTAGGCATTTTATTCATGAAATATTAGTCTCAGAGTTGTTATTTCAGGGAGCCAAGTGGCTGGGTAGAAACAAACCAGTTATATCCATTCTTGATTGTTTTTACTCTTCCTTCATTCATGAAGTGGTTCTCTGACTACTTCAGAGAGACGCTGATCTCTCCCTTCTCCTGTAATAGCTAGAGACAATCATTCCCAGAACATTGCTTCTTAGTTATAGAACACCCTGAGATTGAGCTGATCAAAGGATGTCTAGCTAGATAGCTCAATTACCACATCTTGTTTTAAATGCTGATACAGTCCTTATCATTAGAGGAAAGCCCCTTTCTCTGGACTTCCTCCTGAAATCACCTCAGTCGTGAACACAAAGCCTACTAAAGAAGATCCCTCAGTACCCATCTAAACCACAGGTCAAGAATAATGGAGCCATTCATAGCCGCTTCTGAGGTCTGCTTGTCATAGTAGCTTACTGGGACATCCTGGACACGTAAAGTTAAGACACTGCCATTGGAAGATGCACATTTTCTTTGCACACATTACTTGCACATGTTGCAGAGACAGAGCAGACATTTCATGCCATTGCTTGTAATGTGGTTTTCAAGGCTTGTGATAAACTGTCAAGTAGCTCTGATTCAGATGGGCATGGATGCTATCAATCCACTATGCTACCCCCCTGCCATGATCGGGTGAAACAGACAAACAAACACACAAACAAACAACTACAAAACCTCACCTGTCTCTTAAGATGCCAGCAGCCATGACCACCTATTGGAACTTATTCAAAGTAAATTTCCAGTATACCATCCTGGAGCTTCTAGAATTTCCAGAGACACCCCTGCACTTACTTAGTGGAAGACCAAGCTCCTACTGGGTAGAAATAATTTTAGCACTTTTCTATTACAAGGCATCTTCTAGATTTTTCCCTCTTCAGATTCAGAAGGGTATGCATGAACTGGGGAGAGAGATCATTTTGTGAAGGGTTTGCTGGGTGAGCACAAGGACTGAGTTCAACTCCTAGGACCCATGTTAAAAAGCCGGGTCCAGTGAGCATTTATAATCTCTGAGCTAGGGAGGCGGAGACAGAAGGATGCCTGGGACTCCCTGGCCAAGCAGCCTAGCCCATTTCACAAGTTTCCACCTCAAAAAACAAGATGGATGGCATTCTGACTTGTAGTAGCTGAGGCTGTGAGCTCTCCCCACACACCCATACTCTGCACCCCCAACACTCAAGGATATGTGTCTCTCCTCATTTTTTTTTCAGTTATGAAGTCTCAGAAGCTTGGCTTTACCATTCCCTGTGGCTGGGTGCTATCTGTGTTTGACTGGGTCTTTCCCTCAGGGGTATTTGTCCCCTCAGAACCTGCACACTGATGTGACATTACAGATGACATTTTTACACTATGGATCTTGCTGGGATTATGAACATTGTGAGCGAAGGCCACAAATGTAAAGGCCCCCCTCACAGAATTTACTGAGGGGCAGCAATGCCATCTTGCCACCTGAATTGGGGTGAGGGGTGAGGGGTGGTAATGGGAGAAATGAAGATTAATGGAACCAGGAATCAGACACCATGTCTCAATGATAGGCTAAAATAAGTCACATGTCCACACCTAGCTTCCAAGAGCTAAATTCAAGCATGCCCAGACAGCAAGCAGGGAAATAGTAACAGTTGCTATGGAGTCTAGGCAACATTTGTGAATGAATACAGCACTGGCTGGTTAGTTCCTTGTTTAAACTCTGGAAAGAGCTTCAAAGACCATTCTTCTCTCTTTTCCTGCATCTTGACAAAAGCCAGACTGGGAGATGGTTATTACCAAAGAGCGTGTTCTTAGGTCAATAATATGAGTTATCATGGCTTTGTTTCCCCATTGAGAAGAAAACACTTTGCTCCTTCTGCAGGAAAAGTCTATCCCTTGAACATCCAAGATCAATACCTGTGAAATGTGAAGCAGGGCTGAGTTAAACACCAAGACAACATGGCCCCACAATAGGCCTCTTTCTTCTTATAAAAATCTAAATGAATTGAAACTTTCTTTTTAGGAACATGCTTAGACTGAACAAAATGTAGTTGTGTTCCTTAAGCTTTATGTACTAAAAAGACAGTTTTCCTCTTGGGCTGTGTGTCATTCCACTCACAGAACAGATTCCTGTCCACAAGCATTTATGGTCGAAATCGGTTTTGACTTATTTTTATTTAGGAAATAATTGGGCTAGAGAGATTGCTCTGTGGTTAAGAGCATATACTGATCTTGGAGAGGACCTAGGTTTGGTTCCCAGCCCCCCCCTCCCCCACTGCCTGTAATCCCAGCTATTGGGGAGAATCCATCTATTCAGGCACAGGCATTCACATCCCTACCCCCACCCCATACAATTAAAACTGGTGAAAAAATAAAATAAACTTTTAGAAATGATCTTCTAGAGCAGTCTAAACATCTGTCCATAAACAAAGAAAATCAGACTATTTATATCTATTGGGTGTGGTGAAGCAGGCCAGCAATCCTAGCACTGGAGGGGTGTAGAAGGATCAGGAGTTCAAGGTAATCAACTACATATAGGAGTGTAAGTTCAGCTTGGGCTAAAGGAGACCTTGTCTCAAAACAAGCAAAGCAATGTGCTGTCTAGTTTTTCCTAGCTGGACACAAACTGGAGTCACCTGGGAGGAGGAAACCTCAACTGAGGAAATGCTTCCATCAGATTGGCTTGTCAGCAGGTCTGTAGGCCAGCAGGTCTATAAAGGTGTAAGAAAAGCAGCGGAACCTGAGCCAGTAATCAGAACTCCTCCATCGTGCCCACCATGACTTTCCTCAGTCATGGATGGTGGCCCAAGCAACAAATAAGCCAGATAAATAATTTCTTTCTCACTTTGGTTTTGGTCACTGGTTTGTTTGTTTGTTTATTTGTTTGTTTTTATAGAGGGAGAAAGCAAGCTGAGACAGAAATTGGTACTGGAGAGTAGGCTATTTCTGTGACAGATCCAGCTGTGTTGTTTTCTGGGAGGATTGTGGAAGTCTTTGGAACTCTTGGAGTGCTTGGAGCTTAATGAGCTGTTAAGGGAAGATAAGAATGTTGAGAAAGATGGAGAAGAGGGAAGCCCGGCTTGTGAAGTTTCAGAGGGAATCAAAGGCTCCATTAGGGCCAAAGGCGTAATACAATTTGAATTAAGAATCTATAGAAGTGAAGCCTTTGCTTTGCTAGGACATTCAATGCTGGCCAGCAGGGGTTGAGGAATCAGCTGTGATTAATAATCCAGCATCGTTGAGAGGAAGTCTTCTGGGCAGTCTTTCCTCGGGGTCAGCACACAGAAGCTGCGATCCAGGGATGGATGGGGGCCAAGGCTGCAACGCAAGCTGGCAGGGATCTTGGGAGTGAGTGTCTCCAGTGGGAGAACTGTAACTTTGCATTTGTTTCTCTCTGCTCTCGACTGTGGACTGTGGAGGTAATATGACCTATTGCTTCAAATGCCTACTGCTGGAACTTCCTCACAACAGAACTGTGAACAAAAGTTAATCCAATCTCAACTCAATTGCTTTTTGTCAGGATATTTTATCATAGTGACAGAAACTAGGACAGCATGCCCTCACACATCAGTTAAAACCAAAGGTGTTCAATGCAGAACACTCAAGCCACAGGAGTTAGCTCGCCTCCTGCCAGGAAGGTTCTTTCCTTATGGGATCTGCCTGCCTCTGCTTCTTTGGTACTGGGATTAAAAGTGTGCATTGCTTTCACTAGCTATTTCTGTTTTTAAATAATTCCTAATATTGACTTTCATCATTATAGATTTTCATACTGTGTTTACTTATCTGCTTTTGAGACAGTGTGTCATGTACTACAGGTGCGTCTGAGTTTGCTATGTAGTTAAAGGTGGTGACCTTGAATTTCTAATCCCCCCGCCTCCTCTGAGTGCTGGGATTAGAGATCTTCACCTCCACACCTAGCTTATATGTGCTTCTAAGAAGCAAGCACTCTACCAGTTTAGTTATATCTCTGGCCTGTGGAGGGGGCAAGCACCTACCTATGTGGGCACTTATGAAACTCAGAGGTTACAACAGAATTTCTCCTTAATCCTTCTTCACTTTGTTTTTGGAGTGGGGCAAACCTAGAGCTTACTGGTTGCCTAGACTGGCTTCCCAGCAAATCCCCAGGTCATCCTGTTTCTTTCTCCAAGTGCTGGGTTATTGGTGCATAACACCATGTAATATATGATTGATGGTGGCCCAGACAACAGATATGTTGTCAAAATGAGATTTCTTTCTCATTTTGGTTTTGGTCACAGGGGTTTTTTTGTTTTTTTAATAGAGGGAGAAAGCTTCTAATAGCAGTGCTGAGCTGAACAGCAAGTACTTTACCTATTAAATCTTTCCCCACCCATATTTTGAAAAAAAAATCAGGTGCTTATCACTGGGTTTTAACATTGTGAAAACATTGTATCATTTTTCCAAGTGTGGGTGGTAGATTTTCAGTTTAGAGTCAAGTTGACTGGCTGTTGTGTCTCATTTCCATTCTCATGTTGGACAGTCTGTCTTCTTGGAGGCATGGCTATCTTCTCTGTACCTTTATTTTCTAATGTGTAAATCAGGAATAGAATAAGCCTTAGCTTCTGTTCTGGGGACAGGAAAAAAATGCACACAAGGTTCATCATTGTGTTTTCAGTAAACACTGCATCAAGTAGATCCTTGGATGAGGATGGAGGTATGGGGAAGACGGACTACCCTTGATCTTGCTTTCTATACTGTCTGTGTGTAGTTGAGATGGTAGTGTGGTTCTCAGTGTGTAAGTAGCCACTAATCTTTACTGCCACCTTGACTGGATTAGAATTACCGAGGAGATACCTGTGGATGTGTGCTTGTGTTTCCAGACAGTGTGGCAGGATAGATGGCTCAATAGTTAGGAGTGCTTGCTACTCTTCTAAAGGACTCTGACTTCAGTTCCTAGCACCCATATTGGGAACAACCAGCAACCAAACTTCAGCTCCAAAGGGGATCTGACACCTGGGGGGCACCTGCAATCACATATATACTGCACATATACACAGAACTTAAAATGAAAAAGTAGAAAGTGAGCTGAATGCTGGCATCCGTCTTGTTGTCCCCTGACTGTAGAAGCGGTATGACCAGCTATCTCATGCTCTTGTACCTCATGCTTCCCTTACCTTTATCATCTCAAACTGAGCCAAAGTCAAAGCCAACCCTTTAGCAACAGGAAAGTAATCAGTGCAATGTGGTTGTACACACAGCTTCTGTCATAGAACAAGCCATAGCATCTTCTTGCATCTTACATTCTTTGTTTGTTTGTTTGTTTGTTTTTTTGAGACTGTGTGTAGCAATAACTGTTGTAGAATTCGCTCTGTAGACCAGGATGGCCTTGAACTCATAGAGATACACCTAACCCTGCTGCTCAAGTGCTGGGATTAAAGGTGTGCACCACAACCGCCTGGCTTTTTCTTATATTCTTTTTTTTTTTTTTTAAAAAACAATTTATTTATTTATTTATTTATTTATTTATTTATTTATTATATGTAAGTACTCTGTAGCTGTTTTCAGACACTTTTTCTTCTCACTCTGGTTCTGCTCACTCGCTGTAGCTGTCTTCAGACACCCTAGAAGAGGGCATTAGATCTCATTATGAATGGTTGTGAGCTATCATGTGGTTCCTAGGATTTGAACTCACAATCTTCGGAAGAGTAGTCAGTGCTCTTAACTGCTGAGCCATCTCCAGCCCACATCTTATATTCTTAACAGTACTCCACAATGCCATTGTATATTGTTGTGTAACAGGCATCCTGTGGTCATATGGACTTTTCCCAACCAGCCCTTATTGTTGGACAGTTGAGTGGTTTCCAGCTTTTTTAAAAAGCCTCAGGCCTATGTTTAACTACTTTTTGCAGGTTGCTGAACACTTTGCATGCTGTCACGTGGAAGGAATGCAAGACAGTTTACAATCCCAGTGCTACACTGATGTCCCAATTCCAAATTTAAGCAAGAAAAATCAGGGAATACACACAGCTGAGAAAAATCTCAGTTTTCTAGGTGGTAACTGATTCAGAGAATAAAAATCTCTGAACAATGCGGCGAATAACAAAGCCAGGGTTGCAGAAAAAGGAGATCTGTAAACAGCCAGCCATGGAAAACTGATTAATGAAATGAATGTTTTGGGGGAATTATCCCAGTGAGCACAACACTCACTGCCCAAACCTGAGATCACCTCACATCCATGTCAAAACTGGGGGAACAGCATGCACCTATAAACCCAGTGCTCCAGAGGTGAAACAAGCAGATCACAGGGACTCAGCAGATTCCAAGTGTAGCTGAATAAGTAGTGTGCGCCATGTTCAGGGAATGGCTCTGGGATAGCTATTCTTGGTTGTCAACTTAACTATTTCTGGAATTAACTAAAAACAAAAATGAATGGGCACACCTGTCAGGTTTTTTTTGTTTTGTTTTGTTTAGTTTTTGTATTGTTTTTAAAATTAAATCATTTGAATCTATGAAGGATATTTTTTTTAATCTTTGAGGTTGGAAAATCCACCTTTAATCTGGCCCATAGCTCTGTTGCTGCCTATAGAAAGGACACAGAAGAAGGAAACTCTGCCTGCTTGTTCTCTCACTGGTGAGTCCATTCCTTCACTGGCATTAGAGCCTAGATCTTTGGGATTCTGGTGTATACTGAATACCAGCTTCTGAGATGCCCACCCTCATGGACTGAACATCTACTGGATTCTTGGACCTTCACCTCTGAGACAGCTATTCTTTGATTAGTAAGACCACAGTCTCTGTAAGTCATTCTATTAAGTCCTACCTATCTGTCTGTCTGTCTATTGATCCTCTATCTATTGCTTATTGGTATATATATACATATATATATATATATATATATATATATATAGAGAGAGAGAGAGAGAGAGAGAGAGAGAGAGAGAGAGAGATTAATTCTAGAGGTTGTATAACTCTAGAGAACTCTGACTAACTAATACAGACCCTATGTCCAAGGAGGAAGAAATGGTGAACATTGCTTAAGATATTGCTACATTGAGGCTTTATCCCGGGAATGCAGGGTTGGTTCAATATACGGAAATCCATCAATACAATCCACTACATAAACAAACTCAAAGAACAAAACCACATGGTCATTTCATTGGATGCTGAAAAAGCATTTGACAAAATTCAGCATCCCTTCATGCTTAAAGTCTTGGAGAGAACAGGAATTCAAGGCCCATACCTAAACATAGTAAAAGCAATATACAGCAAACCGGTAGCCAGCATCAAACTAAATGGAGAGAAACTTGAAGCAATCCCACTGAAATCAGGGACCAGACAAGGCTGCCCCCTTTCTCCTTATCTTTTCAATATTGTACTTGAGGTACTAGCTCGGGCAATTCGACAACATAAGGAGGTCAAAGGGATACAAATTGGAAAGGAAGAAGTCAAACTATCATTATTTGCACACGACATGATCGTCTACCTAAGTGACCCAAAAAACTCCACTAGAGAGCTCCTACAGCTGATAAACAACTTCAGCAAAGTGGCAGGTTATAAAATCAACTCAAGCAAATCAGTGGCCTTCCTATACTCAAAGGATAAGCAGGCTGAGAAAGAAATTAGGGAAATGACCCCCTTCACAATAGCCACAAACAGTATAAAATATCTTGGGGTGACTCTTACCAAACATGTGAAAGATCTGTATGACAAGAACTTCAAGACTCTGAAGAAGGAAATGGAAGAAGACCTCAAAAAATGGGAAAACCTCCCATGCTCATGGATCGGTAGAATCAATATAGTTAAAATGGCCATTTTGCCTAAAGCACTATACAGATTCAATGCAATACCCATCAAAATCCCAACTCAATTCTTCACAGAGTTAGAAAGAGCAATTATCAAATTCATCTGGAACAACAAAAAACCCAGGATAGCTAAAACTATTCTCAGCAACAAAAGGAAATCTGGGGGAATCAGTATCCCTGACCTCAAGCAATACTACAGAGCAATAGTGTTAAAAACTGCATGGTATTGGTACAGTGACAGGCAGGAGGATCAATGGAACAGGATTGAAGATCCAGAAATGAACCCACACACCTATGGCCACTTGATCCTCGACAAAGAGGCTGAAAACATCCAATGGAAAAAAGATAGCCTTTTCAACAAATGGTGCTGGTTCAACTGGAGGTCAGCATGCAGAAGAATGCAAATTGATCCATCCTTGTCTCCTTGTACTAAGCTCAAATCCAAATGGATCAAGGACCTCCACATAAAGCCAGACACTCTGAAGCTAATAGAAAAGAAACTGGGGAAGACCCTTGAGGACATCAGTACAGGGAGAAAGTTTCTGAACAGAACACCAATAGCGTATGCTCTAAGAGCAAGAATTGACAAATGGGACCTCATAAAATTACAAAGTTTTTGTAAGGCAAAGGACACCATCAAGAGGACAAATCGGCAACCAACAAATTGGGAAAAGATCTTCACCAATCCTACATCAGATAGAGGGCTAATATCCAATATATATAAAGAACTCAAGAAGTTAGACTCCAGAAAACCAAACAACCCTATTAAAAAATGGGGTACAGAGTTAAACAAAGAATTCTCACCTGAAGAACTTCGGATGGCGGAGAAGCATCTTAAAAAATGCTCAACTTCATTAGTCATTAGGGAAATGCAAATCAAAACAACCCTAAGATTTCATCTTACACCAGTCAGAATGGCTAAGATTAAAAATTCAGGAGACAGCAGGTGTTGGAGAGGGTGTGGAGAAAGAGGAACACTCCTCCACTGCTGGTGGGGTTGCAAATTGGTACAACCACTCTGGAAATCAGTCTGGCGGTTCCTCCGAAAACTGGGCACCTTACTTCCAGAAGATCCTGCTATACCACTCCTGGGCATATACCCAGAAGACTCCCCACCATGTAATAAGGATACATGTTCTACTATGTTCATAGCAGCCCTATTTGTAATTGCCAGATGCTGGAAAGAACCCAGGTATCCCTCAACAGAAGAGTGGATGCAAAAAATGTGGTATATCTACACAATGGAGTACTATTCAGCCATTAGAAACAATGAATTCATGAAATTCTTAGGCAAATGGATGGAGCTAGAGAATATCATACTAAGTGAGGTAACCCAGACTCAAAAGGTGAATCATGGTATGCACTCACTAATAAGTGGATATTAACCTAGAAAACTGGAATACCCAAAACATAATCCACACATCAAATGAGGTACAAGAAGAAAGGAGGAGTGGCCCCTGGTTCTGGAAAGACTCAGTGAAACAGTATTCAGCAAAACCAGAACGGGGAAGTGGGAAGGGGTGGGTGGGAGGACAGGGGAAGAGAAGGGGGCTTGCGGGACTTTCGGGGAGTGGGGGGGCTAGAAAAGGGGAAATCATTTGAAATGTAAATAAATTATATCGAATAAAAAAAAATTCTTCAAAAAAAAAAAAGAAGATATTGCTACATTGACCTCTGCTTTCTATACACCCATGCATGCATGGGGGGCACACATATGTATATATATCAACATAAAAGGAAAAATAAAGCTATTAATGTTTGAATTAGAGTGAGACTGAAAAGTGAGCAGCCTTTGGTGGTTTGTTTTAGAGAGTCTCCTGTATAGACCAGGGTGGCCTAGAACTTTGCCTCCGCCTCCCAAGAGTTATGGGATCCCAGGTGAGACCTCACATCTGCCCAGCCCAACACACTCTTAGGGCAAGTAAAGGCCTGGCATCTCAGCCCTAAGCACACTGATGTACCTGAAGTTTCTTACTGTACTAAGGAGGCAGGAGCTGTTCTTCCCAGCATCCTTCCACTACTTCAGGGAGCAGAGAGCGGGGAGCAGCGGCCAGCAGAGGCTTAGGGGGAAGGGGACAGCCTGCCCAGGTGCTCAGCAGTGAAGCTTTACTCAGTGTTATCTTATCTGTCTCAGATAAGATAAGGGAGAGAGATTAAGCAACTTCCCCAGGAGGCAGCACAGGCTAGTCAACAATAAAACTTGGCTTCAGTCCAATTTAAAGGGTGTGGTGCTTTGGCTGCTCCCATCCCCAAGCCCATGATTTCTTACTGGCAGCTGCAAGGTGGTGGAGAGCAAGGACTGGTAGTCACCAACAAAGGACTCAGCTCTGGGCTCCTGTTGTTGAGAGCTGTCTGCTCATTTTCACACTATCTGTGTTCACCTACTAATGTGGTGTCTTTATTAAATAACTATGATTATTTCTGGGGAAAACCAGTTAGAAACAGAAATAAAAACTGTCTACCTAATGATAGATAAGACAGCAGTGTGATAACATCAATCTCAGTTCTAGTCCCTGAGGACCACTTTTTGGTTGAATTCCAGTTTCTCAGAGTATAGCTGCTTTTTTTCCATGGTAGCTGGGTGTGGTGGTGGGGAACCTAGATAAGAAACTTGAAAAGACAGTGTAAGGGGCTGGGGGATAGGCTCAGAGGGTGAGATCTCTTATCAGGTGAGTATGAGAACTTGAGTTTGACTCTCTTCCGTCTATATAAAAGCTGGGGAATCAGCTTGCATGTATGTAATTCCAGAAGTGGAACTGCAGAGACAGGCATATCCTAGAAGCTCACTGGCCGGTTAGCTGGCCTAGCCTACACAGTTCAGAGAGCCTAGCCTTCAGGTTCAGGGGGAATGGTCTTGTCTCAAGAGAACAAGGTAATAGATACAATGATAGAGGAAGGCATTCCATGTTCTCTACTGGCCTCTGGATATGTGTATCCATACATGCAAATGACACACACATAGCACATGTAACACACACATGCATGTACACATGCTAGTGTGAGAGTGTGTGTGTATGTGTATATGCGTGTGCGCACGAGCGCTGTGTGTGTATGTATGTATATGTGTGAGTATGTATGTATATGTGTGAGTGTGTGTGTATATGTGTGTGTGTTGTGGGTATCTGTCTGTGTGGGTCTGTATTACTCAGTGTGTCTGTTGGAAGATGTCAGACATCTGTGTTGCTCTCCACCTTACTTTTTTTCTCTAAGCCTAGGTGGCCATGCTCCTGTGTCTGTGACACCTCAGGTAGTGTTATAAGAACACATGGCTATTCCTGGCTTTTGTGGGGGTGCTGGGGACCAAGCTCAGGCCTTCACACTTGCACAAGTGCTCTTCCAAACTGGATCTTCTCCTGCTACCATGAGGGAGATTTTATTTTAGCTCATGTATTGGCATTTGAGTCTGTGTCAAGGCTAGCATGGTAGACGCACAAAGTAGAGAGGCTTTGCTCATCTCCTGGCTGGGAGATGGAGAATACAAGGAAGAGATCGGAGTCCCATCCCTGATGTGAGGATCTCCCATTGGGATCCACTTGCTAAAATTTCTACCACCTTCCAATCATGTGACAGGCTTGAGTTAGTCCTTTAACACCTTAGCTTTTGGAGAACAGTCTTGATACAAGCTATAGCAATCACCATTATTACTGTCACCATCATCACCATTACTGCTGTCATTATTGTCATTATACTATCATTCCCTATCACCATCAGAACCAGGACTACCATCACCATGACCACCATTGCCATGACCACTATCACTGCCATCATCACCATCACTGCCACCACCACCATCATCACTACCATCACCATCACCACCATTATTGCTGTCACTATTGTCATTATATCATAGTTCCCCATCACCATGACTACCATCCCTACCACCACCTTCACCATCACCACTATCTCCACAATCACTATCCTCCACCATCACTACCATGACTCCCTAGAATGAGCATCATCCTTACTACTGCCACCACCACCATCATCACTGTTATGACCACTATAACTACAACCACCACTCTTCCTCCATCATTGTCATATCTGTAGCTATATTCATCAATCACCTCGTACTCTCTAGACCTAAACGTTTCTGGATTCTATGTCTCAGAGTAGCCTCATTTGTTCATGGTGTTCTCAATAGTTTCAGGACTGAACAAGGAGCCTGCCAGGTCCACAGTCCCCTGTAATTATTTTATTTAGTCAAAATAGTTTAGTCTTGAAAAGAAGATTTTATACCTGATGATCAGGGCTGGAGAGATGACTCAGCAGTTAAGAGCATGGACTGCTCTCTTAAAGGACCCAAGTTCGCATCCTAGCTCACAGCCATCTGTAACTTTAGTCCCAGGATATCTAATGCCCTCTTCTGGCTTCCATGGCCACCAGGCACAGAAGTGGAGCATGGACATACATGCAGACAAACACCCATACCAAGTAAGATGGAAAAAAAAGAAACCAAATGGTTAAGATGACAATTTACTCAGACAGATGACACAGGTTATACAAAACAGTTACTTCTAAGAAAACTCATTATTTTTTCTTTTGTTAATCTTGGAGTTAAAACTCAAGGGCTGAAGATTTTGTAGAGTTGCTTTGTCCCCTTAAATGACCAACTCAATGATTTAAACATACTATTATGTCAACAGGTTAAACAGTGGTAAATTCAGTTAGACAGTGACTTGCTGAAGTCCCTGTAAATTCAGAGTGGCTGGCCCGAAGAGCTGTTGCCTCATAGTCTGAAGAGATCCAAAGGGGCTGGGTGCCTGAATCAAGACTTCATCAGTAGACATCTATTTGATGCCCTGTAGATTGTCCCAAACACTAAAAACCAAAAATCCTTAGAACTATGAGCTCACAGCTAAGAGGCTGAGACAGCCTTCTTAAAACATGAATTCCACAACTGTAGCCTCAGTACAAAACTCTGGCATCAGAGAAGTGACTCAGTCTGGATATGAGTGGTATGGGTAGGGGGTGTTAAGAAAACATCCCAGGTCTGGGCTCTGATCTCCTTCACCTGTGTATGTTTCTCTGTGACAGCAGAGACTTGTCAACTGCTAATAAGGTTGATGCCACACTTTGCTTCTTCTGCTCCTAGAGACACAGACACCCCCATTCAAACCAAGGCTTTCCATGCAAGGTCAGGAAGCAGAGCTGGACCCTGGTGTTTGTCTTGGAGAGAATCCTCATGTAGGTGGTGACGACGGTATGAAAGATGGAGTTTTGGGAGACACAGTTTCCAATGCTACCATCTAAGTTAGTTAAATATAGACTTGGACTTCTATCCCACAGTCATTTCAGCAGGGCAGACCATTCCCCCTGATCCTCGAACAGAAGGTGCATGTTCCTTCCATATAGCTGCCTGGCTTTTCTCACTCAACCATAAAGGCCGTGACAAATCACAGAGGTGATAGTACAGTCTTGGGGGAGATGCCATCAACTGAAGGAATACTAGAGCAGTGTTCTCAGGATTAGTTAAAATATACACAGCAGATACACAGTTATGTCATTTAGACTGCCTGCATTTGGTGGCTCCATTTGAGAAAATATATAGAGAAATGGTTTCTCACAGGTTCCATTTGTGGAAAGAAAAGCATGTGACTACATCCATAACACAGTACATTTGAATCCACACTGAAGCAGCATTGGTACCCAGCGACATTCCCAGCAGTGACCAGGAAAATCTCATGGCAAGAATGGAAATTGCAGGCTGGAGAAACGGCTTGGCCATTAAGAGCACTTGCTGCTCTTGCAGAGGGCCCAGTTCAGTTCCCAGCATCCATGTCAAACTGCTTACCTCCATCTCTAACTCCAGTTCCCAGGGAATACAACATCCTCTTCCAGCTTCCATGGGAATGACAAGCATATGGCATACAAACACACAAATACCCACTTAAAGAAACCCTTTTTTAAAAAATGGAAATAGAGCTTGTTCGTAGTGTATACAATTACTTACAAAATAGCAGAGCCATGGAAATGTCAAGTGCAAATGTGATGATGTCACAGTAGATCAAATAAGATTGTATTTATTAAAATGGATAGGGACTAGCTCGATGGCTCAGCAGTTAAGAGCACTGGACAGCTCCTGCAGAGGGCTCAGGTTTGATTTTCAGCACTCCCACTGGGGCTTACAACCAAGTGTAACTCTAGTTCCGTGGGATTCAACACTCTCTTCTTGTTTCTGTGGGCACCAGGTATGCATATAGTGCATATACATACATTCAAGTACACACACATCCACATAATATAATATAAAAGTTTGAAAAACATTTAAAAACTTGGTCGTATAGAAGGTCAAGTTTGCCTACACCAGGATACTCCCTCCCACTTATCTTAGTAACAGTCAACATTGCAGGCAGAGCTTACAAAACACACACATCAAGATTTTCCTTGCTTACTGTCCAGAAATATCACAGTAATGAAATCCCAAGAGAATGTTCTGCCTTGCATACAGCACACACCCACACATGTGCGCTCACACGCACACATGAGCACGCTCGCCCACACCACACGCTGCCTTGTCCCTTTCTAACAGCAGATTCTTGGGGATGAGGTCAGAGGCAGACAGCATACATAGCTGGTTAAACCACATTGGATTTGTTACTTTTAAACATGAAAATCTGAACCAGAAATTACAAAGAAAAGAAATTAGATGGAAAAAAAAATCCCCACATGATTTCTTTTACCTTTTTATTTATTTATTTAATTTTTATTTCCATTTCCCACGTCTGGCCTCCTAAAGCTGAGAATCTCTTCCAAAATTTCCTAAAGCTGACCTTCCATCTGGGTGAGCATGTCCCTGTGGGTGGACTCTAAGAAGGTGTCACTTGCCCATGGTTTCAAGCCATTCAATCAAACACTAGAGGCCTTGTAAGCAGACACCCTGAAAATTAAGTCAGGCTGTACCCAGATCTGCAACCAGATCGCACTGTGTGGTGTCCCCCTTGACCATCTTCCGAAGGGAGCTTGAATTTGCCCCTCAGATCTGACTGGTGCCCACCCAACTTTATGGGTTTCTTTTTTCCTTCACTAAACAATTGCAAGCTGTTTATAACAAATTCCTCTTGCTCAGTGTTTGCATGAAACCATAAGAACAAACACTACAAAGGCTCTCTGCAGACGTGTTTCCCATTACCAAGTGATTTAGGGCTTCACAAAGGATGAAAAATATGCAAAGCAGCCTCCTCACTGTTCTTGGGTGAAAAAATACTATTATGAAGTCTTTTATATTGTCATGAAGTATAAGGACTGTGCCCAAAGAGAGAAGCTGCTCCCAGGTGAGGTGTTTGTGTCCTAAGTAAAGAGACCACCACTGGCCACTTCCCTAGCTTTATATTCTCATGCTTGCAAGGACTTCTTTACTGACTGAGCTATCAACCTATCTCTCTAAGCAAAAAAAGACCACTTCTAGAGTACCTATGAGAGCCTCCAGTGAGTTCTTAGATGGATCTGAAGTTGTTGCAGTGTAGCACAGCTAGAGAAATAATATGGGGTTCCTTCCACGCAAGCTGGAGAATCCTGAGAATGTATAGTTGCACTTGCTGCCAATCAAGATAAGACTCAAACCCAGTGTCTTATGGTTTTATTGCTGTGAAGAGATACCATGACCATGGCAACTCATATAAAGGCCAATATTTAATTGGGGCTACCTTACAGTTTCAGAGGTTTAGTCCATTATCATCATGGTGGAAAGTGTGGCAACAGGCAGGCAGACATGATCCTGGAGGAGCCAAGAGTTCCATACCTTGATTCCAAGCAGCCAGGAGGAGGGTCTCTTCCCTACTGGGCAGAGCCTGAGCATATGAGGAGACCTCAAAAACCTGCTTACACAGCAACACAATTCTTTCAACAAGGCCACATCTCCTAACAGTGCCACTTCCCATGGTCCAAACATATTCAAACCATCACACCCAAGTAAGGCCACCTGTCTCCCAGTAGCAAGCTGTCGTCCCAAAATTGTTCCAGCATCTCTGTGACCTGTTGTCATTTGTAGTAAGGACAAGCTTTGTTCCTGGACAATGAATTTTCCTCCAGCAGTTAGTGTGGCTAAAGAAATGGCCAGCCCTGCCAATAACAGGTCGTAGAAGTAGCTGAAAAGAATAGGGTACATGCAACAGAGAGGGCTGGCATCACATGATCCAAGTTCCCTCCCACGGGTTCTGTGTGGCTCCATGTGGCTATGACTCTGAGCATTCATTGGTTTGGAACTAGTTAGTCCTGTTTTTTTGGCCTAGTGTGTGACTTTCTCTGTACCCTACTATGTCCCCATATTTTTTTATGTATTAGAAACCTAACCAGTCAATCCATCAAGTCCACTTGCCAATGGTATTGAGATGTGAGTCTTTGGAAAGTCATTGGGTATAAAGCCTGAGAATGAGGATGGCAATGGCAGCTATAGAAGGAGTAACCTGGGTTTATACTTTGGCTCTGTTTATCATGTAATGACAAAATAACAAGGCCTTCACCCAGTGTAGCCGTTTGACCTCAGACTTTAAAGGTTCTGGAATTGTAAGAAATACGTTTCTTTTTTCTATAAACTACCCAGACTATACTTTTGTCACTAAGAACCAATACTAGAAGCATGGTGGCTTGGGCCTGTAATTCTACCACTTGAGATGCTGAGGCAGGAGGATTGTTGTAGGTTTATAGCCAGCCTAGACTACATGCATCATTTTGTGTCAGACTACCAAACAAGACATTTTCTGAGGAAAGTGAAGACTCCAACGGAAACACCAGATATTCCCATGGGGAGAGGGGTAACACCTTTGGGGGTAGAGATCTCTGTATATAATCTTGAGTCAAATGAAGCATGGGATTAATTACTCAGTGGGGTTCTATATATGTGACATAAAATACAGCTATGGTGTTTTGACTCCTAAGAATAGAAAGTAGGCATTGTTAACCTTGGGTCACATATAGAACCTTAGTATGACTGTCTTGGATCCACTGACTTGAATAAGCCTGGCTTTGCACTGATGTGACTTATACATCTGAGTTGGGGAAGGGATCTGTGAGTTATGGAGTTAAATCAACCTCAGCATGAATTTAGTCAGTATAGATGTCTTAAATTTTAGAAACTTAAAAATAGTGATGTTCAGTTTTCAAAGATAATATACATTTAAAGTCATTCTTTCTGAAAATTTTAACTCATTATTAGTTCTTTCTAAATTTTAATTAGTTGAATAATGTAGTGTATGTGTGTGCACACAGTGGTCAAGGGAGAAATTGCAAAAGTTTGTTCTCTCTTGGCGTCATGTGAATCCCAAGCAATTACCTTTACCTGCTCCAGTACTGGTTCCTTTTTCAATATATCTGTCTGTCTGTCTGTCTGCCGGCCTGCCTGTCTATTTTATCTATCTATCTATCTATCTATCTATCTATCTATCTATCTATCTATCTATCTATCATCTATCTATCTACATACTTACCTATCTATCTGGATGTTTTGCTTACATGTGTCTGTGTATCACTTGTGTGCAGTGCCCTAGGTAGGAATCCAGAAAAAGGTATCAGAACCCCTGGAATTGGAGTTACAGGTGATTTGGAACACCATATATATGCTGGAAATCCATCCTGAGTTTCCTGTTCTCTTAACCTCTGATCCAACTCTCAAGCTCAGTTTGTTTGTTTGTTTGTTTGTTTGTTTTGTTTTTTTAACATGGATGTTGGGGATTAATCTCAGCACTCAGGAGGCAGAAGCAGGTGGATCTCTGGAGTTCCAGGCCAGCCTGTTCTGTGACAGACAGGGCTATGTAGAAAGACTCTGTCTTAAACAGACAAACAAAAACATAAAACACACAAATAAATAAACAACAACAAAACACCAAACCCAAAAACCTCGTGTTTGAATGGACAACCTCTCTCCTCAGATTCTAATTTTGAATTATGTGTTTTAAAATGGATTCATTCTGTAGTTCAGGCTGCCCTGAAACTCACTGTGTAATCTAGGCTGGCTATAAACCTACAACAATTCTCCTGCCTCAGCTTCTCAAGTGTTAGAATTACAGGTCCAAACCACCATACTTCTAGTACTGGTTGTTAGTACAGTACAAGTATCTGTCTTATGGGCCAAGTAACAGATGTTTGGATGCTGTTTTAAACAATTAATCAATAAGCCAAAGAAAAAGAGATAAGACTTGGTTATTGTGGAAATGGTTTCAAAGAGTTACAGAGCAAAGAAAGTCGTACTTTAAGACAGTTTTCAAATACATTGCTGTCAGCTTCAGAGAAGCAGGCTACAGCCAAATGGGAGCCCCTGCTGTGAACCTCAGAGCTGTCTAATCATACTTTCAGCTTCTAGCCTGGTAGAAGCTAGAGGTCTGCTAAGCTAATATAGTCCAAAATTTTTCTCCTGATAGTCACAGGGATGTTAAACCAGACACAGAGATAAGCGAGGAATGGCTGGCTATTAAGGGGCTAAAGAAAGCCAAAGGTGACATAATTAGCTCTGGACCTCCAGCACCACAACCTTCTCATAGTCACCGAAGCTCCAATGAATTAACCGCTTCTGTAGACTCTTCACTGCAGGTGAGCCTTTCTGGGAACATTACTCACAGAATGTTGCTAGAGTGTATTCATAGCCAACCTTGAGCTTTGTTAATGTTTTGCATGAACACCAACAGGGCCAGAAGTTCATGTTGCCCTCATGTCAGTTGGCTTCATAATGGTTGTTTTTTCTGAATGGCATATGGAAAGTCTACCCCCCTCTCCCACTTTTATATAAGCTTGCACACAAGGCTAACATAGTTTATGTTACCCTGAAACACAAAGAGCTGCATTGGTGTGCAAATATCAAGGATGCTGTGGTACTCTCTGGTTTCAGTTTCACAACACTGGTCATATGTGAAAATTGAAATAACAATCAAATACCTAAGGGGAGCAAGAAGGGGGGGGGGTGGTGCTGCTGCTGCAAAGCTGCGCTCCGAACATGCAACTCAAGCAAAGTACGTCCTCCAAGTGGTTTCCATTATGAGAGGAAAATGAGTTGTTTTGATAATTTTTGAGCCTTTTTTGTTTTAGGAATATTGGACTTTTGGTTTGTTTTGTTTAAATGAAAGAGACAGAGATGCAAATAGCTGTTTTCCTTGCAATTAACTGCAACAAAACACAGAGCTTCTCTTTTTGGTTTTGTTGGGTATACTTTATCATTTTTTAAGCTGTGTCAAAATGATTGCTGGGAGACACGTGGGTGAAAGTCTCCTACAGTAAGTGAAAAAGTAATTGACCCTGTCGTCATTTGGGTATGGGGGTATTGTAGACAGCCACTGTTGGATCACCAGCAATATAAACAGTAGGTTTATCACAAAATAAATAAATGTAATCTATAGTCTTCCATCTAACTGTATCGAAAAATATTTGGAGTACATGGCCACATGTTCAGTCAATTTGATCTCAATAATGTTATTGGCATGACAAGGCCAGTGAATATTGCCAAAGTCAACAAGGTAGACCAGGAGGGACTGGGCAGTTTACACAAGGGTGGTGAAACAGCTTGTCACAAGCTTCAACTTCATCTAGATGCAGTTTTGGTTTGGAACCATCTATATTTGGGATCCCCTAGATCTAAACTTGATAAGGCTTGGGTTGTGATTAATGACAATGACAGAATATGTGTGAATATTTGGTCCTGAAAACATCAAAGTGGGCTGATGGGATGGATAGCTCAGTGGGTAAAGCTCCTGCAACCAAGCCTGGTGACCTACATTCAACCCTGGTTCCCACATGATGGAAGAAGAGAACTAACTCCAACAAGCTGTTCTCTAACCTCCATATGTGCATGCACTTTGCACACATATGCACACCCCCACATATATGATGAATAAATTAAAATGAAGTAAAAAATTTTAAAGGTCAACTATTAACAAAATGCAAAACAGAAAGAATTCCCATACAAGCAGACACATGTACACTTGCACACACATAGATACACACAGATATACATACATACACACATACACACATATACATACATACACACAGATACACATACACACATATACATACATACACACATGCACACATATACATATATACACAGACACATACACACATGCACATACACACATATACACATATATACACACACATAAATACACACATACACACATATACATGCACACACACGTATACATACACACATAAATACATACACACACACTTGTAGTTTTATTAATTCTCCTTACATTTGTTAGACTCACAGCAGTTAAGTTCCAGAAGAGAGAGTCCATGGTCAACAGTACAAGCAAATGACATGTAAACCTCCTTCCTAGTCTGTCATCTGTCAGAGGAAGGGGTGCACAAAACTCCCCTTCCTCAAAGCAACTGTGGTCAGTTTACTATGACACTTTCAGAAACATAATGTGATTCCTGTGTAGCAGTTCTTTTTCCCCTAATGGTAGAATGATGTTTGTCTCTCGTGTCTTAGTACACATGAGCCCAGTTCATTCTTTTTTATACTGCAGTACTTGGGATTTTCTTGACATTATACCCTTATTCTCCTATGATTGTGTATTTTGGTTGTTTCAATGGTTAATGTTACATATGATGCAAGAGCTGATACCCCTGAACACAGCTTGCTTCTGAGATGCACAAATGTATATAGAATGGAATTAGTGGGTGGAAAGGTTTATTACTCTGTAATCTTTGAAGTTTTTGTCAAACTGTCCTCCCATGTGGCTTACCAGTCTCCCTAGGAATGCATGCAAATGGCTCCCCATGACTCTCCAGCACAGAACGTTGTCCAACACTTGAATGGTTTCTTTGATTCCAATATTAATGGTAAGCCAGAGTCACACGATTTTAACAGCTTCTTTTGCTTTGGGGGCCTAGAACAGACCAAACAACCATCTATTCATCCATGCGACAAATGGGCATTGAGTCCTTAGTGATTCATTCAGGAACACCTTCTATGTGCCAGGCACAGTGCCAGGCTGGGGGTGCAGCAAGGAGACAATGGTCACAGATTTTATTGACAATGGGAGAGAGAGAGGGAGAGAGAAATAATGGCATACATGGGCTCCAGAGGAACAAGCCCAGGATGTGTGAATGTCTAGCAGAAGAGTGTTCTGGCATGGGAGCCACAGAAGTATCCTTGAAAAGTGCTGCCTGACCTAGAGTATGGCAGGAATCATGAAGACTGAAATGTGCACATTTGCACAGAATCTTCCAGGAAATGGACAAAGAGCATGCCACGTTCAAGGTTGCCAAAGGCAGCCAGAGCACAGAAGAAAAAAGGAACTGAGGATAAGAGAAACACAATGCAAGGCATTGTGGGACATGTTCCCCAGTCTCTAGGAACTTGTGGGAAGGAATGGAGAACAGCTTGTTCTGAACACTTAGCTACAAAGAAAGCACAGGTGGATCCCACAGCTAAAGCACGCTGTGTAGCTGTGTGTCTGGTTGGTTGGTTTCCTGTATTTGTTTTATGCTGTTACATTTCTTAACTCACTGTCCTTCACTGTGCTGGTTGCTGTGAGTTTATTCCCTTAGCATACCTTCTGAAGGGAAGACCAGAGCTCTGCTCAGGGGTTCCAGACCCAGAAATCTCTCTTTTTTCTCATTTATGTAAGGAGTAAAGGGCAAGACAGACAGGTCATCAGCCTGTCCAGCTGTGTGTCACTCCAGTACTGTTGTTAAGACACAATGCTTAGTGTGTGTAGAATAAGAAGCCAGGAAGCAAGTCATAAACACTACTACAGAGCAGCAGTAGAACAATGATCACTTTGGCTGTGAATATAACACATTTTCAAACGCTATAAAGTAGGCCAGGTGTGGTGGCATACACCTTTAATCCCAGCACTTGTGAGGCAGAGGCAGGCAGATCTCTGTAAAATGGGCCAACCTATTGTATATAGCAAGTTTCAGGCCAGCCAAGGTTACATAATGAGACCCTGTCAAAACAAGTTATTAATGACTTCCACGCAAACACATGATTATGCTCCCGCCAAAGCTATACGTGATTTGTTAATGGATAAGGGAAGAAGAGGTTAGGACTCACTCAAAGGAGAAATTGTAGAGCAGAAGTTTAGTCACCCAAACAAAGGAATATTGGTGTTAATTTGCTATCAGATGTAAGTGCATCCCATTTTCTCCAGTACACTGTGGTCTTTGGGACAATTTATAGATAGTCATTTAAATAAAGGCAGACAGCATGTCTAGGTGTGTGTGGGGGAATCAATATTTCTCAAACAAGAATTTGCCTTGCTATTGGGTTTTGTCCATTCCACACACTGCCTAGATAAAAGCTCCCATCATTCCTCCTTCCCTTTTGTTTGTGTGTAGGTGGCAGCATGAGTGTACATGTGTTCCTGTGTATGTCCCTGTTCACATGATGAGGTCAGGAGTTAGCTTACAGGAGTCCTTTCTTTTCATCAGACAGATAATCAGGCCTGGCTTCAGGGTGAATGCCTTCACCCACTGAGCCACCTCACCAGCCCAATCCCACTTTTTAAATAGTATGTACCCTGCATTCTTTCTAGAGAACAGAAGTCCACCACCATATGATCATACCAGAATGATGTTTAGAGCCCAGAATTCTGTCAGGACTGAAGAGCCCTGCTCAGAGCTGGAGGGTGGAACCCGGAACAAGGCAAACTGCAGCCTGTAATTAGGCATTCCCACAGCCCCAATTAGAGACATCACTACTCTTTGAACCACCTTTTATTATCTTTATTTCCACCACAAGCCCTCTGACTTTAAGTTCCAGTCACATAAAGTAAAGCCTTCCTCACATGGCCTGTAAGTTCTGAAATAGCATGAGTGTACAGTCAGTTAATGGCTTTCTTTCTTGCTAGTGACTTTCTTAAAAGACCAAGGGCTAGGAGGTGGCTCTGCTGTTAAAAGTGCTTGCTGCCCTTTCATAGGGCTGGCTTTCCAGTCTTAGCCTCCCCCCCCCCCACACACAAAACTCATACACACACACACACACACACACACACACACACACAAATGTAAGGGTATAAAATGAAGTAAACCTTCATCTATGGAAGAAAGCAGAATCTAATGACAACATCTTTAAGAGGTTCAAAGCCAAAGGGAAAGATGGGGAGAAAGCCAGTTCCTGGTGTGTTTGGATCACATGTTAAATGTTTGGTCACAACTGTGGAGCACTGTTTGGAGGCAGTAGGACCTTCAGAAGGCAGAGCTTAGTGGGAGGAAGTCTCTGGGGATGTGCCCCTGAAGGAGATGTTGGAACCCTGGCCCTTTTTTTTCTCTCTCCTTTACCTCTTGGTCAACAAGAGGTGAGAGGAAACATCTGCTGCATGAAGAACTGTGCAACCATAGGCCATGCGGCAGACTCATTGGATCTGAAATACTACTACCATACTCTGATGCATGGTTGGAAGTGGAGGCAGAGAAGCAAGAACCTAAAAATAAAAACAGAACATGTAGAAAAGTCATCTGCATTCCTGGTGCAGTTGAGTGAGGCAGAGTTTGCAGGGAATATTGCCTGGACACCCTGGTGCTCTTGCCTTGGGATGGTGTAAAAGTTGGTATTAGTTCATGGGTTCTTTGTTCTCTGAAGCTACCACTTGCATGATTTCACAATGCCATGGTATAGGGCTGGAGGAATTTATTGTCAATTAGCCTTAAGAGCTGGGCATTGGCATGACTATAGCCTGATATTACCTGAAAGACAGGTGCTTTTCATCTGGGGGTGGTGTGGTGTTTGTTTTGTTTGTCTGTTTCTGTGAGAGGACTGCTGTATTCTGTCCAGTTCACATAAGCTCATGCTTGAGATGGAGTGTCAAGAAAGACAAGATCTCCAGTCAGTAGCTAAGGGTACCCTGAACTTTCAATCCTTCTGTCTCCACCTCTTAGGTGCTGGGATCCCAGGTATTAGACACCGTGCCCAGTTCGTGTGGCACTGAGGATTGAATTTAGGACCTTATGCATGCTAGACCAGCACCTTTCCAAGTGAGTTAGATTTCCAGCACTCTGTTTGGTTTTCTATTTCCAAGTCCCAGCTTCCAAACCATGCAAAATTCTCATTGCAACCTCTCTATTTTTTCTTCATTTTCCTCTTCTTTTATTCCTTGTCTCCACCCTTTATTGTATTAATCCACAATACTTATTTTTGTATTAATTGATTTTGTATTAATTTTTATTAGTTAATAGATTCTGTATTACTTTTTTGCACTAATTTATAGAGTGCAGAATGGCAGCTAGATCACTGGAAAGGATCAGGGTTGGTAAGAGTGGGAAGCAACCTGAGCTGCAGCATATACTTTCCAAGAGCAATAGTGTGCCAAGAAACAACATTTGGAGGTTGATACATGAGGATAAAGAATATGAGGTTAGCCTGGGTTATATAACAACATCCTGTCTCACCATTATCACCACCACCACAACAGCAACAACAACAACCACAATAACAAAACCCAACCAACCAAGCAAACAACAGAAAAACAAAAACCAAAACACTATCACATCCCCAAAGCAATTGCCTAAGAACTGAGAACCAGAGCATGTGAATACTTCTCTGAGGACCGTGACTAAAGTGAAATGTCTCCCAGCTCTAAGGATCTACAATGTGTGTGCCTAGGTGCTGTGTGTGAGGGTATGTGTACCTTAATTTCACAAACTCCAATAAGTCCTACAACAAGGGCAATGTGTATAGAATTCTTTCCCTTGTAGAATATTCTGAGCTTTTCTATTTTCTCACAAAACTCAAATCACAGTATAAATTGGAACACCGATTTTCTCTTAAAAAAAAAAAAAACAACTTAAAACAACAGTCTTCATATCATGGGTTCATCCATGAGACAGACTATGAAGGGCACTTGGCAGTATGACTAATGGGCCATCTTGATGTGTCTCTGTTTGAGAGATGGAAAGTAAGCTGTGTGTGGAATAGCTCCATTCAGGTATGTTGTCTTTGAATCCTAACAGCATTGGTATGTAAAAATACCCGACACTACAGAGAAAGATGACCACTACAAGTCTCATCTCCCAAGCACTTGGGACCTTTATGGATTCAACTGACCAAAGGGTGGGGAGTTGTTGGTTGGTTTAGTGTGGGGATAAAACTTTGTTGTCTGTTTTGCTTTCCCACTAGGGGTCACTAGAGAGAGACAGGAGACAGGTTCAGAGTATATTGCATAATCCTAGAAATGTTGGCCATAACTTTGGACAACATGCCAGGCAGATCTTAGAAAACACCTCTTCACACACACACACACACACAAAACCACACACCACCACAGATAGCCTGAGGTATCTGTGTTGATTCTGACCCAGTGAATTGGAATAGGCCTAAGAGTCTACATCACCCAGGTGATGTCAACACTGTTGTGTCAGGGGTGTGAGGGTAAAGTGCTAGAGGACCAGCTATCTTCGAAGAGTTTAAGATCTCAAGATAGAGTATTGCCAAAGTCCAGCTCTCTTGGCCAGTCCAGACTGGTTCTTCTATTTTTCCTTCCCATCTCCCCTCCTCCCTCTTTCCCTCTCCTCTCCCCCTACTCCTTTGCTCCCTTTGCCCAATTCTTCGCAACTTTCTTTTTCTATCCATTGGACCTCACATTTTTTAAAGCTTAAATTTAATTTCTGTGAGAATTTCATACACAAGTACTATATTTACTGATATAAGTGCTGATATAACTGCCAATATCTGCCTTATTCTAATCTCCTGCCTTAGATTCACTCTGCCTAAAGCGCGTCCTTTGCCCCCTATTCCCTCTCAAATTCAGGATGTCTTCTTCCTGTTATTATTACTCCCATGTGTATATAAATGTATAAATAAATAAATGTGTAAGTTGTACGTGTGTACCTGTATTTAGGACTGACTCCTTGGTATTAGATAACTAACCTCCTATCAGGGAGCTCAGTCTGGAGAAGACCTTTTTTTAACAGCTTCTCATCTTGGGGTGGGGCCCTGTGAGATTCAGAAAATTTGCTTCAGAATTGGATGCTTTTGTCTAGCAACACATCCCTAAATAGTATCTCACTTAGCATGTTCTATATCACCGGAGTTAATAGTTATGCAACAGTCCTGTGCTAGTTTTAGGTCAAATGGACACAAGCCAAAGTCATCTGAGAGGAAGAAACATCAATTAAGAAAAGGCCTCCATAAGATCAAGCTGTAAGCAAGCCTGAAGGGCATTTTCTTAATTAGTGATTAACGGGGGAGAGCCCGTTGTGGGTGGGGCCATCCTTGGGTTAGAGTCTTTGGTGATATAAGAAAGCAGGCTGAGCAAGCCACTATGAGCAAGCCAGTAAGCAACATCCCTCCATGACCTCCAACTGCTTCTGCCTCCAAATTCGTGGCCTATTTGAGTTCCTGTCCTGACTTCCTTTGATGATGAACAGTGAGTGATGCAAAAGTATAAACTAAATAAACCCTTTCCACTCAAGTTTCATTGGTCATGGTGTTTCATCACAGCAATAGTAACCCTAAGACAAATCCACATCAATACTAGATTAATGCCCTATTGTTCGGTGTTCTAGTCATTCCGAGTCTTTGGCATTCAACACCCACATGGAAATCAAGCCATGTGGAACTGTGTATGCATATATTCACCGCACTTTCAACTATTTGGCTTGGGAAAGCTCCAAAGGGTAGAGCTGCTGGGCTAAAGGCTTTGAAAACTTCCAATAGAGAATTGTGAAGGGAATCTACATCAGAAATTTTTTTCACAGGAAATGGTGTGTGGGCTCCACTAGGACAGCAGTAGCATCTCTGGTAGCAGGTTGTCAGAGTGTGACACAGGAAAACTGTTTAATTTCTGTGCCCATCATGTATGGTGGCCTACACCATGTTGTTTCTCTGGACAAGAGCCAGAATGAGTTGAAAATTTGACATGGTCGATATTTAATAAACTGTGATATTTTTATTATTGTTCTCATATACATTCAGCAATAAACCCAGTATCCCTAAATACCAATGACCCAAAGCCCTGGCATCTATGTTTTGCCTAGGGTCCCTGCTAAAGTCAGGGTGTCACTTTCAGGATAATAAGGTTCTTATTCCAGGTGTGAATGGAGAGGAAAACTCTATTTCCTTGTTCATTTGGACTGTGTGGTGAATGGTGGATGGGTGTGTTCATTAGTCAGGGTTCTCTAGAGTAACAGAACAAAGAGAGGGGGGAAAGGGAGAGGGAGAGGGAGAGGGGGAGGGGGAAGAGGGAGAGGGAGAGGGAGAGGGAGAGGGGGAGGGGGAAGAGGGAGAGGGAGAGGGGGAGGGAGAGGGAAAGGGAGAGGGAGAGGGAGAGGGAGATGAGGAGGGAGAAAGAGAGGGTGAGGGATAGGGAGAGGGAGAGGGGAAGGGGGAGGGAGAGGGGGAGGGAGAGGGAGAGGGGGAGGGAGAGGGAGAGGGAGAGGGGGAGGGAGAGGGAGAGGGGGAGGGAGAGGGAGAGGGAGAGGGGGAGGGGGAGGGAGAGGGGGAGGGGAGGGAGAGGGGGAGGGGAGGGAGAGGGGGAGGGGAGGGAGAGGGAGAGGGGGAGGGAGAGGGAGAGAAAGACAAGCAGAAATGCAATGACAACAATGGCTGTCTGTGAATGGACGGCCCAAGAATCCGGTAACTGCTCAGTCCATGAGGCTAGATGTCTCCACTGGACTTCAGTATGTACTGTAATCCTCAAAAAGCAGGCTTTAATGCCAGTGAAGAAATGGACTTTATAGCAAGGCAAGAGCAAGCAGGCAAAGAACAAAAACTTCCTTCGTCTGTGTCCTTATATAGGCTTCCAGCATAAGGTATGGCCCATATTAGAAGCAAGTACTCCTGCTTCAAAGATCCAGATTAGAAGTGGATCTTTCCATTTTATATTAAGCAAAATTCCCTCACTCTGTGCCCCATTTTGGAGTTCTCGATGCAGTCAAGTTGACAACCAAGAATAGCCATCACAATGCATTTGGAGGAAAATAGATCTAATGGTGATGAGACCCGAGGAGTGGAGTTAGGAGGAGAGGCAGGATGGGAGGGTACTCTTCCCGCCTCTGCCCAGCTGTAGGCTCTAGCTTGAGTGCCCTTCTCTCAGACCTAGTGGCAACTTTGCAGAACACATGGGACAAATATTATGTTCTTGGGCGCATTAGGGTTTTCAAGAAGTGCATACTAGCACAGGGAAGAAGTAAGAGCAAGGCAGAGATTGCTCCCAAGGTCAGCACTAGCACTGGATCCTCAGCCCTGTGGGACTAGGCTAAGAGGCCAGAGACACTGTTCCCATAGTTTGCCTTTCCATCAACCAACTGTTTCTATGCTGGCAGGTACCAAAATGGCCTGATTCTAGGGAAGGGGTGAAGCTGGCCTGAGGGACAGGTAGGTAGAGAGCATTCCTGCCTGCTGGGCTGCAGTAGCACCTCATGTGGAGGTTTGTAGTGACATACCAGACTGGAAGACAGGAAGCCAAGGACAGCAGAACCCACATGAGCCAGGCTTCAAAGTTCTAGAGCATGCAAAAGGACCATAGCTCAGCTTGGACCCTCTAAATTTTTCAGAAAGAAGTTTAAAATTGGGCTGGAGAGATGGCTCAGAAGTTAGAGCAAGTACTGCTTTTCCAGATTGCCAGAGTTCAGTTTTCAAGCACCCAGTTCAGGTGGCTCACAAGCCCTGTAAGTCCAACTCCAGGGCATTTGATTCCCTCTTCTGGCCTCTGCAGGCACCTGTACTTACATGTATCAATGGACACACACACACACACACACACACACACACACACACGTTAAAATAAGTCTTATTTTTACTAACCGCTTTTCTTATTTATTTATTTATTTATTTATTTATTTATTTATTGAGCATGCATGCTCTATCTGCATATGTACATGCATGCCAGAAGAGTGCATCGGATCACCTTGCAGATGGTTGTGAGCCACCATGTGGTTGCTGGGAATTGAACTTAGGACCTCTGAAAGCAGCAGACAGTATCCTGAACCACTGAGCCATCTCTCCAGTCCCCAAAATAAGTCCTTTTTTGGTGGTGGTTTTAAAGCTTTATTATAAGAAAGTAGGAAAAGGAAAAGAAATAGAGAAGTAAAGAGAGAAAGAAAAGATAGAGGGGTGAGAGCTGACCACGACCACATGGAAAGGAAAAAGAATGGGGAGAGAGGGGGAACAGGGGGAGAGTGTGGACAAGAGAGACGGGGCAAGAGAAGAGGGGCCAAAATAAGTCTTTTTTAAAAGAAGAAAATAAGACTCATGGAAGCTTCCTGAGTTTCCCCTTGGACTTCTCTGACCTGCCATCCAGTCCTCGTCCTTAGAACTTGGCCTGTCTGTGCCTTTAAGGTCACTGATGGACCTGGGTGAAAACTGCAGGCTTGGGACAGAAACAAACTGTCACTTTCTTGCAAATCAAACAACACAGATGGGGCAGAGCACAAGTTCAA
The DNA here is from genome assembly GCF_947179515.1 of Apodemus sylvaticus. Classification (NCBI taxonomy): domain Eukaryota; kingdom Metazoa; phylum Chordata; class Mammalia; order Rodentia; family Muridae; genus Apodemus; species Apodemus sylvaticus. Next base: position 1,756,083 of record NC_067485.1, on the reverse strand, counting down.
AGGTTACCACTGACGTTGTTACAGAGATGTTTTCTCTGCGATTTGTTTTAATTATGCAAGTGTAACTGGAGATGGGTAACAAACACATCGTGGTTAAAAGTTGTGTTTAGAATATTCTAGAGGGATGCAACGAGCAGAGATTTTTGTCTATTGCAAACCTTGCCAAAAATTGCAGTTAGGGGAAGAAGAAGGGCTGCCCAGCATTGAAAGTCCCTTACATATTGAGGGGAATCTGAAAACCCAGGGCTGTTACTCATGTCCTGGTCTCTGCTGGACCTGTGTGCAACAGATGGATCCAAACACCACATTCCTTTGCTGTTGAAATATCATAGTGGCTGTAATGGTGCCCTCTGGGGCCGAGGTTATTGTGGTCAGCAAACTGCTGACACCCAGCCCTGAGCTCAGGGCTTCATGGGTGTGCTGGTGCCATGATAACCTGGCCCACTTAGTTCTGGGAATGGCTCCTCTCTCCTTGGGTTTTCTGGATGCAATGTTTCTCCGTGAAAGTATTTACATCCTGAGAACAGCTTTTAGGGCCCACCAGGGCTCTGCAAATTAAAGGCACTAATTTAAAACCACAGCTATTTACCTACTTCTTCATAATGAAAAATAAGAGCTGACATCTGGTAAGAAATGTCCCCTGCAACTCAAGGAAGTGACTCTTCTTTTTCTCATCATGAAAGGGACAGATCTCCATTGGTGGCCTTTCTTATTTACACCACACACATGGTAATGGCTCCACATCCAGCTCCTTAGTATAAACAGAAAAGATGGTCTTTTTCTGGGGAAGTTAATGAATTGAAAAACAAAGCTGTTTTGTATACCCACTCATTCCAAACGAAGAAAAGAACTACAGTGCTCCAAGACTTGGGCAAAACAGTTGCATTCAAACTAATTCTGCCCCTCCCACTCTCCCCTCCCCACTTCCCACCCCCACCCCTTTTTAAGAAGAAAAAGAACCATTTAATCACCTTATAAGGGCAGAGAGCATTAAGGGAGCAGAGCAAGAGTCTGAGGCCCAGATCTTATTCTTGGCTGGGACAGGGCTCACTGGGCGATCCAAGGCTGTCCCTCTACTGTACTTTTCTGTTGATGCAGCTGTGATAGGGGGACACAGATGTGTGTGTGGTGCCCATGTGCAGCCTTTGGTGAGACATGGAGCTAAATCAGGAGGGGCTGTTTTGCTGTTTGTAGCTTGGGACTTGAAGGCTGAAATACTAGTGAGTCTCAGACTCAAAGTCAGTAAAATAGATGCACACAGAGACAAGGCCTGGGGTGGGGCTCTGGGGTTTTGGAGTGAGGTTGCCATGGCAACTCAGCACCCTGTGTCTGACTTTATAAACATACATCGAAATGTGGTCATCTCTTTACCAGTGAATTATGGTGTGTGATTTCACATGATGTTTCCTGTGATGGAATCAAAGAATAAAAACGAAAAGAAGGCTAGCAGAGTAACTCAGCTGCAAACATGGAGACCAGAGTTTGATCCCCGGGAGCCACATGACTGGACTCTCAGCACCTGAGAAGTGAAAACAGGCAGATCCCTAGGGCTTTGCCAGCCTTATCTACTTGGTCAGTCCCAGGACAGTGAGAGATTCTGCTCAGAAATTAGGAGGTGGATGGAGACTGAGCATTGACACTTGACATTGTCCTCTGACCTACATACACACATACACATGCACACACACACACACACACACACACACACACAACATATGCATACATTCACACACACATATACACACATTTACATATACAAAATGTATACACACATTTACATACACACTTAAGCACACATAAGCACACATAATACATATTCGCATACATACACATATATACACACATACGCTTATACATATATACACATATACATACTCACACAGATACATACACACTTACATACATAAACACTCTCTTACACACATACACTCACACACATGCAGAGTCAGAGACATACTCTTACACATACACACACACACATCTCCATACTCATTTCCACACTCATAGACATACATTCTCACACACATTCACACAATACACATACACTCTCATCCACTCATACACACACACACACACAAACACACAGAGAGAAAGGAAAAAAATAAGAAGGAACAGAGGAAGAAAGGATGATGGCCATGTCCCACTGGGCAGCATCTGGTATAGAGATGCAGTCTTGCTCTGCACCCAGGCAGGCCTCTAAGATTTCCCCCTTCTGTACTTTCTGGCATTCATCCATGGAAATTTCTGGAAGACTGCTCTGGTTTGCCTGTGATGGTTTCTGGTGTGCTGTCCCTTCCCTTGCTGCTTCTGTTGACTTCTGCCGACTTCCTTCTGAGGAAGTTCCTTCCCCACAGTCAAAGCTCTCTTCCCTCTTCCCAGAGCTGCCCAGACCTCAGCTTGGCCATGTGCTCTGAAGAATGTCTTCAGGGTATATTAGAGAATATTTAGCTGAGTGGTCCAGAGGCTAAGCCTGAGAAGGGGACTCACGACCCTCTACTCTCAGTGTATTGCTGTAAGTATCTTTGAACTTGAACTGTAACAGGGTGTTTAAATGGGGAACACACGTTTAAGGCAAAGCCTCTTGTGGTCTCCCCTCCTCTACAAACAATTCACTCATACCATCTTTCCACAGTGCTTTTTATTCAGAAAACTCTTGAAGATTTTTAAAGAGGGCTCTGCTGTACCCATTTTGCAGATGGGGAAACTGAAAATGAGGTTGGCCCCAAAGCCACACCCCTTATAAAAAGCTAATGGTTGATACTCAGTAGTTGGATACTGTTGCTAATGTCTGTGTTCATTTTCTCCCTGACTGATCCTGAAATACCATGGGGAATAGGACCAGTTATGAATACTAGTTGTATGAATTTTAGGAAGTACAACATGTCAACCACTACTGTGTATCAACTCATTTAATTTCTGCAGTGACTCTGTGAGGATGATAAAATTATTCACCCCATTTTACAGATGAGAAAAGTAAGGCTTCAGGGTTAGGAGTCTGCCCAGAGGCCACATAGTTAAATAGGAGGAAACTCAGGAAGGGAAATCCAGACAGACTGGCTCCTAACGACCCTGTTTGGCAACCTCCCAGGAATCCAGGAATGGGGATCACTGTTCAGACAGGGCCCCAGGCTTGGGGAGCAGGAAGAATGTGGGGTTCTCAAGGACCACACCCAGGGCCAACCATAGCGTCTGTCCATGTCTTCCAGGGCATTCTAAGCAGATAGGCTATGTAACTACACCGGCCTTGGTATACAAGCATAAGCTTGGGGACAATCAGTAAGGAGGGTCACCCTGGCTGACATGTGTGGATTCTCTGTTCACTGAGGTCTTCTCTTTGTTGTATGGCACTCCATTGCTTACAGCTCCCTGCCCCGCCAGGCTGCTCTCATCTTCTGCCTCACAGCTTCTGCTGATCCTGGCTCCTATTTTTTTTTTTTAACATGTAGACCTGATTCTGCCTTATGCTCCAGTTCTGGTTGCCTTCTACTTCAGCTTCTACTGACCTTAGTCTTTGATCTCTTCCTGAGAATGTTCTTGAAGGAAGGTTTGTGTGGCCTGTTTTATCTTCAGTGGAGATAGTGTGCATGGTTGTCAGCCTGTGAACTCCTTACAAGCACCCACGCTGCACTGGGAAGATGATTCGAGACAGAACAGTTGGGAGCATTGAGGCATATGGGGAAAAAATAGATACCCAGGCTGCCTCTTCAGCAGGGCCTGGGGGTGAAACTGTCTCCATTTGAAGGTACTTCAAACACAGCAGTGACCAGGAGCCATGTGACTCATTCCCCTCACAACCTGACCCACTCTAGACCCAAGATGGGCACTGGCACTGGGTGATATGGTAGGAAGACTGTCCAGTCCCAGCTGTTGATGTATGCCATAGCTGAGTCTGTCAGGTCCCAGTAAACAGCAAGCAGCAAGAACAAGCAAAGGACCAGAAAAGGCTAAGCACAGGAACCATTTTCATAGCAGAGTCAGGATCAAGATAAGCCCTTAGGACTGGTGACATACCTTGGGCCAAGTGTATTGGTAACTTAACTGTGTCTGAGCCTAGGGAATGGGGTAAAGCATGGTTCCTGAGGCACTGAGGGAATGACAGCCATCACTGAGAGGTGTGTGTAGGAGACAGCCCCCCCTTCCCCCAGAGCATATTGTGTCCTATAAAGGATCATAGCCTTCATTCACCTGTGACTCAGAAGGAAGGAGTCAGGAAGATCTGCATCTCCACCCCCTCACCCTGCCCTCTGATCTCCTGCCAATGCCCTGCTGTCTCTCAGGAACTGGAGCCAGAGGCCAGGTACCCAGGGAAACCCTTGAAGAGGTTGGGCTCCTAAGTGTGATGGATTTAACAGAGACTTAGGAGAGGCAGCTGAAGACATTGGACCCCTAATCTACCTCCACAATGTGCTACTTTTGCCCAAAAGCTAAGGACCTGATTAACTACCCGAAATAACATACATGTTTGTACATCACAGTAGGACATCTCAATATATGAATACAGTGTAGTGACCAAATCAGAGTGCAGTATTTTTCTTTATTTCTATTTTGTAGGTTTTATGCATATGATATGGGTCTTTCACTGAACCTGGAGGTAGACTAGGGACTAGCAAACACAGCAATCCTCCTGCCTCTGCCCTCCACAGCTCTGGGGATGCAGGTATACTTGGCTTTTTACATGAATGCTAGAGATCTGAACACAGGCCTCATGCTTCTGCTGTAAGCACTCTTGCTGGTTGAGCTGTCTCCCATCTTTAAAGTAAAGAGGAGCCTAAGCTGTTAGACTGCAGTGTTCAGGGCTTCCAATATATTTCCCTGGAGTCCCTGAGAATTTTTACTCACAGGCAGAATTCTGGGAGCTTCTGACAATATCAAGAAGACAGGAGAAGTCTAGTGAAAGGACTACCAAGGTACTCCTTGTTCTGCTGAAAGGAACATCACGGGGCGGGTAATGTGGACCACCCAGCCAGAGTCAGGAGAGTGTCTGTACTTCAGAGGATGGTAGGAGCCAGTTTCCATCCATCAGGAGGGAGGCAGAAGGCTTTCAGAATGAAGATGCAGTCAGAGAAGAAATGAGATGGTGGGGGATACAGGGAGAGAGGAAGACACTGGTATCAATTCCTTTAACTGATGAAAGTAAAGCTTCTAACCTTTGGAGAAGAAGGTGCTTTGAACAGAAATTAAGTTTCATACTAAAAAATAAGGTGTGTGTGTGTGTGTGTGTGTGTGTGTGTGTGTGTGTGTGTTGCTTTGCACACCTTTGGGAGTAGCCTACTCCACAGCCACATCATATGATTGCTGGTATTTTGTGTAGGCGACAGCGCTTGAATTTGGGGCAATAGTAGTGTTTTGGCCCTTTTCATATCTGTGTTTCCTTCAGGATAGAAATAGTCCCAAAGGAGGATTCTTGTCCTGAGTTGAAAGGTGTTAATTGACATAGTACTCGAGGCTATAAAAAGTTGATGATAGAATGAGATTTGGCACTCGGGTATAGCTGCTTCATTATTTCATCTTTGAAGGCCCAAATGAAGGCATGTTTAGATAAAAAATACCTCCCAGGGAGTTAAAAATGCACTGGCCTCAGTATATCTCTTTCCCATCGTTCATGCATGTTCACACAAAGAGGAAACCGCTAAGGGACGCTTGATGTTTAGTTGTTCTAGAAGTTGGTGGGAGGCAGGAAGGTTGAAGGTCCCGGCATGTGCCTCTAATTTATTTCCTTCTACTTTCCCAAGAGTGGGAGAAAAAATATTTGTGAACTTGTGTTATTGAAATGTTCATGCCGGCCACTTAGCACTCACCTATCATCCCACCGGTTCTCCTGACCAACAGAGAGTTTCCAGACTGACTCAGTGAGGCCAGAAAGTTCTGGTTTTTCATGGTTACCAGAAGGCTGCATGGGAGGGACTTCCCTACCATCCCTCAGCTGCTTACTGAGGAGAGCCCTAGGGCAAAGTCACAGTTTTCAAAGGGCCTTTCCTCTTCCTGAGCTCACACGCAGCTCGCGCTCTCTCTCTCTCTCTCTCTCTCTCTCACACACACACACACACACACACACACACACACACATCTCTTCTATCTCCCCTTTCCCCTCACACACACCTGACTTGTTCTCTCTCTTTTGTGCATGTGCACATGTGTGTGTACACATGTCCCCTGTGTGTACATGGAGGTCAGAAGAGGGCACTGGGTGACCTGTTTTGCTACTCTCTGCTTTATTCACATAAGATGTTGTCTCTCACTGAGCCTGGAACTGTGTTGGAAGCCATCCTGTCCCTGTACTCCTACCCCCATCAGTAGAGTTAAAGATGTATGTGTCAATGACCAGCATTTTATGAGAACTGGGGATTTGAACTCAGGACCTCACACTTGCACGGCCATCATTATTACTCCTTGATCCATCTCCCTAGTCCCTCACTCTTTCACTTTCCTGACCCCTAACACAAACAATACTTAGCAGGTTATGGTATATGCTTTCCTAATAACCAAGGACCCCAAGCCTTCTTCACCTGATCAATATGACAGTGGGAACCAACTTCATGTCAGCTAAGTACTCCCGATCTCCACCAAGACTGATCCTTCTTCACACCACCAGCTCTGAGATTCAATGCAGGGTTGTGGCTGGCATTTAGAGAGAGGAGACTTGAAATGTCAGGGTTCTCTTGCACAACTAAAATAAGCATGAGAGCTCTGCTTTGTTTGTGCTGACTTACACTTGGCTTGATGTGTAAACTGAATTTCTTCATGTGGATCATGTAAGAATGTGAAGCCACTGAAGCTGGGGTTACAGAGAGGGGACGCCTTCCTCTGCACACTGGCTTGGCCTTCATTGAGAGGTCCCCAGAGGGTTCTGCTGGGCTTCAAGTCCTTACTAGCTTTCTGAACTCTCAGAATCACTGCCAGTCTCTACTCTGTCTTTCATAAGGCTGCTCACGGCTCCCAAGATCCCAGCCGCAGAAGGACATTGTCTGGTGTTGGGAGTTGGATGTAAACACTTTTTCTGGCTGGTCTTCAGCTTGTGGCACTGTTTAGGGAGATTGTGAGAACTTTGAAGTTTACAACCCTGCCATACTTCTGCCCAGTCTCTGCTTCCTGGTCCCATCAAATGTGACCAAGCAGCCTTAAACACTACCACCACACCCCCAAACTGCACCCGTAGCCCTGTCTCGCCTGTCATTTTGGACTGTCTTCTGAAGTATAAGCCAGAATGAATCCTTCCTACCCTAGGTTCTGACTTATCAGAGACTTGAGCACAGTGATGAGAATACTGAATGATAAACCTAGGTAGCTCCTGGCCCGTCCAGAGATGAGGAGCTTTACAGCAAGCATGAGGCTTTTCTAGCCTTGGACATGTCTCACAGGAAGACCTCTGGTCTTGTCATCCCTTGTGGCAAGCTCTCCTATCTCTCCAGCCCCAAACTGTGTAAGTCAAGGCTGGACATGCTGAAATGATCTTTCAATGCCCTGGAAACTGCCATGGCATAGTTGTTTGGATAACAGTGAGCCAGAGAACACCCCTGAGGACTACCATGACCCTGCCCCTCTGTTCATTCTTGGGTAATATTCTACGTAGTTATCAAAGGCAGCTGGAAAATCCTACTATTGTAAGCCCAAGAGAGAATTTAAGTTAAACGATCAATGTGCAACACCATTCCACCTATAATTTAATGTCATTATTTAATGATACAAGCTCTCAAAAGGCATTTATGAGCAACTATTTTTCTGGGTCAGACATTGTACAAGGTGCTAAGTTCAAAGCTGTGTGTATAACAGGAAATGAAATACGCTTGCTCAGACCAAAACCCTAACCTGCAGTTGAAAAGTCAACCATTTTCACAGATAATTCTGATAGATGCTTGTTTTCATAGATGTCGGGGTGCTACACTGTGTTCTTGTAGAAAAGACACATCATATGATAGTGAAACAGATCTTAGAGAGGAGACATTTGAGCTGAGTCTTGATGGGTTAATGGGCATCTAGTTTGCTAAAAGGAACCTCTACATTAAGCACTGTAAGTCTATAGTGTGTTTCATGGGCCAGATATAAGAGAATGGGTAACCTTCAATTAGGGCAACAGGGAACCAACATTTGTTTAAGTAGTTGATTAATATGAATTAACTTGTCAACAAAAATGTTCAGTATAGTTTGGTTGCATTGTTTTCAAATGGGGGAAAACCAATTATCCATGATCAGAGAAATGTCAGTATCTATACACTAGAATATTGTTTGACCAGTGTATTAGCTAGGGTTCTCTAGAGCAATTGCTCAACCTTCTAGTGCTACCACCCTTTAATATAGTTCCTCATGTTGTAGTGAACCCCAACTATAAAATTATTTTTATGTTACTTTGTAACTTGCTACTGTTATGAATAATATGTTTTCTGATGGTCTTAAGTAGCCCCTTTGAAAGGGTAGTTTGACCCCCAAAGGGGTTATATACCACAGGTTGAGAGCCTACTATTCTAGAAGGAGAGAATTGACAGAATGTGTGTGTCTGTGTCTGTGTGTGATATTTGCATCATATCTATATTGTCATTTATTATAAGTGATATATTTATATCATATATCATACATATAACCACACACACACACACCCTCAGACACACACATACACACACACACACACACACACACACAGATTTGTTAGAGTGTTTTACAGATTATAGTCAAGTCCAGCAAGTTCAACAATAGCTGTCTACCAACAGAATGTACAAGAATCTAGTAGTTGTTTAGCCAACAAGGCCAGATGTCTCAGCTGGTCTTATATGTCGGAATCCCAAGGAAGTAGGCTCTAATAGCAGTAAAGGAATGGACTTGCTAGTGAGAGGAAGGGCAAACAGGCAAAGGCAAGCAAGCACATCTTTCTTGTGTCCTTTATATAGGCTGCCACCAAGAAATGTGGCTCAGATTTAAGGTGGGACTTCCTACCTCAAAAGATCCAGATTTAGGGTGGGGTGGGTCTTTCCACTTTAAATAATTCAAGAGAGAAAAAAATTTCTCACAGGTGTACCCAGATGCTTGGGATTTTGCTAGTCAAGCTGACAATTAAGAATAGCCATCACAAATAGGGAAGGTAGTACCTATAAGCACAAAAAGGGTGATTATTAGAGCTTTATTGAAATCTTTAAAAATACTTAATGTGTTTTAAAATTGTGTGTGTATGTGTGTGTGTGTCTGTCTGTCTGTCTGCCTGCCTGCCTGCCTGCCTGCCTGCCTGCCTATGTATACGAGTACAGGTGCCTGCAGAGACCAAAGCTGTCAGATCCCTTGGAGCTGCAGTTATAGGCAGTTGTGAGCCACCCAGGGTGGGTGCTGGGAACTGAACTGGGTCCTCTGGAACATCAGCAAGCACTCATAACTGCTGACCCATCTCTCCAGCCCTAAAATATCTTTTTTCTATATTTCTACCTTTACTTTCTACATTTAATACCATAGTATTTTCTTTTAAACTCAGATTCAAACGATGGCACTGAATATTTAATGGCTAGCTAATGAAATGTAAGACTCTAAAATAAAATAGCAGGAAACTTTAGAACACAACAAGAATCACAAATTCTTCAAAGCCTATAATATACTGATGGTCATTCCTTGAACTGTTGAGACAAGGTGGTAACAGAAAAAATATAACGCTTTCCTTTTCTTTTTAAAACAGACTCCCCAGTCCTGTGTGTATGTATGTGCCTGTGTCTGTATACCGGTGTGTGTCTGCAGTGTGTGTGTGTGTGTGTGTGTGTGTGTGTGTGTGTGTGAGCACATATGATGTGCGTGCGTGCGTGTATGTCTGTGTGTCTTAGTATAGGCACATGCATGCCACCGTGCACTCTTGGAAGTCACTCATCAACTTAAATGTTACATGCTGGCAGGTTTTTATCAACTCGACACATACTAGAACACCAGCTTGTTTTCGTAACTATAGGACATTTTCTTGATTAATTATTGTGGAAGAGGGATCAACCATAAGAAGTTGGTCCTAGGTTGTATAATAAAGCAATAAGGAGTAAGCCATTAAGCACTTCTATGGCTTCTGCTTCAATTCCTGCCTTGAGTTCCTGTCTCAGCTTCCTCCCTTCATGCTAAAGTATAAAGTGCAGGATGAAATAAACCCCTTTCTTTCTCAATGTTTGTTTTACTACAGCAACACAGAAGCAAACTAGAATACATGATGTACAACTATCCATTCAAGAAGTTTCAAAGAACAAAAGTTTACTGTGAATTTCGCTAAAGAAATTAAGCTTTATAAAATTCTCCAAATAGGGCCTAAAGAGACAGTTCAGCAGTAACAAAGCAACTGCTGCTCTTGAAAAAGACCCAGGTTTGATTCCCAGCACCCACTTGGTAGCTCATAACCATCTGTAACTCCAGCCTCCTTCTGTTCATTCTGGGTACTGCATGCATTTGATGCACATACATACAAATAAGCATTCACACAGATAAAATAAAAATGAGTAACTGTAAAGAAATTTTTAAAAAGGAAACTCCCCAAATATATACATATATAGATATAGATATAGATATAGATATAGATATAGATATAGATATAGATATAGATATAGATATAGATATAGATATAGATATAGATATAGATATAGATATAGATATAGATATAGATATAGATATAGATGAAATATTCCTTCATCCTGAAGTCTAAGCTTCAAGCAGCAATCAGATGTCCATCTCCTTTTCTTACCCACACAGCTTGCTCCTCTAGCAATATTTGCCAAAGGCTCCACTCCTTTCTCTGAGTCATATCTGCTAGATGACCTAGTTTCATTTGTCCTCTCTGAGATGCCAGAGCATCAAATCCCACGCCTTCTATTTAACCCTAGATCATACATACATACAAAAGAATCAGAGACCTCTGGGCAGAAGGCTCTGTGTGTGTGTGTGTGTGTGTGTGTGTGTAATATATGCATAAGCAGACATATGTGTATGAGGCACACTTGCTTTCATACACAGAAGCAAGAGGCTGACAGCTGATGGATGCCTTTAATCCCAGTACTCAGGAGGCAAAAGTAGGTTGATATCTGAGTTCTAGGCCAGCCTGATACACAAAATGAGTTCCAAGACTACATAGAGAAACTATGTCTCAAAAAACCAACAGAGGCCAACACTGGGTTTCTTCTATCTCTCTCCATATTATATTTTGAGACAGGATCTGTCTCTGAACCTTGAGCTTGCTATTTCTGCTAGACTGCCTGGCCAGTGGGTTCTTGGGATTCTAGGATTTGTTGGCCTCTGTCTCAACATCAGTTTCTATTGCAGATACGTGCAGTCAAATCCAGCTTTTACTTCACTTTTGGAGATGGGAACGCAGGTCCTCATGACCATGCAGTAAACAATGTACTTACTGAGACTGAGCCATCTCCCCAGTCCTGAGAGGTATCTTCTCACTTCAACAAGAGCAGAAATATATGGGACTAAACATTCCACCTTGTTAACAAATTGGTAAGGAAGGATTATTAGTAATTGATGGCTAACACTGCTGGTTAACTGTTTGGGGTAAAATATTACACTTCCTACCTTACATCCAAATCTATTCCAGATGGTTTGAATGGTTTAAAAATAAAACTTAAAGGAATTAGAAAAACATAGGTGGGAACCCATCTAGTCACATAGAAGTAAAGACCTTGGCTATCACTTCATAAAAATATACAGTTCTGCATGTCAGAAAGCACCACAGAAGTTTCTAGAAACAAAAATTTGAAGGAATGGTGCAATAGCTATGAAAGATATTTATTTTCACTAGTGTACAAAAGAGCTCTTTAAATGAGTATGAAAGCGATAGTCCTCAGCAAAAAGAAAGATCATAACAGAATTCTGATGGCAATCTTGAGAGCAGGCCAGGCTACACAGGCATGTTCTGCCTTCTTAAAGATGATGACCCCTTTAAGGCACTTGCTATGGTGAAGGACAGAAAGCAGTGGCCCATGGCGTGCCTCATACTTACTGTTGGCTCCAGGAAGACAGAATGGTTTTCTAAAGGTTGGTCACTGGAGGATGGTTTGTTTTTTGTTTTGTTTTGTTTTTGTTTTTGTTTTTTTTTTTGTTTTTTGTTTGTTTCTTTGCTTGGTTGGTTTGTTTAACTTTGTTTAGTTTGTGGGGTGTGGAAGGTGAGGCTGATACCAGTCATCCCACTCAGTACGGCTGCTGAGAACTAGAGCTTGCTGCAGTCGCTGGAGGGACTCCAGGAAGGAGCCAAGTTTCTCCAAGGTTTTCAGGGCTTTGCCTTCAGAAGTTGCCTCTCCAGCATCTGTTTCTCCTCTCTCTTTGTCTCCTGCACCTCCTGATGAGGAAAGGCTACTGTAGCCTAGTCTCTCATCTCCTTGGGTCCTCTCTACTGAGACACAGCCTACTAGAATCCTCATAGCCAACTGTGGCTGGGTAATGTAAATCTGCTCCTCAAGAATTGCTTTCTGCTAAAGTAACCTGAATACACTTCAGGGGTGTGGTGGGCTGAGGGGCTCCACTAGCAGAGCCCTTCCCACACGTCCTGGGACACTGGGACTGAGAAAGAGAGGGGGACCTAGAGAAGGGTTGGCCCCAAACACTCCTGTGGGTGGGATGTTCCCCACTTGTAATTCAGACTAGAGTAATACAGAAAGAATAGGCAACCGTTGAATCCCCACTGCTCCAAAGACCCCCCTATACAAGGAGGCTGGATAACAGATCTCAACATGCCATTAGACAAGAAGAGTAAGCTCCCAAGTCCCATAGCACCACAAGCTGTCTGGAGTTTATCTACTGCACATTTTGTAGATACTGTAAGCAAGAAACTGATGGTTCCAAACACCAAAAACAACGAAGAGAAGGAAATGACCTAATCAATCAGTAAATGCATTAAGTCACCACACTGCTCTCTATAGTCCTACAATCATCACATGTCGTTTGAAAAGTAAAATCTGGTGGGCTAGGCTGTGGCTCAGTGACAGAGTGATTGCCTAGCACTCATGAGGCCCTGATTTCAATCTCTAGCACCACAAAATAAACAAATACTAAAATGTAAGTATTTTAAAATACCCCTTTACATTGAGGATTTAGCTTAGTTAGAGAGCTTGTCTAGAAAGAACAAAGCCCTATTTCAGTTCTGCATAAACTGAAGGGCATAAGGAAATGGTTCACTGGGTAAGAGGACTGTGCTCTTGTGCAAGCATAAGGATCTGAGTTCAAATCCCATGACTCTGTATATCTGTAACCCCAACATGGAGAGGGGAGGTAGATGGGTCCCAAGTGCTCATTGGCCAGCCAAACTGAATGGCGAGCATGGAGGACACTGTTTTAAGGCAATAAGGTGGAGAACAACAGAGAAAGAGAACTAGGTAAGGCACAGAAAATAAGAGTCCATGAGATGCACATCCCTGAACGGGCCATCTGTATTGCTTGGAGGTCATCTTTTAAGAGGCTGGTGGAAAGATTATAGGAGGCAGAGGCAGTTGGTGAGTATAAGGAAACTTTTCTGGACACACCCAGGACAGTTTCACACAGGAACTCACCGATTCTGTGACTGTATGCAAAGACCTGCACAAGCTTAAGCCAGACAGAAACCACAGCATAGTGGTAGGGGCTGTAAGCACAAGTCTAACCCCTAGCAGAGGAGCCATTGGCAATAGATTGCTGGGAGGGCGAGTCAGTTTTCTTTAAAGAGGAGGCCTCTGAGAAGGGCTACCTACTGCTCTAGTAGATGACCCTATTGGCAGCAGTAAGTAAACTCAGTAGGTTTTATACATTGGTTTGGGGTTTTTTTTTTTTGTTGTTGTTCTTTTTTTAATGAGAAGGAATAAAACTGGAGGGCAGGAAACTAGTGGGAGAGAGGGACTGAGGAGAAATTGGAAAGGAGGGGATGAGGGAGGGCTTGATCAAAGCATTATTACACATATATTAAATGTTCAAACTATAAAGACATTAAGAAAAAAAATGCTAACATTGTGCTGAACTGAATCTCCCATATGCTATCAAGGCCCACAGCAATCACAGAAATGTTTAGCCCTTCAACCAGAAAATCCATACTCCCTAGCAGAAAAACTTGATCATTGGTATTGCTAACATGTAGACCTCCTGCAGGCTCTAAGGCGCCTCTCAAGCAGCCCACCCTACTCTGTCTGGGATGGATCACGTCCAGTGCCACACCTGTATCATATCTCCTTGTTTGAGGAACCCTGTGATCCCTAGTAGTCCTAGCAGCTGCCAAGCTTGGAGCATGTTGCCACTTGTAGCCTTCTACCCACAGCCCACCCATCCTGCCGTCAGCAGTAACTAGAGCCCAGGGAACCACAGGGAACCTACTAAAAAATAACCTTTTATTTTCACAGAAAAAATATTATTTATGAGATTTTTTTGTTTAGCTCCACATTCTTTCACTTACATTATTTTACTTGGTTCTCAACCAACCCTTTCAAGTGGGCAGACTGAGTGTTATCACCCACTTGGAAGGCACACTTGTGAGACTCTGAGAAGCTGAAGGACATGCCCAAAACTGCTAAAAGAGTGGGTGTTAAAGGCACTCATCATGAAGGAATGAAAACTGTGAGAGGGGAGATGGCTTAATTAACTTGGTTTGATCATTCTGAGATATATTCATGTACTAAAATGCCATGTTGTACCTCAGACATACACGATTATTTCTTGTAAATTAAAGATAAAAATTTAGGTCTTGGATGTGGCTCTGCAGTATGGCACTTGCAGAAAATGCTGGAGGACCTGGGTGGGGCCTCTAATACTGCAACAAATAATTATAAAATAAATATGAAAAATTTAAATGAGGGGGCCAGTGAGATGGCCCTGATCCTCCCCACTACACACACACACACAGAGAGGGAGAGAGAGAGAGAGAGAGAGAGAGAGAGAGAGAGAGAGAGAGAGAGAGAGAGAATAAATAAATGAATAAGTATAAAAAATTGAAGTTATAACTAAATGTTGAAGATTATTAAGCCTATTAAATGTATAAGAATTATATTTGTTGTTTGCACCTGTGTTAAATTCAAGGCCGCTGTTTACACTTCCAAGGTTTTAAAACTATTACTCTAGAACTGAGTGTGGCAGCTCCCACTTGAAACCCTAGTGATCTGGAGGCTGAGTGGAATGTTATCTCTAGTTCAAGGCCTGTATGGGCTGCATAGTGAGAACAGAGGTGGTGGGGACAGAGGAAGAAAGGGGAAGGGGGGAAAAAAAGAGGGAGAGAGGGAACGAAGAGAAATAAAACTAATTCACCAATCTCTGGGGCATTTTACTATGTAACCCCAACCTGAGTGTGCAGCCAGTTGACTGAGATCATCCCTGGCCATTTCCAATATACAATTTTAAATTGTTTATTTTATGTCATGTATTTGTGTATATCTCCGTGTACATGAAGGCATGACACCTGTGTGGAGCTCAGAAGACAACTTGTGAGAACTTGTTCTCTTCTTCCACCGTGTGGGTCCCTGGGCTTGAACACAAGTTATCATGCTTGGAGCCAAGCCCCACTCCTGCACCCTCCCCCTATTCTCACTGTGTGGCTCTGGCTGGACTAGAACTTGCTATGTAGACTAGGCTGTCCTGGAACTCTACAGAGATCCATCTGCCTCTGTCTCCCAAGTGCTGGCACTAAAGAAATATACCACCAGGCTTGGCTTGTGGGAAATTCCTTTGAGCCACTGAGCTACATCGATGACTCCTGCTCTCCCCTCAAATTTTATCATAAGGAATCAAGAGCTAGGATTTTTTACCTGCCTACTCTCTCTGGTCTGTTGCATAGGCTATCCTGGAACTCATTATTTAGCTGTTATCTGGCCTCCAGTGAATGGTGTTTTCCCTCAGGCCTCAAATGCTGGAATCACAGACATGATCCATCACACTGGGTAACTTCCTATTTTCAAGAGCAATAACTTTGCCAGAATACTCCTAGACGTTAATAGACATTTTCTGAGGACTGCTCTACACTGTTTTTGCACAATGCCACAGTGGTCAAGAACTCTCTACAGACTGCTAGGAAACTCAGGACATAACCTTTTTAGTTCACTTATATTTCTTAGACACCTTTTAACAGAGTGTTCTTAACTGAATAGTTTTGCCCCCAATAGTATCAGGAGGCAACTTTCATGCTTAATAAAGATTGGCTGTCATTGGTGTCTAGGGCAAAGAGTAGGGATGTATTAAACATCCTTAGATGTAAGACATGGCTCCTGCAATGTCCACAACTCTGAGGCTCAGAAATCCTGGCCTAACATCTCTCCTTTCTGGGGGCTGATGTCTCTGTTTGAGAAAGTCAGGTGTTTTGGGACCTGTAAAGCTTACTTCAGCAAAGAATCAAATCCTAGATGGTGCCCCCTGCTTCTGCCTGAGAGCCCCCTCTGTCTGCTGTGCCTTGGCTTGGGTTTGCACAGAGATCTACTCAAGCCCTCTAAAGAACCCTTGAAGCAAGAGCTGGGAGGACTGTTTGCCTGTGAGTAAAATGGGAAGGGAATGTGTTTGGGGGATGGGGGGGGGCTGAATGCTGAACTTTCAACCCTTGGCAGTATTTGCTGGTCAGAAAGCAAAGCCAGCTGTAACTTGGACAGAGCTATACACAAGCAGACAACAGACTGCTATCTTGCAAATTGGAGGCTTTCGATGGCTTCTCATGTGGGCACTGGCCTCAGGCAGGAAGACCACCCACAGACAAGCACACAACGCCTCCCAGGAGGCCTCTAATCACTCACCCTTCTGGCCACCTGTTCCGAGGCTGCTTATCAGATGTGAAGGAGCCAGTTAATAACCATTTATAAGCTATAAATGGAAGTGGTTGTAGCAGGGAGCTGATAAACATTTGGGGGCAAATTATTAGTGTTGCAGAACTGTCATTTGCACCCCTCTTGAAAGTATGCGTTTCGGGTTACAGGATGTCCAGATGGCTGCTTGTGGCCAGCCCTGTCTGCTGAAGGGCTGGGACTGTGCTCTCCACCCTACTGTGGATACTGTGGGCTGCTTGGAGAGTGTCAGCCTTCTCAAGCATCAGCCTGTCTTTATAACTCTGAAGGAGAAGTCAAAACTAACACTCCCTAAAGGATTTTATGCCATGTTTTGAGAATCTCGGATCTCAGTTTGGAACTAAGGGGGATTGACTACACTCAGCACTGAGCTAATCAGGAGTGAGCTTTGTACAAACTTCAGTCATTGGTGTAGATTTTAGATCCCCCCTCAAGAGATGGAAAGGATAGCGATACCTCATCTAAACTGACAACTGACAGTCAGAGGCAACTGCAGACCCTGACTTGGGAAGAACATCCCACGAAGTGGTTTCCAGAAAAGCAACATGGCTGCAAAGCAGTCAGCTTTGCTCAGGTCTCCAAAGCCCCATGTGTTAAATGCCTGCCCCGCCCCCACCACCGCCGCCACCACCACCGCCACCACCAGCCCCTATCTGTGGGAGCCGCAGAGCCTTAAGAGGTAGGGTCAAGTGAGATGAAATCAGGTCACTGTAGTGTGCTGGTGAAGGTGCTACCTATGCCTTTGTCTCTCCAGTGGGATAAGCTGTGTTCCTGGCCATGATGTGCTCCCATAGGCACAGAGGAAACTACCACAGACTGGAAGCCCAAAGAAACCGTTATGTTCTAAGTTTCAATCCTCTGAGGTATCTGTTACAGTAAGGAAAAATTAAAGCAGCCATATTATCTAGGGCTGACAACTGAAATTCAGAGGTCAAAGAGAATCTTGAACAATGGAAAGGGGTGCTGGGTAGGGAAAAGGCATTAGAATAATAGAAGTGACACTTGGTTCTTTCATCTGAGAGCTGTAGTGGAGCAGAGCCAGCTGTTCTGCCTTTATCTTCCCAGACTGGATATGACCAGAATTCTTCAAGATGTCAAGTTGTGGGTACTACTGAACTGGTGGCTGCTAACATAGAAAACATGATCAGTGTGCCCAGGTCTGGTTCTGGACCTAAGAAGGTTCTCTGTGACCTGGCTGGGGTTTGCATACAACTTAGTAGGTTGTGTGCCTATGCTCCCCCACCTTGGGAGCTACTATATGAAGTGTGGCCCACAGCTGGGCCTTGGAAGTCCATGACTGGCTGGAGAACCATTTGAGGCCACAGCAGAAAACTAACAATGTCTGGAAGAGTAAATGTCAGGGTCTGTTCCAGACACCTACAAGGCATGGAAAGAGTCTCTACTTGAGAAAAGTGTGGCAGAGATCCAGGTATCAGGAAAGGGTCTCTGAGATGGCTTTCAGTAGACAGATTGTGTACCTAAAGCCCCAGAAAGGAACTGTGCAGTAGCCTTAGGGAGAAGAGAGACTTTTCTTTTTAGGTCAATCAGAAAAGGTGGGGCTGGTTCAAAGGTCAGACCCAATCAGAGACTGGTGCTTCTCCTGGCCTGTGAGGTCAGCAGGTCAGGAGGTGTCTGTGGAGAGGGAGGGGCAAGGAGAGTGAGCTCTGGCCAGAAGGAAGTAGGGCTGATGCTCTGGAAAGAAGAATGCCTCTAACAAATACCACCCAGTCCTCAAGCAAAGGATGGCCGCCTTCTGGACTCTCTACTTTTGGGTAAAGGAACTAGAGCCAGTCTGTAATTGGAAGTAGAAGACTAATTGAGGAGTGTGTGCTTGATCCTTTATGCCCTAATTGGTTGCTAGCACTTCCAGGTTACCAGTGAGCAGTGTCTGGGGATAGAATGTGCATATTAGAGAGGACCAGCTATGCAGTGACTCTTCAGGCTGGTGTGGGCTGGATGTGATTCTCACTCAGGCCCACCTGATGCTAATGACTTCTCCGACTTCCTTGTGCTGAATATCTCATGGGACTTTTGTTTTCTCTAGAACTGATGTAATAACCCAGCCATATGATATATGGCCAATACCAACCCTTTTTCTTCCAAATTTCTTATAAATAAATATTAGACTTGTTATTAGACTATGACCTTAAAGATTAGAACAAATATCAGAAAAGAAAACCTTGGCCTCTTATAGGCATACAGGCTTAAAATATCAAATGAATCAGTATTCTTTTCTAATTTAAATTTATATTAAATATTAATTTAATATTTTCTCCAATTTGGCCAAGCAAAGGGATCTTCTGAAAACCAAAAGAGACAATATAAAACAACTCTGTATCTTTACTGCAAAGGGTTTATTTAGAAGCTCTTGTAAAGAAGTTTTTTAACAACTCTTCACCAATTAAAGCTTACATGCCTCTGTCCCAGGTAGATCCCAAGTCTAATCTCTCCTCTTTTGGGTTAAAATGTCATTTACATTTTCATTTGGGGCAGAAAGCATACAGATTCTGCAAAGTTTGGAAGTAACTTAGGCTCACCACCTCTGATCTTCAACCCACAGCAGAGTGGAGCTGAAAAATGAAATCGGAAACCCAACTACAGTGGTTCTTATAGTGTTGAAGTTTTTGCCAATTTGGGTTTGGAAAGGAATTTTACCACAGGGTGTTCTGGCACAAACCTTTCTTTTCCTTTCCTGTTCTTTCTTTCTTTCTTTCTTTCTTTCTTTCTTTCTTTCTTTCTTTCTTTCTTTCTTTCTTTCTTTCTTTCTTTCTTTCTTTCTTCCTTCCTTCCTTCCTTCCTTCCTTCCTCCCTTCCTTCATTTCTTTTTCTTTCTTTCCTTCTTTCCTTCCTTCCTTCCTTCTTTGCTTCCTTCCTTTCTTTTTCTTTTCCAAACTTTCACTTGGAGCCCTTAGCTGGGAGGTGGAGCGATCTCAGATTGAAAAAGAAAAGTGTATAACAGACAGGGTGAGGGATGTTTGCAGCTCACTGGCTAGCCTTCTCAAATAACCAAGTGGTGGTGCCAAAGGGATAGTCTGGGCTAATTCCTGGGAAGTTGGCACATCACACCAGGGGGTGATATTCCCCAGTCCTCACTAGAGAGCAACTGAGCAGTCAGCCATCTGTGGCATGGAAAGCCATTGTTTCTCTATCCAGATTCCCTTTATTCTAGGAACCCATCTGATACATACACCGCCCCCACCCCCAGGTTCCCTCAAAACAGAAGAGCTACTCAGAATCACAGACATGCACTATCCTGTAGAGGAAAGCTAGAGAATCCAAGGATGACTCTGTAAGACACTGGGATCACTTCCCTGTGTCTCTTCACAAAGCAGAGACCAGCATTTGGGTACTGAGAACTTACCACATGCCAGGCTCAGGGCTTCTCTGGCTACTTAACTCCTTATGAATGTGTCTATGCATGGAAGCACAGGTGCCTGAGCATCATCAGCTTCCTTGTCCTGGACTTCAGCCTTCTTTCCTGGCAGTTTAGGGCATTTTGCTGTAATAAACTCAATGTTCTAAGATAGCTCTGCTAATTCCCAAGTCTTATTCACACCTGAGATGTCAGCACATATTGTAATTTTCTATTTCTATAAAAGATGATGTTGCTCCTGGGTGCAGCCAGTGTTCTCATCCTGCAGGTGGTCTGCCTGCCTGCCAGACCTAGATGTTCCTGGAATCCAAGGTGTCTGGGAAATACTTGCCTAGTTAACTAACTTTAATTAAGAGGTTCACAAAGACCATTCGTGAACATTAGTATTCTAATAATTAGATACTTTTAGAATCCCATTATTCTCCTCTTTCTTCTACATGGAGATTCCATAGTTTCTCAAAAGAGGGCTCCCTGATCTTAGATCTTTTATTCCATTTTTTTGTGTTCAGGCTGAGCACCAATTCTTTTCTGTCCAATTGAACATGGGTCTCCATGTGTTCAGTGAGTGATTTATGCTGAATACCTGACCCAAGCCCAGACAGCCAGAGCCTGTAGAACAGGCTCTTGAAACTGCTTTTTCTTGAGAATGTCAACTCCTCTTTTGGGCTTACAAGGTGCCTCTGATCAGCATGAAGACCTGGCATCTCTGCCTTCACGTCTCCTTTTCTTTGGGTTGGACTTTTGTTTCTTTCTGTGGGCGCATGTTAATCACTCACATAGCATTTATCCACTGCCTCATTGTACTTCCAAGATGAAGGCACAGAGAAAGGTAAGTGATTGCCCTAAATACAGTCTCCTTGGATCCCAAGAACAATGAGGCCTCACATGTGACCCCAATTTACCACCTACTCTCACTATCCCAGCATATCTGTCTTAGGAACCATGTTGATTGCCTCAGAGGATGACAGTGATTAACAACTTGTAGGGCCACCTTGCAGGGCAACTGAAAATCTGAAGGACAGGTTCACACCTTGACCAGAACTGCTTAATTAGGCCAGTGCACACCCTGCCTGATTTTTCCCTGTTTAAACCTATAGCTGATTCCAGTACCTCTTTCCAGGGCATATTGATTGAATTCCTTTCCATATTGTGCCATCGATCCCCTCTATAATTAGCATTTTGATGTGGCAAGCACTTAAGGCAGAGAAGAAAGCATCAAGATTAAGATAGGAGGGACACTGATAGAGAAAGGCACTTGCCTACAAGGGTGACATCCTGAGCTTGATTTCTGGAGCCTACATTGTAGAAAAGGAGGATCTACTCCTGAAAGGTACCTTCAGACCATGACATTAGGTCCGAGGCATGCATGTGTGCATATACACACTGAATACATAAGTGTAAAAAAGCATGAACATAGAAGAAAACTATCGGCAGAACTCCTGGAAACCCTTGCCACCAGGATTGTGTGTAAGGGATGGGGCCTCTAGCATCTCAAGACTCTGGCCCACTCTCGTGCTCACCCCTTTTCTCTCTTTCTTAATAAACTGTCTCTGTTTTTGCCACGATACATGTGCCTGTCACCTCTAGACCCTTAAGTCAGTTACTAAGAATACAGATCACATAATGGAACATCATAACTAAACAACGTTCCCAGTGAAACCCTCCAAAAAAGAAAAGTTGCCTGGCTGACCAGCTGAAACAGGCTGGTGGTTAGAGGAGTCATGTCAGGTTTCATGGCCAGTGACCTGGGTACTGGGTCACAAGGAAGAGAACCAGGTCTGGCCTAACCCTAGCCAACCATACTCCTTCATAAAGTCAGAATTCTTTAAAAAGTAATTAAAGAACACATGGCCAGAACAGGAAGTCCTGAGAGAGCATAGGGTTAGGTAAGGTGAGGTGAGAGGACTTGGAGAAGGTGGGCCTCAGCTCCACCCTACTCAAGCTAGTTGTGGTCTGGTATTTACTTCTAGACCTTAGGCTCCTGCCAAGTACCAGCTCACCCCAGCTATCTTGTCCTGGAGCCCTTCTGGGGGCTGCTGAACCCGCTGAACCATGATCCTTCTAGCCCTCTGCAGCAACCACTTTCTTCTTTGGTTCCTAGCAGTGCAGAAGGCTGGGACCTTCCAGACAGCCTTTGGGGCATCTTTCATGAGGAGGCATGGGGTGGGAATGGGGGATTATGAGAGAGACCTTTTGCAGCCTGTGCTCCCTAGCTGTCTCCAACTAGGAAGTCTCTAAGCTGAGGCAGCAGCTCCTCTGTCCTCCTTGCTGCTGGCTGGTGGAGAGGGATAGATCACTAGGCCTGCCTGGCTGTTGGCATGGAGAGAAGGCTTGGAAAGCATTCAGGACAGGCAGCAGTGGGAACATTGCCTTTACCAGGAAGAGGCCACACACAAAGGCTAGAACACACCCACGTGCGCGCACACAAACACACAAACACACACAAACATCGAGAGACAGAGAGTGAAATGGAACAGAGAGGAACTAGGTTGCAAATACCATACTGAATATTCCAGTCATCTATGACATGAAACTCTCATGCATGAAGCACAGGGTTAAAAGGAAAACAGTCTCCAATTGTTAGAGGCCATGGCATTGTTCAACATTAACCCAACTCTAATAAAGGGACAAAGCTACTATAGGGAAACAATCACATAGTTGTGGGGTCAGCTGGGGAGTTCTCATCTGAATATATGCAGGAATAAGGAAGAGAGCTCGGAGAAGAGAAAATTATAATCCCACAGATCAGAAAGTTCGTAGCTGGCAGGTACTCAGGTGCCAAGTGACAATGACAGCAAACTTCGGGACCTGGAGAAGCTGTATGGGCTTTTACCAGTGTTCTAGAAGGAGCTTCTTGCTACTTTGGGATACCAGGGGTATTGCTTTTTATAGGTAGTATATTTGTGAGTTAAATCTGGAGCCGGGGGTGACCAAGGTCTCGGGGTGGGGGTGATGCTTGGAAAGGCAACTCAGATATTTGATTCTCAGCCTTGGGGGGGGATCTTCGGGAATCCCCTGGAAGCTTGACAAAATGCTCCCCACTCCAGAATCTGGGGGAGGGGCTGTGTAATTAGAGCTCAGAGACCACACACCAAGCCAGTTGCTAGGGCCACAAGCCTCTGCTGCAGACCTTCTCCTTTCCCAGTGCTGCCTGTGACACAGGCCGTCACTCAGGCAGATCCGGGCCTGTTCTGTGGCCATTGCTGCCACAGGTAAGAAAAACATTGGATTTTTTCTTTTCCAACCAGGAAGACTAGATGCCTTGTATGCTCCTCTGTACATACCTCTAGAGCAGAGGTTCTCAACCTGTGGGGACCTCTTGGGGGCTAAATGATGTTTTCACAGGGTTCACCTAATATCATCAGAAAACACAGATATTTACATTACAATTTAAAGCAGTGACAAAATTACAGTTATGAAGTAATGATGAAAATAATTTTATGGTTGGGGGTCAGCCCATGTGAGGAACTGCATTAAAGGGCTGCAACACTAGAAGGCTGAGAACCACTGCCCTAGAGTAAGAGGTGCCAAAGGGACCCTCGCTCCTCACCTGTGTGTCACCAACTGAGGGGTCCAGAGGGAGTAACAGGTGTGGAAGACACTGCTCTCAACACAGGGAGACGAGAAACTCCACAGTGGCTTACAAAGTGGCTCCATGGCACTGGATGTCTAGCTGCAGGGGAGATGGCTCCGTGGGTAAAGCACTGGCTGTGTAAGCATGAGGTCTGACCCAGGGCATGGCAGCACATGCCTGTAATCCTAGCATTGTGGGATGGAGACTGACGGATTGCTGGGGCTCAGTCAGTCTAGCCCAAACAGTAAACCAATCCAGTAGGAGACTCTATTTGAAAAAAAATATGGTGGAGAGCCACAGAGGAACCTATCTGGACATCAGTCTTTGGCCTCCCCAAACAACCCACAGGCCTTTGTGCTCATGTGGGCCCCCACCCCCACCCTGACTACTGAAAACACAGGTGAGCTGGAATCTTGGCTGGTTATTCAGCAGCATGATAAATTGGGTTACCACTGACCAAAATGTTCCTCTTCCACAGCATTGCTTCATTCAAAATGCCTCCAGGAACTAATGCTAAGCTAATCATCAATACTATGGAAATTTGCATCTTTTTGTTGTTTGTATCAAGGCAAAAAAAGGGGGGGGTTGATTTGTAAGCTATGTGCTTTATGTATTGTATATTTTTGGGTTAGGATGTTTTCAAAATTCAAATTTGCCTAAGTTAAGAGAAAGGAACTTAGTTGTCACTAGTGACTAGAAATTCTACCTTCAGGCACAGATAGATCCAGGCATCCAAAGAGCATCAGAATTTACCCACATCAGTCTCTATCTGGCTTCCTTTACCAGCTCTTTTAGAAGGCTTATAAGATTGAGAGACAGATGCTGGGAGGATCAGCCTTTATCCCATCCTTTTAGAAATCCTAGGGAAAGAAAAGACTACATGACAATAATTCAAGCAAACAATCTTGAATCAAGTCTTGTTGGGTGCATATGGGTCAAATATAGGAATCTGGGTCAGTATCTATTACATACAATGGAGGTCCATTCCTGAGCTGACCACTAAAATCAAAGAGAAGCCATAGAGAACCAGTACTTTAGGACATAACAGTAGCCCCAGCAGGCCAGGCTCCCTTGCCCCTCCTAATGTTACAGGTATGGATTGGAGACACAGGGCACTGCTTTCTGAGCTCTTGTATCCTCAGACAAAGCATTTCTGATGCTGTGTAGTGAGCCTCCTTTAATATCGTCAGATGCATGTGGGGAACCCAGGATACAATCTCCCTGTTCCTAACCATCTACTTTCAGTCTAAAAGGTTGGTGTCCAGGTGAGTGGGCTCTGGGTCCAAGCTCTTTGACTACAGAATATTAACAGACAGGGTGTTTTATGTACATTTGGCCCCATGGATGTGTAGTATCTGCCCCATTGGTGGCACAACACTGGTGCCAGGGTCTGCTGTGAGGTTCTGTCACCTTGGTCCCCTCACTGTCTCTTTCTCTGATAAGTTAGACAGGAAACTTTTCTCAGGCCCTCATGTTTTTTCAGATATGAATATTGACCAACCCCCAAAGTTACTAGAAACATGTAGGCAGTTTGGTCATTTCCAAGTCTCAGCTGAATACAAATCACTTGGCAAGGGAGTGGTACATTTCTGGACCCCAGCTTTCCTGACTAACATGACTAGATACTTAAAAACAAAACCAAGCAAACAAACAAAAACCTTCAAAATGTAGGCCAACGGGAAAGGCTTAGTGGGTGAGGGTTCTTTCTGAGTTCAATCCCAGAACTCACACAATAGAAAAGGAGGAAAATGATTCCTGTAAATTGACCTCTGACCTCCACACACCACACTAAATAAAATGTAATGTATTTTTTAAATGGAAAGTAATAGTTTACAGTCTAGGATTGTTTTTTCCCCTCTATACAGACTAACATTCCTCAACCTGTATAGATTGCTCTGGGGAAGTAAGTGGGTAGGGACAGAAAGGCTAAGAAGGTGAGAGATGTAGGGAGGAGAGGGGGGCTGGGGGAGAGAGGTGACTCAGCATCTCGAAGCTCCCAGTACCCATCTTGGGAAGCTCACTATAGCCAGTAACTCTAGCTCCAGGGGATATGACATCCTCTGTCTTCGGGCTCCTGCACATATGTGTACATGCACATACACATAGTTTAAAAACTGTGAGATGTATAGGACACAGCCAGCCGCTTCTCAGCATACTCCTCCAGAGACTGGGAGGGACAGTATTCCAGGCCCTGATACTTTACAGGATTGTTTGCAAACCAATGGATTAATGTTTATAAGGTCACTTTAATCACCATAAAGTGCTGCACAGAAGTGAGTTACTGCCCCTTAAAAAGTAATTTCTAAGAAGTTTTGAGTGTTCCTGGAAACCTGGATGCTTGTTCTCAGACGGCAAATGGAGGTCTTTGAATGATCAGCCCCTCAGGATGGTGCATTTGGAGTATTTCTCAGTGCAACAAGCTTGACTAGCAAATGTTAAGGCACTCTGCTTGCCTTACATAACCACAGGGGTTGGTCTTAACTAAGCACAAGGATTAAGGAGCCAAGTAGCATGGCAGCCTGTTGATAGAACTTTGAGCTCCGGCTCTGCCTCATAACTTGCTTTAGGCAAACTGGGAACCCCATTTCCTCATTCAAGTGATCATAGTAAGAATATGCACCTCAAGATTCTTGTGTGATTTAAAGAGAACTGTATGCCTTGCTCTGAGACAATTCTCATCAGAGAATCCCTAGGCTTTTATCAGATATCTGCTCTGCGTCTGAGAAAATAGCTTGAGCCACTCTTAAGTAAGGATTATTGATCCAAAGGCAAACTAAGGACTGGGTACAGGGGAGTTCTGTGCCTAACAGCTGGACAAAACTTACAAAGACAAAAGTTAGCCCCCAGCCCCTCCCCACTGGATCCCACCCTCCACCTACACACACACACACACACACACACACACACACACACACACACACCAGAAGAACAAAGGTCATCCTGTGAACCACTGTAACTCCAATTGGCCTATGGGAGATAAGAGAAACCTATGCAAACAACTTTACTTCCTAGCCTCTGTTTGTCTTCCCACTCGCCACCCAGAGAGACATAAAGACTGGTCCATCTATCCTGTCTTTTGTTCTTTTCTTTTCTTCTCTCTCTCTTTCTTAGGCAGTGGGGGTGGAGTGGGTAGTTAGGGGTGGGGGGTGTTGCTAAGAATTCTACCCCGGCCTCACACCTGCTTTGTTGAAGCTGACTCTCCATGTTTACTTCATTCTCCAGCGCCCCTCCTGTTTATAAGAAATACAACTGTTGGTAAGTGGTTTGTTTTTCCTTCGTTAATCTCTTTTGTAACCAGGGTTCATTTTAATAAAAAATGTATTCAGGGTTTCTTTTCCCACAAAGCCTCTAAATAACTTTTGGTTGTCTTAAATGAAGAGCCTGCAGCATGACCAAATCCCATCTACTGCTCTCTGCTGAGAACCTCAGGTGTAGTGCACCTGCGGAAACAAACACAAACAAGAGGTAACAGAGCAGAGCGGTTCAGTGGAGGTTGGTGATGTGGCATTAGGACTCTGTAATAAACATGGTCCAAGATGAAATGGAGTGTGGGACACACCAAAGTAGCAAAGACTTCAGATGTGGGAGCTGATACACAGTGGAGGCTCCTTCAGGACTGGGTAGGTTATCTGGTCTAGGGTGACAGTTTGGAACAGGGCACTCTGGGAGGTAGAGGCAGGTGGATTTCTGAGTTCGGGGCCAGCCTGGTCTACAGAGTAAGCTCCAGGATAGCCAGGACTATATAGAGAAACCCTGTCTCGAAAAAACCAAATCTAAAAAAAAAGAAAAAAAGAAAAAAAAAGAAAATGTAACAGGGTGTCAGGCTCTTCACCTTGGTGTTTCTTCTCCTCTGTGTCCCTCTGGTCCTTCTCTTTCCTCACAGGAAAATACTGTGGCCTTTCAGCCAGCTCCAATCCCCAGCACCCATATTAAAAAGTCAAAACCCCAGTGCAGGATTGGGTGGCAACAGGCAGATTCCTGGAGTCATCTGACTAGAGTCTAGTCAACTGTTGAGTGCTGGGTTCAGTGGGAGACCTTGTCTCAAGAGACAAGGACATCTCTTCAATGCAGAGAGCAATTGAAGACAATAGCCAACTTCGATTTCTGAGTTTGTTCCCATTCGCAAACATGTGCACAGGTATCTGTATGCACATGCATATAGTAAACCCATGCATCCACATAAAGAACATGACCTAGAGATGATACACATTCCTGCCATAACTTACATATGAGTACAGCTAGCAAGGAGGACTCGGAAATGTAGTATTGGTGGTAAGTTGCTATGTAACCAGTTATAAAATGGGAATGTTATTATTAAAGGAAGGAGAGAATCTTGGAGGGTAGCACAGCCTTTGGGAGAGGGTAAAGAAGACAATGATAGAAATGGTCCAGGTCATAGAGGAACTCAATTTTGAGTAAATAAAGACAAAGTAGATGTCAAGAGTACAGAAGTGGTGGCTGGTGGTCTGAGAGGCGAACTGCTGCTCACTCAGGGCCTAGTGGAATGAATAAAACAGGAGGAAGTGAGACAGGAAGCCAAGTCCAGGATCAGTGACTCTCTAGGGCTCACTGGGGCTGCAGACTACTGGACTTGCTGGCCTGGTGGCTTACAGAAGAGACCTGGGCTGGTATATGACTGCTTCTGGGCTTCACTCATGTTGGGATCCCTTTACTTTATGCATCTATTGGTTTCCTTACACGAACTCGTTCTATTAATGTCCTACATCCACTTCTGAATGTAATAGGGTCAAAGAAAGAGGTTCTATTTAAGCAAGGTGTGTGTGTGTGTGTGTATGTGCGCGCGCACACGCGCGCGCACGTTTGCATGTGTTCCTAGGCACATTGAGTAAATAGTCTGTCACTGACCTACATCTCTAATCCCAAACTTGTAGTTTCCTGAAATTATTTAGATCTTCTCTTGCCTTTGTCTAAGAGATGACTGTAATTATCTTTCAGGGTCTCCAGATTTAGCAAGGTGTGGTGGTTCAAGAGACTGAAATCCCAGTTCTAGGACCAGTTCAAAGCCATTCTCAGCTACAGAGTAATAAATTAAAGGCCAGTCTGGGATACACAAAATCCTATCTTGGTTAAAAAAAAAGTAAAAAATAAAATAAAATGAAGGACAAAATCTCCAGACTTGCAATCCTGAGATTGCTTTGAAAGTTGCTGTCCAGGAAGCAGGCAGCTCTGAACCAGCGAGACACCAAGAAGAAGGTATGTCCGTCTTCTTGGTAAAACCATAAACATTCCCATCTCCATCCTCATTTTTTGGCCATCTGATGCATCAAAGCTAAAAGTAACCCTTAGAAATACAAGCTTTTTGTGTTTGTTATGGTGGGACTTTGGTACCAAGGATACACACAACGGGTTCCTGGCCAAATGCATCCCAAAATGAGTTCCTTCATTTGTGTTTGCTTCTCTATGGTATTGGACCAATAACATATTAAAACTCTGAGGATTTCAGCAGCTTCCTTATGTGAGCCACTGAACAGTCACAGTGGGTGGCCTGTACTCTGAACTGGAACTGAACTTTACAGAGACATGTTATTCTGTTTAGACATGGTTGGTATTTTCTGGGTACTTCCTAGGGTTGTTGGAGTCCTCAAGACCTGGAAGAAGAGAAACAGTTCCATCTATGTTTGTATAAACTCAATTTTGATCTGCCAAGGTGAAATCTGCTTTGTTGTATTACAGGAGCATGTAGTAAGCCCACTCTACTGGTTCTCAGCCTTTGAACACTCAGAATATGGTGGTACACAGTGTAATCTCAACCAGAAGACTGTGAATCTGAGGCCAGCTGGGGTTACATAGTGAGACTCTACCCCCCAACAAACAAGATACAGCCAACGAGAAATTTCCACAAGCAATGGGTATGAAGACTAGGTTCTAGCTCAGATGTATCATTCAAAATACTTTTGTGAGTTGTGTGGCAGGCACCTAGATGTGGCTAAGGATAAAAGGTCTGAAAGTCGTGGTATGATACTTAGTGAAATAAGGTTACAAATCAGGGCATCTAAGGTGGCTGCAGAGTAAAAGGTTCCAATTCTGGCATTTTAGAGACTAAGAGAAAAAGACAAACCACCCCCAGCCTACCTCCACCTTTAAAGTGAGGCTGTCAGTCAAAAGCATACCAATGGGATCCATGCTAACAATGTGAATATGAAAGGTATAGTATTGGGAGGAGAATAGACGTGGGAAGATTTGCCATTGGGTAGACTTGCTGAACCTTAGCTAGTGTTGATAATGGAGGTCATCCCACAAGGCAGGGAGACTAGAGTGAATACTAAATTGATGCATCAAAGTAATATGGGTAGAAGCAGCACAGAGAATCAATCACTAAACCAAACCTGTGATGCACTTTCATTGGCACAAAAAAAATAAAAATAAAAAAAAAGTGGCTCAAAGGAGCCAAAGGCATCAACTCTGAGAAGGAGGTGCTCTGCTCTTGCAATTGGAGCTCTTGACTCCCTCCTATTCATGACTCTACAGTGCCTTTCATGGGCTTGTGGTCCTTGTTCTTGTGGTTCAAGACAATGATTTCTGTGTTCTAGAAAGCAGAGTGGAGGAAGGGATGGCAGAGAAAGCAAGACTTGCTACTTCTTAGAGTCTGGAAACAGTTACATGATACCTGATTTTGCAACTTATTCATCAGAACTTATTTCCACGACTATACTTGCTGCAATAAAGTTTGGGAAATGTAGTTTGCATAATAAATGTCTACATATTCATCTAATTCTCTTACCACAGGGAAAATGTGTATTATAG